>NC_069504.1:653417422-654094922 GCF_027579735.1 Bombina bombina
TATATATATATATATATATATATATATATATATATATATATATATATATATATATATATATATATATATATATATATAAGAGTATATCGTCGATCTGAAAAGGGAGGTAAGAGATGAATCTCTACGACCGATAACAGAGAACCTATGAAATAGACCCCGTAGTAGGAGATCATTGAATTCAAACAGGCAATACTCTCTTCACATCCCTCTGACATTCACTGCACGCTGAGAGGAAAACCGGGCTCCAACCTGCTGCGGAGCGCATATCAACGTAGAATCTAGCACAAACTTACTTCACCACCTCCATAGGAGGCAAAGTTTGTAAAACTGATTTGTGGGTGTGGTGAGGGGTGTATTTATAGGCATTTTGAGGTTTGGGAAACTTTGCCCCTCCTGGTAGGAATGTATATCCCATACGTCACTAGCTCATGGACTCTTGCTAATTACATGAAAGAAATTAACATTTGTTTCCAATATTTTAACAAATATTTTTATTTATTTTTTTAAAAACGCTGCATTTTATTCTCTGGCTAAAGTTTACTTTGAATATATAATTCTATCTTGCATTTATTTTGAGTTTAATGATCCTATATTATAACAGTAATAGGTTTGTTTTCAGGTAATTGTGATTACCACTATGACCGGTAATGTTTACAATAAAAATTGTCCACAGTCCTCCATAACATAATATATTTCCTGCCACGAGGAGGTCAAAAACCCATATGAGAGCTTAAAACCTCCCTCCCATCTCTCCCTTAGTTATGTTCTTGGCCTCATAGGAGATGGTTGAGAATAGAGATTGTTCCAGCTATTTGCTTATGGATTATAAACTGGGAGCTCAGACCTATGTGAGTCCCTAGGGAGTATAATTTACAAAGAAGACCGAAAAGACTTCACTGCAGCTGAATGATACAGGGACATAGGAATACCCAGTTATGGGCACAGCATTTCCCCTAACTACCCTCAGGCGTCGCAGGGACTTGTCCCTAGCTTCCCCCTAAGGGACTCTGGTGGATAGGCTTTCTCTCCTGGATACTGCTGATGCATTGACATGCCTGGTAAAGGAAGGGTGCTGTGTAAGGTAAGTGACTTTAAACAGCACATATGCAGCCCAGAAGCTATTTGTAGCTACTCTGACACAGGTATAGCATAGCCAGGGGACTTAACCTGCTCTCCTCATGAAACATTTTTTCTCCCTAACGGTTCTATTATCATTGGGAACACTATCAGGGAAGCCTCTGACAGCTCTAATGGCAATTTTGGGATCACTTTCTTTCTCTTGGTATCTTTAATGAAAAAAAAGCTGGAAAATAAGTTTAGGAGCCGGCCAATTTTTGGTTCAGCACCTGGGTAGAGCTTGCTGATTGGATGGCTACATTAAGACATCAATCAGCAAGCACTACCCAGGTGATGAACCAAAAATGGGCCGGCTTCTAAGCTTATATTTTAGCTTTTTAAAATAAAGATACCAAGAGAACGAAGAAAAATTAATAATAGAAGTAAATTAGAAAGTTGCTCTATCTGAATCATTAAAGTTTGATTTTGGCTATACTAGCCCTTTAATCTTGAGGTAGCCAATGCTTTAAAGTTTCACCTCCAAGCTACAAAAGATTTCAGACAAACCTAGTTCGTTTTTGCACCACTCTGACTCATAAGGGGCAAAAGCTATTCAGGTAGCCTGGGCCTCTTGGCTCAAATAAGTGATTCAAAAGGCTTACTTGAAAGCGGTGAATCAGAAGAGAGAAGAACAGCACACCTGTTAGTGGGGCATCTTGTCAATCCAAATAGTCATACATTCAAAGCTTCCAGCCACCATCAAAATTCTTTGTTTAAAAGACCTTTATTTTAATTAGTTGGGTCCAAAAATTACAGGAACAAATTACTTGAAAGCGGGAAAGACACCTCCAAAGTGAATTACAGCTCTTCTCAATAGCAGTTGCAATATCGTAGTTTTTAATTAAAAAAACAGAATTTATGTTTACCTGATAAATTACTTTCTCCAACGGTGTGTCCGGTCCACGGCGTCATCCTTACTTGTGGGATATTCTCCTCCCCAACAGGAAATGGCAAAGAGCCCAGCAAAGCTGGTCACATGATCCCTCCTAGGCTCCGCCTACCCCAGTCATTCGACCGACGTTAAGGAGGAATATTTGCATAGGAGAAACCATATGGTACCGTGGTGACTGTAGTTAAAGAAAATAAATTATCAGACCTGATTAAAAAAACCAGGGCGGGCCGTGGACCGGACACACCGTTGGAGAAAGTAATTTATCAGGTAAACATAAATTCTGTTTTCTCCAACATAGGTGTGTCCGGTCCACGGCGTCATCCTTACTTGTGGGAACCAATACCAAAGCTTTAGGACACGGATGAAGGGAGGGAGCAAATCAGGTCACCTAAATGGAAGGCACCACGGCTTGCAAAACCTTTCTCCCAAAAATAGCCTCAGAAGAAGCAAAAGCATCAAACTTGTAAAATTTGGTAAAAGTGTGCAGTGAAGACCAAGTCGCTGCCCTACATATCTGATCAACAGAAGCCTCGTTCTTGAAGGCCCATGTGGAAGCCACAGCCCTAGTGGAATGAGCTGTGATTCTTTCGGGAGGCTGCCGTCCGGCAGTCTCGTAAGCCAATCTGATGATGCTTTTAATCCAAAAAGAGAGAGAGGTAGAAGTTGCTTTTTGACCTCTCCTTTTACCAGAATAAACAACAAACAAGGAAGATGTTTGTCTAAAATCCTTTGTAGCATCTAAATAGAATTTTAGAGCGCGAACAACATCCAAATTGTGCAACAAACGTTCCTTCTTTGAAACTGGTTTTGGACACAGAGAAGGTACGATAATCTCCTGGTTAATGTTTTTGTTAGAAACAACTTTTGGAAGAAAACCAGGTTTAGTACGTAAAACCACCTTATCTGCATGGAACACCAGATAAGGAGGAGAACACTGCAGAGCAGATAATTCTGAAACTCTTCTAGCAGAAGAAATTGCAACTAAAAACAAAACTTTCCAAGATAATAACTTAATATCAACGGAATGTAAGGGTTCAAACGGAACCCCCTGAAGAACTGAAAGAACTAAATTGAGACTCCAAGGAGGAGTCAAAGGTTTGTAAACAGGCTTAATTCTAACCAGAGCCTGAACAAAGGCTTGAACATCTGGCACAGCTGCCAGCTTTTTGTGAAGTAACACAGACAAGGCAGAAATCTGTCCCTTCAGGGAACTTGCAGATAATCCTTTTTCCAATCCTTCTTGAAGGAAGGATAGAATCTTAGGAATCTTAACCTTGTCCCAAGGGAATCCTTTAGATTCACACCAACAGATATATTTTTTCCAAATTTTGTGGTAAATCTTTCTAGTTACAGGCTTTCTGGCCTGAACAAGAGTATCGATAACAGAATCTGAGAACCCTCGCTTCGATAAGATCAAGCGTTCAATCTCCAAGCAGTCAGCTGGAGTGAAACCAGGTTCGGATGTTCGAACGGACCCTGAACAAGAAGGTCTCGTCTCAAAGGTAGCTTCCAAGGTGGAGCCGATGACATATTCACCAGATCTGCATACCAAGTCCTGCGTGGCCACGCAGGAGCTATCAAGATCACCGACGCCCTCTCCTGATTGATCCTGGCTACCAGCCTGGGGATGAGAGGGAACGGCGGGAACACATAAGCTAGTTTGAAGGTCCAAGGTGCTACTAGTGCATCCACTAGAGCCGCCTTGGGATCCCTGGATCTGGACCCGTAGCAAGGAACTTTGAAGTTCTGACGAGAGGCCATCAGATCCATGTCTGGAATGCCCCACAGCTGAGTGACTTGGGCAAAGATTTCCGGATGGAGTTCCCACTCCCCCGGATGCAATGTCTGACGACTCAGAAAATCCGCTTCCCAATTTTCCACTCCTGGGATGTGGATAGCGGACAGGTGGCAGGAGTGAGACTCCGCCCATAGAATGATTTTGGTCACTTCTTCCATCGCTAGGGAACTCCTTGTTCCCCCCTGATGGTTGATGTACGCAACAGTTGTCATGTTGTCTGATTGAAACCGTATGAACTTGGCCCTCGCTAGCTGAGGCCAAGCCTTGAGAGCATTGAATATCGCTCTCAGTTCCAGAATATTTATCGGTAGAAGAGATTCTTCCCGAGACCAAAGACCCTGAGCTTTCAGGGATCCCCAGACCGCGCCCCAGCCCATCAGACTGGCGTCGGTCGTGACAATGACCCACTCTGGTCTGCGGAATGTCATCCCTTGTGACAGGTTGTCCAGGGACAGCCACCAACGGAGTGAGTCTCTGGTCCTCTGATTTACTTGTATCTTCGGAGACAAGTCTGTATAATCCCCATTCCACTGACTGAGCATGCACAGTTGTAATGGTCTTAGATGAATGCGCGCAAAAGGAACTATGTCCATAGCCGCTACCATCAACCCGATCACTTCCATGCACTGAGCTATGGAAGGAAGAGGAACGGAATGAAGTATCCGACAAGAGTCTAGAAGCTTTGTTTTTCTGGCCTCTGTCAGAAATATCCTCATTTCTAAGGAGTCTATTATTGTTCCCAAGAAGGGAACCCTTGTTGACGGAGATAGAGAACTCTTTTCCACGTTCACTTTCCATCCGTGAGATCTGAGAAAGGCCAGGACGATGTCCGTGTGAGCCTTTGCTTGAGGAAGGGACGACGCTTGAATCAGAATGTCGTCCAAGTAAGGTACTACAGCAATGCCCCTTGGTCTTAGCACAGCTAGAAGGGACCCTAGTACCTTTGTGAAAATCCTTGGAGCAGTGGCTAATCCGAAAGGAAGCGCCACGAACTGGTAATGCTTGTCCAGGAATGCGAACCTTAGGAACCGATGATGTTCCTTGTGGATAGGAATATGTAGATACGCATCCTTTAAATCCACCGTGGTCATGAATTGACCTTCCTGGATGGAAGGAAGAATAGTTCGAATGGTTTCCATCTTGAACGATGGAACCTTGAGAAACTTGTTTAAGATCTTGAGATCTAAGATTGGTCTGAACGTTCCCTCTTTTTTGGGAACTATGAACAGATTGGAGTAGAACCCCATCCCTTGTTCTCTTAATGGAACAGGATGAATCACTCCCATTTTTAACAGGTCTTCTACACAATGTAAGAATGCCTGTCTTTTTATGTGGTCTGAAGACAACTGAGACCTGTGGAACCTCCCCCTTGGGGGAAGTCCCTTGAATTCCAGAAGATAACCTTGGGAGACTATTTCTAGCGCCCAAGGATCCAGAACATCTCTTGCCCAAGCCTGAGCGAAGAGAGAGAGTCTGCCCCCCACCAGATCCGGTCCCGGATCGGGGGCCAACATTTCATGTAGTCTTGGTAGCAGTGGCAGGTTTCTTGGCCTGCTTTCCCTTGTTCCAGCCTTGCATTGGTCTCCAAGCTGGCTTGGCTTGAGAAGTATTACCCTCTTGCTTAGAGGACGTAGCACCTCGGGCTGGTCCGTTTCTACGAAAGGGACGAAAATTAGGTTTATTTTTTGCCTTGAAAGGCCGATCCTGAGGAAGGGCGTGGCCCTTACCCCCAGTGATATCAGAGATAATCTCTTTCAAGTCAGGGCCAAACAGCGTTTTCCCCTTGAAAGGAATGTTAAGTAGCTTGTTCTTGGAAGACGCATCAGCCGACCAAGATTTCAACCAAAGCGCTCTGCGCGCCACAATAGCAAACCCAGAATTCTTAGCCTGAAAGAATTAGCCAATTTGAGAGCATTGATTCTGTCCATAATCTCCTCATAAGGAGGAGAATCACTATCGACCGCCTTTATCAGCTCATCGAACCAGAAACATGCGGCTGTAGCGACAGGGACAATGCATGCAATTGGTTGTAGAAGGTAACCCTGCTGAACAAACATCTTTTTAAGCAAACCTTCTAATTTTTTATCCATAGGATCTTTGAAAGCACAACTATCCTCTATGGGTATAGTGGTGCGTTTGTTTAAAGTGGAAACCGCTCCCTCGACCTTGGGGACTGTCTGCCATAAGTCCTTTCTGGGGTCGACCAAAGGAAACAATTTTTTAAATATGGGGGGAGGGACGAAAGGAATACCGGGCCTTTCCCATTCTTTATTAACAATGTCCGCCACCCGCTTGGGTATAGGAAAAGCTTCTGGGAGCCCCGGCACCTCTAGGAACTTGTCCATTTTACATAGTTTCTCTGGGATGACCAACTTGTCACAATCATCCAGAGTGGATAATACCTCCTTAAGCAGAATGCGGAGATGTTCCAACTTAAATTTAAATGCAATCACATCAGGTTCAGCCTGTTGAGAAATGTTCCCTGAATCAGTAATTTCTCCCTCAGACAAAACCTCCCTGGCCCCATCAGACTGGGTTAGGGGCCCTTCAGAGATATTAGTATCAGCGTTGCCATGCTCTTCAGTATCTAAAACAGAGCAGCCGCGCTTACGCTGACAAGTGTTCATTTGGGCTAAAATGTTTTTGACAGAATTATCCATTACAGCCGTTAATTGTTGCATAGTAAGGAGTATTGGCGCGCTAGATGTACTAGGGGCCTCCTGAGTGGGCAAGACTCGTGTAGACGAAGGAGGGAATGATGCAGTACCATGCTTACTCCCCTCACTTGAGGAATCATCTTGGGCATCATTGTCATTATCACATAAATCACATTTATTTAAATGAATAGGAATTCTGGCTTCCCCACATTCAGAACACAGTCTATCTGGTAGTTCAGACATGTTAAACAGGCATAAACTTGATAACAAAGTACAAAAACGTTTTAAAATAAAACCGTTACTGTCACTTTAAATTTTAAACTGAACACACTTTATTACTGCAATTGCGAAAAAACATGAAGGAATTGTGCAAAATTCACCAAATTTTCACCACAGTGTCTTAAAGCCTTAAAAGTATTGCACACCAAATTTGGAAGCTTTAACCCTTAAAATAACGGAACCGGAGCCGTTTTAAACTTTAACCCCTTTACAGTCCCTGGTATCTGCTTTGCTGAGGCCCAACCAAGCCCAAGGGGGAATACGATACCAAATGACGCCTTCAGAAAGTCTTTTCTAAGTATCAGAGCTCCTCACACATGCGACTGCATGCCATGCTTCTCAAAAACAAGTGCGCCACACCGGCGCGAAAATGAGGCTCTGCTTATGCTTTGGGAAAGCCCCTAAGGAAAAAGGTGTCTAATACAGTGCCTGCCGATATTCTTATATCAAATACCCAGATAAAATGATTCCTCAAGGCTAAATATGTGTTAATAATGAATCGATTTAGCCCAGAAAAGTCTACAGTCTTAATAAGCCCTTGTGAAGCCCTTATTTATGATCGTAATAAACATGGCTTACCGGATCCCATAGGGAAAATGACAGCTTCCAGCATTACATCGTCTTGTTAGAATGTGTCATACCTCAAGCAGCAAGAGACTGCATACTGTTCCCCCAACTGAAGTTAATAGCTCTCAACAGTCCTGTGTGGAACAGCCATGGATTTTAGTTACGGTTGCTAAAATCATTTTCCTCATACAAACAGAAATCTTCATCTCTTTTCTGTTTCTGAGTAAATAGTACATACCAGCACTATTTCAAAATAACAAACTCTTGATTGAATAATAAAAACTACAGTTAAACACTAAAAAACTCTAAGCCATCTCCGTGGAGATGTTGCCTGTACAACGGCAAAGAGAATGACTGGGGTAGGCGGAGCCTAGGAGGGATCATGTGACCAGCTTTGCTGGGCTCTTTGCCATTTCCTGTTGGGGAGGAGAATATCCCACAAGTAAGGATGACGCCGTGGACCGGACACACCTATGTTGGAGAAAATAATATGCATCTTTAGAGCAGATTTGCAAAGCTGCAAAATGCCTTCTCTGCATACTTTTTTCAGAGAGTTTATTGCTGTGAGGTTTTGCAAGCAGATTTTGGCAGGAAAGTCCTTCAGGCCCCAGTGTCGGCTAAATAAGAACTGTCAGAAAAATTGTCCCACCCTTTCCGTAACAGATCATCAGCTTGGGTATTAATCCCATATGTTATGGAGGAAAGAAAAAATTATGCTTACCTGAAATTCTTTTCTTTTGCTATTATGCTGAACAGGCCAGTCTGTTTCAATTTTTGGGCGACCGTTCTAATGACACCTCTACAGACCCTGCTTTGTCTGTTACCTAATGTTTCCTATTCTCTAGTCGGCTATACGTGAAACTGAGAGATGGGAAGGATTTTAAGCTGATATGGGTTCTTGACTTCCTCCTAGTGGTGGAAAATATGTCCCATATTTTATGGAAGACTGTGGACCATCATCATTTCGAAAGAAAATAATTTATCAGGTAAGCAAACATTTTGTTATTCAGTATTGTGCCAGTTAATAAACCCTGTAGAAAAATAAATTAAATATAAAAATAGTAAAGTGCTGAAATGGGCTCATCTCTTGGGTGAAAACTGGTAAATTATCAGTGTGTTTTCCCCTCAGGTTTTGAACCGTAAAGGTTGGACAGGCCTGGAAGAAGTCACCCGTTTACTCAATGGCAATGAGTTTGCAGGTAGGTAACAAAGATTTAATGCACTTACACGAATCTAGAGCGCAAATATAAACAGAAAAGCCCCAAATAGTGTAATATTGTTTGCACAAAGATTTATTATAAGTTACTTGGGTACTCACAAACATAAAAGAACAAATGCATTTAAAAAGTCTCCTGGAAGCTCCTTGAAGGTACAGGATACACCGAGTTCTCCGTGTCTGATCGCAAAAGTCGGCGTGTGACGCCACCACCCAAGACCCGCCAGTCTCAGTCCTCTGCAGTTCCAAGAGCTTCTGCAAACTGCCCACTTTCTCAAGAGGATATTGTGTGCTTCCTTACTCCCACTATATATTAGTCACATACTAAGCGCCATCTAGTGGACAATTAATCATTCATATTAATTGAATATCTATATAAGGCTCCTTTAAACCGATATCATTGTTTAAAATACTTATACAGGTATACCCCGCTCATACAGCGGGTTAAGGACCGGAGCCCCGCTGTAAAGTGAAAACCGCCTTAAAGTGAAACAAGGCAGTTTTAGCTTTCTTTTCACTTGCCAGTGTGTTTAAAAACTTGAAAACATGTTTGAACTAACAAATATTAGGAGTGCAATAGTGCTGCATTTAGTTTAACACTAGCACAGCACAGTATTCAATTAGTATTCAATAAATACTGTACCTGTAAAATAGTGACAATTACTGTAGTAAAATTTGTCAGACTATACCACTGAGACACAGATTGCACTCTAATGCTGTAAACAGAGTGAACTGCGCATAACAAATTGGTGACAGTCCTTTTTCTTGCAATCTCACGATGATTACAGCACTGTTTCAAAATCTTTGGAGGTTGAACTTCAGCTCCACAAAGCGCTGTATTAGCGAAGCGCTGTAAAGTGAAGCGCTGTAAAGTGAGGTATACCTGTAAATACATGACAACTACACGTATAGTGGCAAGTACAGGCATATTAGATGTCTCTAAATATTTAAATTATTTAATTAATGATACCATACTTATGCCTATGTAAAAAAAAAGATTTGCTGATTGGCATTTTTTATTGAGGTATTTTATATTGGTGCTTACATTTGTTAGTTTATATCACATTTCTATAATCATTTTTAAGCTGTTCTATTTAAAAAAAAAAATTCTTTATGCAGAGCAACTCTCAGAAAAGGTTTCAAGTCCAGACTCCCAAAGGGTCATCCTGGTCGTTTTCCTTGGGGGATGCACTTTCTCAGAAATATCTGCTTTGAGGTTTCTAGGAAAAGAAATGGGTAATTAAAACAAAATGTTATTCAAGTTCTCTCTCAATTAATAAATAAATAAATGTTACTTCAGGTTAAGCAGATTATCAGGACAGGAGACGAAATGAGCCATTTGTTTGTATCTATAGGTTACCTTTTAACACACACACCTAAAAGCTTGCGATAGAAATATGACAATATCAACGCTGACATTTTTAGACAACTTTTGGCTCACAAGTTTAATTTATTTATTTCTTACAAATTGTAATTAGATTTGTTTGCCAATATTTGGATTTCTTTACCTGTCCCTCCTTTTGTTCTTATGTCTGACCTTCCCAGTTTTAATGACAAATGTGTGTGTCTTTGTTCTGCACAAATTATATAAATTGTCAATATTGTAATGCATCTTGAGAATTAATCTTATTTATTAAAGCAAAATGAGCATTCTGGGTTTAAAAGTGTAACAAGAATCAAATGCACAATATTTGTTCTTAGCATTTTTTTTTTTTTTTTAGGTTGTAGATTCATCTTCTTAACTACATCAATCATGAACAGTGCACGTCTGCTGGAGGCAATGATTGAAAATAAGTCTTGAATTTGTATTAAGTAGGGGGATATATTGGAGGTTTATACATTACTGTGAAATCCAACATCTTGTATGTAACAATGTAGATTTTTCTAAACCCTCTATGAGGTTTAATGTATATATTTTTGACCAACTAGTTCAAATCATATTTTAAGTGAAATGCATCTCCCCTACCATACCCTGTTGGACCTTGGAGCCTTGTACTATGTATCTCAGACTTTCCTCTGAAACAGGAAAGATTGTCTACATTTTAACCAAGAAAATACATCCTTTTGTTTTACCTTACAAATGCATGCACTTCTATTTCTATACTTAATATTAAAATCAAGATTTTGTTTTGCCTAAAATGTTCAATTAGATTTAGTATGTATATAATGTACTTCCAGTATTTATTGCCTCCTTTTCCTGTAATGCAACTGACATTGTGTTTTTCCCCACTAGTGGGGCTAGTGTGTCCTACAGGTTTTTTTTTTTTTATAACATTCTACACAATTGTTCTGTCTCAGAGATCATTTATATTTGCCCCTAACTGGTTAAAGCAAATAATCAAAAGTATGTTCAAAGATCTGCAAGACTATGCAAAGTCTGATAAAAAAAAAACTGACAGAAAATGTATTTTGTATATAGATCACTATCACTTGTAACATAATGGTTAATTGCTCCATGCAAAGATGAAAAAAACAGAATTTATGTTTACCTGATAAATTACTTTCTCCAACGGTGTGTCCGGTCCACGGCGTCATCCTTACTTGTGGGATATTCTCTTCCCCAACAGGAAATGGCAAAGAGCCCAGCAAAGCTGGTCACATGATCCCTCCTAGGCTCTGCCTTCCCCAGTCATTCGACCGACGTAAAGGAGGAATATTTGCATAGGAGAAATCATATGATACCGTGGTGACTGTAGTTAGAGAAAATAAATCATCAGACCTGATTAAAAAACCAGGGCGGGCCGTGGACCGGACACACCGTTGGAGAAAGTAATTTATCAGGTAAACATAAATTCTGTTTTCTCCAACATAGGTGTGTCCGGTCCACGGCGTCATCCTTACTTGTGGGAACCAATACCAAAGCTTTAGGACACGGATGATGGGAGGGAGCAAATCAGGTGACCTAGATGGAAGCCACCACGGCTTGCAAAACCTTTCTCCCAAAAATAGCCTCAGAAGAAGCAAAAGTATCAAATTTGTAAAATTTGGTAAAAGTGTGCAGTGAAGACCAAGTCGCTGCCTTACATATCTGATCAACAGAAGCCTCGTTCTTGAAGGCCCATGTGGAAGCCACGGCCCTAGTGGAATGAGCTGTGATTCTTTCAGGAGGCTGCCGTCCGGCAGTCTCATAAGCCAATCTGATGATGCTTTTAAGCCAAAAAGAGAGAGAGGTAGAAGTTGCTTTTTGACCTCTCCTTTTACCAGAATAAACAACAAACAAGGAAGATGTTTGTCTGAAATCCTTTGTAGCCTCTAAATAGAATTTTAGAGCACGAACTACATCCAAATTGTGCAACAAACGTTCCTTCTTTGAAACTGGATTCGGACACAAAGAAGGCACGACTATCTCCTGGTTAATATTTTTGTTAGAAACAACTTTCGGAAGAAAACCAGGTTTAGTACGCAAAACCACCTTATCTGCATGGAACACCAGATAAGGAGGAGAACACTGCAGAGCAGATAACTCTGAAACTCTTCTAGCAGAAGAAATTGCAACCAAAAACAAAACTTTCCAAGATAATAACTTGATATCAACGGAATGTAGGGGTTCAAACGGAACCCCCTGAAGAACTGAAAGAACTAAATTAAGACTCCAAGGAGGAGTCAAAGGTTTGTAAACAGGCTTGATTCTAACCAGAGCCTGAACAAAAGCTTGAACATCTGGCACAGCCGCCAGCTTTTTGTGAAGTAAAACAGATAAAGCAGAAATCTGTCCCTTCAAAGAACTTGCAGATAATCCTTTCTCCAAACCTTCTTGAAGAAAGGATAAAATCTTAGGAATTTTTATCTTGTTCCATGGGAATCCTTTAGATTCACACCAACAGATATATTTTTTCCATATTTTATGGTAGATTTTTCTAGTTACAGGCTGTCTGGCCTGAACAAGAGTATCAATGACAGAATCTGAGAACCCTCGCTTTGATAAAATCAAGCGTTCAATCTCCAAGCAGTCAGTTGGAGTGAGGCCAGATTCGGATGTTCGAACGGACCTTGAACAAGAAGGTCCTGTCTCAAAGGTAGCTTCCATGGTGGAGCCGATGACATATTCACCAGATCTGCATACCAAGTCCTGCGTGGCCACGCAGGAGCTATCAAGATCACCGATACCCTCTCCTGTTTGATCCTGGCTACCAGCCTGGGAATGAGAGGAAACGGTGGGAACACATAAGCTAGGTTGAAGCTCCAAGGTGCTACTAGTGCATCCACTAGAGTCGCCTTGGGATCCCTGGATCTGGACCCGTAGCAAGGAACCTTGAAGTTCTGACGAGAGGCCATCAGATCCATGTCTGGAATGCCCCACAATTGAGTGATTTGGGCAAAGATTTCCGGATGGAGTTCCCACTCCCCCGGATGAAATGTCTGACGACTCAGAAAATCCGCTTCCCAATTTTCCACTCCTGGGATGTGGATTGCAGACAAGTGGCAGGAGTGAGTCTCCGCCCATTGAATTATTTTGGTCACTTCTTCCATCGCCAGGGAACTCCTTGTTCCCCCCTGATGGTTGATGTACGCAACAGTCGTCATGTTGTCTGATTGAAAACGTATGAACTTGGCCTTTGCTAGCTGAGGCCAAGCCTTGAGAGCATTGAGTATCGCTCTCAGTTCCAGAATATTTATCGGTAGAAGTGATTCTTCCCGAGACCAAAAACCCTGAGCTTTCAGGGGTCCCCAGACCGCGCCCCAGCCCACCAGACTGGCGTCGGTCGTGACAATGACCCACTCTGGTCTGCGGAAGCTCATCCCCTGTGACAGGTTGTCCAGGGACAGCCACCAACGGAGTGAATCTCTGGTCCTCTGATTTACTTGTATCGTCGGAGACAAGTCTGTATAGTCCCCATTCCACTGACTGAGCATGCACAGTTGTAATGGTCTTAGATGAATGCGCGCAAAAGGAACTATGTCCATTGCCGCTACCATCAAACCTATTACTTCCATGCACTGCGCTATGGAAGGAAGAGGAACAGAATGAAGTATTTGACAAGAGTTCAGAAGTTTTGATTTTCTGGCCTCTGTCAGAAAAATCCTCATTTCTAAGGAGTCTATTATTGTTCCCAAGAAGGGAACCCTTGTTGACGGAGACAGAGAACTTTTTTCTACGTTCACTTTCCACCCGTGAGATCTGAGAAAGGCCAGGACAATGTCCGTGTGAGCCTTTGCTTGAGGAAGGGACGACGCTAGAATCAGAATGTCGTCCAAGTAAGGTACTACTGCAATGCCCCTTGGTCTTAGCACCGCTAGAAGGGACCCTAGTACCTTTGTGAAAATCCTTGGAGCAGTGGCTAATCCGAACGGAAGTGCCACAAACTGGTAATGCTTGTCCAGGAATGCGAACCTTAGGAACCGATGATGTTCCTTGTGGATAGGAATATGTAGATACGCATCCTTTAAATCCACCGTGGTCATGAATTGACCTTCCTGGATGGAAGGAAGAATAGTTCGAATGGTTTCCATTTTGAACGATGGAACCTTGAGAAACTTGTTTAGGATCTTGAGATCTAAGATTGGTCTGAATGTTCCCTCTTTTTTGGGAACTACGAACAGATTGGAGTAGAACCCCATCCCTTGTTCTCCTAATGGAACAGGATGAATCACTCCCATTTTTAACAGGTCTTCTACACAATGTAAGAATGCCTGTTTTTTTATGTGGTCTGAAGACAATTGAGACCTGTGGAACCTCCCCCTTGGGGGAAGCCCCTTGAATTCCAGAAGATAACCTTGGGAGACTATTTCTAGCGCCCAAGGATCCAGAACATCTCTTGCCCAAGCCTGAGCGAAGAGAGAGAGTCTGCCCCCCACCAGATCCGGTCCCGGATCGGGGGCCAACATCTCATGCTGTCTTGGTAGCAGTGGCAGGTTTCTTGGCCTGCTTTCCTTTGTTCCAGCCTTGCATTGGTCTCCAGGCTGGCTTGGCTTGAGAAGTATTACCCTCTTGCTTAGAGGACGTAGCACTTGGGGCTGGTCCGTTTCTGCGAAAGGGACGAAAATTAGGTTTATTTTTGGCCTTGAAAGACCTATCCTGAGGAAGGGCGTGGCCCTTGCCCCCAGTGATATCAGAGATAATCTCTTTCAAGTCAGGGCCAAACAGCGTTTTCCCCTTGAAAGGAATGTTAAGCAATTTGTTCTTGGAAGACGCATCCGCTGACCAAGATTTTAACCAAAGCGCTCTGCGCGCCACAATAGCAAAACCAGAATTTTTCGCCGCTAACCTAGCCAATTGCAAAGTGGCGTCTAGGGTGAAAGAATTAGCCAATTTGAGAGCACGAATTCTGTCCATAATCTCCTCATAAGAAGAAGAATTATTATTGATCGCCTTTTCTAGCTCATCGAACCAGAAACACGCGGCTGTAGTGACAGGAACAATGCATGAAATTGGTTGTAGAAGGTAACCTTGCTGAATAAACATCTTTTTAAGCAAACCTTCTAATTTTTTATCCATAGGATCTTTGAAAGCACAACTATCTTCTATGGGTATAGTGGTGCGTTTGTTTAGAGTAGAAACCGCCCCCTCGACCTTGGGGACTGTCTGCCATAAGTCCTTTCTGGGGTCGACCATAGGAAACAATTTTTTAAATATGGGGGGAGGGACGAAAGGTATACCGGGCCTTTCCCATTCTTTATTTACAATGTCCGCCACCCGCTTGGGTATAGGAAAAGCTTCGGGGGGCCCCGGGACCTCTAGGAACTTGTCCATTTTACATAGTTTCTCTGGAATGACCAAATTCTCACAATCATCCAGAGTGGATAACACCTCCTTAAGCAGAGCGCGGAGATGTTCCAATTTAAATTTAAATGTAATCACATCAGGTTCAGCTTGTTGAGAAATTTTCCCTGAATCTGAAATTTCTCCCTCAGACAAAACCTCCCTGGCCCCCTCAGACTGGTGTAGGGGCCCTTCAGAACCAATATCATCAGCGTCCTCATGCTCTTCAGTATTTTCTAAAACAGAGCAGTCGCGCTTTCGCTGATAAGTGGGCATTTTGGCTAAAATGTTTTTGATAGAATTATCCATTACAGCCGTTAATTGTTGCATAGTAAGGAGTATTGGCGCGCTAGATGTACTAGGGGCCTCCTGTGTGGGCAAGACTGGTGTAGACGAAGGAGGGGATGATGCAGTACCATGCTTACTCCCCTCACTTGAGGAATCATCTTGGGCATCATTTTCTCTAAATTTTGTGTAACATAAATCACATCTATTTAAATGAGAAGGAACCTTGGCTTCCCCACATTCAGAACACAGTCTGGTAGTTCAGACATGTTAAACAGGCAAAAACTTGATAACAAAGTACAAAAAACGTTTTAAAATAAACCGTTACTGTCACTTTAAATTTTAAACTGAACACACTTTATTACTGCAATTGTTCAAAATTCACCAAAATTTCACCACAGTGTCTTAAAGCCTTAAAAGTATTGCACACCAAATTTGGAAGCTTTAACCCTTAAAATAACGGAACCGGAGCCGTTTTTATATTTAACCCCTTTACAGTCCCTGGTATCTGCTTTGCTGAGACCCAACCAAGCCCAAAGGGGAATACGATACCAAATGACGCCTTCAGAAAGTCTTTTCTATGTATCAGAGCTCCTCACACATGCATCTGCATGTCATGCTTCTCAAAAACAAGTGCGCAATACAGGCGCGAAAATGAGACTCTGCCTATGATTAGGGAAAGCCCCTAGAGAATAAGGTGTCCAATACAGTGCCTGCCGGTTATTTTACATAATTCCCAAGATTAAAATAATTCCTCAAGGCTATGGAGTATAATATATAAATCGATTTAGCCCAGAAAATGTCTACAGTCTTAGAAAGCCCTTTTTTTCCTTTCTGTAATAAAAATGGCTTACCGGATCCCATAGGGAAAATGACAGCTTCCAGCATTACATCGTTTTGTTAGAATGTGTCATACCTCAAGCAGCAAAAGTCTGCTCACTGTTCCCCCAACTGAAGTTAATTCCTCTCAACAGTCCTGTGTGGAACAGCCATCGATTTTAGTAACGGTTGCTAAAATCATTTTCCTCTTACAAACAGAAATCTTCATCTCTTTTCTGTTTCAGAGTAAATAGTACATACCAGCACTATTTCAAAATAACAAACTCTTGATTGAATAATAAAAACTACAGTTAAACACTAAAAAACTCTAAGCCATCTCCGTGGAGATGTTGCCTGTACAACGGCAAAGAGAATGACTGGGGAAGGCGGAGCCTAGGAGGGATCATGTGACCAGCTTTGCTGGGCTCTTTGCCATTTCCTGTTGGGGAAGAGAATATCCCACAAGTAAGGATGACGCCGTGGACCGGACACACCTATGTTGGAGAAACGAGATTTGGATGAAGAAAAGGACCCTTAAGTAGAAGGTCCTTTCTCAACGGAAGACTCCACGGTGGAAACAATGACATCTCCACCAGGTCTGCATACCAGATCCTGCGAGGCCAAGCCGGTGCAATGAGAATCACAGACACCCTCTCTTGTTTGATCCGAGCAATAACCCAAGGAAGAAGGGCAAACGGAGGAGACAAGTATGCCAGGCTGAACTTCCAAGGAATCGCTAGAGCATCTATTAAAACAGCTTGAGGATCCCTTGACCTCAATCCGTAATTCGGAAGCTTGGCATTGTGACGAGATCCCATAAGATCCAACTCCGGTTGACCCCACTTGAGAATCAAACTGGAAAACACCTCCGGATGAAACTGTGGATGAAAAGACTGTCTGCTCAGAAAATCTGCTTCCCAACTGTCCACCCCTGGAATGTGGATCGCAGACAGACAGCAATTTTGAGCCTCCGCCCACTGAATAATCCTGACTACCTCCTTCATCGCCAAAGAACTCTGAGTTCCTCCTTCAATTGTCCTATTGAAATCTGATAAACTGGGTTGAAGCCATCTGAGGCCAGGCCAGAAGAGCATTGAAGATTGCCCTCTGCTCTAAGACATTTATAGGAACAACCGATTCCTCCCGAGCCCACAGGCCCTGAGCCTTCAATGAACCCCAGACAGCTCCCCAACCCAGCAGACTGGCATCCGTGGTCACAATCACCCAGGAAGACCTGCGAAAACAAGTTCCCTGGGAGAGAAGATCCTGAGACAACCACCACGGAAGAGAATCTCTTGCAGTCTGATCTAGAACAATCTTTATAAACAGAACCGTATAATCTCCGTTCCACTTTCTCAGCATGCATAACTGCAGAGGCCTGAGATGAAACCGAGCAAACTGAATGATGTCCATGACTGAAACCATTAGATCAATATACTCCATACACTGGGCCACTGACGGCCGAGGGGAGGACTGAAGAGCAAGACAAGAATTTAACATTTTTGACTTCCTTGCTTCTGTCAAAAAAAAAAAAATTAAAATTTCCAAAGAATCTATAATGGTTCCCAAGAATACCACTCTTGTAGCTGGAATCAAGGAACTTTTTCCTAAATTCACCTTCCAACAGTGGGAGCGCAGAAAAGACAACAACTCTGTGTGGGAGTTTGCTAGTTGAAAAGATGACGTCTGAACAAGAATGTCGTCCAGATAAGGAGCAACCGCAACCCCCTGCAATCTGAGAACTACCAACAATGCACCCAGAACGTTTGAGAATAACCTTGGAGCTGTTTCAATACTAAAATGAAGAGCCACAAACTGAAAATGCTTGTCTAAGAAAGGAAATCTCAGAAACTTGTGATGATCCTTGTGAATAGGAATGTGTAGATACGCATCCTTCAGATCTACTGTAGTCATGAACTGACCCTCTTGAACCAGAGGAAGAATTGACCGAATAGTTTCCACCTTGAAAGATGGAACTTTGAGGAATTTGTTTACCAACTTGAGATCTAAGATGGAAAGTTCCCTCCTTTTTGGGAACGATAAACAGATTGGAATATAACCCTAGTCCCTGCTCCTGAACTGAAACAGGAACGATCACTCCCACGTCTGTCGGAAAGATCCTGAACACAACTTAAGAATGTCTTTTTTTTTTTTTAAATCTAATTTACAGATAACCTTGACAGATGAAACCTGCTCCTGGGAAGAAAAGTTTTGAACTCCAGCTTGTATCCATGGGACACAATCTCTACCACCCAGGGATCTGGGACATCCCTTACCCAGGTTTGACCGAACAAAGACAGCCTGCCCCCCCACACGATCTATTCCCGGATCAGGGGCAGACCCTTCATGCTGACTTTGAATCAGCGGCAGGCTTCTTAATTTGCTTCCCCTTGCTCCAGGACTGATTGGACTTCCAAGAGGACTTGGACTGATCCTGCCTGGAGGAGGAAGACTTACCGGAGAAGTTACAAAAGGAACGAAAATTACTCTGATGACCCTTCTGTTTATTTCTCCTATCCTGAGGAAGAGAATGACCCTTCCCTCCAGTAATATCAGAAATCTCAGCCAAACCAGGCCCAAAATGTTTTATTAAGTTTACTAGCCTTCTTGTGAGTAACTATGACCATCAAATCAGTCATCCAAAGTAGCCAAAACCTCCCTGAGTAACAAACTGAGGTGCTCCAGCTTAAATCTGAAAGAAACAACCTCAGAATCAGCCAGTCACACTATCAGAATCTGAAATTTCACCTTCAGACGCTACTGAAATTTCTTCTTCCTCAATCCTATGGGAAGAGACATTAGACATAACTGCAACAGAATCAGAACTCCTTTTACGCTTACCCTGCAACACAGGAAAAGCAGACAAAGCCTCAGATACAGCAGAGAATATGTGAGTAGCCATATCCTGTAAAGAAAAACCAACCTGAGACGAAATGCAGGGCACTGCATGTGAAGATGATAAAGATAGGGATGAATGGGGAGAAAGTTGCGCTACAGCTTGAACAGGAGACTCCTGAACACATTCTCCTTAGAAAATGAAGGCTCTGTATCAAAAAGCCTATCCCTTATACTTTAAGGTTCTCTCTATACACGAGGAACAGAAAGGGATAGGTGGCTCTACATTAGCATCCAGAAATAAATTGCAGGTAACAGCTTGCAAGTCCTCTTGGTCCATTTTACACACATATTAAACCAAAAACTTACATTTGTTTGAAAAACAAAAACATTACTGTCTCTTTAAAAAAGTTCCAAAAAACAAAGCCCAGAAAAACAAAACAGCCCTGAGCCCTTACAAGCACCTCTACACCCAACAAACTCCTATCACCAGGAAAGAATTTCTAAATGATCCAGACCTCACTCTCAAACCAAGAAACACATCCAGTATCGCAGAAGCAGCAGCTGAACAACCTCTCACAGACAATGTAAAAACAATACTGAGAGGAAGAGCGCGCAGCCCTTGCACCAAACAAAACTCTGCCCATTGTGGGCGTCTACATAACCTCCCGGTCGGCATGACAGTATCACAGTAAAAACACACAGCCGGGAGGAAAACACAGACTACTCCAAATGTTTACTGAAACTGCCTATAAGTAAAACGCTACTGGCGTTTTTTAAAACACACACACACACGAGCCAAATATAATACTCCTAATAAAAAGAGCCACAAAACAGCCTCAGCTGCATCCAAATTCACAACAGTGCCCCACAAAACTGCTATAAGTTAAATAAAAACTGAACAGTCAGAAATATATTAACCCCCTAAGAGCTATGTCTATTCTAAGAACAGCACTTACCTCAAAAATAATCTGCCCGGCAGCAGGGCAACTCACCAAGTTTGAAAGGTAACACTCCTTTCATGGACCTGTGGAAAACAAAAAAAGGCTGAATAAACCTACTCAGACTTTTTAAAGGAAGGGCAGCAGAAACTACATGGGAGGCGCAGAGGGGATTATACCCCCCCCCCCCCCCAAAATCCCAAATGCTCAAAAGCCACCATTGCTCTACTGAAGAGACTAAAATGGAATACGGCTATACCCCAGAAAAAGAGAAAAAAAAAAGTCAGAGCAGCTTGCTCTGCTTTAAAAAATAAATTCTTGATAGAAGAATCAGACACCTACTTTACCACCTCCTTGCAACTACAAGCAAAGAAAATGACTAGGGGTTGTGGGTAAGGGGAGTGGTATTTAACAGCTTTTGCTGTGGTGCTCTGCCTCCTCCTGCAGGCCAGGAGTGATATTCCCAATAGTAATTATGATGATCCGAGGACTCACTGTGTCATTAGAAAGAATTAACTTTACCATCCCTTCAAACAACTCTCTCCTACTCACACAGTATATTTAGACACTTTGGCAGCAGAACCAACTTAAGGGGCCTTGGCAGGAGAGGAGCTACTTAAAGTGAAAGTCAATCCTAGCGTTTTACAAATGCTAGGATTGACTATTGAAACAAATAAAGGGGACTTTCATTCATGGAGTATAAGATACTTCATGTAGAAAGCTCCTTTATTTGATTCAATCGATCGCCGTTTTTAGCTGCTACAGCAGCCCACGGCTAAAACATTTGTTTGCTAAGAGGTGACGTTTCACCTCTTAGCTAATAGCCGTGCGGTAAATCCGGGAGCCGGATTTACCGCATGGTTATTGGCTAAGAGGTGAAAACGTCACCTCTTAGCAAAAATTTTTTATTTTAGCCGTGGGCTGCTGTAGTAGCTAAAAACGGCAATCGATTGAATCAAATAAAGGAGCTTTCTACATGAAGTATCTTATACTCCATGAATGAAAGTCCCCTTTATTTGTTTCAATAGTCAATCCTAGCATTTGTAAAACGCTAGGATTGACTACTTTCACACAGGGCCCTGGTGCCAAACTGTGTTTTGGGCCCCCCGAAGGCAACTCAGTAAAAAAACAATAGTAATAATATATATGCTTCACTATATATATTATTTGAGCTGCACGATTAATCGCAGCGGTTTTAAAACCACGAGAGTACGCAATTTAAAAAAAAATTAAAAATCCTCAGATTGTCCTGAAAACGGAGGCGGAGAGGGAGGAGGAGTGGCAGACCAGTGGGCGGACCTGAGAATGCCCGCAAAACGGCCATTTTGGAAGAGATTGAAGAGTGTGTGGGAGACATCTGGGAGTAGTGTGGGGGTGGTCAAGCAGTGGTGTGGCGGTGGGACAGCTCAAAGTTGTGACCAATAAAGTGAGTATTGTACAAATACTTTATAGTGCCTTACTGACTTTTTTTTTTTTTTTTTTTTTACTTCTTTTGTGGTTTGTATTTGTATGCTCCAAGAGTGCATTGGACATTGAGAAACATGTACAGTAAGATTCTGTAGTGTTAAAAAGTTTTATAGTAATTTTTAATAAAATCGCGATTAAATCGCAATCGCGTTTTTCCCCCCACCCATATCGCCCAGCCCTATATCTATCTCTATATACACACACTGCTATGCACCCCCCATCCCATAAATTGGCTTCTGGTTCTCATTGGATGTGAGAGCATTTTTGGTCTGATACTGAAGATGCATCATATTAGCACCTCACAGCACTGTTTCACATCACCAGTTTTATGTAACCAAACTGTTGTAAAGTTCTGCCTGTGTGTCAAATATCTTCTACCTCTGGTTTCATAGAAGAAATAAAAGTAGATCAATATAAGATGGAAAACTAAAAGGGACATAAAACCCCTATATTTTCTTCAATGATTTTAAACAAATTTCATATAATCAAATTTGCTTCATTCTCTTGTTATCCATTGCTGAAGGAATAGCATTGCACTACTGGCAGCTAGATGAACACATCTAGTTAGCCAATTACAAGAGGCAAATGTGTGCAGGCACCAATCAGCAGCTAGCTCTCACTAGTGTAGGATAGGTACGTAATTCACCCCCAACAAGGGATACCAAGAGAACGAAACATTTGAAAATAGAAGCAAATTTAAAAGTGTTAAAATTACCTGCTCTATCATGCAAGTTTTATTTTGACTTTCCTATCCCTTTAAGTGATCCTGATATTTAGAAACATTAGTTTTTTTTAAAAGATGCTGTATGTTAAAGGGACATTGCACTCAAACATTTTCTGTTATGTATATGGAAGAGTAGCTGTTTAAATTGAAATTAATGGAAGAAAAACAGAAATCCCTGTCAAAAAACTTGGCTCAAGCAACATCCCGGGATTACTTCAAATATATAGAAACAAAAACACAATGAAAGGGGTGCGCATGTTGTGTGAGTACCAACTGATACAAAAAGTACGTGTACACTTTATGGATTTATTAATAAACAGAAATATCAATAAAAATAAGAAAACCACCAGTAAATTGAAATTAATACTGCAGTACTGATTTTGTACTTTTTGTTAATCCTCACTGTTGGATAAAGACAACTAACTTTGCTTTACTAATGGCAAGGGTTGCACCTTTTCATGTGTGACAAGAAAACATTGATATATTCAAGGCAGGAACATTTTTTGATTTTTTTTTAAAAATACAATTTTGAAATTCCTTGTTTTACATGAAAGAAAAAGGATGACTACAATGCCCCTTTAATATGCAAAATTGTATGCAAGTCCATTAATATTTGTTATTTTTATTAAAAAAAATAATAAAAAAATTGATAAAATCCATTATCGCACAATTGTTTTTTCTTTATCTCACTTAAAAATGCATGTTCTAATTTATTCATGTAACTAAGACTAGAGAGCGTACAATGCTACTGGGATTGTGCAACTGCAAATTAGGTTAGCTGCTATGTTCACTCAAGACCAGCAGTGCTCTGTGGCTCCAGAACAGTACTTAAAAAGGGACATGAAACCCCAACATTTTCTTTCATGATTCAGATAGAGAATACAATTTTAAATACTTCGATTATCTAATTTGTTTCATTCTCTTGGTATCATTTGTTGAAAAAGCACAATGTACTACTGGTTTCTAACTGAAGACATGGGTAAGCCAATGACAATCGAATATGAAAATATATATATATATACACACACACACACACACACACAGCTACCAATCAGCAGCTAGAATCTATGTTCTTTGCTGCTCCTGAGCTTGCCAAGATAAACATTTCAGCAAAGGATAACAAGAGAAGGAAGCAAATTAAATAATAGAAGTAAATTGGAAAGTTGTTTAAAATGTTATTCTGTCTGAATGATGAAAACATTTTTTGGGGTTTCATGTCCCTTTAACCCCTTAACGACCAAGGACGTACGCCATACGTCGTCAAAAAAAAAAATACACTTACTCCTCCTGCGGGGAAATTTTTTTATTTGGACAAAATGTTGGTCCTTGCTGAGCCCCTCTTCTCCCTTTCCCGCTGGTACCTGATGCCTGCGGGTCATACCCATATCCCTTTTACCCACATCGCCTAGAGCTGGCACTTCCCCAGGAGAAGTATATATACACACTAATCTTCTCCTCTATACATAACTTTACCTGGAGCTGCCCTTATTCATCACATATCTTATAATACCCCTTATATGTGTAGTAATCTGCAGTAACTTCCTCATATAGATGTAGTTCAGGATATTTTTTTATTACATAAACCTGATACCCAGGGACCTTAGGTAATTATACTCCCTAATTAGTGCATTTTGTGTCATTTTACCGTTTTTTCCAACATATACATCCAGGATATACCTCTGTCTTTCCCTCAGACCCTATTTGACCCTTTGTCATGAATGATACACAGAAATAGCTATCTCACCTCACATTTCAAAGACACATACCCCAAGCAGACTTTCCCTGTATACCTATGCACTCATGACGCTAATTAGAAGACTACCCAAATTATGTATACCATCCTCATCTAATCTAAATTTTTTGGAAACTTAGGCATACTATATAGCTATCTTAAAAGGCTCCGCCCCCCTTCATTTTCCTCCCCCTTATACTGAGCGGCTCTTGCCCGCTGAATTTCCCTTCTACACACTTTGGCCCAAGAGAGGCCAGACAAAAGCCAACTCCCTACATCATGCAGTTACAAGATCATAGAGTACCTCTTATATCAGTGTAGGGATCATTTGCTATATTATATAAAAATCGAGGTTTCCTTGTTATGTGTTTCAGTCACCCTTGTTCACTATAAACTAATCTACACTTTAAGCCCAGGGTCTCAGAAGTAGTGTTATAACTCATTTCAGCAGTTATCCTCTCTCTAATGAACGTGTTTTATTATATGATTACGGTTCTCATCTATGGATATACAGTAATACTGCTGTGTGAATACAGCGACAACAATTGTAACACAGATATTTTAATGTTTTAGTTCAAATTACCTTTCTATGCGAGACATGTATAATTATTCTTATCACTTATGATCCGTGCCTGGACACATTATCTGTTTTGTAGTTATTATTCCTTACCTCAATAAAAAATTATTTAAAAAAAAACAAAAAAAAAAAACCAATTCCTGAGGACGTATGGCGTACGTCCTCGGTCTGGAAAGCAGCTGGAAGTGATCCTGCTCCTTCCCGGTTATTGCAGTGATGCCTCGATATCGAGGCATCCTGCAATAACCCCCTTTGGCCATCCATTACAGAGAGAGCCACTCTGTAACCCTCTCTGCACCGGACATCGATAGCCGGTATCGTTTGTGGGTGGGCGGCCATCGATGGGCCGTGTGGAGGGGGGTGGGGCGGGAACCGCTACACTACAGAAAAAAAATGTTGATAAAAGTACAAAAAAAAAAAAAGTTTTTTTAGTATTTAAATAAGCATCTAAGGGATCTGGAAGGGGTGGGGGGTTGGTCTTGGGGGGGAAGCTACACTACAGAAAAGGGCAATAAAAAAAAAAAAAAAAAAATACTTTTTTTTTTTTACTAAACTGGGTACTGGCAGACAGCTGCCAGTAACCAAGATGGCGCCCATTAAGGCAGAGGGGGAGGGTTAGCAGACATCCCAACCTGCAAAAACTCATTTCAGGGAGGTCCCCCCACCGCAACCCCCACCACGGAGAAAAAAATAAATAAAAAAAATATGGAAAAAAATTACATATGCAATTAAAAAAAATCTGCCAAAAAAAAAAAAAAAAAAAACATTCAAAACACAATTTTTCTACATAAAGTGTGTGACTCTTTATTCTGACTGGCATAAAACAGTACTATTAACGACATGATCTGACATGTGTCCCACTTCAATCCTATGACCGCGTCTGCACTAACTACTAGCTGTACCGGGTGGTTACCACAGCAACACAGGAAGTGGACCAGTGAAGCAGCCAATCACGAAAACGTAGAACACGCACAGTGAGAGTACTCTGCCTAGTAACAGAGAGCGTGCATAACGATTTGTTTTGTGTTGTCAGATATCACACAAAAAATAGTTATGCAAGCTCTGTTAGCTGAAGAAAATAATATTAATAAATTAACACTTGACTTGGGTTCAGCTGCCTTCCGGGAGAGTTCAATTCATTTGCGGGCGTCAGGGAGGAGGTATTTGAATGCGGGAGACTCCCGGAGCTTCCGGGAGACTTGGGGTGTCTGGGTTAGAGAGCTGTTTGGTGGGGGGGATCAGTGAGGTTGGGGGCTAAGGGGGGATCCTACACGGCAGCATATGTAAATATGCTAAAAAAAAAAAAAAACGCCCAAATATACCTTTTATTTTAGTACTGGCAGAGTTTCTGCCAGTACTTAAGATGGCAAGGACAATTGTGGGGTGGGGGATGGAAGAGAGCCGTTTGGGAGGGATCAGGGGGTCTGATGTTTCAGGTGGGAGGCTGAGCTCTACACTAAAGCTAAAATTAACCCTGCAAGCTCCCTATAAGTTACATAATTAACCTTTTCACTGCTAGCCAGAATACACGTGTGATGCGCAGCGGCATTTAGTGGCCTTCTAATTACCAAAAAGCAACGCCAAAGCCATATATGTCTGCTATTTCTGAACAAAGGGGATCCCAGAGAAAGCTGTTTGTAAATAATTTCAGGGAGAAACCTTAAGTTTGTGAAAAAGGGAACTTTTTTTTTTTTATTTGATCGCATTTGGCGGTGAAATGGTGGCATGAAATATACCAAAATGGGCCTAGATCAAAACTTTGGGTCGTCTACTACACTAAAGCTAAAATTAACCCTACAAGCCCCCTAATTAAAGGGACAGTCTACCATAGTATTGTTATTGTTTTAAAAGATAGATAATCCCTTTATTACCCATTCCCCAGTTTTGCATAATCAACAGTTATATTAATGTACTTTTTACCTCTGTGATTACCTTGTATCTAGGAACCTTCTTCCAGCCCCCTGATCACATGACTGTTTATTATCTATTGTCTTAAATTTAGCATTGCTTTGTGCTAGATCTTAAATAACTTTCTGTGCCTGAACACAGTGTTATCTATATGGCCCACGTGTACTTTCTGTCTCTTATGTTAAAAAGAGATTTAAAAGCCTGTGATTAGAGGCAGCCCTCAAAGGCTTAGAGATTAGCAAATGAGCCTACCTATGTTTAGATTGAACTAAGAATACCAAGAGAAAAAAGTAAATATGATGATATAAGTAAATTGGAAAGTTGATTAAAATTAAAAGTCCTATCTGAATAATGAAAGTTTAATTTATACTAGACTGTCCCTTTAACCCCTGCACTGCTAGGCATAATACACGTGTGGTGCGCAGCGGCATTTAGCGGCCTTCTAATTACCAAAAAGCAATGCCAAAGCCATATATGTCTGCTATTTCTGAACAAAGGGGATCCTAGAGAAGCATTTACAACCATTTGTGCCATAATTGCACAAGCTGTTTGTAAATAATTTCAGTGAGAAACCAAAAGTTTGTGAATAAATTTGTGAAAAAGTGAACGATTTTTTGTATTTGATCGCATTTGGCGGTGAAATGGTGGCATGAAATATACCAAAATGGGCCTAGATCAATACTTTGGGTTGTCTACTAAAAATATATACATGTCAATGGATATTCAGGGATTCCTGAAAGATATTAGTGTTCTAATGTAACTAGCGCTAATTTTGAGAAAAAAAAAAAAAAATGGAAATAGCAAAGTGCTACTTGTATTTATGGCCCTATAACTTACAAAAAAAAGCAAAGAAGATGTAAACATTGGGTATTTCTAAACTCAGGAAAAAATTTAGAAACTATTTAGCATGGGTCATTTTTCGTGGTTGTAGATATGCAACAGATTTTGGGGGTCAAAGTTAGAAAAAGTGTGTTTTTTCCCCATATTTTATAAAAAAAAAATTATAGTAAATTATAAGATATGATGAAAATAATGGTATCTTTAGAAAGTCCATTTAATGGCGAGAAAAATCGGTATAGAATATGTGTGGGTACAGTAAATGAGTAAGAGGAAAATTACAGCTTAACACAAACACAGCAGAAATGTAAAAATAGCCTTGGTCCCAAACGGACAGAAAATTGAAAAGTGTTGTGGTCATTAAGGGATTAAATTATGTGTTTAACCCCTTTAAAGGATAACACATAGCATGGCAGGGTCACTTGCGTTAAAATTACACGCTGTAATGAATTACAACATATTAATTTTTCACTATAACAGTGTGTTGTTTCCCAATAACAGATGGGTCAAAACACATCATTAAAGTCAGCTCCAGAGCAGCAATGTACCGCCTGGAAGCTAGCTAAGCTTATCTGGTGACCCAACGACATAAGGCACATGTGTGTAGCCACCAATCATTAGCAAGCTCCCAGCAGTGCATTGCTGCTCCTGAGGATCCCTGTGTATGCTTTTCAATAAAGCGTACTAAGTGAATGAAATACATTTTATAATAGAAGTTAAAAAGGTCAAAATAGTAGCATTTCCTTTCGTAAAATGATGATGGTCCACAGTCCTCCATAACATATGGGATATATTTCCCATCACTAGGTGGTGGTCAGAAACCCATATCAGAGCTTAAAGGGACAGTCTACACCAACATTTTTCTTATTTAAAAAAAAATAGATAATCCCTTTATTACCCATTCCCCGTTTTTGCATAACCAACACAGTTATATTAATATAATTTTTACCTCTGTGATTACCTTGTATCTAAGCCTTTGCAGACAGCCTCCTTATCTAAGTGCCTTTGACAGACATGCAGTGTAGTCAATCAGTGAAGACTCCCTAAATAACTTCACGGGAGTAAGCACAATGTTATCTATATGACACATGTGAACTAGCAGTCTAACTGTGAAAAACTTTCAGAATGCTCTGAGCTAGGAGGCGGTTTTCAACTGTTTAGAAATCAGTTTGAGCCTAGCTAGGTTTAGCTTTTCAAAAATACCACCAAGGGAACAAAGCAAATTTGATGATAAAAGTAAATTGGAAAGTTGTTTAAAATTGCATACCCTAATACCCTATCTGAATCATGAAAGTTTAGTTTTGACTTTACTGTCCCTTTAAAATCCCTCCTACCTCTCTCATGTTTTTTTTTTTGGCCTTGTAGGAGATGGTTGAGAATAGAGGTTGTTCCATCTACTTGCTGCAGCTGCATTGACATGCCTGGTAAGCGCGTGGAGGGGTTCTGCATAATGCAAGTGACTCTACATACAACACATACAGCCCAGAGGCTATTTGTAGGTGGTCTGACATAGGTACAGCATAGCCAGGGGAAATTAACCTGCTCTCTTCATAACACAATTTGTCCTCCCTATGAGGTTCTATCATCATTGGGAACATTATCATGGAAGCCCCTGACCCTTTGCATCCTTCTGGGGGGACTTTTTGTGGCACTGTTATATATATATATATATATATATATATATATATATATATATATATATATATATATATACACACACACACACATACATATATACATATACACACACATTTCATTAATTTTACTCTGCAAATTTATTTCCAATTGCAGCCTGCAGGATTTATCTGTATTTTAATACAACAGTGGAGAGCCTTTAGAGATAAGATCTATTGGTATCTCTTTTATACCTATGTTATTTGTAATTTATATGCACAAAGGTTCTTAGAACATTGCTCATGCATATTTTCACTATCAGTAAAGATAAGATATTTTGGTATCTCTTTTATACCATTGTATGAGTGATTTATATGTATGCACATACATTTATCTTGCAGGCGCTGAACATTTATTATGAATATTTGAATTGACTATGCACATTGTATACAGTGTCTCTGCTTATTCTGGACATGGATTTACAAGCATCTAATGTGTATATGTTGGTCTATATATGTGCTGCTCCTTTAGTCAGGAAGGTCACAAAACTAGGTCTAAATATGTGCAAATGCTTAAGCAGGTACATGTATACTAGATCTGATGCTTATGTCATGTACAGATTTATTAAAAGCTTTATATAAAAACTTATGTATAAGTTTCTACATTTTTGGATTCATCCGGAAAAATAGTTCCGTTATATGGACTGATTCTCTTTGACCTTCAAGAGATTGTTATCTTTAAAGAAGAGTCCTCTTTATTGGCTAACGGTCCCATCTAAAAGTTGCGAATGATCCTTCAGAGGCAGCAACCTTTATAAAAGGATTTGGAGAATAGGGGAATAATGTATCACAATATACACTAAGTTTATTAGGGAGAAGGTATCAAAAATCTGCTTATTAATGATTATTATTTGGGTGCAGACGCTGTAACACACATACATTTTCTTCAAATATCTAGAGAGAACTATTGAAGAGGACACAGTAGTGTTCTCTCCAAAAAAAGACAAGGAATTCAGCACTCCATAAAGTTATAAAATAATTAAGTCATTCGACACATTCAAAAGAATTTATTAGATTTATTAAGACCAAGTGTTCAAACGGCTTTTGCGCAACCAAACAATTTCTGGGTCCCCTAAACCAAAACCACACAAGATTAAATAAAATAAAATTTATTATCTCTGCAAACAAAAAGAACCAAAAACACATACATTTAAAAATACAATATGTACATTAAATGCATAGATAAAGCTGGCCAGCTCACTCTGAGTAAATACGATGCAGATAGAAACCTAAGAATAGGCTACAGAATTATCAAGCAACACCCCTACCAGCGGGTAGCCCTGTATATCTACAGGAATCTGCTACCATGGATAATATTGGGGATCCTTGCAAGATAACTCTAAGAATACACAAATGAAAATGGCAACACCTCACTCAGAGGGTAACCCAAACAAACTTGGAAAACTTGTTACCTTGAGAAAAATCTGAGGATCTATACCAGTCACTTGTATACTAAGCAATTAAAGTGAAACAAAGGTTACATGCTTAAAAGGGACAGTCTACACCCAGTATATTTTTTGTTAACTTACTGTTGAATGCCATTTAAACACTGTTTAACATGTCCCTCATCTCTCTGCTTCTATGATGTGCAGGAAAAATTTAAATATCCACTGCTCGTTTGCAGTTAAAAATGGAGGTTAAGCTCCGCCCACCGCTTGGTGTATAGTTTGCTATCTCTAGTGTTACCAATCATGAGCGACTCGTAAATAAGTTTTAACTACCTTGATGTGCATGCGCAGCTGTTATAGAGGAGTGTTTCTGCCTAATCATTCCCCAGAAACTGTATGTTAAGATTTTGTTCCGGCTCTGCATAGTGCTATGCTGTCATAGCGGACGGTAAATGCAGAGCCGCATCAGCTGTGGATAAAGTGAGCAGAGGTAGAACTCTTTGCTGAATCTGCTGCTGGTAGCAAAAATGTTTGGAGGTGAGGGGGATTTCTGTATCACTGTCCCTATCGCTGGCATACCCTGTTATATGTTTCCTGAACGCTCCTGTCCTCAAGCAGCTACGCACAGAAAGCCTTTTGTGAAGGGAGCTGCTGTTACATCTGATCCTTTCTCTTGAAATTCCTATGCCTGTCTCTCGTCACAGCAAACACACACGCTGCTCCAGCTTGCCCTCTGCTTCCTACAACCTCAGTTGTCCGGCTTCACTTAAAGTGGAATAACAAAAATAGGGCTTAGTGTTGACCCTCAAATAATAAATCACCAAACCTACAGACAAGGTTCTGAATCTGTATGAGCACGTTATTGCTGGGGGAGAGATCGAACAGGAGCTTTTAAACAGTCTGGCTAGGATAGTGAGGGGGAGGAGGGGGGTATTAAAATTAAAGGGCTGACAGTGTATTAGATGGTTTGAATCTCCTCATACACTTGATCCATAAGAAATGTGTACTGACTTCAAATTTCCATATGCTGTTAATATATGTTGTGTCTTACACAACTGCAGTGTTGCAAGTATTGTCTTTACAGTTGTGACCTCCTTTCTATCAGGGGTGATATTATCTATCCCATAGATGCAACACTAAGGACTGCCTGCCTTTAAAAAAAAGTCATGTTATTTGTGGGCATAGTTTCTGGAGTTTGCCAGAGTAAACCAAATGTTTATTAAACATGTTACATTCTCCTATCTGAATTGATTCTGCTAATACTAAGCACCTCTGTGTGCATCAAAGTGTGTGTGTGTGTATATTTATGTCTATGTGTGTGTATCTGTATATGTGTGTATGTATTTATGTCTATGTGTGTGTGTATATGTGTGTGTATATGTCTATGTGTGTATCTGTATATGTGTGTGTATAATTATGTCTGTGTATCTGTATATATGTGTGTGTGTATGTATTTATGTCTGTGTGTGTGTATCTGTATATGTGTGTGTATATGTCTATGTGTGTATCTGTATATGTGTGTGTGTATATTTATGTCTATGTGTGTGTAGCTGTATATATGCGTGTGTGTATATTTATGTCTATGTGTGTGTGTGTATCTGTATGTGTGTGTGTGTATATTTATGTGTGTGTATATCTGTATATGTCTATGTGTATCTGTATATGTGTGTGTATATTTATGTCTGTGTGTGTAGCTGCATGTGTGTGTATATTTATGTCTGTGTGTGTATCTGTATATGTGTGTGTGTATATTTATATCTGTGTGTGTATCTTTATATATATATGTGTGTGTGTGTATATGTATGTCTCTGTGTATATGTATGTCTCTGTATCTGTCTGTGTGTGTGTATATATATATATATATATATGTGTGTTATACATACACACATAAAAATGCATTATTTGGATGCATCTACAAGAACAATGCATAGAATGGAAAAAAGAAAACAATGTGTATGTGGTTAAAACTACTGCAGTAATAAACCCTGTAGCATATACGCTATATACATATATACAGACACACATATATATTTACATACACTCACAGATATCTGTAGATACACACATGTATATACTTACACACACATACAAACACAGACATAAACATATATACACATACACGCAGATATATATATATATATATATATATATATATATATCTGCGTGTATGTGTATATATGTTTATGTCTGTGTTTGTATGTGTGTGTAAGTATATACATGTGTGTATCTACAGATATCTGTGAGTGTATGTAAATATATATGTGTGTCTGTATATATGTATATAGCGTATATGCTACAGGGTTTATTACTGCAGTAGTTTTAACCACATACACATTGTTTTCTTTTTTCCATTCTATGCATTGTTCTTGTAGATGCATCCAAATAATGCATTTTTATGTGTGTATGTATAACACACATATATATATATACACACACAGTATATATATATATATATATATATATATATATATATATATATATATATATATATATATATATATATATATATATATATATATATATATATATATATATATATATATATATATATATATATATATATATAAGAAGTCCTGACTGACTGACTCATCATCGCCCAGCTCAAACCATTTAACCTAGAAACGTGAAATTTGGAAGTTACTTTGTTTTTATAACATAGGCACCCACTAAGGAAGGATTTTTGGAAATGACGTCCCTAAGGGAGTGAAAAAGGGGGGTGAACTTTTTCATGAGGATACCAATATTTTAAAAACCGACAATGTTACAGACATGAAAATTGGTATTTAGATTCTCCTTGAAAATAAAGAAACAAGTGTTTTACCATTTCCCAAACATCCACTTAAGGGGGGGGTCAAAAGAGGGGGCGATTTATGAGGATACCTACTGTATATCTCAAAATCAAAGATGTTACAGACATGAATATTTTTATTTAGATTACAAGAATTAACAAAAACACAAGAAGTTCATGTCAGCGAGTGTGCAACATGAAATGGCACACATGTGAGGGCACATGTCGTTGAGAGTGGTTGTTTTTGTTTTTTATATATACAAATCACAAAATCCACGCGAGTGAAGCCACAGGCAACAGCTAGTGTGTGTGTATATATATATATATATATATATATATATATATATATATATATATATATATATATATATATATATATATATATTCTATACACTTAGGTTAATAAAAGCAAATTAAATCCAATGAAGGGTTGAATGGTTGCCTTTGGGCCTGAGAATCCTCCTTTGTCACAGGGTCTCATCCACTTAAGGTGTAATAGTCCTATTACAGCTGAGGGGAGCAAAATAACCCCAGAGCAAGCCACACAGAAATGTAAGCACCATGTTTTACAAACAGTGCGGGGTGATCACAGAGCAGGACCGCTGACAAGCTTGCATTTAATGTATTGTAAGAAGGGTTACTGCCCATTACTAGAGGATCTCACTATCCCTCTAACCAGATTGTGCTCCTGCTCCTCACAGCAGCAGTGTTTACTGAAGCATTTCTAATCTCTGTCCTGAGGGATGCATAATGTTATCAATGGACAGTAGCTACCGACTCAACTATACACTAAATGAGGGGGAGGTTCAAACTGTGTTAAACTTTCATTAGACTTTATTAACAATAATATAATACAATAATATAAATCAATTTTACCAGAGAGATTTTTTTATATGGAAAAAAAATCACAAGTAAAAAGCAAACAGCACTGCCACTAGACAACCACAATAACTATCAATAGTTCTTAGAACTGATGTCGGTGCGGCTACAATAAATGTCCCCTGCATTTCCATCTGAGGCAAAAAACTAAGCATGCACAATTTGAAATAGCTAACTGAAAAATATTAAACGTGCACTGCTAAACTGTCACACAAGAAAAGGACTAACTGGACAAGAAGAAAGCAGTGGGTGGAGCTTGGTGGCCATTTTCAGTTGCTAACAAACGATGATTATTTAAAAGCTTCATGTACTTCTTACAAACCTATAAATGTTTAGACCGTTGCAAAATGCTTGTCTGGTATGTAACAATAAGTATTAAAGAATAAATATTGGGTCTAGACTGTCCCTTTAACATTTTACACTCTGTGTTCGAGAGACAACACCCTGACCAGAGGGTAGCACCAATATTGCAAAAAGGTTCCAGCTACCTTGGTACTAATTAGGGATCTATGTTTCTCTAATAGTAGATGTGTAATCACAGCATTTATAGAAACCACAATTATAGTGCAAGCAATATGGGCTGTTAAGAAATTTGTTAATAGTAAACTCTTCACATCCGCTGTAGCCTTGTTCAAGCTCTAATATGTACAATTTAGTACATTTTCCAGACAGTACATTCCATTATAGAGACTCGTAGGTCCGTGAATACTTTACAGATCACTTCTTGTGCTTGAAATCCTCCTCCTTTTTAGGGTGATGAAAATCCGGATGCGGTGCCTGCTTGCTGCTGCGGTTAGAAAGCTGTGTGCTGCATCGAATACCACTCAGGGGCTGGTTCTCAGCTGTGCAAATGACGTCACATGGCGTATAGTTAGCAACCCCATATGCGTTCTATTTAAACTCAGCCCATAATTCGGATTGGTGAAAGTATCTTAGGTGAAATTGAAACAATGTTTGTTATTGCTCAGATGTAACGAATAGAGCCATTAGTTCTCACATTAGCCATAGTGACAGCAACTTTGTGGTAACATATTATAACCATTTAGGTAGTTTCAAATACAAAAAATTGTTTGCACATATTTAAAGAATATTTACCTCCAGCAAGGCGGATCCAGCGCAAAATAAGCAATGAGAGGCAGAAACCTATTGGTGGTTACTATTAAAATTAACAGCTCAGAGGGAATGACGTCCCATTTTCTACACCATTTCTAAGTTAATACCTTAATGTTATTATACAAATTTTATCCTTTATAAGAAGGGGGCAAAATCTAATTTTTCGTTCAAGCCATTTGGTGACAATGTTTTTAATCTAAATATCCATGCTACTTCTTTCCTAAGCAGCAAATTGTCTATATCGCCACCCCTGCCATGTAAAGAGCATCTTTCAATGCCTATTACTTTTAAATCATCTGTAGAACAGTTGTGGCAAAGTTCGAAATGCAAGGCTATATTACTATTTATAATACCATCTTTTGCATTAGCAATATCATTGCGATGTTCTGTCACTCTGTCCTTCAAAATTCTCTTAGTTTTCCTTGTATAGTAAAGGGGACATACATTATCAGATTTACAGTTAATAAATTGTCTGATTTCATATATTTTCTCACCTGTACTAAACTGTCTAGTTTTTACCATGAATTTACAAAAGACACAGTTACCACATTGAAAACAACCTTGTAACTTCTGTTGTTTTTCAAGCCAATTTTGTGCTTTAGGATTGCGTGAAAAATCGCTCTTAACCAATTTATCTTTTAGATTGGGAGCCCTACGTGCAACTAGTGATGGAAAATCACCCACCACACTTTTAACATTCTCATCTGAGAGTAAAAAATTGCCATTTACTTTTTAGAATATTACGAACTTGGTTCCAGTGTCCATTATATTCAGTAATAAACCTTACCCTATTATCTACTTTTTTCTCCTTTTTGTCAAATAACAGGGAATCTCTATTGGCTTTTAAGGCTTGATTCATCGCAAATTTTACGTTACGTTTTGAATACCCTCTCGCTATAAATCGATTGGCCATTTCTTGTGCATGTATCTTATATTTATTCCTGCTGGAACAATTTCTCTGAAGTCTGAGATATTGTCCAGTAGGGATTCCTCTAATAAGGGACGGTGGATGGTGACTGGAAGCAATTAATGTATTAGTTGCAGTACTTTTTCTATAAATTTCTGTAGTGAGCTTATTACCTTCTTTTTTTATTGTAATATCCAAAAACGGTAACTCTGATGCACTGTACTCATGTGAGAAAAATATATAATTTATTTTTATTCAAATTGGATACAAATTCTTTCAAGAGATCTACAGACCCTCTCCAAAGTATGAATATGTCGTCCACTTATCGACGCCACATTAGTACTGAGGAGGCTATCAGTTCATTAAAATCTTCAAAAGACAGTAAGGAGTTCCCATAAGCCTAGATGTAGGCAGGCATATGAAGGGACGCATGTCGCCCCCATCGCTGTGCCTCTTATTTGTTTATAAAATTTATTATCAAATTTAAACACATTATTTTCCAAGATAAACTTTAGGAGGTAGTCAATTTGATACGCATACTGAATTTCTAATTATACTTTTAGATTCTAGAAAATGTTGTGCTGCTGCAATCCCTAATGGATGGGGGATTGAAGAGTAGCGTGCCTCTACATCTAGGGATACTAGAAGTGTTTCTTCATCAACCTCTATCCCCTCTAGTTGCCTTAATAAATCAGTAGTATCTTGTACAAATGTGGGTAAAGACGAAACAAAGGGTTTTAAATAGCTATCCACATAATTACCAATGTGTTCAGTAACACTACCAATCCCCGAAATTATGGGGCGTCCGGGGGGATCCTGCATATTTTTATGTAACTTTGGAATGCAGTAGAACACTGGTATTTTTGGAAATTTTATGTAAAGATAGTCAAACTCTTTTTTTACTGATGCCATATTTTCTTGCTTTGTTAAGTATATGTAATAATTCACCTTGTATTTTAGTGATGGGACTCTCTTGAATAGGTTGATACTGTTCTTTATTATTAAGTTGTTTTCTCTTGTAAGGTGTATCCAGTCCACGGATCATCCATTACATGTGGGTTATTCTCCTTCCCAACAGGAAGTTGCAAGAGGACACCCACATCAGAGCTGCTATATAGCTCCTCCCCTAACTGCCATATCCAGTCATTCTCTTGCAACTCTCAACAAAGATGGAGGTAGTAAGAGGAAAGTGGTGAAATAGTTTTTTCTTCAATCAAAAGTTTGTTTTTAAATGGTACCGGAGTTGTACTATTTTATCTCAGGCATTTAGAAGAAGAATCTGCCTGCGTTTTCTATGATCTTAGCAGCAGTAACTAAGATCCACTGCTGTTCTCACATATGTCTGAGGAGTGAGGTAACTTCAGAGGGAGAATGGCGTGCAGGTTATCCTGCAATGAGGTATGTGCAGGGATGGAATTGCTAGAAAATGCTGCTGATACCCGATTAATGTAAGTTAAGCCTAAATACAGTGATTTAATAGCGACTAGTATCAGGCTTACTATCAGAGATATATACTCTTATAAATGTGCAATATAAAACGTTTGCTGGCATGTTTAATCGTTTTTATATATGCTTTGGTGATAAAACTTATTGGGGCCTAGTTTTTTCCACATGGCTGGCTTGATTTTTGACTAGAAACAGTTTCCTGAGGCTTTCCACTGTTGTAGTATGAGTGGGAGGAGCCTATTTTAGCACTTTTTTGCGCAGTTAAAATTACAGACAGAGACATTCAGCTTCCCTCAGCAGTACCCTGCATGCTATAGGACATCTGTGAAGGGCTCTAAAGGCTTCAAAAGTTGTGTATTGAGGAAGGTAGGGCCACAGCAGAGCTGTGGCAGTTGTTGTGACTGTTTAAAAAACGTATTTTTCATTTTTTTGATCCGTTTTTTGTATTAAGGGGTTAATCATCCATTTGCAAGTGGGTTCAATGCTCTGCTAACTTATTACATACACTGTAAAAATTTCGTTTGATTTACTGCCTTTTTTCACTGTTTTTCAAATTTTGACAAAATTTGTTTCTCTTAAAGGCACAGTACTGTTTTTTATATTTGCTTGTTAACTTGATTTAAAGTGTTTTCCAAGCTTGCTAGTCTCATTGCTAGTCTGTACAAACATGTCTGACAGAGGAAACTCCTTGTTCATTATGTTTAAAAGCCATGGTGGAACCCCATATGAGAATGTGTACTAAATGTATTGATTTCACTTTAAACAATAAAGATCAGTATATAATGCATATGTGCTGTACAAAATAACAGGCAAAACATACTTTTTTGGAATTTGTGTTAAATGTAACATCTGATATTTTGTTTAACCAGACCCCTAATCCTCCCACTGTTCAATCTGAAAATGTCGAGCGACTCTGTGGCAGGCATTTTCCCACTAGGATCCCCCCCACTGCCTGCAAATTAACACCCTAGAAAAGATGCAGAGTCTGCTATAAAAAAGGAGGGAGGAGGGATTCTAGTTACCATTGCCCTGACTGCCCCTCTCAATCCGGCCTCTGTATCACTGATTGCTTTCGAATATATCACACAGAGTTAAACTTTTAATTTGAAAGCAATCTGTATGTGTTCCTAATTTATTTTATTATTCTGTATTCCTAACTTCATAAATACCCTGACCTTGTCCTGTACCTTTATATGTTAAGCCCATCCACTCTAAGGCCATTATAAGTTATACAAAACAACTAAAATACTCCTTTTAGAATATCCTGAGTTATCCACTTTTGCAAATGGTATGTCATGAGGGGGGTAATTTTCATTCCTGGGCTGCCATACTGTCTCAAAGGCAACATAGGTCCAGAAAATCAATGTGCCAAATTTCTATGCAGACCCAATACTGGGCCCTGTAACTTCCTAAAACCACATAAAACCTGTGCATAGGGGGTATTGTTGCACTCATGGGAGATCACTGAACACAGATATGGGTTTATTATAGCAGTAAAAAATATAATGATGTTGATCTAAATAGAAAAAAGGCAAAGTCTGTGTGAAAAAAAGCAAATAAAAAAAATATGACCACTAAATTTGACCAGGTTTTGTGACTAAGTGGCTACAAAAAAAGACTAAACATAGTCCTTTTTCAATACCCTGGGTTGTCTACTTTTGCAAATGGTATGCCATGGTGGGGTAATTTTCATTCCTGCGCTGCCATGCTGTTTCAAAAGCAACAAAAGGTCCATAAAATCAATGTGCCCAATTTCCATGCAAATTGGCAGACCCTATATTGGGCACTGTAACTTCCTGAAACCACATAAAACCTGTACATAGGGGGTATTGTTGTACTCATGGGACATCGCTGAACACAAAGATGGGTGTATTATAGCAGTAAAACATACAAGGATGATATAAACAGCAAAAAGGCAGTGTTTTTGTGATAAACTAAAACTGAAATATGAATATTACCTTTGGCCAGATGTTGTGACTAAGTGGCTACAAACAAAGACTAAACATAGTCCTTTTTCAATACCCTGGGTTGTCTACTTTTATAAATGGTATGCCATGATGGGGTAATTTTCATTCCTGGGCTGCTATAATGTCTCAAAGAGGACAAATGCCCATAAAATGAATGTGCCAATTTTCCATGTAAATGGGCAGATCCCATATTTGGCCCTGTAACATCTGTAAACCACATAAAACCTGTACATGGGGGGTACTGTTTTACTCTTAGGACATTGACAAACACAAATATGTGTGTTTTATAGCAGTAAAACATAAAAGCTTGATGACAGAAACAGCCAAAGTGCAGTGTTTGTGCAAAAAACGCATTAAAAATAAATGAGCACTACATTTGGCCAGATGTTATGCCTAAGGGGCTTCACAAAAAGATGTGACATGGCCCTTTTGGAATACCCTGGGGTGTCTTCTTTTGAAAATGGTATGCCATGATGGGGTAATTTTCATTCCTGGGCTGCTATAATGTCTCAAAGAGGACATAGGCACAGAAAATTAAGGTGCCAAATTTCCATGCATAAAGACTGAAATGGGCAGACCCCATATTTGGCCCAGTAACTCCTGTAAACCCCGTGAAACCTGTACATGGAAGGTACTGTTGTACTCGTAGGACATTGACAAACACAAATATGTGTGTTTTATAGCAGTAAAACATAAAAGCTTGATGACAGAAACAGCCAAAGTGCAGTGTTTGTGTAAAAAACGCATACAACAAAAATGACCACTACATTTGGCCAGGTGTTGTGACTAAGGGGCTTCACAAAAAGACGTCACATGGTCCTTTTGGAATACCATAGGGTGTCTACTTTTGTAAATGGTATGCCAAGATGGGGTTATTTTCATTCTTGGGCTGCTATAATGTATGAAAGGCAACTTAAGCCCAGAAAATGAATGTGCCAGATTGCTATGTAAATGGGTAGGCCGTATGTTGGGCCTTGTAAATTCCAGAAAACCTGTACAAGGGGGGTATCGTTATACTCATGGGACATCACTTAACACAAGTATGGGTATTTTATTGCAGTAACATATCAGGATGATGATATTCACAATAAAATCATTTGGAAAGCTTCAAATTTCTTAATTTCTCACACTTACTTTGATTTTTTTTTATATAAAATTATAGTTGAGAAATAAATCTTTTATGCCAAAAGAAAGCCCTATCTGTCCTCTAAAAAACAATATATAATTAGTGTGGGTGCACTTAATGTGAAAGGGGTAAATTATGGTTGAAAAGACATAGCTGAAATTCAAGGTTTTGTTTACGTTCAGAACTTGAACAATTGCCTATGTCATGAAAGGGTTAAAAGCAACAATCCCCCACTTTCAAATAATGACAAATACAATACAGCATTGGTTCTATTTTCGGGATTCTGGCAACTCTATAAAGGTGCAATATATTAAAGTGACACTGAACCCAAATTTATTCTTTCGTGATTCAGATAGAATATGCAATTTTAAGCAACTTTCTGATTTACTCCTATTATCAATTTTTCTTCGTTCTCTTGCTATCTTTATTTGAAAAAAGCATCTAAGCTAAGGAGCCAGACAATTTTTGGTTCAGACCTCTGGACAGCACTTCTTTATTGGTGGGTGAATTTATCCACCAATCAGCAAGAACAACCCAGATTGTTCACCCAAAAAAGGGGGGAATTAGAAGGTGGGCACCATAATTAGTGATCACTACAGAATATTTTTTTTTTAAAATTGTGATGACTACACTGAGGACAATAATAATAATAATACAACAACTAAAGCACATACTGGCAGGCCTTCTGCCAGTACCTAAGATGGTGGTGACGGGGGGGAGGGAGAGAGCTGTTTGGGAGGGATCAGGGAGTGGAAGGTGTCCGGTAGGAGGGTAATCTTTACTCTGCAACAAAAGTTAACCTTACAAGCAAATTGATTATCACCTTCTCTATTAGAAATTTCACAGAAGGTGCACAGCTGCAAGTAGTGGCATTCTAATTGACAAAAAACAATGGCAAAGCCATGCATGTCTGCTATTTCTGAGCATAGGGGATTCTAGAACAGCTTTTATAACAATTTGTCATATGACTGCAGTAGTTGTGTATAAATTTCAGTGAGAAACAAAGTTTGCGAAAGTTTTTTATTATTTTATATGAGCTTACCTGGCAGTCAAATAGTAACATCAAACATATCAAAATGGGCCTAGATCAATACCTTGGGTTGTGTGCTTTAGAATTATATATACATTTTCATAGGTAAAATCAAAGGTTCTGTTTAATCAGTGATAGCAAAAATTATAAAAAAAAAAAAAAAAAAAAATCCAGCACTTTGGGCAAGTTTTTTGCTGAGATTCCAGGTAGAGAAGGGGTTAAAATGTTCAATATTTTTATAGTTATTTTGTTCCTACTATTTAAAAAAAAGTGTAAGATGATGCAAAGCGATTTTTTTTAATATAAATTGAAACAGAATTACATACTGAATGTCGGTGCTTTGGGAAGATGAACTAATGAGATATATATAGATAAATAAATGTTTGAAATATAAAAGTATGTCCATGCTATCTATGTACGTTATAGAAAATGACGACCTTTAATGTTATATGATGGAAGTTCTTCATAATCGTGTATTCAGCAACTTCAAGTTATTTACTAAAAGTGCCTGGTCTGCTGATGGGGAAAAAAAAACAAAATATAATTTATAAGGCTATCTTTACAGAAAAAATGGAATTCATCTTTAATAAGTGTAGTATAGTTTAATTACAGCCGTAGAAACTATCTCAGCACGTCCCAATATTTATATGCAAATAGTTTGTATTCTAAATATAGCAGCAGTCACTGCGTTGGAAACGCTATACATACATACAAAGTGATCTTTATCTTACCTTATTTGCGGTGGTAAGGTAGGAACAGGATGACAAATAAGTTCCTGCATGAAGCATGTTGCAGAGTCAATATCAACTGAGAGGGTTTTCCTCTGGGTCTGACTGATAATGTTTGAGTAATATTTTCTGCCATCTGCTATGTTGCAGTACTACTGCCCACATTGTTTCAAATAACTTCCACTCGAAAAATCTAATTATTTACAATATTCGCCCTTTAGTTGTAATGATAGCTAAGGAAAACATATTAGCGTTTGTTCGTAAATTACATTAAAGTATGTGAATTCAAATATTATTTTATATCATATTCTAGTACAAATAATCAGTTATGCATTGCAAACTACCCTTACAACAGTGCTAGTGTAGCTTCAAGACCGATACTCGACTATGCAAATACAGCGGAGCGAAACAACCACTCCCCCTACCAGACTGACACAACAAGGCGCACTGCCCTCTGTGCAATGCATTAGAGTGAATGACTTCACTGAGCACAGTCCGCGCAAGTTCAGGGTGTCAGAGCTCTCGTCGATTGGCTAGGTGAAGTGTATCGTCAGAAGAGACAGCCAATCGAGTCACTGCTCTAGTTTTTCGCCACGAATTTGAAAAAAATAATCTGTTGGATGAGAGAAACGGTCGCAGGGTTTGAGTGTGACACAGCCCGGAGACTGCTATAGAGAACCGGGAGCTATTGGGTGGGAGCAGGCGGTCGTCATGAGGAGAAGGTGAGGTTGCCTAGACTGCGTTAATTAATTAATTCCAGTTGACAGCAATTAAGGTTTTAATTTGTAGTCATCAAGAGATTATGCCGCGGTGCACTTTTCTGAGCCGGACTATCATAGTGACAAACATTCCTTGGCTATTTCAGCAAACCAATATAGCAATATTTTCTGGAATTCATATGATTGCAAAATTGTAATTTGTAAATGTTTAATGGATTCTCTCATTTATATCTAGCAAGCACTAAGCAATAACGTGATTAATTTACTGATTAGTGTTGGGTAGTTCGAGATGCGTTTCTAGTTAGGTAGACAGTTGTCTTGGGGTGCTGGTCACGTGATGCATGCAACACAACACCCAATTTCCTGTGTTTTATTTTCTGCAATGTGACTGGGCCAGTACACCCAATCAGAAACTGTGCTGGATGATTGTTATTGGACATGTGCGGGTGAGTGGACACTAATGTGTAAGAGAGAAATATGGTCTGGCTAACATGTTTAGGGGAACGTGAAATACAACCCAGGGTAGTATGTATCTAAGTAACATTTAGGTTAAATGGTTATTTTTATTATCTCTTCCCAAGAGGAACATGACAACTTTTTTTTTTTTTACACCTACTTGATTCTGTGAAGAGAAGTTGACAAAATATGTAGATGTCAGATTGAAATAATATTTAAAGGCAGGGAGGAACATTATACCTATTGCAATGAGCAAGTGCCTTATAATTGTATACATGAATTGGGATTTATGACATTAATTTGTGTATATGTAATTGTCGGGGATCTTTTCAATAAAGGTGTCTCTTTTACCTGGCAATGAAGAGGTTGATACCCCATTACTGTAATTTCCAATGTGGTTATATTAAATGTAAGCTTTGTATGTGTCAACCTGAAGCTACAATTACATCAACATGGTAGAAGCATACTGGTTCATTCATTTCCAGGATATTTGTATCTGGCACAATGCCACCTGTCTGTAAACCTCCCTAGCTGTGGAATCCGAAACCTGCTGAGATAATGTAGCTCACATTCCTGGGAAGGTAGAACTGGTTTAGTGGAGGGATTGCTGCCTTGTACAAGGGAATGGAAAGCTAATGTTTTAACAAGTGGTGTTATTTTGACCCTTCCTATTCTGCAAGTACAGATCCTACTCATCCTTGTGTGTGTGTTTTAGCCATGTGTTATTGTCAAGAATTATTAGGTGCAGCACAGTACAGATCATGTAAATACCACACATTACGTTCTATGCTTCAGTTAAAAGTAATTTATTAGGAGCCTGGACTACTATCTTACCAAATTTCTTGATGTTTTGATCTAACATGCATGGGGATCAAGTTTTAAATAAAACAAAGGGAGGATTTCTAACCTAATTTTCTCTCAAATTCTCACAGATTTTGTATATTTTATGAGATTTGACACTTTTTTTCATGTGAGGTTTGCTGAAGTTGTAAGATTGTTAAACAAAAGATGAGTTGTACGTTTATAAGAATTCAGAATAGTTGTTCTTTATGGGGAAATATTTACATTTTCTGACCATTTTAAAACTAAAAAAATCTGTTAGAATATTTTATTTTGCATTGCTGCATGCATATTCCTATGTGTTTTTATGTTTGCAGCTCCTTTAATACAGAACTTGACAACTCTTGAGTCAGGAAACCAGACCTACTAAAGTATTATTTCTGGCTCCCCACATTTTAGATTATTTTACTCATGTCTTTATATAAAATCCTACCCTTGTCCTGGAAAAATGTCTGGAGCGCAGTTTAAAGGGACAGTATACACTCATTTTCATATATCTGCATGTAATAGACACTACTATAAAGAATAAGATGCACAAATACTGATATAAAAATCCAGTATAAAACTGTTTAAAAACTTACTTAGAAGCTTTCCGTTTGGCTCTGTTGAAAAGGTAGCTGGAAAGCCCACTGCAAGTGAGAAATAAGACTCCCCCCCTCCCCCTTCTTTTACATATGAAAAGACCCTTTACACAAACAGGAGCAAGCTGAAGTAGATATCCGACGGTATTCACATAAAACTTTGGGGCTTGGTTAGGAGTCTGAAAATCAGAGCAATGTTATTTAAAAATACGCAAAACTTAACATTTATTTAAAATAATAAACTTTATAGGCTATATAAATAGATCATCGACAAAACATTTATGCAAAGAAAAAATGAGTGTATAATGTCCCTTTAAGGACAGCTTGCATGGTTCCAGATGCGTGTTCAGGGGCAATGCAGAGACAAAATCGGATTTGTATGTGGGAGTGCAAATTACCATTGAAAGGCAGCAGAAAGCACCACAAGTAATTTTAAACAATTTTCCAATTTACTTATATTATCAAATTTGCTTCATTATTTTGTTATCCTTTGCTGCAGGACCAACATTGCACTACTGGCAGCTAGCTGAACACAACAAGTTAGCCAATCATATGTGTGCAGGCACCAATCAACAGCTAGCTCCCACTAATGTAGGATATGTGTGTATTAATTTTCAACAAGGGATGCCAAGAGAACGGAGCACATTTGAAAACCGAAGTGAATTTCAAAGTGTCTTAAAATGACATGCTCTATCTGAATCATTCAAATTTAATTTTGACTTTCCTATCCCTTTAAACACTAAATACATTTTATAAGCATAGTATTGAGGTTATTCACGGCCTCCTAATCATGGGTGCCACCATGTTGAAATCTAGCTTTCACTACATTTCAGTGCTGACGTGTTTGCATATGTGAGGTAACTCTTCTTCAGATACCTGCAGCGAAACCTAGGTTCCAAAATGGTGGCACCTCATAATAAGAGGCAGGTCTATGCATTGTATTTAGCGTTTAAAAGCACAATCAACTCCATTTAGCCACCAATCAGCAAGCGCTACCCATGTGCTGAACCAAAGATGGGCCAGTTTGTAAGCTTACATTGATGCTTTTTCAAATAAAGATACAAAGAAATTGATAATAGGAGTAAATTGAAAGTTGCTTAAAATGGCATGCTCTATCTGAATCATGAAAGAAAAAAATTGGGTTCAGTATCCCTTTAACTAATGCTATGAGCCTCTTACTTTTTTGAAAAAGTCTTTCTCTACTTCTGTTCAATCCAGATCTCCTCCATTGACAAAGAAAAACCCCTCCTGGCTGGAGCAGCTTTTTGTTATTATTGTATATAAAAAAAATAATAAAAGAAAAAAAACACAACAGGATTGTTTTGTTTTAATAATCACAACTAGGGTTGCACCGATACTGATACTAGTATCAGTGCCGATACCAAGTATTTGCATGAGTACTTGTACTCGTGCAAATGCACCGATACTTAAACCGATACCTCCAATTCCTACCCATACGCCATCTTGTGGCATTTTTCAAACTGCATGTTCCCATTTCATTTTAAGCTGGAGTGGAGACTTAACTAAAAATTGTTCTGCCAATACAAATTGCTGTTATTTGTATTATTGTACATCAGAGCAGTCATTCAGACAAACCCCTGAAGTACTGGGCAGTTAATAAACTGAGATTTAATGGCCCAAAAATATCTTTCTAACCCATGCAGTAGTGTGAAAAGTGAAAGACTGTTCAGCTTAACGTCAAACGTCCTTGCTGTTAGCAGAAACAGACTTATAGCTGAACATGCAGATATGCTTCTGTACTTGCCACTAACTTTTAAAAAAATATTCTAATTGCTAGATTGCCTGTTATACTACTAGTTCTCCTCTTGCACAATTATGCTCAAAACATACTGTACTCTGAGGAACAACCTTAGCCAGGGCTGGACTGGGGGGGAAAAAAGCAGCCCTGGAAAAATATGAAGACCAGCCCTATTTTCTGTTGAGTCAGTAGAATGCAAATGCCCCATTTTTCTCAAAGAGAATTACTGGGATACTCCTTCCTCAATATTATTTTCAGAATTAAATTATATTACTTTGTATTAAATACAAATGTTAGATTGATGAGTTATATAGGCACCCTACAACCCAATTGCATCCAGTAATCCCCCCCTTTAAATTGTAGCTTTCCAGCCCTAGCTGCTGCAGCTGTTATTTATTGTTGTTATCATTAATATGTTATTGAAATATTTTTATTTATAAACATGTTCTGTAAACTTTGTGACCACAAGCACATAAAACTTTTATTATTTCAAAATGTCTTTTGAGATACAGTTCATAATTATAAAGAAGTGATCTTAAATCATTGCTCTGTAATGTGCTAGGTAAACTGTCATGACATAAAAAAAGTATCGGTAATTGGTATCGGTGAGTATTTGAAAAAAAGTATCGGTACTTGTACTCGGTCTTAAAAAATGGTATCAGTGCAACCCTAATCACAACCCGCTAGATCTCAACGTTGCAGTAAATGTAGCATGCTCTCGGCATCAGCTTTATCCAGCTCAAAAGCAAGCTAAATTTCCTCAATGGATTAATCCAGTGCTTTGTGATTAGTGAACAACCTTGTGACACAGTTTTTAAAAACAAAAAAACGCTGCACCAGCCAGGAGGGGTTTTCCTTTGTCAACGGAGGAGATCTGGATTCAACAGAAGTAGAGAGAGACGTATTTTCAAGGTAAGAGGCTTATTGTACTAATTGTGCACATCCTGCATAATTATGATTTAATACGTTTTTATGTTTACTGTCCCTTTAAGTGCTACCCAGAGAACCTAAAGGGACAATCTACACCAATTTTCATATAACTGCATGTAATATACACTAATGTAAAGAATACTATGCACAGATACTGATCTAAAAATTCAATATAAAACTTTTTAAAAACTTCTTAGAAGTTCCCAGTTTAACACTGTGGATGAGGTTAGGCTGGGACACCTAGTGAAAGGGGCTGGGAATAGCAGAATAGCGCCCCTCCTTCCCTGCATATATAAAGACAGACAACACAAACAAAAGCCAACAGGAGTCTGTAAATGCACGTATATATATATGTGTGTGTGTGTGTGTTTATACACACACACACACACACACTAAAAAAACTAAATCTGGCTCCTAGAATAAAGTTGTTAAGCCCAGACTTACCTTTTCTGCAATGTGCTGTTACTCTGTACCGCACTGGAGTTCAGGAAGGGGGAGGAAATTGAAAAAAGAGGAACATAGCAAATATTTACACTGAGAACGGAACAGTGACACCTGCAGGTAGAAATTAAAAGTGCAGGCAATTTTTTTTTTTTTTTTTTAACTTGCACGGCCGGTCTTTCTCCAGACACACTACAGTTTCTGCAATGAGATCGCACAGTGTTCTGCCTTAGGGTTTGTAGACCTATCTATATGACACTATATAGATATCCTGTTTGCTTTATCTGTCTTCAACAAAAAAAAGCGTGCTCTCGTAAGTATATAATGGAGAAAATCATGCAATGGGGTCAATTTATCAAGCTGCGGCGTACAGGGGTGTACATACGCTCCTCTGTCTGTCGATGCTCGCCTTTGGCGGCTGAATTCCGCTGCCAGAATTTAGCATTGCACAAGAACACAATTTTGTGCTCTTGTGCAACGCCACCCCCTGCCTACGCACAGCCAATCACGGACGAGACCGGGAAGATTTAAATTCACCACCTAAGAGGTGGCTAAGAAGTTACTGAGGCAGCGGTCGGATGAACGCTGCTTCATAAATACGGAGTGCAGGTTCTCACAATTGTAGGGGGCGAAGGCTGGCGAAGCCTTTAAAAATGGACCCCAATATATTATATATATATATTATATTGAGAAAAAGGGGTGGGGTGTGGGCAGGGTTCTTGCCAAAATTCAGTAGATTGCTTCATTAGCTTGAGTATAGAGCTGCAACAACTAATCGGCATAATCGATTATTAAAATAGTTGTCAACAAATTTAATAATCAATTAGTTGGTTTGCAATTAGTTGGTCTGTGCACAGCACCAGCTGCTTTACTTCAATGAGCTCCTTCACATGGTATTGTGTTTTATGGTTATGTCATTAGCCTAAAGGACGTCTACAGACATTTTACTTTTCACTTTTTTAGGACACTAAGTTTTTATTTTTAAGTTTACAACTACCCCTGTCGTATGTGCAACCCAGAAATAAAATAGGAGTCATAATTTGTATTGTTTATATTAAATTCACGGGATTTGGGACTATACTTTTCATGATATAGTGCCGAGCTTGTTATTTACACCTAGCCCTAGATTGATGGCATTTGTTATATGTATTGATGTCACTATTACCTGTTTGCACAATTTTTAGCAGATCCCTTGCTATTGCTGATATGTACTCTATAGATAAATTTGCAAGGCTGTGTCCTTTTACTGATATATAGTCTTTAGCCGTTTTGCCTTTTTTTTTCTCTTCAACCTCTGTAAGTATATGTCTGTTATTTTAAGAGTGGACTATATATTTTTCCTCCTAACCTTATAGATGGTTGACATTTGTGTGTTTAAATGCAAAGTTTCTGAAAGAGTGAATAACAGAATGTTATAAACAGTAATACCTCTTAATTACTAGTTCTACCTCTTTTCAAACAGTTTGTGGTTTTGTTTTGCTTAAAGGGACAGTAAACCTTAAAAATAATGTTATATAATTCTGCACATAGTGCAGAATTATATAACATTACATTAGCCAAACTTTTTAAATCATAATATTCCCTTTTTATTTTGTAAAAATACCGCTGTTTTACAGACCCGCTCTCTGTACTCTGCTGAGCGGGTCTGTTGTTTTTACTGAGCGCATCGGGCCAGCTGTATAGTCACAGCCCGGCCCGACCGCGCCATTAGACACAGTGCAGCTTGCTCCTGTTGTCAGACAGAGCAGGAGCGAGCTGCACTGTGTCTAATGGCGCGGTCGGGCCGGGCTGTGACTATACAGCTGGCCCGATGCGCTCAGTAAAAACAACAGACCCGCTCAGCAGAGTACAGAGAGCGGGTCTGTAAAACAGCTATATTTTTACAAAATAAAAAGGGAATATTATGATTTTAAAAGTTTGGCTAATGTAATGTTATATAATTCTGCACTATGTGCAGAATTATATAACATTATTTTTAAGGTTTACTGACCCTTTAATTATAAAAATGTGCTCTGCTGCTTAAAAAATTGGACCAACAGTTGTTTTAATGTAAAGTTTTAGTCGGAAGTTTATATTTTTAACACTCAGTATGTGGATTTTTTTTTAAATATAGGAAAAAAAATTATTTATTTTTTATCCGATTAATCGAAAAAATTATCGGCTGATTAATCTATTTATGAAAATAATCATTAGTTGCAGCCCTACTTGAGTATATATTCTTTTACATTGTATTTGCTGTTATTTTTTATTAACTGTAAATTGTGGGAAGCTTTCTCTGTTTCAGGACATACAGGTGAAACTCGAAAAATTAGAAAATTGTGCAAAAGTTCATTTATTTCACTAATGCAACCTAAAAGGTGAAACTAATATATGAAAGACTCATTACATGCAAAGCAAGATAGTTCAAGCTGTGATTTGTTGTCATTGTGATGATTATGGCTTACAGCTCATGAAAACCCCAAATCAACAATCTCAGAAAATTAGAATATTACATGCAATCAATAAAACAGGGATTGTACATAAAACAATATCGGACCTCTGAAAAGTATAAGCATGCATACTGTATGTACTCAGTACTTGGTTTGGGCCCCTTTTGCAGCAATTACTGCCTCAATGTGGCGTGGCGTGGAAGCTATCATCCTGTGGCACTGCTGAGGTGTTATGGAAGACCAGGATACTTCAATAGCGGCCTTCAACTCTTCTGCATTGTTCGGTCTCATGTCTCATCTTTCTTTTGGCAATGCCCCATAGATTCTCTATGGGGTTCAGGTCAGGCGAGTTTGCTGGCCAATCAAGCACAGTAATCCCACGGTCATTGAACCAGGTATTGGTGCTTTCTGCAGTGTGGGCAGGTGCCAAGTCCTGGTGGAAAATTAAGTCAGCATCCCCATAGAATTTGTCTGCGGAAGGAAGCATGAAGTGCTCCAAAATCTCCTGGTAGACAGCTGCGTTGACCCTGGACTTAATGAAGCACAGTGGACCAACACCAGCAGATGAGATGACATGGTTCCCTAAATCAACACAGACTGTGGAAACTTCACACTGGACTTCAAGCATCTTGCCGTGTGTGCCTCTCCATTCTTCCTCCATACTCTGGGTCCTTGGTTTCCAAATGAGATGCAAAATTTGCTTTCATCATAAAAGAGGACTTTGGACCACTGAGCAACAGACTAGGTCTGTTTTTCTTTAGCCCAGATAAGACGCTTCTGATGTTGTTTGTTCAGGAGTGGCTTGACAAGAGGAATACGACATTTGAAGCCCATGTCCAGGATCTGTCTGTGTGTGGTGGCTCTTGATGCACTGACTCCAGCCTCAGTCCACTCCTTCTAAAAGTCCCCAACACTTTTGAATGGCCTTTTCCTGACAATCCTCTCCGGGCTGCCGTCATCCCTGCTGCTTGTGCACCTTTTTCTTCCACACTTTTCCCTTCCACATAACTTTCTATTAATGTGCTTTGATACAGCACTTTGGGAACATCCAACTTCTTTTGCAATTACCTTTTGAGACATTTGGTTTTCTGCACAACTGTCAAGTCAGCAGTCTTCCCCATGATTGTGATTCCTACTGAACCAGACTGAGAGACCATTTAAAGGCTCAGGAACCCTTTGCAGGTGTTATGCCTTAATAAGCTGATTAGAGTGGGACACTTTGAGCCTAGAATATTGCACCTTTTCATAATATTCTAATTTTTGTGAGATTGTGGATTTTGGGTTTTCATGAGCTGTAAGCTATAATCATCACAATTATGACAAATCACGTCTCGAACTATCTTGCTTTGCATGTAATGAGTCTTTCATATATTAGTTTCACCTTTTAGGTTGCATTGGTGAAATAAATAAACTTTTGCACGATATTCTAATTTTTCGAGTTTCACCTGTAAGGAATAAAAATAGCAGTAATGCAATGATAATAATTTGCCTTCTAGTGCTGAAAGATTGTGGGAAATTAATTTTGTATGGTATTCCCAAAACTTTGTGTCTTCTCGTATCGCATCTGCTCTATAAGCAGGGCCCTTTAAACTAAAGTTCTATATGTTTTAGATTGTAAGCTTACTTGTATAACCCTTTGCTCATGTTTATGTGTTTTAAAAGTGGGGCTTGACAAATCCTGGAAGTGAGGAGATGATGGTTCCTAACGTTTTGGATTATTCTACACATCTCTATGTACAATATCTTTTATTGGCCCTAATTATTTAAATGGCTGGGTCATCAATATTCTTGCAAACTTGTTAATACAGTGAGTGCAGCAGTGCATATCTGCAGTGAGTAAAATGCACACTAAGTTATTAATCTAGTAGTCATGTATTTTTTATTTTTTATTTTTTTTTAACAAAAGCATTTTTTTAAGTATGTGTTTAACACCATTTCAGGGGTTAAAGGGACAGTCTAGTATTAATTAAACTTTCATTATTCAGATAGGACTTTTAATTTTAATCAACTTTCCAATTTACTTTTACCTTAAAATTTCTTTTGTCTCTTGGTATTCTTAGTTTAAACTAAACCTAGGTAGGCTCATATGCTAATTTCTAAGCCTTTGAGGGCTGCCTATTATCACATGCTTTTTAAATCTCTTTTCAACACAAAGAGACAGAAAGTACACATGGGCCATATAGATAACACTGTGTTCAGGCACAGGGAGTTATTTAAGATATAGCACAAAACAATGCTAAATGCAAGACAATAGATAATAAACAGTCACAGTCATGTGATCAGGGGGCTGGAAGAAGGTTCCTAGATACAAGGTAATCACAGAGGTAAAAAGTATATTAATATAACTGTGTTGGTTATGCAAAACTGGGGAATGGGTAATAAAGGGATTATCTATCTTTTAAAAATATAACAATTCGATGGTAGACTGTCCCTTTAAACAAATAGGTTTGCGTTGTTGCTAATGATGAAATGGCATGCTCTAAAACCTGACTACTTTATAATGCTCCTCATCTGACGCAATTTTCTGTGGAGAACATTAATAGCTTGTTTAATCATATTGGACAAGCTGTATATTGAAAAATGTCAGCTATAAATCAATAGTTTTTGATTGTCTGAATTTCAATAGCTTATAGACAAGATGGTATATTAACTTATTAATTTTACCATGATTTCTTACATCTTTAGATGTTCGTATGTGATCGGGCTTCCAAATCCAGGCAGATACAACTCTTAGAACACTACTCCTGGCTTATAATTTCTACGTATATTTTTATACTTTTTAGCTTGTTGTAAAATTATATATTTGACTCCCCAATTCCGTCAGTCTCTTAAAGGGTCAGTAAAATCAAAATGAATCTCTTTCATGATTGAGAGTGCATGCTTTTTATAGACGACTTTCCAATTTATTTCTATTTAATTTTGCTTCATGCTCTTGGTATCCTTTTGTTGACAAGCATAGATAAGTAGGCTCAGGAGCAGCAATGCACTACTGGGAGCTGGCTGCTGATTGGTAGCTGTTCATATGTGCCTCTTATGATTGTCTCTCCTTATGTGTTCAACTAGTTCCCAATGGTACACTGCTGCTCCTTCAACCAAGAGAATGACGCAAATAGTAATAGAAGTAAATTGGAAACTTGTTTAAAATTGCATGCACTTTTAAAGGGACGGTCTAGTCCAAAAAAAACTTTCATGATTCAGATAGGGCATGTAATTTTAAACAATTTTCCAATTTACTTTGATCACCAATTTTTCTTTGTTCTCTTGGTATTCTTAGTTGAAAGCTTAAAGGGACATGCCACCCACATTTTTTCTTTTATGATTTAGAAAGAGAATGCAATTTTAAACATCTTTCTAATTTACTTATATTATCTAATTTGTTTTATTCTCTTGATATTCTTTGATGAAAAGCATATCTAGATATGCTCACTAGCTGCTGATTGGTTGCTGCACATAGAAACATCGTGTGATTGGCTCACCATGTGCATTGCTTTTTCTTCAAATAAGGATATTTAAAAAATGAAGCAAAATAAATAATGGAAGTAAATTGTAATGTTGTTTAAATTTCTATTCTCTATCTGAATCATGAAAGAAAGATTTTGGGTTTAGTGGCCCTTTAACCTAGGAGGTTCATATGCTAATTTCTTAGACCTTGAAGGCCGCCTCTTAAGAATGCATTTTAACAGGTTTTTCACCACTAGAGGGTGTTAGTTCATGTTTTTCATATAGATAACACTGTGCTCGTGCATGTGAAGTTACCTGGGAGCCATCACTGATTGGCTAAACTGCACGTCTGTCAAAAGAACAAATAAAGGGGTAGTCAGCAGAGGCTTAGATACAAGATAATCACAGAGGTAAAAAATATATAAATATAACTGTGTTGGTTATGCAAAACTAGGTAAGGGGTAAACAAGGGATTATCTATCTTTTAAAACAATAACAATTCTGGTGTAGACTGTCCCTTTAAGTTTGTTAAGCCCTGATCATCATCCATTCCTCAAAAGCTTTTTCTTCAAATTTATATAAAAAATTCATGGAATAAATAACACGCTATGAGATCATCTTGTCTTTAAAAAAACAAGGTGTCTGTGGGTGTGGCCACATAGTATTTACGTCTTTTATTTCTTAACTGCTGCATTCCAATATGACATAGTCATACAGATTTAGTCTAAACCTTGATCCTTTGGAATTATATTTTTGAAAGTTTGTAGAGCAATCCTTTTCAATTTATTTATTCAATAATTGTAATTATTATAGATGTAGAGTAGGGTCCTAAACCATGTTTTGTGGGTTGTTTGTTTTTTAAGCAGAACATGCTGTGATTTGAGATGTCATTGCAGAAAATGCATTATGTCTGCAGAAAGAACAGGACACATTCAGGAACTGTTAGTGCTTTAACTTTGCAGCGCTGCTCCAAACAGACCTTTGCTCTGGCTGCACTGTGTAAGTTTCCCTTAACGCAGCGCATCCACACCAAAGTGCTGTTGGAAGTGACAGTCAAATATGCAGTTGTGCTGCAAAGCAGCATCACATTGATTGTTGACTCCCTAGCCTTTCCCAGTCTGCAAAGCTGTTTTTTTCTGAATGTAAGACGTTCGTATGAGCAATGCACCTTTTTTATCACTACATTTCTCTTAGACCAAGAGAAAAGGAAACAAATTTATTCAAGAGACATTTTACCATTTCTTTTTTTTTTTTTGTCTGCAGTTAATTTGAAATCAAATTTTCAACTGCTGCAATATATTATAAAACTTGAACAATTAATTTATTTCCCAGTTATTCAACACATTGGTGTAACTGCCTAATTTTAAAATTGAATTTCCATCTTAATATGGGAAGAGTCCACAGCTGCATTCCTTACTTGTGGGAAATTCTGAACCTGGCCACCAGGAGGAGGCAAAGACACCCCAGCCAAAGGCTTAAATATCTCCCCCACTTCATCATAACCCCAGTCATTCTTTGCCTTTCGTCACAGGAGGTTGGCAGAGAAGTGTTAGAAGATTTCGGAGTAGTCTCTTATGGAGGGTAGTATTCTTCGAGATGGGACTGGAGTTTTAAGTAGTCCTGTCAGCCTCTCAGTGAGATCATGGATGAATGTTAGAGTCTGGAGAAACCATCCTGACTCATATTAACAACTCCATAGGCAATCAGCCTGTATAGAATCAAGGGTTAATATCTCATTAGGGGGATTATTGAACAGGGGGGGTAATCTTATGTTTATTTGATTTTATGCTGCTTTTATGTGTGAGATGTTATGGGCTTATAGGCTGTTATGGAGGAGTTGTCGTCCAGTGAGGTGCGCACCCTACATATCTCTACACATGCAGTTTACCCGTGGCAATCATCCGTTTAGCATAGAGACGGCAGGACATAAGCCTCCTCTGAGGATTACGGCTCATTCTACGAGAGCAGTGGTTTCCTCTTGGGCCTTCAAAAATGAGGCCTCTATGGATCAGATTTGTAAGGCGGGTACCTGGTTCTCCTTACATACTTTTTAATTATTATTTTTTTTGCAAATTTGATGTTTTTGCTTATGCTGAAGCAGCCTTCTGGGGAGAGGTTTTGCAGGCTGTGGTGTCCTCAGATTAGGGTCTGCTTCTTTTTTCCTTACTGTTAGCATTCTGTGTACTCTAGAGCTTGGGTATATGTTTCCAACAAGTAAGGAATGTAGCTGTGTACTCTTCCCATATTAAGATGGAAAACATAAATTATGCTTACCTGATAATTTCATTTCCATCTGTATGAGAAGAGTCCACCTACCAGCTCAACCCATTTTATTAGGTTGTGATTTCAAAACACAAAATCGGCCAATTCATATACACAAATAAGCCTTAAAAAGCAGATCTCATACATTGTATACTCCTGCAGCTGGTAAAACATGTAATTGGAAAAACAATTTTATAGTATACTGTCCCTTTTAACTTGTCTGCAAATGATAAGTCAGGATCTCTGTATAATAATTTTCCCCATTTGACTGTGTTTTCCCTGACATTAGCAGGGCACTCTTTCAGCAGAGATTGTGGCAAGCACAAAGTTTCATGCATCACACAAGGTGTTAACGCCCTCTACAGTATGGGTGTGTCTACATTTTGGGCTCCCAGGCACTTGCACATTATATTTGTTTACTCTTACTGTCTGGTTAAATCTGCTAGTGTATTACTAATGATTAGTGGGCAAGTGGCATCTCCATTATCAGAGACCCCAAATATTTTCCTCTCTGCTTTCACTCACAGCCCTCTTAAATGCACTTGCGCAGCCATCACTGTCACATCTGTTTTAAATCAACAAACTTCAGAGAATGCGGGAAACAGAAAAAAAGTGACGGGGGAAGCGCTGCTGCTGTTTGTGAAGTATGAGATTAGGGTGAAAGTTTCATTCTGTCAGTTTCACACAAACTCTTCATTGCTGCCCAGGATACACATAGTAATAGAAGCAGGGCTCTGGTGTCCTGTTTTAGGAGCTACTAGCTGCTGATGGATGCCCCTCACTCAGAGAACTAATGTAACAGTATAGATGGTGCCACTAGAGAAATGTGTTAGCTGGGGTTGAGAAGTCTGTGTGCAAGGGACCAGGGTGGATTTGATTTAAATCACAAGTCAGTAAGACCGATTTTTAAATCATGGTTTTCCTTTTTAGAATAATAACTTTTCAGATTACTTTTCTAGTTATATCAGACCATTATATATCAATAGATAGGCATAGATAGATCCTTGAAATGAATGAAATTATTGGGAGGTGAACTTTCTCCAGTTTAATAGATTAATCATTTATATTTGATCAACTTTTAAACTGTACTTTATTGGAAGGAGAAAAATTATGACCTTAAAGGGATACTAAACCCAATTTTTTTTCTTTCATGATTCAGATAAACCATGCAATTTTAAGCAACTTTCTAATTTTCTCCTATTATCACTTTTTCTTCATTCTTTTGCTATCTTTATTTGAAAATCAGGATTGTAAAGCTTCGGCCCATTTTTGGTTTAGCACCTGGGTAATGCTTGCTTGATTGGTGGTTAAATGTAGCCACCATTAAGCAAGAGCTATCCACGGAGCTGAACCAAAAATGGGCTGGCTCTGGAGCTTTACACTCTTGCTTTTCAATTAAAGATAGCAAGAGAACGAATAAAAATTGATAATAGGAGTAAATTTAGAAAGTTGCTTAAAATTGCATGCTTTATATGAATCGTGAAAGAAAAAAATTGGGTTTAGTATCCCTTTAATAATTTAAACAAAACCCTTTGTATAGTTTTTACAAAAACAATAACATTATTTCTCTTGTTAAGTGTATCCAGTCCACGGATCATCCATTACTTATGGGATATTAACTCCTCCCCAACAGGAAGTGCAAGAGGATTCACCCAGCAGAGCTGCTATATAGCTCCTCCCCTAACTGCCATTACCAGTCATTCTCTTGCACCCAACGACTAGATAGGATGTGTGAGAGGACTATGGTGATTATATTTAGTTTTATACCTTCAATCAAAAGTTTGTTATTTTATAATAGCACCGGAGTGTGTTATTCCTTCTCTGGTAGAATTTGAAGAAGAATTTACCTGAGTTTTTACTATGATTTTAGCCGGCGTAGTTAAGATCATATTGCTGTTCCTCGGCCATCTGAGGAGAGGTAAACTTCAGATCAGGGGACAGCGGGCAGATTAATCTGCAAAGAGGTATGTAGCAGCTTATTATTTTCTGACAATGGAATTGATGAGAAAATTCTGCCATACCGATATAATGTAAACTCAGCCTTAAATGCAGTAGCAGCAACTGGTATCAGGCTGTCATGTATGTATATTTTACACTTCAGTATTCTGGGGAATGGCACTTCACTGGAATTATACTGTGTGCATAAGACTTTAGCCTAATTTGCAGGGACTGGCAACAGGCTCTTTAATAACACTTAATTTATGTTAAACGTTTTTTGCTGGCATGTAAAATCGTTTCATTTTCTGAGGTACTGGGTGAATAAAATGTTTTGGGCATTATGTTTTCCACTTGGCAGTTGTTTTATTTAATTTATGACAGTTTACTGATCTCTCTCACTGTTGTGTGTGAGGGGGAGGTCAAAAAATTCAGTCAGAAGCTCATTGTATTTCCTGCATGATCCGGTTCATCTCTACAGAACTCAGGGGTCTTCAAAACTTGTTTTGAGGGAGGTAATCATTCACAGCAGAGCTGTGAGATTGTAGTTGACTGTGATAAAAAACGTTTATTTCTGTAACTTTTTTTTCTGCTATCAGGGTTAGTTATCCTTCGCTAATGGGAACAAGCCTTTGCTAAAATTGTGTTTTTTACAAAGATTTGATGCTATAACCTTTCAGTTTATTAACTTTCAACTGTCATAACTCTTTCTGTGCTTCTTATAGGCACAGTACGTTTTCATATTATAGTAAATTACTTGAAAAGTATTTCCAAGTTGCTAGTTTATTTGCTAGTGTGTTAAACATGTCTGATTCAGAGGAAGACATCTGTGCTATATGTGCTAATGCCAAAGTGGAGCCCAATAGAAATTTATGTACTAACTGTATTGATGCTACTTTAAATAAAAGTCAATCTGTACAAATTGAACACATTTCACCAAACAACGAGGGGAGAGTTATGCCGACTAACTCGCCTCACGTGTCAGTACCTGCATCTCCCGCTCGGGGGGTGCGTGATATTGTGGTGCCGAGTACATCTGGGCGGCCATTACAAATCACATTACAGGATATGGCTACTGTTATGACTGAAGTTTTGGCTAAATTACCAGAACTAAGCGGTAAGCGTGATCACTCTGGGGTGAGAACAGAGTGCGCTGATAATGTTAGGGCCATGTCAGATACTGCGTCACAACTTGCAGAACATGAGGACGGAGAGCTTCATTCTGCGGCTGACGGTTCTGATCCAAACAGATTGGATTCAGATATTTCAAATTTTAAATTTAAGCTGGAAAACCTCCGTGTATTACTAGGGGAGGTGTTAGCGGCTCTGAATGATTGTAACACAGTTGCAATACCAGAAAAAATGTGTAGGTTGGATAAATATTTTGCAGTACTGACGTTTTTTCCTATACCTAAGAGACTTACTGAAATTGTTACTAAGGAGTGGGATAGACCCGGTGTGCCGTTCTCACCCCCTCCGATATTTAGAAAGATGTTTCCAATAGACACCACACGGGACTTATGGCAAACGATCCCTAAGGTGGAGGGAGCAGTTTCTACTTTAGCTAAGCGTACCACTATCCCGGTGGAGGATAGCTGTGCCTTTTCAGATCCAATGGATAAAAAGTTAGAGGGTTACCTTAAGAAAATGTTTGTTCAACAAGGTTTTATATTGCAACCCCTTGCATGCATTGCGCCTGTCACGGCTGCAGCAGCATTTTGGTTTGAGTCTCTGGAAGGGACACTTGAATCGGCTCCATTAGATGAGATTACACACAGGCTTAAAGCTCTTAAGTTAGCTAACTCATTTATTTCAGATGCCGTAGTACATTTAACTAAGCTTACGGCTAAGAATGCCGGATTCGCCATTCAGGCACGCAGAGCACTGTGGCAAGGGCAGACCTTATTCGGGCCCGGATTGAAAGAAATTATCGCTGACATTACAGGAGGTAAAGGCCATGCCCTGCCTCAAGACAGAGCCAAACCTAAGGCTAGACAATCTAATTTTCGTTCCTTTCGGAATTTCAAAGCAGGAGCAGCATCAACTTCCTCTGCTCCAAAACAAGAAGGATCTGTTGCTCGCTACAGACAAGGCTGGAGACCTAACCAGTCCTGGAACAAGGGCAAGCAGGCCAGGAAACCTGCTGGTGCCCCTAAAACAGCATGAATTGAGGGCCCCCGATCCGGAAACAGATCTAGTGGGGGGCAGACTTTCTCTCTTCGCCCAGGCTTGGGCAAGAGATGTCCAGGATCCCTGGGCGCTAGAGATATCTCAGGGATACCTTCTGGACTTCAAATACTCTCCCCCAAGAGAGAGATTTCATCTGTCAAGGTTGTCAACAAACCAAATAAAGAAAGAGGCATTTCTACACTGCGTACAAGAGCTTTTATTAATGGAGTAATCCATCCAGTTCCACGGTCGGAACAGGGACAAGGGTTTTACTCAAATCTGTTTGTGGTTCCCAAAAAATAGGGAACTTTCAGGCCAATCCTGGATTTAAAGATCCTTAACAAATTCCTAAGAGTTCCATCGTTCAAAATGGAGACTATTCGGACAATTTTACCCATGATCCAAAAGGGTCAGTACATGACCACAGTGGATTTAAAGGATGCTTACCTTCACATACCGATTCACAAAGATCATTACCGGTATCTAAGGTTTGCCTTTCTAGACAGGCATTACCAGTTTGTAGCTCTTCCATTCGGATTGGCTACGGCTCCGAGAATCTTCACAAAGGTTCTGGGTGCTCTTCTGGCGGTACTAAGACCGCGAGGAATTGCGATAGCTCCGTACCTAGACGACATTCTGATACAAGCTTCAAGCTTTCAAACTGCCAAGTCTCATACAGAGTTAGTACTGGCATTTCTAAGGTCGCATGGATGGAAGGTGAACGAAAAGAAGAGTTCTCTCTTTCCACTCACAAGAGTTCCCTTCTTGGGGACTCTTATAGATTCTGTAGAAATGAAGATTTACCTGACAGAAGACAGGTTAACAAAGCTTCAAAATGCATGCCGTGTCCTTCATTCCATTCAACACCCGTCAGTAGCTCAATGCATGGAGGTGATCGGCTTAATGGTAGCAGCAATGGACATAAAACCCTTTGCACGCCTACATCTCAGACCGCTGCAATTGTGCATGCTAAGTCAGTGGAATGGGGATTACTCAGACTTGTCCCCTACTCTGAATCTGGATCAAGAGACAAGAAATTCTCTTCTATGGTGGCTTTCTCGGCCACATCTGTCCAGGGGGATGCCATTCAGCAGGCCGGACTGGACAATTGTAACAACAGACGCCAGCCTACTAGGTTGGGGCGCTGTCTGGAATTCTCTGAAGGCTCAGGGACAATGGAATCAGGAGGAGAGTCTCCTACCAATAAACATTCTGGAATTGAGAGCAGTTCTCAATGCCCTTCTGGCTTGGCCCCAGTTAGCAACTCGGGGGTTCATCAGGTTTCAGTCGGACAACATCACGACTGTAGCTTACATCAACCATCAGGGAGGGACAAGAAGCTCCCTAGCAATGATGGAAGTATCAAAGATAATTCGCTGGGCAGAGTCTCACTCTTGCCACCTGTCAGCAATCCACATCCCGGGAGTGGAGAACTGGGAGGCGGATTTCTTAAGTCGTCAAACTTTTCATCCGGGGGAGTGGGAACTTCATCCGGAGGTCTTTGCCCAAATACTTCGACGTTGGGGCAAACCAGAGATAGATCTCATGGCGTCTCGACAGAACGCCAAGCTTCCTCGTTACGGGTCCAGGTCCAGGGATCCGGGAGCGGTTCTGATAGATGCTTTGACAGCACCTTGGACCTTCGGGATGGCTTATGTGTTTCCACCCTTCCCGATGCTTCCTCGATTGATTGCCAGAATCAAACAGGAGAGAGCATCAGTGATTCTAATAGCGCCTGCATGGCCACGCAGGACTTGGTATGCAGATCTAGTGGACATGTCATCCTGTCCACCTTGGTCGCTACCTCTGAAACAGGACCTTCTGATCCAGGGTCCCTTCAAACATCAAAATCTAATTTCTCTGAAGCTGACTGCTTGGAAATTGAACGCTTGATTTTATCAAAACGTGGTTTTTCTGAGTCAGTTATTGATACCTTAATACAGGCTAGGAAGCCTGTTACCAGAAAGATTTACCATAAGATATGGCGCAAATACTTATATTGGTGCGAATCCAAGAGTTACTCATGGAGTAAGGTTAGGATTCCGAGGATATTGTCTTTTCTCCAACATAGGTGTGTCCGGTCCACGGCGTCATCCTTACTTGTGGGATATTCTCTTCCCCAACAGGAAATGGCAAAGAGCCCAGCAAAGCTGGTCACATGATCCCTCCTAGGCTCCGCCTACCCCAGTCATTCTCTTTGCCGTTGTACAGGCAACATCTCCACGGAGATGGCTTAGAGTTTTTTAGTGTTTAACTGTAGTTTTTATTATTCAATCAAGAGTTTGTTATTTTGAAATAGTGCTGGTATGTACTATTTACTCAGAAACAGAAAAGAGATGAAGATTTCTGTTTGTATGAGGAAAATGATTTTAGCAACCGTCACTAAAATCCATGGCTGTTCCACACAGGACTGTTGAGAGCAATTAACTTCAGTTGGGGGAACAGTGAGCAGTCTCTTGCTGCTTGAGGTATGACACATTCTAACAAGACGATGTAATGCTGGAAGCTGTCATTTTCCCTATGGGATCCGGTAAGCCATGTTTATTACGATCGTAAATAAGGGCTTCACAAGGGCTTATTAAGACTGTAGACTTTTTCTGGGCTAAATCGATTCATTATTAACACATATTTAGCCTTGAGGAATCATTTTATCTGGGTATTTTGATATAATAATAACGGCAGGCACTGTTTTAGACACCTTATTCTTTAGGGGCTTTCCCAAAGCATAGGCAGAGCCTCATTTTCGCGCCGGTGTTGCGCACTTGTTTTTGAGAGGCATGGCATGCAGTCGCATGTGAGAGGAGCTCTGATACTTAGAAAAGACTTTCTGAAGGCGTCATTTGGTATCGTATTCCCCTTTGGGCTTGGTTGGGTCTCAGCAAAGCAGATACCAGGGACTGTAAAGGGGTTAAAGTTCAAAACGGCTCCGGTTCCGTTATTTTAAGGGTTAAAGCTTCCAAATTTGGTGTGCAATACTTTTAAGGCTTTAAGACACTGTGGTGAAAATTTGGTGAATTTTGAACAATTCCTTCATGTTTTTTCGCAATTGCAGTAATAAAGTGTGTTCAGTTTAAAATTTAAAGTGACAGTAACGGTTTTATTTTAAAACGTTTTTTGTACTTTGTTATCAAGTTTATGCCTGTTTAACATGTCTGAACTACCAGATAGACTGTGTTCTGAATGTGGGGAAGCCAGAATTCCTATTCATTTAAATAAATGTGATTTATGTGATAATGACAATGATGCCCAAGATGATTCCTCAAGTGAGGGGAGTAAGCATGGTACTGCATCATTCCCTCCTTCGTCTACACGAGTCTTGCCCACTCAGGAGGCCCCTAGTACATCTAGCGCGCCAATACTCCTTACTATGCAACAATTAACGGCTGTAATGGATAATTCTGTCAAAAACATTTTAGCCAAAATGAACACTTATCAGCGTAAGCGCGACTGCTCTGTTTTAGATACTGAAGAGCATGACGACGCTGATATTAATGTTTCTGAAGGGCCCCTAACCCAGTCTGATGGGGCCAGGGAGGTTTTGTCTGAGGGAGAAATTACTGATTCAGGGAACATTTCTCAACAAGCTGAACCTGATGTGATTACATTTAAATTTAAGTTGGAACATCTCCGCATTCTGCTTAAGGAGGTATTATCCACTCTGGATGATTGTGACAAGTTGGTCATCCCAGAGAAACTATGTAAAATGGACAAGTTCCTAGAGGTGCCGGGGCTCCCAGAAGCTTTTCCTATACCCAAGCGGGTGGCGGACATTGTTAATAAAGAATGGGAAAGGCCCGGTATTCCTTTCGTCCCTCCCCCCATATTTAAAAAATTGTTTCCTATGGTCGACCCCAGAAAGGACTTATGGCAGACAGTCCCCAAGGTCGAGGGAGCGGTTTCCACTTTAAACAAACGCACCACTATACCCATAGAGGATAGTTGTGCTTTCAAAGATCCTATGGATAAAAAATTAGAAGGTTTGCTTAAAAAGATGTTTGTTCAGCAGGGTTACCTTCTACAACCAATTTCATGCATTGTCCCTGTCGCTACAGCCGCATGTTTCTGGTTCGATGAGCTGATAAAGGCGGTCGATAGTGATTCTCCTCCTTATGAGGAGATTATGGACAGAATCAATGCTCTCAAATTGGCTAATTCTTTCACCCTAGACGCCACTTTGCAATTGGCTAGGTTAGCGGCTAAGAATTCTGGGTTTGCTATTGTGGCGCGCAGAGCGCTTTGGTTGAAATCTTGGTCGGCTGATGCGTCTTCCAAGAACAAGCTACTTAACATTCCTTTCAAGGGGAAAACGCTGTTTGGCCCTGACTTGAAAGAGATTATCTCTGATATCACTGGGGGTAAGGGCCACGCCCTTCCTCAGGATCGGCCTTTCAAGGCGAAAAATAAACCTAATTTTCGTCCCTTTCGTAGAAACGGACCAGCCCAAAGTGCTACGTCCTCTAAGCAAGAGGGTAATACTTCTCAAGCCAAGCCAGCTTGGAGACCAATGCAAGGCTGGAACAAGGGAAAGCAGGCCAAGAAACCTGCCACTGCTACCAAGACAGCATGAAATGTTGGCCCCCGATCCGGGACCGGATCTGGTGGGGGGCAGACTCTCTCTCTTCGCTCAGGCTTGGGCAAGAGATGTTCTGGATCCTTGGGCGCTAGAAATAGTCTCCCAAGGTTATCTTCTGGAATTCAAGGGACTTCCCCCAAGGGGGAGGTTCCACAGGTCTCAGTTGTCTTCAGACCACATAAAAAGACAGGCATTCTTACATTGTGTAGAAGACCTGTTAAAAATGGGAGTGATTCATCCTGTTCCATTAAGAGAACAAGGGATGGGGTTCTACTCCAATCTGTTCATAGTTCCCAAAAAAGAGGGAACGTTCAGACCAATCTTAGATCTCAAGATCTTAAACAAGTTTCTCAAGGTTCCATCGTTCAAGATGGAAACCATTCGAACTATTCTTCCTTCCATCCAGGAAGGTCAATTCATGACCACGGTGGATTTAAAGGATGCGTATCTACATATTCCTATCCACAAGGAACATCATCGGTTCCTAAGGTTCGCATTCCTGGACAAGCATTACCAGTTCGTGGCGCTTCCTTTCGGATTAGCCACTGCTCCAAGGATTTTCACAAAGGTACTAGGGTCCCTTCTAGCTGTGCTAAGACCAAGGGGCATTGCTGTAGTACCTTACTTGGACGACATTCTGATTCAAGCGTCGTCCCTTCCTCAAGCAAAGGCTCACACGGACATTGTCCTGGCCTTTCTCAGATCTCACGGATGGAAAGTGAACGTGGAAAAGAGTTCTCTATCTCCGTCAACAAGGGTTCCCTTCTTGGGAACAATAATAGACTCCTTAGAAATGAGGATTTTTCTGACAGAGGCCAGAAAAACAAAACTTCTAGACTCTTGTCGGATACTTCATTCCGTTCCTCTTCCTTCCATAGCTCAGTGCATGGAAGTGATCGGGTTGATGGTAGCGGCAATGGACATAGTTCCTTTTGCGCGCATTCATCTGAGACCATTACAACTGTGCATGCTCAGTCAGTGGAATGGGGACTATACAGACTTGTCTCCGAAGATACAAGTAAATCAGAGGACCAGAGACTCACTCCGTTGGTGGCTGTCCCTGGACAACCTGTCACAAGGGATGACATTCCGCAGACCAGAGTGGGTCATTGTCACGACCGACGCCAGTCTGATGGGCTGGGGCGCGGTCTGGGGATCCCTGAAAGCTCAGGGTCTTTGGTCTCGGGAAGAATCTCTTCTACCGATAAATATTCTGGAACTGAGAGCGATATTCAATGCTCTCAAGGCTTGGCCTCAGCTAGCGAGGACCAAGTTCATACGGTTTCAATCAGACAACATGACAACTGTTGCGTACATCAACCATCAGGGGGGAACAAGGAGTTCCCTAGCGATGGAAGAAGTGACCAAAATCATTCTATGGGCGGAGTCTCACTCCTGCCACCTGTCTGCTATCCACATCCCAGGAGTGGAAAATTGGGAAGCGGATTTTCTGAGTCGTCAGACATTGCATCCGGGGGAGTGGGAACTCCATCCGGAAATCTTTGCCCAAGTCACTCAGCTGTGGGGCATTCCAGACATGGATCTGATGGCCTCTCGTCAGAACTTCAAAGTTCCTTGCTACGGGTCCAGATCCAGGGATCCCAAGGCGGCTCTAGTGGATGCACTAGTAGCACCTTGGACCTTCAAACTAGCTTATGTGTTCCCGCCGTTTCCTCTCATCCCCAGGCTGGTAGCCAGGATCAATCAGGAGAGGGCGTCGGTGATCTTGATAGCTCCTGCGTGGCCACGCAGGACTTGGTATGCAACCTTTGAGACGAGACCTTCTTGTTCAGGGTCCGTTCGAACATCCGAATCTGGTTTCACTCCAGCTGACTGCTTGGAGATTGAACGCTTGATCTTATCGAAGCGAGGGTTCTCGGATTCTGTTATCGATACTCTTGTTCAGGCCAGAAAGCCTGTAACTAGAAAGATTTACCACAAAATTTGGAAAAAATATATCTGTTGGTGTGAATCTAAAGGATTCCCTTGGGACAAGGTTAAGATTCCTAAGATTCTATCCTTCCTTCAAGAAGGATTGGAAAAAGGATTATCTGCAAGTTCCCTGAAGGGACAGATTTCTGCCTTGTCTGTGTTACTTCACAAAAAGCTGGCAGCTGTGCCAGATGTTCAAGCCTTTGTTCAGGCTCTGGTTAGAATTAAGCCTGTTTACAAACCTTTGACTCCTCCTTGGAGTCTCAATTTAGTTCTTTCAGTTCTTCAGGGGGTTCCGTTTGAACCCTTACATTCCGTTGATATTAAGTTATTATCTTGGAAAGTTTTGTTTTTAGTTGCAATTTCTTCTGCTAGAAGAGTTTCAGAATTATCTGCTCTGCAGTGTTCTCCTCCTTATCTGGTGTTCCATGCAGATAAGGTGGTTTTACGTACTAAACCTGGTTTCCTTCCAAAAGTTGTTTCTAACAAAAACATTAACCAGGAGATTATCGTACCTTCTCTGTGTCCGAAACCAGTTTCAAAGAAGGAACGTTTGTTGCACAATTTGGATGTTGTTCGCGCTCTAAAATTCTATTTAGATGCTACAAAGGATTTTAGACAAACATCTTCCTTGTTTGTTGTTTATTCCGGTAAAAGGAGAGGTCAAAAAGCAACTTCTACCTCTCTCTCTTTTTGGATTAAAAGCATCATCAGATTGGCTTACGAGACTGCCGGACGGCAGCCTCCCGAAAGAATCACAGCTCATTCCACTAGGGCTGTGGCTTCCACATGGGCCTTCAAGAACGAGGCTTCTGTTGATCAGATATGTAGGGCAGCGACTTGGTCTTCACTGCACACTTTTACCAAATTTTACAAGTTTGATACTTTTGCTTCTTCTGAGGCTATTTTTGGGAGAAAGGTTTTGCAAGCCGTGGTGCCTTCCATTTAGGTGACCTGATTTGCTCCCTCCCTTCATCCGTGTCCTAAAGCTTTGGTATTGGTTCCCACAAGTAAGGATGACGCCGTGGACCGGACACACCTATGTTGGAGAAAACAGAATTTATGTTTACCTGATAAATTACTTTCTCCAACGGTGTGTCCGGTCCACGGCCCGCCCTGGTTTTTTTAATCAGGTCTGATAATTTATTTTCTTTAACTACAGTCACCACGGTACCATATGGTTTCTCCTATGCAAATATTCCTCCTTAACGTCGGTCGAATGACTGGGGTAGGCGGAGCCTAGGAGGGATCATGTGACCAGCTTTGCTGGGCTCTTTGCCATTTCCTGTTGGGGAAGAGAATATCCCACAAGTAAGGATGACGCCGTGGACCGGACACACCGTTGGAGAAAGTAATTTATCAGGTAAACATAAATTCTGTTTTCTACAAGAAGGTTTAGAAAAGGGTTTATCCGCTAGTTCCTTAAAGGGACAGATTTCAGCTCTGTCCATTCTTTTACACAAACGTCTGTCAGAAGTTCCGGACGTTCAAGCTTTTTGTCAGGCTTTAGCTAGGATCAAGCCTGTGTTTAAAACTGTTGCTCCACCATGGAGTTTGAACTTAGTTCTTAATGTTTTACAGGGGGTTCCGTTTGAACCCCTTCATTCCATTGATATCAAGTTGTTATCTTGGAAAGTTCTGTTTTTAATGGCGATTTCCTCGGCTCGAAGAGTCTCTGAGTTATCTGCCTTACATTGTGATTCTCCTTATCTGATTTTTCATTCAGACAAGGTAGTTCTGCGTACTAAACCTGGGTTCCTACCTAAGGTGGTCACTAACAGGAATATCAATCAAGAGATTGTGGTTCCATCTTTGTGTCCTAATCCTTCTTCGAAAAAGGAACGTCTGCTACACAATCTAGATGTAGTCCGTGCCCTGAAGTTTTATCTACAGGCAACTAAGGATTTTCGACAAACGTCTTCCCTGTTTGTCGTTTATTCTGGTCAGAGGAGAGGTCAAAAAGCTTCGGCTACCTCTCTCTCCTTTTGGCTTCGTAGCATAATACGGTTAGCCTATGAGACTGCTGGACAGCAGCCTCCTGAAAGAATTACAGCACATTCTACTAGAGCTGTGGCTTCCACTTGGGCCTTTAAGAATGAGGCTTCTGTTGAACAGATTTGCAAGGCTGCAACTTGGTCTTCTCTTCATACTTTTTCCAAATTTTACAAATTTGACACTTTTGCTTCTTCGGAGGCTGTTTTTGGGAGAAAGGTTCTTCAGGCAGTGGTTCCTTCCGTATAAAGAGCCTGCCTGTCCCTCCCGTCATCCGTGTACTTTAGCTTTGGTATTGGTATCCCATAAGTAATGGATGATCCGTGGACTGGATACACTTAACAAGAGAAAACATAATTTATGCTTACCTGATAAATTTATTTCTCTTGTAGTGTATCCAGTCCACGGCCCGCCCTGTCACTTTAAGGCAGGTAATTTTTCCATTAAACTCCAGTCACCACTGCACCCTATGGTTTTCCTTTCTCTGCATGTTTTCGGTCGAATGACTGGTAATGGCAGTTAGGGGAGGAGCTATATAGCAGCTCTGCTGGGTGAATCCTCTTGCACTTCCTGTTGGGGAGGAGTTAATATCCCATAAGTAATGGATGATCCGTGGACTGGATACACTACAAGAGAAATAAATTTATCAGGTAAGCATAAATTATGTTTTTTCATTTTTATTGGTTGCCCCTCCCTCCTCACACTTAGGTCCTTGTGTAGATCTAGTCCATTTCAAACAATCTTCTATTCATTGAGCTTCTAGATATTTAGGGTTGCACCGATACCATTTTTTTAAGACCGAGTATAAGTACCAATACTTTTTTCCCCCCAAATACTCACTGATACCAATTACAATTTTTTTTATGTCATGTGACTGTTTCTCAAGCCCAATACAAACTAAGAACTGTAACTCAAAAGACATTATGAAATAATAAAACAGTTTTATTTGCTTGTTGTCACAAAGTTGTAAAAACTCAAAGAAATTTCCCAGAACATGTTTATAAATAAATATATTACAATAAAATATATTAAAGTGAATGTCAAGTTACTAATAGTGCCCCACAGCATTATAGACTTTTTTTTTTATAAATTAACAAGGGTTTATTTCATGAAACTTTTTATATGTATATATTTTGCAGAATTTTTACCTATTTACAGCTGCGACAATAAGCGCAGCTCTCCTGCCCGCCCGCCATATTATCAAATTGATTGACAGATGACGATTTGTAAAATAACCAATCCTTTCAAAAGTTAATGGCAAGTTCTTTTTAAAGAACAGAAGAATCTCGGCATGTTCAGCTATAAGTCTGTGTTTCTTTTATCAGTAAGGACATTTGACGCTAAGCCGAACAGTCTTTCACTTTCCACAATACTGCATGGGGCAGAAATATATTTTTGGGTCATTAAATCTGTTTATTAACTGCCCAGTACTTCAGGGGTTTGTCTGAATGTGGTACAGTGATCACTCCCAGGTAGGCTTCCAGCTGTTTAGTAGCAGCTTTTGGAGCACTGCTTTCAGGCGTAAAATAATACAAATAATGGCATTTTTTATTGGCAGAACAGAAGTTACCAATTTTAAAGGGACATTAAACCCAAAAAAATTATTTCATGGTTCAGATAGAAAATACAATTTTAATCAACATTCCAATTTACTTCTATTATCTAATTTCCTTCATTCTTTAGATATCTTTTGTTAAAGAAATAGCAATGCACATGGGTGAGCCAATCACATGAGGCATCTGTGCAGCCACCAATCAGAAGCTACTGAGCCTATCTAGATATGCTTTTCAGGAAAGAATATCAAGAGAATGAAGCAAATTAGTTAATAGAAGTAAATTAGAAAGTTGTTTAAAATGGTATTCTCCATCTGAATCATGAAAGAAAATTTTGGGTTTAATGTCCCTTTAAGTCTCCACTCCAGCTTAAAAACTTGAAGTTTGAAAAAACGCCACAAGATGGCGTATGGGTAAGATCTGGGGGTATCAGTTTAAAGGGACAGTATACCCCAATTTTCATATAACTGCATGTAATAGACACCTATAAAGAATAATATGCACAGATACTGATATAAAAATCCAGTATATGTTATTTAAAAATAAGCAAAACTATATACATTTAAAAAAAAAACTGTATGGGCTATATAAATGGATCATCTACAAAACATTTAGTGTATAATGTCCCTTTAAGTATAGGAGCTTTTGCACGAGTACAAGTACTGGTGCAAGTACTTAGTACTGGTGCAACCCTAAAAGTTAGTATGGGTTGATTCTGTGTACAAAAATTTGCAGGGGAGCTATGGCATTAAAAGGCCAGTAAAATCAAAATTTAGTTTTCATGATTCAGAAAAACCTGCAATTCTCCAATGTTTTGCTTCTTATCTAATTTGCTTCATTCTTTTGGGGTTGGTATCCATAGCTGAACAGTATACATAGGCTCAGAAGCAATGCATTACTTTGAGCTAGCTGCTTTTCACGGTCTTACCCAATATGTTCAGCTAGGCCCCAGTAGAGCATTACTCTCCTTCAACAGGAGATTGAAGCAAATTTGATCTAAGTAAATCTGAAAATTGTATACTTTATCTAAAACCCAAAAGTTTTTTTCTTTCTTTTATGATTATGTCCCATTAAAGGGACACTAACCCAAAGTTTTTCTTTCATGATTCAGACAGAGCATGCAATTTTAAGCAACTTTCTAATTTACTCCTTTTATCAATTTTTCTTCATACTCTTGCTATCTTTATTTAAAAATTAGGAATGTGATGCATAGCAGGCGGCCCATTTTTGGTTGAGAACCTGGGTTATGCTTGCTTATTGGTGAGTAAATATAAGCCTCCATTAAGCAAGCGCTATCCATTGTGCTGAACCTTAAATGGGCTGGCTGCTAAGATTTACATTCCTGCTTTTAAAATAAAGATATCAAGAGAATGAAGAAAAATTGATAATAGGAATAAATTAGAAAGTTGCTTAAAATTTCATGCTCTATCAGAATCACAAAAGAAAAAAATTGGGTTCAGTGTCCCTTTAAGGTCTTTTTTCTCAACTCTGTATGTTCATTTTGTAACATTTTTGCAGTGTGTCTCGCAAAGGGGCGTATACTGCATTTTCATATGGGAAAGAAATGCATACATTACAAAAGTGTAAAATGAAAATCATAATTTAAAAATCAAGCAAAAGGAATAACCATTCACACAGGAAATTTTTTTATTGTTAAGGTGCAAAAATTATTACAAAATTGTTCACCAAAAATTGCACAGGAATACATTGTTTTAAATATCCACAGAAATTTGTAGTTGTAAGAAAAAAAAAATTTGCTCATATGCTAATTTCTAAGCTATTTAAGGCCACCCTCTTTTGACAGTTTATTTACACCTAGACAGCGCTAGTTAATGTGTCATATTGATAACATTGCGCTCACTCCCATGGAATTACCTAGGATTCGGCACTGATTGGCTAAAATCCAGGTCTGTCAAAAGAACTGAAAAAAGTGGTCAGTTTGCAGAGGTTTAGATACAAGGTAATCAGAGGTAAAATATAACAGTGTTGGTTATGCAAAACTGGGGAATTCTATAATATAAAAAGCCAAGTGTGTTTGTCCAAACTACTAGCTGCTGGGAATGATGGACATTGCGCAAAACTATTTACGAGTTAATGGAAACGAGCCCTAAGCCAGTATATGCTGGGTTATGATGCCATCAGCTCTGCATCAGACAGAGTTGTGCTCTTTTAAAAGCGGTGCTGTGTGTTAAGCAGTGGAGAAATCTGCACGTTTAATTTACTTTATTATATATATTTTTAGTTATATTTAATTGCAGCTCCATGCTGCAATCTCATCTTGGGCTATGGATTAAACCAGATACAGTGGTTATTTACATTTAAAAAATACAAGCTAAAGCTGCGGTTTTAAAAACACTGGGAACACACTATCTGCTAATCCACATGTATAAGCTTGTAAGAAGTACATGAAGCAGCCACAAATGGCCGCCAAGCTCCGCCAACGGCTTTCTTCTTGTTTAGTTAGCTGTTTTCTTGTATGACAGTTTAGCAATGCACGCTTTTAATACTTTTCAGTTAGCTATTTCACATGCACAAATCAGCATGTGCAAGTAGGAAAACGTATATAGAATGTGATTGTAGAAACTTAACACACCAAAATTATACACGCAATAGGTGAGCAGATCTTGGTGGCCATTTTCAGCTCCTAACAAACAATGAAAATTTTAATTGTTTCATGCACTACTTACAAACTTGTAGAGGTGGGACCGTTTGCTTCTCTGGTATGTAACAATAAGTAATTAAAATTATGTATTGGGTCTAGACTGTCCCTTTTAAGTGTTAAAGGGACAGTCTACACTAAAATTATTGTCGTTTAAAAAGAGGGATTCTGAGGCCCATTTATCAAGCTCTGTATGGAGCTTGTGGGCCCGTGTTTCTGGCGAGCCTTCAGACTCGCCAGAAACGCAAGTTATGGAGCAGCGGTCTAAAGACCGCTGCTCCATAACCCTATCCGCCTGCTCTGAGAGATCGTACTCAATCGGGTTGATTTGTGGCGATCGGGTTGATTTACACCTCCCTGCTGGCGGCCGTGAGTCTGCAGGGGGCGGCGTTGCACCAGCAGCTCTCCGTATTGCTCTCCGCATTCAGCGATGTCTGTCGGACATGATCCACACTGTCGGATCAGGTCCGACAGACATTTGGTAAATAGGCCTCAATGCCTTTACTAACCGTTCCCTTACTTTGCTCAATCAACATTTATATATTAATAACATTTACACCTCTAAATTTCTGCCTGTTTCAACGCCACTATAGACAGCCTCTTAATCACATGCTTTTGTATTTGCTTTTCACAACAGGAGTCTGCTAGTTCATGTGGGCCATATAGATAACACTGTGTTCATGTACAAGGGGTTATTTAAGATTTAGCACAACACAGTACTAAATGCAAGTCATTGGATAATAAATTAACCATTTGATGACCGGATTAATTTGTCTACATCGGAACAATGTTCCGATGTAATCAAATTGAAATCCTGCGATTGTGCACGCGATTGCAAGATTTCAATGATGGGATCCGGTCGGGGGGGGGGGGGGGGCGCGTCCCTGTGACGCTAGGCACGCCCTCCAGGCCGCGATCACATCATCTGAAGCGCAGTTGGCTTTGGGACAGCTAACGGTTATGACGTTCTATTTCATCGTAACGGCACTGAAGCCCAGTGTAATTATGATGGAATAGAGCGGCGTTAAAAGGTTGTTATGTGATCAGGGGGCTGTCAGAAGATGCTTAGATACAAGGTAATCACAGAGGTAAAACGTATAATAATATAACTGTTGGTTATGCAAAACTGTGTAAAGGATAATAAAAGGATTATCTATCTTTTAAAACAATAAAAAATTATATTGTAGACTGTCCCTTTAAATGTCCCTTTTAAGGGAATATTAACGTTACACACCTCTTTCTTTAGTTTAAAAATGGTGTTTGACCCACGCCCCTAGAGAAGCCTAAAAGCCGGTTGTGGGTTTAGGCAATTTGCAGCATTGGAAAAATCTAAATTACATATTTAGCTTTTTGGCTTCTCTGGGGAGCATGGGACAAGCATAATATTTATGAAAAAATAGAGAGCAAAGAGAGAGAGCGCCTGATAGTGTAATATCGTCAAGGTCAAGCAAGGTACAGGTATAAAAAAATCTCTGCCAAATGGATACTCACAAAGAGCTTGGCACTCGCAAGTAGTGCATGTAGGCGGGCTGACCTTTATACAGTAGTCAGTACACTGAATCTATGGTGGTCGTATCAGAAATCTGTAGTGATAGAAGCAGAAAACACAGAAGACCAATAGTGCAATATCGTCTGGAACCAAAATGGACACAGCATAGGATACAGGGTCAGCAGGGTGTATACTCACAATGGAGTTGGCACTCCCAAGTAGTGCATTAAGGCAGGCTGACCTTCATACAGCAGTCAGCGCGCTGATGGTTAATAGCTGTAATTGGTGGCTGTAGCTGTTATCGGTCTAGGCTTGTCCTCTGCTCACCGGCGTGTGTGTTTGAATATTCAGCTATAGCTGGGCTGTTTAGCTGTAGAAAGTGGATCTTTAAGGTATGCTGTGAACACACCCAAATATGCACCTGCGGCACGTCACAGGCCTCAGGAGACACGGTGCATATAAAATAGTAAGCCACTAAAAATGAGTGACTGAAAAGTATTTATAAAAGAAAATAAAATAAAATAAATTTAAAATAAGGAAGTCAGCGGACAAACTGTTAAGTAAAAATAATAAAAAGGGCTTTTATTTAAGAGCTATAACAACGCGTTTCTCGGCCGATAAAAGCTCACTGGCCGTTTCATCAGGTAAGTGTATAGGTATAGCGGGAAAACCACATTTAAAAATACATAGGAAGGTCACGATTGGTTAAAACATCCACCTATAGCTGACCCAACATATCGTTACATTTAAAATACAATATTTCGCTGACTTCCTAACAAAATAATTTCGTTACATATAATAAGAAAAAGCAAAAATAGTGTATACATGGAAACAATGTTAAAAAATATGATTTAAAAACCACGAACAAAAAACATTTTGTTCTTTAGCTGATTGATGAGCAACTCGTTATTATCCTGTCTTAGAGATGGTCAAAAAATTGTGGGGACAAATGAGGCCACATAAACCATAGAAAATATCCAATTTGTAATTCTACTGCTTTGATAGTATATTAAAATAATACCAGTTTTGATAGAGTCTTAAAAGTCATGTACTGATGTAAGTCGTTGTATTAAGAATGACCATAATAGTGTGTTATGTGAGATAGAATTCTTGTACCTTTCATACATGGTACAATATAACTGATTCTATGTGTTATTGAAAATAAAAATGGTATATATTTATTGTGTTTAATTTGAAAACATCACATTGCAGAGAAAAATATAATATATTATGCCTGTGTAGAATATGCAGATGATAGTGTAGGTAATTTAATAGAATATGTTTATTAGTTAAATGCTGCCAAATCCAAGTTAGAATTAAGCCCTGAAGGCCACAGAGTATTCAACTTGTGAATCCAAAAGGTTTCACGTTGTCTTAATTTAATAATTCTGTTGTAATCTGTTGAAGGGGGTATATAGTCTATGGGATAAAATTTAAAAATTTCAGGATTGCCCTGATGTTTGTTAAGGCAATGTTCTGGTATACTATGTTTGATTTTTTTCTTTTTGCAATTTTTGCAATTGCGTAGATGTTCCCCCCACCTAGTTCTTGCTTTTCTTGAGGTGCGACCCACGTATTGGGCCCCACATATACATTCAAGGACATAAATTACAAAGATGGAATTGCAATTTAAGAATTTTTTGATAGGAAAAATTTCCCCAGTTATTTTTGAGGTAAAATTTTTCATACCAGATGGTATATATTTGCAAGTATTACAGCCTCTTTTTCCACATTTGTAGACTCCTATATGACTAAGAAAATTCGTGTTATTATTGGAATTTTTGTTGCAAAAAATGTGTTTCACTTTTTTACTGGGAGCTAGCTTACCCCTCAGAGTAGGAGCCCGGTTTGGAGTGAAGCAGCCTGCCAGAATTATTGATTTCAACAATTGCATCTATCTATCAATGACTCTGCACTATATGTGAAATCGTTTGTATTGTTTTTTATATATTTTCTGATTTTATTCCACCTATTTTATTTCATCTATTTTAAATAGAAATAACATTGTATCACTTGATTTATATCGTACATTTTTTAGGAGTTGAAGTTTTTGTGAAATACACGTCATTGTTTATGTAAAGTCACTTATCTATTTTTCCTGAACTATACAGTTCCTTAGGTACACTCTTGTGAAAGGATATCCTATATACTTTTTTGTACGAATTTTTATACCATTTTGCACCATCCATTCCACATATATTTTTTTGCACATAATAGTATATTAATATAGCGCACCCTATTGTATGATTTTATATCGTACATTTTTTTCTTCTTCTATAATATTTATGAAACCCAAACTTTTTCTTTCATGATTCAGATAGAGAATACAATTTTAAACAACTTTCCAATTTACTTCTCTATTATAATAATTTAATTCTTTCTCTTGTCATCCTTCATGAAAGGTTTATCTAGGAAAGCTCAAGAGCAGCAAAGAGAACCTAGGTTCTAGCTGCTGATTGGTGGATTCATATATATACAAATTGTCATTGGCTCACCCATGTGTTCAGTTTGAAACTGGTAGTGCATTGCTGCTCATTCAACAAAGCATACAAAGAGAGCTAAAAAAAATGATAATATGAGTAAATTAGAAAGTTGCTTAAAATTGCATGCTCTATCTGAATAACAAAATAAAAAAGTGGGTTTCATATCCCTTTAAAGCAAGGTGTGTGTAAAGTCTCTGTAAGGAGAAACATTTTATTTTCAATTAGCCCTCAAAATGGTGTAAACCAGGAGCTTGTTAAAAAAGAATAAATACCAAAAAAAACGAACTGAATACTAAAATATGTTTCTTTTGTATCCTTTTAGCCAGGTGATAGCTGCAGAGTCTGTGGCATGTTTAAATACAGCGTTGGCTCGCCTGCGAGATATCTGGGAAGAAATAGGAATACCAGAGGACCAACGGCTGCAAAGAACTGATGCCGTGAGAACCCATGTGAATGTAAGCAATTAATCAAGCATACTGCTGTTGTGCATTTGTGTGATTTAGGTGTCAATTTCTGTTTCTTTGGTAACGGTTGCAGTTTGTTTACTTAATTCTGCATATCTTTTCCTGCTTACACAGAATCTTCTTTCAAGCATGATTGAAGAAGAAGAAAACTTGAGGGAGCGTCTTCTTAAAAGTATAGCTGTTTGTCGCAAAGAATTGGACACACTCTGTCTAGAGCTAAGACTTGCTCCCTTTGAGGTGAGAGATTTTTTTTTTATTTTTAATAAGCTGTTTCAGTCAAGGATGCTGGACATTTACAATTTAAAACAAAGGCACCAGAAACACTGTAGAAACCAGGAGAAGTGATCATTCAGTATTTTGTACTGCACAATAGAGAAAAGTTTAGAGAGAGGAAAAAAACAGACCTTGAAAAATGTAAGTTGATTTTTAGGAATCTTTCATCCCAAACCACAATACATTTTTAATGAGTGCATTTACTAAACCATTGGAAAACCCTTCAAATATTTGTTGTCCATCTCCATAAGATAATCTATAGGAAATGCAAATCTTTGTGACAGTGTACTGTAAAATTGTTGCCAATGACTTATACTAGTTGCATAGCTGAAAATGTATGGGAAATGATTCCTTTAGTTATATTTCTTTTGTTTGATGAGGTTAGTCCATAATGATACATAACATGTGGGATATACTTCCCGCCACTAGAAGGAGGCAGAAAACACACAAAAGCTTTAATCCCTCCCACTTATCTCCTCATTTCGTCCTAAGATGATAGGGAGAGTCCACGGCTTCATTCCTTGCTGTTGGGAAATACAACACCTGGCCACCAGGAGGAGGCAAAGACACCCCAGGCAAAGGCTTAAATATCCCTCCCACTTCCTCATTACCCCAGTCATTCTTTGCCTTTCGTCACGTTAGGAGGTGGCAGAGAAGTGTCAGAAAATTCGGAGAGTCCTGAAAAATGGTATCTGCCCTTCTAAATAGGACTGGAGTTTTGAGTAGTCATGACAACCTCTCAGTGAGAGTATTGATGATAGCTAGAGTCTGGATATGCAGGGAAAGTTTTTCTGCGAAACCATCCAGACTACTGCTAACAGCTCCTAAGCAATCAGTGTTGACGAGTTTCACTGCCTGCTTTCTCTCACTCGAATCCATGTCAGGAGCACTGCTATAAGACTGTCACACTTGAGAGGCTGTGTTCTGTTCCACAGCATGGATCCTGGAGGTAAGATCGTTTCAATTTTTACACATAAAACGCTATAACAGGGTCACAGTGTGGCTCCTTTATACCTTGATAGGATCCAGGGTTAATATCCTCTGAAGGGGGTTTATTGAACAGTTGCGGTTAATTAATCAGTGTATTAATTATTTACATGCTGCTTTGTGTGTTTTTTTTCCCCCTGGGCTGATAAAGACTATGTGTTTTTGGCTGGAACAAACAGGTTTCACTTTTAAGTTTCACTTTCGTTTTTGAAAGTGTTGAACAGCTCCTATTACTTGCTGTACTTGTTATAACAGGGGAAGTACTGTCTTGCACTCAATGTGACCGGGTGTTGTCTATGTTCATTTCCTCCATTCCGGTTGAGACTTGAACCTGAGGAGAACGTTTCCTCTGTTAACTGTCTGGGTCTAGGAGGTGGCGAGTGCCTCAGCCATTCGGAGTATGATGGTGCAGTTTTCTATAATAAAAAACATTTTTTATTTGTGTCCTTCTGTGGGTATAACCTGAGCTATGGAGGACTCTGACATGTAAGACGGTTCTCCTTCTGTACTAAACATACCTGTTAATATTGTGAGGAGGCCGTGGTTTTCCTGCCCACTCAATTATGTTCCACATGCCTTAACACCGTTATAAAGTCTAATAATGGAGACAAGCCTGCTAAGGCTCTTAGTTCCTCTAAACTGTCGACCTATCAGGACTCGGCGTCCCATGAGATTTCTACATACGTGCAGTTCCCCATAGCACATCTAATCCTCCATCCGGAGGGGGCCTTCTTCCTGCAGACTTTGTCGTGCAGTTACAAATGGCGGTGTCTGCTGCCCTCAGTGCATTACCTTGCTCTTACAAACGCAAGAGAAAGGTTAAACATATCTCTCTTAACCCGGAGTCATCTAAATATTCATCAGATTTAGCTATTATGTCCCAGTTATCCGATGATGAGTTGACCTCTGTAGCTTCAGAGGGTGAAATGTCTGGGTCGGAGTCCCTAGCGTCTAAACCTCCTGCTGTGGAGGAGCTGTCCTTTTAGATTTAAAATTGAGCACTTGCGTTTTTTATTAACGGAGGTTCTGTCTACATTAGAGGTTTCAGAGGCCGCCCTGCCTGAAGTACCTGTGATACCTAAATTAGACAGAGTTTACGAAGACAGGAAAGTTCCTTTTGACTTTTCCTGTCCTGGTTAAGATGGCTAACATTATTAAGAACGAATGGGAAAGAATTGATTTTTCCTTTTCCCCCCTCATCTACTTTTAAAAAGTTGTTCCCGGACTCTCAACTCGATTTGTGGGGCTCCATTCCGAAGGTTTATGGTGCCATCTCTACGCTTGCTAAACGTACTACTACACCCCTTGAGGGTAGTTCTTCGTTCAGAGAGCCGATGGATAGAAAAATGGAAACTTTTCTGAGAAAGATGTTCCAACATACGGGATTTTAGTTTCAACCGGCGGCTGCAGTAGCCGCGTTTGCTGGAGCGGCTACCTACTGGTGCGACTCTTTGTCCGAACTCATTGAGGTGGAGTCTCCCATCGAGGATATTCAAGACAGAATTAAAGCTCTGAAAATTGCTTATTCTTTTATCTGTGATATGAACATGCAAATTATTCACCTAAATGCAAAGGCCTCTGGCTTTGCAGTCCTAGCCCTCCGGGGCGCTCTGGACTCCGTTATTTCTATGGTTACCGGAGGCAAAGGTGCCTTCCTACCGCAAGATAAGAACAAGTCTGACGACAATCTTCTAATTTTTGTTCTGACAAATCCCAACGACAACAATCCTCCTCCAAACCCGACCAGCCCAAGAGTACTTGTAAGCCGGCACAGTCCTGGAATAAATCCAAGCAGAATAAGAAGCCTGCCGAAAACAAATCGGCATGAAGGGGCAGCCCCCCGATCTGGGACCGGATCGTGTAGGGGGCAGACTGTCTTTTTTTCAGATGCCTGGTTCAGGGACATACAGGATCTGTGGGTCCTGGAGGTGGTATCAAAGGGATACAAGATAGGCAAGGGGCAGATTTCTTCTCTCAAATCTGTCTACCCAGACCAGGGTGAGTTCGGGATCTATCCTACTTAGGAGTTTTTGTCCCGGTGCCTATCGAAGAAAGAAGTTTTATTCAAATGTTTTCGTGGTCCCAAGAAGGAGGGAACTTTCCGCCCAATTCTGGACCTAATGTGCTTAAACAAATTTCTCAGTGTCCCTTCCTTCAAGGTGTGAGACAATAAGGTCCATCCTTCCTTTAATTCACGAAGGCCAGTTTATGACCACTATAGATCTGAAGGACGCTTGCCTTCATGTTTCAATCCACAGGGAACACTTTCAGTTCCTTGCATTCCTGGACCAGCACCTCCAGTTCATTGCCCTTCCGTTTGGCCTAGCTACTGCTCCAAGAATCTTTATAAAGGTTCTGGGGGCTCTTCTAGCCATTGCCAGAACTCAGGATATTGCAGTAGCCCCATACCTGAACGATATTCTGGTGCAAGCACCATCCTTACGTCTTGTGGAAGAATTCTCAGAGTCTCTTCTCAGTCTTCTTCGATCACATGGATGGAAGATAAACTTGGAAAAGAGTTCTCTTATCCCAAGTACCAGGGTGGAATTCCTGGGTACTATAATAGACTCAATATCCATGAGGATATTTCTAACAGACCAGAGACCTTGCAAGCTAACTTCGGCATGTCTTGCCCTTCCGGACCTTCTTGAGTCCCTCTGTGGCTCAGTGTATGGAGGTGATTGGTCTCATGGTGTCCTGCATGGACATCATTCCTTTTGCCAGGTTCCGTCTCAGACCTTTTACAACTGTGCATGCTGAGGCAGTGGAACGGCAATCATTCAGATCTGTCTCAACAGATTGTATTAGACAGCCAGTCGACAGAATCGCTCTCTTCGTGGTTCTGTCCAGATCATCTTCTTAAGACTATCCTGGGAGATTGTGACTACGGACGCTAGCCTATCCGGATGATGAGCTGTTTGGGGTGCCAGGAAGGCACAGGGGTTGTGGACTCAGGAAGAGTCCTTCCTCCTGATCAATATTTTGGAACTACGGGAAATCTTGAAGGCTTGGCCACTTCTGGGTTTCGTCCCAGTTTATCAGATTCCATTCAGACAATATAACCTTGGTGGCTTATATCAACCATCAGGGGGGAATGAGAAGTTCCTTGGCGATGAAGGAAGTATCTCAGATTCTGGAGTGGGCGGAGGCCCACAGCTTTTCGCTGTCAGCGATCCACATTCCGGGTGTGGACAACTGGGAGGCAGATTTTCACAGTAGGCAATCCTTCCATCCAGGTGAATGGTCTCTCCATCCGAGGTGTTTGCAGAGATATGCAGCAAGTGGGGGACGCCGGAGATGGATCTCATGGTGTCTCATTTCAATACCAAGCTACCCAGGTACGGGTCGATGTCAAGGGATCCCCAAGCGGATTTAATAGATGCTCTAGCAGTGCCCAGGAGGTTCAAACTCCTATCTTTTTTTTCCTCCATTACCACTTCTTCTTCGAGTGGTGGCCCGCATCAAGCAGGAGCGGGTATCAGTAATCCTGATTGCTCCATCGTGGCCGCGAAGGACGTGGTTCGCTGATCTAGTGGGGATGTCCTCATTTCCTCCGTGGAAGTTACCTTGTTGCAGAGACCTGCTGATACAAGGTCCATTTGTTCATCAAAATCTAGATTCTCTGAGGCTGACTGCATGGAGATTGAACGCTTAGTCTTAGCCAAGAGAGGTTTCTCTGATCATGTCATTGATACTTTTATTCAAGCTCGTAAACCAGTTACTCAGCGTATCCACCACAAGGTGTGGAGGAATGTGGTTTTTCCTGTCATAGAGTTAAGGTTGCCAGGATCTTATCTTTTCTCCAGGATGGGCTGGAGAAGGGCCTTTCTGCTAGTTCCCTGAGGGGACAGATTTCGTCCCTGTCGGTTTTATTGCACAAGAGACTGGCTGAGCTTCCAGACGTGCAGTCCTTTTTGTTAAGGCTCTGATTAGGATCAGACCTGTGTTTAAATCTGGGGCTCCTCCTTGGAGCCTAAATCTTGTTCTTGTCTTGGAAGGGTCTCTTTTTATTGGCTATTTCCTCTCCTTTTTTTCTTTTTTTTTCATGCAGATAAGGCAGTTTTACGTACTAAATTTAAGTTTTCTTCCTAAGGTTTTGTCAGATCGCAACATCAATCAGGAGATTGCAGTTCCTTCCTTGTGTACTAATCCTTCATCGAAGGAACGCTTACTTCACAATTTGGATGTGGTTTGTCCTATTTTATTTTTCTAGCACCATTTATACCCTAATGTTTCTCTTTTTTTTTTTTTTCCTTGTTCCCTCGGCAGAATGACTGGGGTAATGAGGAAGTGGGAGGGATATTTAAGCCTTTGGCTAGGGTGTCTTTGCCTCCTCCTGGTGGCCAGGTGTTATTTTTCCCAACAGTAAGGAATGAAGCCGTGGAATCTCCCTATCCGGAAGGAAAGGAATTTATCTGGTAAGCATAAATGAGGTTTTCTTCTTAAAACAGGGAGAGTCCACAGCTGCATTCATTACTTTTGGGAAATACAGAACCTGGCCACCAGGAGGAGGCAAAGACACCCCAGCCAAAAGGCTTTAATACTTCCCCAACCTTCCTCATCCTCCAGTGATTCTTTGCCTTTTGTCACAGGAGGTTGGCAGAGAAGTGTCAGAAGATTAGAGTAGTCTCTTATGGAGGTTAGTACTCTTCGAGATGGGACTGGAGTTTTAAGTAGTCCTGTCAGCCTCTCAGTGAGAGCATGGATGAAAGTTAGAGTCTGGAGATGCTAGAGTCCGGAGATGCTAGAGAACCCAAGCTAGTCTCTCTGGGCGTCCTCCTTTTCCTTTAGAAATTGTGGCTGGAGATTCGTTATCTGATCTCCGGGCCTTCTCGATGCTGGGATTTTTTAATCTCTCTTGTCCTTTGGACCTTGCCAGTCGCTCTGTGGTAGTCAGTTCGATTGGTGTAGGGGTCAGGAATTCTGACTGCTCTATTTGGGCATCGACTTGTCTCCCGAGTGATTTTTTCCTTAGGTGGGAGACCTTTCAGTTGGTTGGGAACCTTCCCTTAGCGAGTAGTTGGTTCTTCCTTTATTGGTCAAGGTGTTGTCCACCCCATTCCCCGTTTTCTAGTAGGGGGAAGTTGGTCTGCCCTGCCTTCTGAGTTTTTTCTCTTGTTCCTTTCCTGGAATGTCCTGGTGCAAGTTTGCTAGCTACTCGGTTGGATAGTTCTTTTGGTTTGATGTTTAGTCTAACTGCCTATCCGATTGAAGCCTGCAGCTTTTGTTTGGGGCGTAAATAGATATTACTATTCTGTTCCTGTGCTGCTCCCGTTTTTTGTTTTGTTTTTTGGACCTATAGGTGTTCAGTTTCTCTGTACCAGAAAACTGTCTATGGTAAGATAGTTTTGTTCTACTTTTGTCCTTCCGGGACCTCGGTTCTGGTTAGTTTTACATTGGTTCCTTTTGGATCCATGTAAGTGGTGGTCTGGAATATTTCTTTTCTTTGCTCTCCTCCGTCGGTAGGGTATTCCCCACGGGGCTTTGTCCTCTTGCAGCTCAAACCAATGTGAGACCCTTAACCCCTGATGTAGATTCATTCATTAAGAGGAGATCAGCAGAAAGAAGCTTTGAGCTCACTGAATGAGATATTGGTATAGCAATATCTTGTTATGCCCACAGTTTCCCCCTATGGGATTTCAGCCATAACTACCCTCAGGCATCGCAGAGAACTTGTCCTTTAGCCTCCTGTGTGATTATGATTCTTTATCTAAACTGGCTGCAGAGCTATTCTTGGCAGAGGATCTTCAGAATTGTTTTAAAATCCCTTAAAATGGTTAATGCTTTAATTTGTGATGTAGTTAGTGACATTATCAAAATTGATTTTAAGATTATGTCCATGGCAGTCCTAGCAAGAAGGGCTTTACGGCTAAAGTCGTGATCAGCAGACTTGTTGCCTTAAGACCGTTACTGGAGGAAAAGGGGCTTTTCTCCCTCAAGACAAGAAATTTAAAAAAAATAGAACAAATCGGGTAGCCGTTTTCGTTCCTTTCTTTCTTCAGGAGATCACAAGCCTTCCTCCTCTCAAAAGTCTAAATCCTCCACGTCTGCCTGGAAACCTTTTTCTTCCTGGGCCAAAAACAAGCAGTCCAAGAAGTCCAACTCCAACCCCAAATTTGCATGTAGCTGCGGCCCCCAAACCAGAATCTGTTCTTGTAGGGGGCAGATTGAGTCTTTTTTCAGAAGGCCTGGTTTCATTCGGTTAGAGACCCTTGTGTTCAAAACATCCATATCCCAGGGTTACTAGATAGGCTTTTGATCCAGGCCTCCGCAAGGACGAATTTCATCACTCATGTCCCCAAAAATCCATGTGAAGGCGCACACCTTCATTCAATTTTGTCAAGATCTAGAGGATAATGGGAGTAATTGTTCCAGTACCTGTCTCTCAAAGGGGTCAATGGTTTTATTCCAGCCTTTTCATTATCCCAAAGAAGGAATTAACTTTCAGACCCATCTTAGACTTGAAAACTCTGAACAAGTTTCTTAGGATCCCTACTTTCAACATGGAAACAATCCGCACAATTTTACACTTAATTCAACAGGGTCAATTCTTGTCTATAATAAACCTCAAGGATGCATATCTTCATATTCCTAATCACAGGCATCATCCTCAATTTCTATGATTTGCCTTCCTCAACAAACTGTTCCTTGCCTTTCCTTTTGGTCTAACCACAGCTCCACACATCTCTACAAAATATCTGGCCTGTTAAGGGTTCCGAGGACTGGAGTTGGGAAACATTGCATTAGATCATCAGGCCCATAGATACACATACTAAAATGTTAATTTTCCATTGTTCTATGCTGGGGGCTTGATTTCATCTAAACATTTTAGCTTTTCTATACCCAGTACTTAAAGGGAAATAAAACCAATAATTTTTATTTCATGATTTAGATAGAGCACACAATTTTAAACAATTTTCCAATGTACTTCTATGATCAAATATTTCTTTTTTTCTTGTTATCCTTTGTTGAAAAGCAGGAAGGTAAGTTCAGGAGTGTGCACGTGTCTGCAGTACTATATGGCAGCAGTTTTGCAATAATGTTATAGTGACAGCACTATTTCCTGTCATGTACTGCTCCAGGCGTGCATGCTACCTATCTAGATATTGCTTAAACAAAGAATAACATGAGTACAAAGCAAATTATATAATAGAAGTAAATTAGAAACTTTTTGTATGCTCTATCTGAATCGTGAAGGAAAAATTTTGGGTTTCATATCCCTTTAAATTACTGACATTTTCAGTATTGGTTGTGGGGATGAAACATGATATAACTAGAAAATCAACTATTTAAAATGACAAAATAAAAGGAGCTGTATGTAAACTATTTAACACACTCCAGCAGGTAGAATATATAATTGGGAACACATTTAAAGGGACATGAAACCCACATTTTTTATTTCATGATTTAGAAAGAGCATGTGATTTTAAACAAATTTCTAATTTACTTCTATTATCTAATTTGCTTCATTTTCTTTATAACCTTTGCTGAAAAGCATATCTAGATAGGCTTAGTAGCTGCTGATTGGTAGCTGCACATAGGTGCCTCTTGTGATTGGCTCACCCATGTTCATTGCTATTTCTTCAACACAGGATAACTAAAGATTGAAGCAAATTAGATAATAGAAGTAAATTGGAATGTTGTTTAAAATTGTATTTTCTATCTGAATCGTGAAATAAATATTTTGGGTTTAGTATCCCTTTAAAGGATTACTTTCTGTTATAATTTTTAAGCTAAACAACTAACATATTAAAGTTAATAAACATTAATTAAAACCTACTGACCTATATTTTCTCCAAAACAAAGTTTCATAACATTCTAAAAGTTATATCTTTTATTCCCCGATGATGTCACGTTATCCTGCCCACTATTTTCAGCACTGCATGTTCAAAATACTTAAACCAATAGCTTTGTGTTTAAAGCGCCATTTTGAAACCTAGGTATTGTAAACGGATTGGTACAGAGCAAAGGATACCCACGGAGTGGGTTTGGAAAACTATTAAATTTGCAGACAAGATTTCTGATTTACGGTAGAGATATGTTAATGAAATGCTATTGATAAAAAGCGTGTTTGGGGTAGTTAGTTAGTAACAGGCATAGAAAATATTTACTTACAGTGGCCCTTTAAGGAGAGAAAAAAATTAAGTATTCACGCATCTCCCTCTAGTTCTTTAAAAGCAACGTAGAAAAAATAGGTTTTAGTGGCCCTTTAGTAGTAAAAAAGATTAAATATATTTTAAAATATCTTCTTTTTTTTTTAATCCAGAAATGAAAAGCTGAATCAAATTTCCCTTTAGGGCTAGATTATAAACTAAAGCGATATTTTCGCTCCACTGAGTAATACCAGCACATACTTTCATAGGCTCCAATGGTAGCCTTGTTCTCATGCCATGAGACATGGCATGAGAACGGGGATAGAGTATCCCCTTCCTCAGACCTCTACTCTATCTCCAAAACGTTACATTAAAAAGTGTGGGGGGGTTTTTGAGGAAAAGACCAGTGAGTGCAAGTTCTTGCTACCTATATTCATTGTTTACTAGCACCCTGGCATTTTGACTTTGAAGTGAGAGTGCTCTTCTGTGGGTATATATATATATATATATATATATATATATATATATATATATATATATATATATATATATATATATATATATATATATATATATATATATATATATAGTGTGTTTATACATATATGTATAAAAATTATACTGGAAGAGTAAAGAACGGTACTCACATTCTCTAGAGCTTTGTAGCTCTAGAGAATGTGAGTGCCATTCTTTACTCTTCCAATTTTTTTTTTATTTTTTTTTTAAACCTCCGGACTTCACTATATGTGTTTCTCTTTTTTTCCCTGAGGTTCACCTGCTGTTTGTTACCATCGTGATTACCTACGCTGGGACATTTATCCTTTTTTTGTGCACTATCACATTTGTTTGTTTTGTTTATGTATATAAGCATATACAAATACATTCACCGGCCACTTTATTAGGTACACCTGTTCAATTTCTTGGTAACACAAATTGCTAATCAGCCAATCACATGACAGCAACTCAATGCATTTAGGCATCTAGACATGGTGAAGACGACTTGCTGAAGTTCAAACCGAGCATCAGAATGGGGAAGAAAGGGGATTTATGTGACTTTGAACGTAGCATGGTTGTTGGTGCCAGGAGGGCTGGTCTGAGTTTCAAAAACTGCTGATCTACTGGAATTTTAACGTACAGCCATCTCTAGGGTTTACAGAGAATGGTCCGAAAAAGAGAAAATATCCAGTGAGCGTCAGTTGTGTGAACAAAATGCCTTGAGAATGGGCAGACTGGTTTTAGATTATAGAAAGGCAACAGTAACTCAAATAACCACTCGTTACAACCAAAGTATGCAGAATACCATCTCTGAACGCACAACACGTTGAACTTTGAAGCAGATGGGCTACAGCAGCAGAAGACCACACCAGGTCTCACTCCTGTCAGCTAAACACAGGAAACTGGGGCTACAGTTCACACAGGCTCACCAAACTTGGACAATAGAAGATTGGAAAAACATTGCCAGGTCTGATGAACCTCGATTTCAGCTGCGACATTCAGATGGTAGGGTCAGAATTTGGTGTAGACAACATGAAAGCATGGATCCATCCTGCCTTGTATCAACGGTTCAGGCTGGTTGTGGTGGTGTAATGGTGGGGGGGGGGGGGGATTTTCTTGGCACACTTTGGGCCCCTTAGTACCAATTGAGCATCATTTAAATGCCACGGCCTACCTGAGTATTGTTGCTGACCTTCTGATGGCTACTTTCAGCAGGATAATGCACCATGACAATGAGTTCACTGTACTCCAATGGCCTCCACAGTCATCAGATATCAATCCAATAGAGCACCTTTGAGATGTGGTGGAACAGGAGATTTGCAATATGGATGTGTAGCGGACAACTGCGTGATGCTATCATGTCAATTGGGACCAAAATCTCTGAGAAATGTTTCCAACACCTTGTTCAATCTATGCCATGAAGAATAAAGGCAGTTATGAAGGCAAAAGGAGGTCCAACCCGGTACTAGCAAGGTGTACCTCATAAAGTGGCCGTATATCTACAGGGAACACAGTCCCCATAGACCGCAATGTAAAGGCACGTTTCAGTGTCATTTTTTTTCTAACAGCCACCAGCTTTAGCCCCAAAATACTGCCTAGTCCAGTTATATTTTTTTCGTAAAACAAAAATAAAAAAATACAAATATTTCTCCAACATAGGTGTGTCCGGTCCACGGCGTCATCCTTACTTGTGGGATATTCTCCTCCCCAACAGGAAATGGCAAAGAGCCCAGCAAAGCTGGTCACATGATCCCTCCTAGGCTCCGCCTACCCCAGTCATTCTCTTTGCCGTTGTACAGGCAACATCTCCACGGAGATGGCTTAGAGTTTTTTAGTGTTTAACAAAAACATTAACCAGGAGATTATCGTACCTTCTCTGTGTCCGAAACCAGTTTCAAAGAAGGAACGTTTGTTGCACAATTTGGATGTTGTTCGCGCTCTAAAATTCTATTTAGATGCTACAAAGGATTTTAGACAAACATCTTCCTTGTTTGTTGTTTATTCTGGTAAAAGGAGAGGTCAAAAAGCAACTTCTACCTCTCTCTCTTTTTGGATTAAAAGCATCATCAGATTGGCTTACGAGACTGCCGGACGGCAGCCTCCCGAAAGAATCACAGCTCATTCCACTAGGGCTGTGGCTTCCACATGGGCCTTCAAGAACGAGGCTTCTGTTGATCAGATATGTAGGGCAGCGACTTGGTCTTCACTGCACACTTTTACCAAATTTTACAAGTTTGATACTTTTGCTTCTTCTGAGGCTATTTTTGGGAGAAGGGTTTTGCAAGCCGTGGTGCCTTCCATTTAGGTGACCTGATTTGCTCCCTCCCTTCATCCGTGTCCTAAAGCTTTGGTATTGGTTCCCACAAGTAAGGATGACGCCGTGGACCGGACACACCTATGTTGGAGAAAACAGAATTTATGTTTACCTGATAAATTACTTTCTCCAACGGTGTGTCCGGTCCACGGCCCGCCCTGGTTTTTTTTTAATCAGGTCTGATAATTTATTTTCTTTAACTACAGTCACCACGGTACCATATGGTTTCTCCTATGCAAATATTCCTCCTTAACGTCGGTCGAATGACTGGGGTAGGCGGAGCCTAGGAGGGATCATGTGACCAGCTTTGCTGGGCTCTTTGCCATTTCCTGTTGGGGAGGAGAATATCCCACAAGTAAGGATGACGCCGTGGACCGGACACACCGTTGGAGAAAGTAATTTATCAGGTAAACATAAATTCTGTTTCTCCAACATAGGTGTGTCCGGTCCACGGCGTCATCCTTACTTGTGGGATATTCTCTTCCCCAACAGGAAATGGCAAAGAGCCCAGCAAAGCTGGTCACATGATCCCTCCTAGGCTCCGCCTACCCCAGTCATTCTCTTTGCCGTTGTACAGGCAACATCTCCACGGAGATGGCTTAGAGTTTTTTAGTGTTTAACTGTAGTGTTTCATTATTCAATCAAGAGTTTGTTATTTTCAAATAGTGCTGGTACGTACTATTTACTCAGAAACAGAAAAGAGATGAAGAATTCTGTTTGTATGAGGAAAATGATTTTAGCAACCGTAACTAAAATCCATGGCTGTTCCACACAGGACTGTTGAGAGCAATTAACTTCAGTTGGGGGAACAGTTTGCAGTCCTTTGCTGCTTGAGGTATGACACATTCTAACAAGACGATGTAATGCTGGAAGCTGTCATTTTCCCTATGGGATCCGGTAAGCCATGTTTATTACGATTGTAAATAAGGGCTTCACAAGGGCTTATTTAGACTGTAGACCTTTTTTGGGCTAAATCGATTGATATTAACACTTATTTAGCCTTGAGGAATCATTTATTCTGGGTATTTTGATATAATAATATCGGCAGGCACTGTTTTAGACACCTTATTCTTTAGGGGCTTTCCCAAAGCATAGGCAGAGTCTCATTTTCGCGCCGGTGTTGCGCACTTGTTTTTGAGAGGCATGGCATGCAGTCGCATGTGAGAGGAGCTCTGATACTTATAAAAGACTTCTGAAGGCGTCATTTGGTATCGTATTCCCCTTTGGGTTTGGTTGGGTCTCAGCAAAGCAGATACCAGGGACTGTAAAGGGGTTAAAGCTTAAAACGGCTCCGGTTCCGTTATTTTAAGGGTTAAAGCTTCCAAAGTTGGTGTGCAATATTTTCAAGGCTTTAAGACACTGTGGTGAAAGTTTGGTGAATTTTGAACAATTCCTTCATGTTTTTTCGCAATTGCAGTAATAAAGTGTGTTCAGTTTAAAATTTAAAGTGACAGTAACGGTTTTATTTCAAAACGTTTTTTGTACTTTCTTATCAAGTTTATGCCTGTTTAACATGTCTGAACTACCAGATAGACTGTGTTCTGAATGTGGGGAAGCCAGAATTCCTATTCATTTAAATAAATGTGATTTATGTGATAATGACAATGATGCCCAAGATGATTCCTCAAGTGAGGGGAGTAAGCATGGTACTGCATCATTCCCTCCTTCGTCTACACGAGTCTTGCCCACTCAGGAGGCCCCTAGTACATCTAGCGCGCCAATACTCCTTACTATGCAACAATTAACGGCTGTAATGGATAATTCTGTCAAAAACATTTTAGCCAAAATGAACCCTTGTCAGCGTAAGCGTGGATGCTCTGTTTTAGTTACTGAAGAGCATGACGACGCTGATATTAATATCTCTGAAGGGCCCCTAACCCAATCTGAGGGGGCCAGGGAGGTTTTGTCTGAGGGAGAAATTACTGATTTAGGGAACATTTCTCAGCAGGCTGAATCTGATGTGATTACTTTTAAATTTAAATTGGAACATCTCCGCATTTTGCTTAAGGAGGTATTATCCACTCTGGATGATTGTGAAAATTTGGTCATCCCAGAGAAACTATGTAAAATGGACAAGTTCCTAGAGGTGCCGGGGCTCCCAGAAGCTTTTCCTATACCCAAGCGGGTGGCGGACATTGTTAATAAAGAATGGGAAAGGCCCGGTATTCCTTTCGTCCCTCCCCCCATATTTAAAAAATTGTTTCCTATGGTCGACCCCAGAAAGGACTTATGGCAGTCAGTCCCCAAGGTCGAGGGAGCGGTTTCTACTTTAAACAAACGCACCACTATTCCCATAGAGGATAGTTGTGCTTTCAAAGATCCTATGGATAAAAAATTAGAAGGTTTGCTTAAAAAGATGTTTGTTCAGCAGGGTTACCTTCTACAACCCATTTCATGCATTGTCCCTGTCACTACAGCCGCATATTTCTGGTTTGATGAACTGATTAAGGTGCTCGATAGTGACTCTCCTCCTTATGAGGAGATTATGGACAGAGTCAATGCTCTCAAATTGGCTAATTCTTTCACTCTAGACGCCTCTTTGCAATTGGCTAAGTTAGCGGCTAAGAATTCTGGGTTTGCTATTGTGGCGCGCAGAGCGCTTTGGTTGAAATCTTGGTCGGCTGATGCGTCTTCCAAGAACAAGCTACTAAACATTCCTTTCAAGGGGAAAACGCTGTTTGGTCCTGACTTGAAAGAGATTATCTCTGATATCACTGGGGGTAAGGGCCATGCCCTTCCTCAGGATCGGCCTTTCAAGGCAAAAAATAGACCTAATTTTCGTCCCTTTCGTAAAAACGGACCAGCCCAAGGTGCTACGTCCTCTAAGCAAGAGGGTAATACTTCTCAGGCCAAGCCAGCTTGGAGACCAATGCAAGGCTGGAACAAGGGAAAGCAGGCCAAGAAACCTGCCACTGCTACCAAGACAGCATGAAATATCGGCCCCCGATCCGGGACCGGATCTGGTGGGGGGCAGACTCTCTCTCTTCGCTCAGGCTTGGGCAAGAGATGTTCTGGATCCTTGGGCGCTAGAAATAGTCTCCCAGGGTTATCTTCTGGAATTCAAGGGACTTCCCCCAAGGGGGAGGTTCCACAGGTCTCAGTTGTCTTCAGACCACATAAAAAGACAGGCGTTCTTACATTGTGTAGAAGACCTGTTAAAAATGGGAGTGATTCATCCTGTTCCATTGAGAGAACAAGGGATGGGGTTCTACTCCAATCTGTTCATAGTTCCCAAAAAAGAGGGAACGTTCAGACCAATCCTAGATCTCAAGATCTTAAACAAATTTCTCAAGGTCCCATCGTTCAAGATGGAAACCATTCGAACTATCCTTCCTTCCATCCAGGAAGGTCAATTCATGACCACGGTGGATTTAAAGGATGCGTATCTACATATTCCTATCCACAAGGAACATCATCGGTTCCTAAGGTTTGCATTCCTGGACAAACATTACCAGTTCGTGGCGCTTCCTTTCGGATTAGCCACTGCTCCAAGGATTTTCACAAAGGTACTAGGGTCCCTTCTAGCGGCGCTAAGACCAAGGGGCATTGCAGTAGTACCTTACCTGGACGACATTCTGATTCAAGCGTCGTCCCTCCCTCGAGCAAAGGCTCACACGGACATCGTCCTGGCCTTTCTCAGATCGCACGGCTGGAAAGTGAACGTGGAAAAGAGTTCTCTATCCCCGTCAACAAGGGTTCCCTTCTTGGGAACAATTATAGACTCCTCAGAAATGAGGATTTTTCTAACAGAGGCCAGAAAGACAAAACTTCTGGACTCTTGTCGAATACTTCATTCCGTTCCTCTTCCTTCTGTAGCTCAGTGCATGGAAGTGATCGGGTTGATGGTAGCGGCAATGGACATAGTTCCTTTTGCGCGCATTCATCTAAGACCATTACAACTGTGCATGCTCAGTCAGTGGAATGGGGACTATACAGACTTGTCTCCAAAGATACAAGTAAATCAGAGGACCAGAGACTCACTCCGTTGGTGGCTGTCCCTGGACAACCTGTCACGAGGGATGACATTCCGCAGACCAGAGTGGGTCATTGTCACGACCGACGCCAGTCTGATGGGCTGGGGCGCGGTCTGGGGATCCCTGAAAGCTCAGGGTCTTTGGTCTCGGGAAGAATCTCTTCTACCGATAAATATTCTGGAACTGAGAGCGATATTCAATGCTCTCAAGGCTTGGCCTCAGCTAGCGAGGACCAAGTTCATACGGTTTCAATCAGACAACATGACGACTGTTGCGTACATCAACCATCAGGGGGGAACAAGGAGTTCCCTAGCGATGGAAGAAGTGACCAAGATTATTCTATGGGCGGAGTCTCACTCCTGCCACCTGTCTGCTATCCACATCCCGGGAGTGGAAAATTGGGAAGCGGATTTTCTGAGTCGTCAGACATTGCATCCGGGGGAGTGGGAACTCCATCCGGAAATCTTTGCCCAAATCACTCAACTATGGGGCATTCCAGACATGGATCTGATGGCCTCTCGTCAGAACTTCAAAGTTCCTTGCTACGGGTCCAGATCCAGGGATCCCAAGGCGGCTCTAGTGGATGCACTAGTAGCACCTTGGACCTTCAAACTTGCTTATGTGTTCCCGCCGTTTCCTCTCATCCCCAGGCTGGTAGCCAGGATCAATCAGGAGAGGGCATCGGTGATCTTGATAGCTCCTGCGTGGCCACGCAGGACTTGGTATGCAGATCTGGTGAATATGTCATCGGCTCCACCTTGGAAGCTACCTTTGAGACGAGACCTTCTTGTTCAGGGTCCGTTCGAACATCCGAATCTGGTTTCACTCCAGCTGACTGCTTGGAGATTGAACGCTTGATTTTATCGAAGCGAGGTTTCTCAGATTCTGTTATCAATACTCTTGTTCAGGCCAGAAAGCCTGTAACTAGAAAGATTTACCACAAAATTTGGAAAAAATATATCTGTTGGTGTGAATCTAAAGGATTCCCTTGGGACAAGGTTAAGATTCCTAGGATTCTATCCTTCCTTCAAGAAGGATTGGAAAAAGGATTATCGGCAAGTTCCCTGAAGGGACAGATTTCTGCCTTGTCGGTGTTACTTCACAAAAAACTGGCAGCTGTGCCAGATGTTCAAGCCTTTGTTCAGGCTCTGGTTAGAATCAAGCCTGTTTACAAACCTTTGACTCCTCCTTGGAGTCTCAATTTAGTTCTTTCAGTTCTTCAGGGGGTTCCGTTTGAACCCTTACATTCCGTTGATATTAAGTTATTATCTTGGAAAGTTTTGTTTTTAGTTGCAATTTCTTCTGCTAGAAGAGTTTCAGAATTATCTGCTCTGCAGTGTTCTCCTCCTTATCTGGTGTTCCATGCAGATAAGGTGGTTTTACGTACTAAACCTGGTTTTCTTCCAAAAGTTGTTTCTAACAAAAACATTAACCAGGAGATTATCGTACCTTCTCTGTGTCCGAAACCAGTTTCAAAGAAGGAACGCTTGTTGCACAATTTGGATGTTGTTCGCGCTCTAAAATTCTATTTAGATGCTACAAAGGATTTTAGACAAACATCTTCCTTGTTTGTTGTTTATTCAGGTAAAAGGAGAGGTCAAAAAGCAACTTCTACCTCTCTCTCTTTTTGGATTAAAAGCATCATCAGATTGGCTTACGAGACTGCCGGACGGCAGCCTCCCGAAAGAATCACAGCTCATTCCACTAGGGCTGTGGCTTCCACATGGGCCTTCAAGAACGAGGCTTCTGTTGATCAGATATGTAGAGCAGCGACTTGGTCTTCACTGCACACTTTTACCAAATTTTACAAGTTTGATACTTTTGCTTCTTCTGAGGCTATTTTTGGGAGAAAGGTTTTGCAAGCCGTGGTGCCTTCCATTTAGGTGACCTGATTTGCTCCCTCCCTTCATCCGTGTCCTAAAGCTTTGGTATTGGTTCCCACAAGTAAGGATGACGCCGTGGACCGGACACACCTATGTTGGAGAAAACAGAATTTATGTTTACCTGATAAATTTCTTTCTCCAACGGTGTGTCCGGTCCACGGCCCGCCCTGGTTTTTTAATCAGGTCTGATAATTTATTTTCTTTAACTACAGTCACCACGGTACCATATGGTTTCTCCTATGCTATTATTCCTCCTTAACGTCGGTCGAATGACTGGGGTAGGCGGAGCCTAGGAGGGATCATGTGACCAGCTTTGCTGGGCTCTTTGCCATTTCCTGTTGGGGAAGAGAATATCCCACAAGTAAGGATGACGCCGTGGACCGGACACACCGTTGGAGAAAGAAATTTATCAGGTAAACATAAATTCTGTTTTTTTAAAATGGACTACATATATTTAGGGCCAGTTGGGGCACATTAAAAAAAATAACCAGAGGACTGATCTCTAGTTAAATTTCTGAGCGCTAAATGCTACCGCGACCTCGGGCAAACGATGGCGCAATAATTTAGCGTTTCACTTGTAATCCAGCCCTTAAAGAGATATTCTGGTCAAAACTGAAATGCACATAGATGAATTATATCTTTTAATAGAAACATATTTACTAGAAGCATTTTTTTCCCAATACATTTATATTGCAAACGTTATCACTGTTTTACTGTTGGCATTTTTCTCTGCACGTGCATGTGAGGCATAGCTAGATATTCTCAGTACACCAGCATTTTAAATATTGCAGCTGCTCAGAGCACCAGTGGGGGTTGTATCATATCAACAATGAACAAATTGAGTCATTACCAGATGGTACAAGCACCTTAGACTCTCTGAGCAAGTGCTGGGTTTAAAATCCTTGTGCACGGGGCATACTTAAATACACTTTTGAAACACCTATAGCTTTTGTTAGAAGCATTTTTGCAAATACATGTATATTACAGAAATGCTTCTATTCAAAACTGAAATGACTATATGGTGTGCAATTACGGCTGGTATGTCACTTTTTATTGGGTACAGCATGTTGTTGTTGTTGTTGTTGCTTCTGTAAAGATATATATTATTAATTTTTTTTTAAATTTTTTTTTTTTATTTGAAATTACAGGAGGATGAAGACAGCACAATTTTGCAACTAGAGAAAGATTTAAGAACACGTGTTGAAGTCATGTTAAAGCAAAAAAAGGAAAGAATGCAGGAGCTTAAATCATTAAAGGAACGAGATAATGATTTATGTGATATTCTTTGCGCAACTCCCTTCTACATAGAAACTACCTGCGTTCCAAGCCTGGAGGAACTTGACCAGTTTAGGAGGCATTTGGCGGGGCTATCTGCTGAAAAGGTATGCGAAATGATTACTTTCATTAAAGTGAATGTGAAGTTAAGCTGACTCGGTCACGCCGTTGGATACTTTATTAAAAATTAGCGGTACTTTAATTAATAATTTCTTTCCTAAGAGTCCATGGCTTGAGTAATTACTGTTAGGAATATCACTCCTGGCCAGCAGGAGGAGGCAAAGAGCACCACAGTTAAATTGCTAATTATCATTCCCTTACCCACAACCCCCAGTCATTCTCTTTGCCTTCGGTGCATGGAGGAGGTGGTTTAGGTGTCTGAAATATTTTGATTTAATCTACAAGCAAGTTTTGGGGTATTGCCGTATTTCACGTCATTCCTTGCAGTTGGGTAGTAGTGGCTTTAAAGCAGTTAGGAAAACGCAGTAAGTACCTCTTTACAAGTTCCTAACAATTGCTGCCCTGGGTTAGAAAGCCAGAGTTGGCTACTCTGTTCTATCTTTTTCAAAGGTCTCTGTGAAGAACTGTCTTCTCATACCTTGTAACTGTCTACATGCCGGACAGCGGAGCAGGTAAGTGCTTTTTCTTCCAGTTGGGGAGACCATGCACTTAACACATTAAAAGACACTGCTTTTTTATTGGGACATAGATAATCCTGTTGTATGGGTTACACTCTGGCATGAAGTAGGCATTGTAGCATTTGTGAGACTAACCTTTAAACTCTTTTAAAAAGTAAGTGTAAAATGTTTTTATTATGCTTTATTTTCTGACACACATTTACTTGATACAACAATACAAGTTTAAACTGAAAGTAAGGCTGAATTTTCTATTTCAGCAGCTTATTCATTTCCCCTTTGCTTTAAAATAAAACGATGCAACATTTTAAACTGTCAGGTTTGAAAAACTGTTTTTTTGTTACTCAGTGTACCAGGAAGCTATTTTTAGTGCCTCTCTGTGTCGCAGCAGTAATTTATGCTTGGTAGTTGCGGACACATGACCGGCTTTACTTCATAACGTTTCTGCTGGAAAAATTAGTTTCTTTTGTTAAGTGTAGTCAGTCCACGGGTCATCCATTACTTATGGGATTAAATCTCTCCCCAACAGGAAGTTGCAAGAGGATCACCCAAGCAGAGCTGCTATATAGCTCCTCCCCTCACATGTCATATCCAGTCATTCTCTTGCAAGTCTCAACAAAGGAGGTTGTGAGAGGAGACAGGAGTTTTTTACTTAATTCTTCAATCAAAAGTTTGTTATTTTAAAATGTCACCGGAGTGTGCTGTTTTTTCTCTCAGGCAGTATTTAGAAGAAGAAGATCTGCCTGCGTTTTCTATGATCTTAGCAGACGTAACTAAGATCCACTGGCTGTTCTCGCGCATTCTCAGGAGGGGTAACTTCAGAAAGGGGAATAGCATGCGGGGTCCTCCGCAAATGAGGTATGTGCAGTATAATATTTTCTAGGAATGGAATTGACTAAGAAAACACTGCCGTTACCCATATGATGTAAGTACAGCCTTTAATGCAGTAGTAGCGACTGGTATCAGGCTGTTAAATGTATGCGCAGTTGAGTTATTTTCTAGGGACTAGAATTTGACTGAGAAAATACTGTTAATACTGAAATAAATGTATAAGCCTTAACTGCAGTAGAAGCGACTGGTAGCAGGCTTAGTGATAACTTTACATAACACTGGAAAAGTTGTTTTTAAAACGTTTACTGGCATGTTATTCGTTTTGTGAGGTACTTTGGTGATAAATCTTTTTGGGCATGATTTTTTTCCACATGGCTAACGTTTATTTCTGCATAGAAACCGTTGTAACAGGTCTCCCACTGTTGTAATATGAGTGGGAGGGGCCTTTTTTATCGCCTTGTTGCGCAGATAAAATTCTAGCACAGTCTTCCTGCCTTTTCCTCCTTGATCCAGGACGTCTCCAGAGAGCTCAGGGGTCTTCAAAATTCAATTTTGAGGGAGGTAATCAGTCACAGCAGACCTGTGACAGTGTGTTTGACTGTGAGAAAAACGTTAAATCTAAAATTGATTATCCGGTTGTGGGTATTGAGGGGTTAATCATCCGTTTGCTAGTGGGTGCAATCCTCTGCTGAATTCATACATTTATTGTTAAAATTGTTGGCTATAACTGAATTAGTTCATTGTTATTTCAACTGTGACAGTTTTTTTGTGTTTTTAAAAGCGCTGCTGCGTTTTTTCATATTGCTTGTAAATTCACTGACAGTTTTTTTCCAAGCTTGCTAGCCTTCATTGCTAGTCTGTTAAACATGTCTGATACAGATGAATCTACTTGTTCATTGTGTTTAAAAGCCAATGTGGAGCCCAATAGAAATTTGTGTACCAATTGTATTGATGTTACTTTAAATAAAAGTCAGTCTTTACCGGTAAAGAAATTATCACCAGACATCGAGGGGGAAGTTATGCCGTCTAACTCTCCTCCCGTGTCAGTACCTTCGCCTCCCGCTCAGGAGGTGCGTGAGATTGTGGCGCCAAGTACATCAAGGCCCTTACAAATCACTTTGCATGATATGGCTAATGTTATGAAAGAAGTATTATCTAATTTGCCTGAGTTAAGAGGCAAGCGCGATAGCTCTGGGTTTAGGACAGAGCGCGCCGATGACACGAGAGCCATGTCCGATACTGCGTCACAATTTGCAGAACATGAGGACGGAGAGCTTCATTCTGTGGGTGACGGATCTGATCCGGGGAGACCGGATTCAGAAATTTAAAATTTTAAATTTAAGCTTGAGAACCTCCGTGTATTTCTAGGGGAGGTGTTAGCGGCTCTGAGGCTGACTGCATGGAGATTGAACGCTTGATTCTATCAAAGCGTGGCTTCTCTGAGTCAATTATTGATACCTTAATACAGGCTCGGAAACCTGTTACCAGAAAAATTTACCATAAAATATGGCGTAAATACTTATATTGGTGTAAATCCAAGAGTTACTCATGGAGTAAAGTTAGGATTCCTAGGATTTTGTCCTTTCTACAAGAGGGTTTAGAAAAGGGTTTATCTGCTAGTTCATTAAAGGGACAGATTTCTGCTCTGTCTATTCTGTTACACAAACGTCTGGCAGATGTTCCAGACGTTCAGGCTTTTTGTCAGGCTTTGGCTAGGATTAAGCCTGTGTTTAAGACTGTTGCTCCGCCGTGGAGCTTAAACTTAGTTCTTAAAGTTCTTCAAGGTGTTCTGTTTGAACCCCTCCATTCCATTGATATTAAGCTGTTATCTTAGAAAGTTCTGTTTTTGATGGCTATTTCCTTGGCTCGAAGAGTCTCTGAGTTATCTGCCCTACACTGTGATTCTCCTTATCTGATTTTCCATTCAGACAAGGTAGTTCTGCGTACTAAACCTGGGTTTTTACCTAAGGTGGTTTCTAACAGGAATATCAATCAAGAGATTGTTGTTCCATCATTATGTCCTAACCCTTCTTCAAAGAAGGAACGACTTTTGCATAATCTGGACGTAGTCCGTGCCCTGAAGTTCTATTTACAGGCAATTAAAGATTTTCGTCAAACTTCTTCCCTGTTTGTCGTTTACTCGGGACAGAGGAGAGGTCAAAAGGCTTCGGCTACCTCTCTCTCCTTTTGGCTTCGTAGCATAATACGTTTAGCCTATGAGACTGCTGGACAGCAGCCTCCTGAAAGAATTACAGCTCATTTCACTAGAGCTGTGGCTTCCACCTGGGCCTTTAAAAATGAGGCCTCTGTTGAACAGATTTGCAAGGCTGCAACTTGGTCTTCACTTCACACTTTTTCAAAATTTTACAAATTTGACACTTTTGCTTCTTCGGAGGCTATTTTTGGGAGAAAGGTGCTTCAGGCAGTGGTTCCTTCCGTTTAGAGTTCCTGCCTTGTCCCTCCCATCATCCGTGTACTTTAGCTTTGGTATTGGTATCCCATAAGTAATGGATGACCCGTGGACTGACTACACTTAACAAGAGAAAACATAATTTATGCTTACCTGATAAATTTATTTCTCTTGTAGTGTAGTCAGTCCACGGCCCGCCCTGTCTTTTAAGGCAGACCTTAATTTTAATTAAACTCCAGTCACCACTGCACCCTATGGTTTCTCCTTTCTTGTCTTGTTTCGGTCGAATGACTGGATATGACATGTGAGGGGAGGAGCTATATAGCAGCTCTGCTTGGGTGATCCTCTTGCAACTTCCTGTTGGGGAGAGATATAATCCCATAAGTAATGGATGACCCGTGGACTGACTACACTACAAGAGAAATAAATTTATCAGGTAAGCATAAATTATGTTTCTCCAACATAGGTGTGTCCGGTCCACAGCGTCATCCTTACTTGTGGGATATTCTCTTCCCCAACAGGAAATGGCAAAGAGCCCAGCAAAGCTGGTCACATGATCCCTCCTAGGCTCCGCCTACCCCAGTCATTCTCTTTGCCGTTGTACAGGCAACATCTCCACGGAGATGGCTTAGAGTTTTTTAGTGTTTAACTGTAGTTTTTATTATTCAATCAAGAGTTTGTTATTTTAAAATAGTGCTGGTATGTACTATTTACTCTGAAACAGAAAAGAGATGAAGATTTCTGTTTGTAAGAGGAAAATGATTTTAGCAACCGTTACTAAAATCGATGGCTGTTCCACACAGGACTGTTGAGAGGAATTAACTTCAGTTGGGGGAACAGTGAGCAGACTTTTGCTGCTTGAGGTATGACACATTCTAACAAGACGATGTAATGCTGGAAGCTGTCATTTTCCCTATGGGATCCGGTAAGCCATTTTTATTACAGAGTAAATAAGGGCTTCACAAGGGCTTGTTAAGACTGTAGACATTTTCTGGGCTAAATCGATTCATATATAAACATATTTAGCCTTGAGGAATCATTTAATCTGGGTTTCTTTGTAAAATAATATCGGCAGGCACTGTTTTAGACACCTTATTCTCTAGGGGCTTTCCCTAATCATAGGCAGAGCCTCATTTTCGCGCCGGTATTGCGCACTTGTTTTTGAGAAGCATGACATGCAGTCGCATGTGTGAGGAGCTCTGATACATAAAAAAGACTTTCTGAAGGCGTCATTTGGTATCGTATTCCCCTTTGGGCTTGGTTGGGTCTCAGCAAAGCAGATACCAGGGACTGTAAAGGGGTTAAAGATAAAAACGGCTCCGGTTCCGTTATTTTAAGGGTTAAAGCTTCCAAATTTGGTGTGCAATACTTTTAAGGCTTTAAGACACTGTGGTGAAATTTTGGTGAATTTTGAACAATTCCTTCATACTTTTTCGCAATTGCAGTAATAAAGTGTGTTCAGTTTAAAATTTAAAGTGACAGTAACGGTTTTATTTTAAAACGTTTTTTGTACTTTGTTATCAAGTTTATGCCTGTTTAACATGTCTGAACTACCAGATAGACTGTGTTCTGAATGTGGGGAAGCCAAGGTTCCTTCTCATTTAAATAGATGTGATTTATGTGACACTGAAAATGATGCCCAAGATGATTCCTCAGTGAGGGGAGTAAGCATGGTACTGCATCATTCCCTCCTTCGTCTACACCAGTCTTGCCCACTCAGGAGGCCCCTAGTACATCTAGCGCGCCAATACTCCTTACTATGCAACAATTAACGGCTGTAATGGATAATTCTATCAAAAACATTTTAGCCAAAATGCCCACTTATCAGCGTAAGCGCGACTGCTCTGTTTTAGATACTGAAGAGCATGAGGACGCTGATGATAATGGTTCTGATATGCCCCTACACCAGTCTGAGGGGGCCAGGGAGGTTTTGTCTGAGGGAGAAATTTCAGATTCAGGGAAAATTTCTCAACAAGCTGAACCCGATGTGATTACATTTAAATTTAAGTTGGAACATCTCCGCGCTCTGCTTAAGGAGGTGTTATCCACTCTGGATGATTGTGAGAATTTGATCATCCCAGAGAAACTATGTAAAATGGACAAGTTCCTAGAGGTCCCGGGGCCCCCAGAAGCTTTTCCTATACCCAAGCGGGTGGCGGACATTGTAAATAAAGAATGGGAAAGGCCCGGTATACCTTTCGTCCCTCCCCCCATATTTAAAAAATTGTTTCCCATGGTCGACCCCAGAAAGGACTTATGGCAGACAGTCCCCAAGGTCGAGGGGGCGGTTTCTACTTTAAACAAACGCACCACTATACCCATAGAAGATAGTTGTGCTTTCAAAGATCCTATGGATAAAAAATTAGAAGGTTTGCTTAAAAAGATGTTTGTTCAGCAAGGTTACCTTCTACAACCAATTTCATGCATTGTCCCTGTCACTACAGCCGCGTGTTTCTGGTTCGATGAGCTAGAAAAGGCGATCGATAGTGATTCTCCTCCTTATGAGGAGATTATGGACAGAATCCGTGCTCTCAAATTGGCTAATTCTTTCACCCTAGACGCCACTTTGCAATTGGCTAGGTTAGCGGCGAAAAATTCTGGGTTTGCTATTGTGGCGCGCAGAGCGCTTTGGTTGAAATCTTGGTCAGCGGATGCGTCTTCCAAGAACAAATTGCTTAACATTCCTTTCAAGGGGAAAACGCTGTTTGGCCCTGACTTGAAAGAGATTATCTCTGATATCACTGGGGGTAAGGGCCACGCCCTTCCTCAGGATAGGTCTTTCAAGGCCAAAAATAAACCTAATTTTCATTCCTTTCGTAGAAACGGACCAGCCCCAAGTGCTACGTCCTCTAAGCAAGAGGGTAATACTTCTCAAGCCAAGCCAGCCTGGAGACCAATGCAAGGCTGGAACAAGGGAAAGCAGGCCAAGAAGCCTGCCACTGCTACCAAGACAGCATGAAATGTTGGCCCCCGATCCGGGACCGGATCTGGTGGGGGGCAGACTCTCTCTCTTCGCTCAGGCTTGGGCAAGAGATGTTCTGGATCCTTGGGCGCTAGAAATAGTCTCCCAAGGTTATCTTCTGGAATTCAAGGGGCTTCCCCCAAGGGGGAGGTTCCACAGGTCTCAATTGTCTTCAGACCACATAAAGAGACAGGCATTCTTACATTGTGTAGAAGACCTGTTAAAAATGGGAGTGATTCATCCTGTTCCATTAGGAGAACAAGGGATGGGGTTCTACTCCAATCTGTTCGTAGTTCCCAAAAAAGAGGGAACGTTCAGACCAATCTTGGATCTCAAGATCCTAAACAAGTTTCTCAAGGTTCCATCGTTCAAAATGGAAACTATTCGAACAATTCTTCCTTCCATCCAGGAAGGTCAATTCATGACCACGGTGGATTTAAAGGATGCGTATCTACATATTCCTATCCACAAGGAACATCATCGGTTCCTAAGGTTCGCATTCCTGGACAAGCATTACCAGTTCGTGGCACTTCCTTTCGGATTAGCCACTGCTCCAAGGATTTTCACAAAGGTACTAGGGTCCCTTCTAGCGGTACTAAGACCAAGGGGCATTGCAGTAGTACCTTACTTGGACGACATTCTGATTCAAGCGTCGTCCCTTCCTCAAGCAAAGGCTCACACGGACATAGTCCTGGCCTTTCTCAGATCTCACGGATGGAAAGTGAACGTAGAAAAGAGTTCTCTATCTCCGTCAACAAGGGTTCCCTTCTTGGGAACAATAATAGACTCCTTAGAAATGAGGATTTTTCTGACAGAGGCCAGAAAAACAAAACTTCTAAACTCTTGTCTAACACTTCATTCCGTTCCTCTTCCTTCCATAGCGCAGTGCATGGAAGTAATAGGTTTGATGGTAGCGGCAATGGACATAGTTCCTTTTGCGCGCATTCATCTAAGACCATTACAACTGTGCATGCTCAGTCAGTGGAATGGGGACTATACAGACTTGTCTCCGACGATTCAAGTAAATCAGAGGACCAGAGACTCACTCCGTTGGTGGCTGTCCCTGGACAACCTGTCACAAGGGATGACCTTCCGCAGACCAGAGTGGGTCATTGTCACGACCGACGCCAGTCTGATGGGCTGGGGCGCGGTCTGGGGACCCCTGAAAGCTCAGGGTCTTTGGTCTCGGGAAGAATCTCTTCTACCGATAAATATTCTGGAACTGAGAGCGATATTCAATGCTCTCAAGGCTTGGCCTCAGCTAGCAAAGGCCAAGTTCATACGGTTTCAATCAGACAACATGACGACTGTTGCGTACATCAACCATCAGGGGGGAACAAGGAGTTCCCTGGCGATGGAAGAAGTGACCAAAATCATTCAATGGGCGGAGACTCACTCCTGCCACCTGTCTGCAATCCACATTCCAGGAGTGGAAAATTGGGAAGCGGATTTTCTGAGTCGTCAGACATTACATCCGGGGGAGTGGGAACTCCATCCGGAAATCTTTGCCCAAATTACTCAATTGTGGGGCATTCCAGACATGGATCTGATGGCCTCTCGTCAGAACTTCAAGGTTCCTTGCTACGGGTCCAGATCCAGGGATCCCAAGGCGACTCTAGTAGATGCACTAGTAGCACCTTGGACCTTCAAACTAGCTTATGTATTCCCGCCGTTTCCTCTCATCCCCAGGCTGGTAGCCAGGATCAATCAGGAGAGGGCGTCGGTGATCTTGATAGCTCCTGCGTGGCCACGCAGGACTTGGTATGCAGATCTGGTGAATATGTCATCGGCTCCACCATGGAAGCTACCTTTGAGACGAGACCTTCTTGTTTAAGGTCCGTTCGAACATCCGAATCTGGTCTCACTCCAGCTGACTGCTTGGAGATTGAACGCTTGATCTTATCAAAACGAGGGTTCTCAGATTCTGTTATTGATACTCTTGTTCAGGCCAGAAAGCCTGTAACTAGAAAAATTTACCACAAAATATGGAAAAAATATATCTGTTGGTGTGAATCTAAAGGATTCCCTTGGAACAAGGTAAAGATTCCTAAGATTCTATCCTTTCTTCAAGAAGGATTGGAGAAAGGATTATCGGCAAGTTCCTTGAAGGGACAGATTTCTGCCTTGTCTGTGTTACTTCACAAAAAGCTGGCAGCTGTGCCAGATGTTCAAGCCTTTGTTCAGGCTCTGGTTAGAATCAAGCCTGTTTACAAACCTTTGACTCCTCCTTGGAGTCTCAACTTAGTTCTTTCAGTTCTTCAGGGGGTTCCGTTTGAACCCTTGCATTCCGTTGATATTAAGTTATTATCTTGGAAAGTTTTGTTTTTGGTTGCAATTTCTTCTGCTAGAAGAGTTTCAGAATTATCTGCTCTGCAGTGTTCTCCTCCTTATCTGGTGTTCCATGCAGATAAGGTGGTTTTACGTACTAAACCTGGTTTTCTTCCGAAAGTTGTTTCTAACAAAAACATTAACCAGGAGATAGTCGTGCCTTCTTTGTGTCCGAATCCAGTTTCAAAGAAGGAACGTTTGTTGCACAATTTGGATGTTGTTCGCGCTCTAAAATTCTATTTAGATGCTACAAAGGATTTTAGACAAACATCTTCCTTGTTTGTTGTTTATTCTGGTAAAAGGAGAGGTCAAAAAGCAACTTCTACCTCTCTCTCTTTTTGGATTAAAAGCATCATCAGATTGGCTTATGAGACTGCCGGACGGCAGCCTCCTGAAAGAATCACAGCTCATTCCACTAGGGCTGTGGCTTCCACATGGGCCTTCAAGAACGAGGCTTCTGTTGATCAGATATGTAGGGCAGCGACTTGGTCTTCACTGCACACTTTTACCAAATTTTACAAGTTTGATACTTTTGCTTCTTCTGAGGCTATTTTTGGGAGAAAAGTTTTGCAAACCGTGGTGCCTTCCATTTAGGTGACCTGATTTGCTCCCTCCCTTCATCCGTGTCCTAAAGCTTTGGTATTGGTTCCCACAAGTAAGGATGACGCCGTGGACCGGACACACCTATGTTGGAGAAAACAGAATTTATGTTTACCTGATAAATTACTTTCTCCAACGGTGTGTCCGGTCCACGGCCCGCCCTGGTTTTTTAATCAGGTCTGATAATTTATTTTCTTTAACTACAGTCACCACGGTATCATATGGTTTCTCCTATGCAAATATTCCTCCTTTACGTCGGTCGAATGACTAGGGTAGGCGGAGCCTAGGAGGGATCATGTGACCAGCTTTGCTGGGCTCTTTGCCATTTCCTGTTGGGGAAGAGAATATCCCACAAGTAAGGATGACGCCGTGGACCGGACACACCGTTGGAGAAAGTAATTTATCAGGTAAACATAAATTCTGTTTTTTTCTCCATTTCTTGTGCTGCTTTGTTCTAGGCTGTAGTTGTAGTCCATATCAGTCTCTTCAGTAGAGCTTTGGTGGCTTTAAAGCAATGGGAACTTGTGGGACATAATTCTCACTGCGCCTCCCATGCATTGATGCTACCCTAATCCTGATAGCCTAAATGACTCAGGCTTCATCTTTATCCACAGGGCTATGGGAGGGAGAGGCCCTCTTAAACCTGCTGAGCGAGGACCTCTTAAACCTGCTGAGCGAGGACCTCTTAAACCTGCTGACCGAGGACCTCTTAAACCTGCTGAGCTGCCCTGCTGTTGGGCAGATTTTTAAGGTAAGTGCTGACTTTTTTTATTCTGGGTCTGAAGAAAAAGGATTCAGGACAGAGGAAGTGTAGTATTTTATTGGGACATATATCTCAGCACTGGGGCTGAGGAGATTAGGTGTCTTCTCTGGGGGCTTATATAAACAAAGTATTCAATCACTTGGACCGAGCTGGACAAGAGGGCTCAGGAAGGGTGATTGCTTGGTGTACTACCTAACATCAAAGACGGCATGATACGGTACTACTATTTGCCCCCAGGCTTACAATGAAGGGTTCAGTTATCTCCCGGTGGCCTATCTCTAAAAATTATAATGGCGACCGGGAGAGCGTGTGTGGTAACGCCCACGATGGGCGGGATTATGTTTGGCGCCATTTTTGAGAGGTACAATTTCTAATCTATGGGCTTCACTGCAATGAGTAATCGGAGTTGAGTGCTATCACGCTCACGAGGAGCGGAGCTATGGTTGAGGGCTAGCACAGTATTAAATGCTTTCATTTATGTGGTTCCGGATAGTGCTACAGCTGCGCTCCGGATCTGTATAGGAACATGAAGTTTTAAGTGTGAATGTTTTATGGCATTTAAGTATTGGCACCTCAGCAAGTTTTAACTGAGGTGTAAGTATAGTGCTACAACATTTGCGTGTTAATCTGGCTCATTCCTGCACACAAAGATAAACATTTACTGTTTAAAATTTAAAGAGACCGTAACGTTTTTATATCTGTTAATCTTTATTATAAGAATTTCAACTTTTATTTGTTTAATTCATTCTTTGTTACTTAGGATGGAACAAGAGCACACAAAAAATAGTTACTTTTTAAAATTAAAAAGAGACAGTATATTTTTATTGAAAAATTTCTCTATTTTCTGAACCTACTCCTTCTAAGGCATTTGCTGTTTAGGAGTCTATTGACAATGGTCAATCTATGCCACAAATTCCTCCTATAGTGTCCCACAAAATTTTATGGCCCACATGCAGTACCCTGCGTTTCCTATTACACTCCACCTGGAGTTACTCTGCATTTCATACATTATATGTTTTTCCCACGAGGTAGAAAACATTTCTAGAGGAATTATTTTCAATCATTTAGGAAAATAGAAATTGATTCAATAGTTGCTATTCCGAATGGTTTTTCCCTGTTACCTGAAAGAGGAAGATACTTTGGGATTATCTGAGAGAGAATTCTCAGACTCAGATGGAATAATATCTTTATTTGATGCTGAGGTTGTTTTTCTTTCAGTTTTTTAGCTTAAACACCGCCATTTGTTATTTAAGGAGGTTTTAGCTACCCTGAGTGACTCCGATACTTTCTGTGTAATCTATCCTAGTGCATCCAGTAAATGATAAGGAATGAAAGTCCGCAATCCCTATATTTAAAAAGATGTTTCCCATAGCCGACTCAGCTAAGGAGGCTGGACAAACATTCCCTAGGGTGGAAGGAGTAGTTTCCAGCTTAGCTAAGAGAACTACTATACCCTTAGAGGATAGTTGGATTTTTCAAAGGTCCTACGGACAAAAATTAGAAAAGACCAGGGTTTACAATGGCAACCAGCTGTGTACTTTTCTACCATCACTAGTGCAAGGGTATATTGGTTGGATGCATTGTCTGATGCTACTAAGTCAGAAACTCCTCTGGATGAGATCCAGGATAGGATAAGAGCTTTCAAATCGGCTAATTCCTTGGTTTCGAATTCTTTCCTTCAAGTTATCAACCTGGGAGCATTGGTTTCTCTGTTCCAGTTCAGAGCCTTATGGTTAGAGCCTTTTTCTACGGATGTATGCTCTAAGTCTAAGCTTTTAGCGATTCCTTACAAGGGGAGGACCTTGTTGGGACCTGGCTTGACGAAAATAATCACTTTTTGAAATTTAAAGAATTTCAACCAAAACATTTTTTTAAAAAAAAGTCATAGTAGCCTGCTGATGAATCTAAACAGCATGAAGGACATGTCCCCGATCCGGGACCGGATCTTGTAGGGGGCAGACTTTCCGTCTTCGATCAGGCATGGGTTCGAGATGTTCAGGATCCCTGGGCAATAAAAACAATAGTGTCCCAGGGATACAAATTGGAGTTCAAAGGGTTTTTCCTCCCAGAGGCAGGTTTCTGCTCTCAAGATTCTCTGTGGATCAGACAAAGGGAGAGGCATTCTTACGCTGTGTAGGAGACCTCTCAGACCTGGGAGTGATTGTTCCAGTTCTAATACAGGTACAGGGTCTGGGTTTTTTATCCCAGTCGGTTAGTGGTTCCCAAACAAGAGGGAACCTTCAGACCACCTTTTAGGTTTCAAGAGTCTAAGCAGATTTCTTAGAGTACCGTCCTTCAAAATGGAAACTATTCGTTCCATTCTTCCCTTGATCCAAGAGGGTCAATTTATGACAACAGTGGATTTAAAGGACGCGTACCTTCATGTTCCATTCTCAAGAATCGTCTCAAGAATCGTCTCAAGTTCTAAGGTTTACCTTTCTAGACAAACGCTTCCAGTTAGTGGCTCTTCCTTTCGGTCTTGCCACAGCTCTGAGTTTTCACAAAGGTTCTGGGATCGCTGTTGACATTGCTTCGGTTATGGAGCATTGCAGTGGCGTCCTATCTGGACGACATCCTAGTCCAGACGCCATCCTTTCGGCAAGTAAGATTTCACACGGACATGGTGTTATGCTTCCCGCGATCTCTCGGGTGGAAGGTAAACTTAGAAAAGAGTTCCTTAGTCCGAAGCACAAGGGTAACTTCCTTGGGAACCATAATAGATTCCATTCCTATGGAGATTTTTATGACAAAATGTCAGGAAATCAGAGATTATCGATACTTGTTAGTCATTCAGTCCACTCCTCGGCTTTCAGTGGCTCAGTGCATGTAGATAATAGGGCTGATGGTGGAGGCAATGGACATCATCCCGTTTGCTCGGTTCCATCTCAGACCTCTGCAGTTAAGCATGTTCAGACAATGCATTGGACATTATACAGATTTGTCTCCTCGAATAAAGCAGGAGACAAGAAATTCTCTTCAATGGTGGTTGTCTCTGAATCATCTCTCCCAGGGAACCTGCTTTCGCAGACCACCTTGGGTGATTGTGACAGCAGACGCCAGCCTTCTAGGATGGGAGCAGTCGGGGGCTCCCTAAGGGCCAGAGTCTGTTCTTCCTTTAAACATTCTGGAGCTGAGAGCAATCTATAATGTTCTTTTGGCCTGGCCTCAGTTAGCCTAGGTCCATTTTATCAGATTCCAGTCGGACAAAATAACGTCTGTGGCTTACATCAATCATCAGGGAGGAACGAGGAGTTCCTTACCAATGACAGAGGTATCCAAAATAATTCGTTGAGCAAAGGCCCATTATTGCTGCCTGTAGGCGATCCACATCCCAGGGTTGGACAACTGGGAGGCCGACTTCCTGAACAGGCAGACCTCTCTCCTGGGGGAGTGGGAACTCCATCTGGAGGTGTTTTACAGCCTGATTCTCAGATGGGGTTAGCCGGAATTGGATCTCATAGCATTTTGGCAGAATGCCAAGCTTCCGAGGTTCGGATCAAGGTCAAGGGATTCTAATAGACGCTAATAGACGCCATTGCGGTTCCTTGGAATTTCATTCTTGCATATCTATTCCCTCATTTCGCTTTGCTTCCTCGAGTCATTGCCTGAATGAAGCAGGAGAGGACGTCGGTGATCCTCATTGCCCGGCGTGACCTCGCAGGACTTGGTATGCACACCTGGTGGACATGTCATCTCTTCCACCTTGGAGACTTCCATTGAGGTAGGACCCCCTACTTCAAGGGCCCTTCCTTCATCCAAATTTAGTTCTCTGAAGTTGACTGCCTCGAGATTGAACGCTTAATTCCGTCCATTCAGGAGCCTGTGACTAGAAAGATTTACCACAAGCTATGGCGTAAATATCTACATTCGTGTGAATCCAAGGGCTACTCTTGGAGTAGAGTTAGGATTCCTAGAATTCTGTCTTTTCTCCAAGAAGGTTTGGAGAAGGGTTTATCGGCAAGTTCCTTAAAGGGTCAAATCTACCTTGTCGATTTGGTTACACAAGCGTCTGGCGGAGGTACCAGACGTACAATCTTTTGTCAGGATTAGGCCTGTGTTCAAGCCAGTTTCTCCTCCATGGAGTCAGAATTTAATTCTCAGAGTTCTGTAAGGGGCTCTGTTTGAGCCTATGCATTCCTTAGATATTAAGTTGTTATCTGGAAAGTTTTATTCTTGTTTCTTTTTTTATGCTTGGAGAGTATCAGAGCTCTTGACATTACAGTATAAGTCTCCTTATCTTATTTTCCAGTCAGATAAGGTAGTTCTTACGTACTAATTTAGGATTCTTCCTAAGGTTGTTTCTGATCGAAACATTATTCAGGAGATTGTTGTTCCTTCCTTGTGTCCTAATCCTTCTCAGAAGGAAAGACTTCTGCACAATTTGGTCATGGTCCGTGCTTTAAGGTTTTACCTGCAGGCGACTAAGGACTTTCGTCAGTCTTCTTCTTTGTGGTTTTCTCTGGAAAACGTAAGGGGCAGAAAGCTACGGCTCCTTGTCTTTCTTTTTGGCTGAAGAGTATCTTACGTTTTGCATATGAGACTGCTGAACAGCAGCCTCCCGGGAGAGTTACGGCTCATTCCACGAGGGCTGTCACTTCCTCATGGGAGTTCAAAAATTAAGTTTCTGTGGAGCAGATTTGCATAGCTGCAGCTAGGTCCTCTCTTTACACTTTTTCAAAGTTCTATAAATTTGTCTCGGCTGAGGCCGTTTTTGGGAGAAGGGTTCTTCAAGCAGTGGTGTCTTCCGTTTAGGTTCCCTGTCTTGTCCCTCCCCTATCATCTGTACTCTAGCTTGGGTATTGGATCCCATTAGTAATTAAGATGATCCGTGGACTCATCGTGTCTTAAAAAAGAAAAGAAAATTTATGCTTACCTGATAAATGTATTTCTTTTTTGACACGATGAGTCCACGGCCCGCCCTGTTCTTGTAGATAGGTTGTGGGGTATGTAAACTATCTAAAGACACCTCTGCACCTTGGCTTTTCCTTTCTCTTCCTAACTTTTGTCGAATGACTGGAGAGGGAGGGAAGGGAGTGGCTATTTAACAGCTCTGCTGTGGTGCTCTTTGCCTCCTCCTGCTGTCCAGGAGATGAATATCCCATTAGTAATAAAGATTATCCGTGGACTCATCGTGTCAAAAAAGAAATACATTTATCAGGTAAGCATAATTTTTTTTTTTCTCCATTTCTGGGTGATCCGTTCTTAATTGGTAGCGGTAAGGCACCTTAGTAATTGAGGTTTGGGGTTGCCTGAGGGGTATTTTAGAAGTATTTTATTTTTATTAAATGTTTTTTTCTTAACTTCTCTTACATAATTTTAGCTGGAGATCGATCCTAATTTGGGATAAAATTTAAAGTTTTTTTTTTTCCTTAGTTTATTTTAATATTAAAATCTTAAACGTATCTGTACAAGTTTATTTATTGTTTCACAACATGTCTGATATGGAGCAAGAGCCTGCTCTCATGAATTCATGCTTATTATGTTTAAATGTGCAAATTGCAGCTCCTATGCCGTTTTGTTCTTCATGTGTCAAGAAAACCTTGCAAAATAAAGGTAACATTTTTGAGCCTAATGTCTCTCAGGATGATGCTATTAAAATAATACCTCAGCTTTCTCCTGCTACATCCCAAGCCTCAATGGTGTCACATACAGTGCCCTGCGAATCCTCTATAACTCCTAGTAGAGTTTATTTAAAAGCAGAAGTTGCTGCCCAGGTATCTTCAGCTGTATTTGCGACATTAGCTGCCATTCCCAGATTACAGGCAAAATGCAAGAGGAAATGTAGAAATTCAGAAAGTAAGGTGCTTATCCTCAGTTCTGCTTCCCAAGTTGCCCTTTCTCATAAGTCTGATGAGGAAGATACATTGGGACTTTCTGAGGGCGAAATCTCAGATTTGGATAGTATAATTCCCTCTTCTGAGACTGAGGTGGTATCCTTCAGATTTAAGCTTGAACACATTTGTGTATTGTTATAAGAGGTTTTAGCTACTTTAGATGACTCTGATACCCCTGTCGTTGTCACTCCTACGAAATCTAGTAAACTTAATAGTTTTCTTTGATGAACCTTCCACTTCAGAGGTTTTTCCTGTGCCGGACCGTGCTAGGAAGATTATCTCACAGGAATGGGAGAAACCAGGGGTGTCTTTTTTTTTTTTTTTTTTTTTTTTTTCCCCGTCTCCCATTTTTTCTGTCAGACTCCATTAAAGATCCTTGGTTTACTGTACCCAAAGTTGAAGGGGCCATTTCCACTCGGGCTAAGAGAACCACTATTCCTATTGAGGATAGCTGCTCTTTTAAGGATCCGATGGTCAAGAAGCTGGGGGCTTATTTGAAAAAGATTTATGTTCATCAAGGTCTCCAATGGCAACCTGTGGTGTGTATTGCCACCGTGACTAGTGCGGCATCTTATTCGTTCGACACCTTGTCTGATTCTCTTCAAGTAGAGACTTCCTTGGATGAAATTCAGGATAGGATTAAAGCTCTTAAGTTGGCCAATTCCTTTATTGCAGATGCCATTTTACAGGTTATTAGACTAGGAGCTAAAACCTCTATCGCTGTCCTAGCCCGCGGGGCGTTATAGTTGAAATCCTGGTCTGTGGATGTTTCCTCTAAAGTCAAGCTTCTGGTGATTCCTTACAAGGGCAGCAACTTTGTTTGGACCCGGTTTGGCAGAAATTGTCTCTGATGTTACTGGTGGAAAAGGGTCTTTTTTTACCTCAAGATAAGAAGAATAGGCCTAAAGGACATCAGAGTAATTTTCATTCCTTTCGTAACTTCAGAGGAAAGCCTTCCCCTTCTTCTTCCAAGCAGGAACAATCCAAGTCTTCTTGGAAACCCAATCAGTCTTGGAACAAGGTGAAACAATCAAAGAAAACACACAGCTGATTCAAAATCAGCATGGAGGGTTTGCCCTCGATCCGGGATCGGATCAGGTGGGGGGCAGACTTTCTCAGTTCTCTCAATTCTGGATACAAGATGTCCCAGATCCCTGGACTGTTGACATAGTATCCCAGGGCTACAAATTGGAATTCAAGACTTTTTCTCCCAGAGGCAGATTCCTTCTTTCAAGATTATCTGCAGACCATATAAAGAGAGAGGCGTTCTTGAAATGTATAGAACATCTTTTCTCCCTGGGAGTTAGAGTTCCAGTGCAGGAACAGGGTTTTGGGTTCTACTCCAATCTACTTGTGGTTCCCAAACAGAGGTAACTTTCCGTCCTATACTAGACTTGAAGTGTCTAAACAAGTTTCTCAAAGTTCCATCCTTCATCACCGATTCCCGAGATTTGCCTTTCTGGACAAACATTTCCAGTTTGTGGCCCTTCCATTTGGTCTAGCCACAGCTCCCAGAATTTCTTCAAAGGTTCTGTGGGCTCTTTTGGCAGTGATCTGTTCTCGTTGAATTGCAGTAACACCCTACCTGGACGACATATTTTTTCAGGCGCCATTTTTTTCAACAAGCAAAATCTCACACAGAGGTAGTGTTGTTGTTTTTTCTTCGTTCCTACGGATGGAATGTGAGTCTGGGAAAAAAGCTCATTTTCACCTGCTACAAGAGTAGTGTTCTTAGGTACCATAATAGATTCTCTATTGATAAAGATTTTTCTGACAGAGGTTAGGAAAAACAAATTTTCCTCTTGCCTCTCTCTTCATGCTACTGCTCATCCTTCAGTGGCTCAATTCATTGAGGTAATCAGTCTGATGTGGCTTCCATGGACATCATTCCTTTTGCTCGATTCCATTTGAGAGCTCTCCTGTTGTGCATGCTCAGACAATGGAATGGCGACCATGTGGATCTATCTCAGAGAATTGAGTTAGATCAGTCATCAAGGGATTCTCTCCTGTGGTGGATTTCTCAGGAACTTCTCTCTCAGGGCACATGCTTTTGCAGACCTTCCTGGGTGATCGTGACCACGGATGCCAGCCTCCTTGGCTGGGGAGCAGTCTGGAAGTTGTTAAAAACTCAGAGCCTTTGGACTCGGGGGGGGAGTCTGCTCTTCCCATAAACATCTTGGAGTTGAGGGCAATTTACAATGCTCTATTCGCTTGGCCTCAGTTGTCCTCAGCCCAGTTTTTCAGGTTCCAGTCAGACAACATAACCTCTGTGGCTTACATCAATCACCAGGGAGAAACTCTGATTCTTCAGTGGGCAAGACCCACAATTGCTGTCTATCCACCATCCACATTCCAGGAGTAGACAACTGGGAAGCAGATTTTTTGAGCAGACGGACTTTTCATCCTGGAGATTGGGAACTCCATCCAGTGGTGTTTTCCAGCTTAGTCCTCAAATGGGGGGTGCCGGAGTTGGATCTGATGGTGTCCCGTCAGAAAGCAAAACTTCCAAGGTACGGTTAAAGGTCAAGAGATCCGCAGGGCGTTCTGATGGATGCTCTGGCGGTTCCTTGGGTTTTCAAGTTGACATACCTGTTTCCTCCGTTTGCTCTCCTTCCACTAGTCATTGCTCGTATCAAACAGGAGAGGTCATCGGTTATTCTAATAGCCCCTGCGTGGCCTCAAAGGATCTGGTTTGCAGATCTAGTGGAGATGTCATCTCTCCCACCTTGGAGACTACCTCTGAGGAAGAGCCTCCTGATTCAGGGTCCCTTCCTTCATCCAAATCTCGTTTCTCTGAAGCTGACTGCTTGGAGATTGAATGCTTAATTCTGTCTAAGCGTGGTTTTTGTGTCGGTCATTGAGACCATTATTCAGGCTCGCAAGCCTGTTAATAGAAAGATTTGCCATAAGATATAGTGTAAATATCTTTATTGGTGTGAATCCAAGGGCTACTCTTGGAGTAGAATTAGAATTCCTTGAATTTTATCATTTCTTTAGGAAGGCTTGGAGAAGGGATTTTCAGTCAGTACCCTGAAGGGTCAGATTTCTGCTTTATCAGTTTTACTACATAAACGTTTGGCGGATGTGCCAGATGTGCAATCTTTTTGTCAGGCCTTGGTCAAAATCAGGCCTGTCTTAAAGTCTGTTGCTCTTCCTTGGAGCCTTTACCTTGTTCTTACATTTTTACAGCTGGCTCCGTTTGAGCCGTTGCATTCCATCGACATTAAGTTGTTATCTTGGAAGTTTTTGTTTCTTTTTTGCTATCTCTTTTGCTCGAAGAGTCTCGGAACTCTCAGCTCTTCAGTGTTTCCTTCCTAAGGTTGTTTCTAATAGAAATATCAATCAGGATATTGTTGTTCCCTCTCTGTGTCCTAATCCTTCTTCCAAAAAACGTTTGTTGCACTATTTGGATGTTGTACGTGCTGTTAAATTCTACTTACATGCGACTAAGGATTTTCGCCAGTCCTCTGCCCTCTTTGTCTCTTTCTCTGGGAAACGTAAATGTCAGAAAGCTACTGCTACTACTCTTTCAGTTTGGTTACAAAGTATAATTCGTTTGGCTTATGAGACTGCTGGACAGCAGCCTCCTGAGAGAATTATGGCTCATTCCACAAGAGCTGTTTCCTCTTCTTGGGCTTTCAAAAATGAAGCTTCTGTGGAACAAATTTGCAAGGCTGCAACTTGGTCTTCTCTACATACTTTTTCCAAATATCGTACTTTTGCCTTGGTTAAGGCTTCTGTTGGGAGGCAGGTTCTTCCAGCAGTGGTGCCTTCTGTTTAGGACTGCCTGTCTTGTCCCTCCCTATTTATCCGTGTCCTCTAGCTTGGGTATTGGTTCCCAACAGTAATTACTCAAGCTGTGGACTCGCCATATCTTAGGAAAGATGCTTACCTGATAAATGTATTTCTTTCCTTATATGGCAAGTCCACGGCTTTTCTCAATTTCCCTTCGGTCAAATGACTGGGGGTTGTGGATAAGAGTTATACTTAGCAGTTTAACTGTGGTGCTCTTTGCCGCCTCCTGCTGGCCAGGAATGATATTCCCAACAGTAATTACTCAAGCCGTGGACTCGCCATATCCGAAAAGAAAGAAATTTATCGGGTAAGCATACATTTAGTTTTTTCCTATTACTGCATGTAATAGACACTACTATAAAGAATAATATGCACAGATACTGGTATAAAACCATTTAAAAACTTAGAAGCTTCCAGTTTAGCTCTGTTTGTTTAAAAGGTTACAGGAACACCCACTGCAAGTGGGGAAAATCCAACACTCCCGCCCCTCTCCCGTCCTTTGCAAATGAAAAGACCCTTTACACAAACAGAAGCAAGCTGCAGTAGGTATATGTTGGTATTCTCCTGAAACTTTGGGGCTTGGTTAGGAGTCTGAAAATCAGAGCAATGTTATTTAAAAATGAACATAACTATCCATTTTTTAGAAAGGAAAAAAACCGTATGGGCTATATAAATGGATAATCTACAAAACATTTATGCAAACAAAAATCTAGTGTATAATGTCCCTTTTTAAGTGTACATTATTAAACTACCATAATCATCCTTCTCTTCTGGGCCACAGTGCAGTCTGCAACTGTTTTCCTGTACACATTCTAACACAGTTTGTCCATTAGGTACGGAGGGAAGCAGAATTTGTAAACACCAAAAAGCAGATAATTCTGTGCATGGAGGAATTGGATTACCTCCCTGATACCAGTTTTGAACGGGATGTCGTGTGTGAAGAAGAAGAAGCTTTTTGTCTTTCAAAAGAGAATTTGGCTGCTTTGCAACAGCTCCTATTTCAGGTAAGTAATATGGCGCATGTGTGTTTAGTGAGAGGTTTCTCTGTTACTTAGACAGATTTTTACTTGAATTTATATAGACTAACTCATTGTATGTTGCTGTTCCCCGCCTCCCTGTAGTCATGGGTGCCACCATGTTGAAATGTAGATTTCACTACATTCCAGTGCAGACCTGTTTCATCAAAGCAACACCCATGGTTAGAGGTCGGTGCATGAAGTGTATTTAGTGCCCCTTTAACAAATATATACCAGGTTGGTACAATCTGTTGCAACTATATATCTGCACTACACTACTTTGTGCTGCAGTCTCAAGCCCTGGCATTTAAAGGGTTCTCCAGCTTAGAAAGAAATTGCAGTTCAGACTTCACTGGGGCTGAACTCCCTGAAATATTAAAAAGAAAAAGGGCAGAACTCTCCAGCACTGCACAATCTTTCTCGTTTCTATATAGGGATAGACAAACCCAGTGCAATACACAACATTGCATGATATGAGAGTTTTGCTACACTTACTTTGTATTTTATATTACTTTATACTTTAGATTGGGTCTTTTCAGCTTTATAAAATTTTAAGCTTTGTACTTTAACATTTATATTTTAATTCATTTAGATTGATTTATCTTTAACAAATTAGGATCATACTTTGTATATTTCTGTGTAGTTTTTCTTTCTATCTCTATCATCTCTATCTCTCTCATGTTCTAAGCATTTTAAGCAAGCTTGTCTCACTGATTTTGTCTCAACAGCTGTATGCAGGTGAGGTTTGCTCAAAATTCACAATACACTTATTTTAATTAATAGAAACATAATATATACTAAAATATAGACAAAGGCAAGTTTAATTGTAGTGAAAACATTTGTTTAATTTGGAATTGATGCAAACAGAGCCTTTATATCAGTCATATGGGTTCTCCAGTTACCTTCTCGCTCCCATTTGAAGAGCTTCATTACTTTCTATAGAAGGCATTTCATCTCTCAGGGATTTCCAGGTTCATATCCTTTTCTTCGAAAATTCAGTGAGTTCTGCCCCTATGAAGTCTGCTCTATAATCTCTCTCCAAACTAGAGAACGTTTGATTATCTGGCCCATAGAAAGTAATGATGCTCTCTGGGAAACTGAAGCTGACAGTTTTTCAGTTTTAATTTAAATTAGTCATGTAATCTAATTTGTAAAAGATAGACACATATATACAAAGTTTTTTTAGCCTAATTTGTTAAAGCTACACAGAAACTGTAATGGCATAATCAGAAGTTGTAAAATCACAATTCTAAATACACTGTATTTACAAGATAAAATACAAAATAGAAAGTGCAAAGTTTAATGTAATAAAATTGAATCTGAAGTGTTAAAGGGACACTAAACCCAATTTCTTTTTAATGACACGATGAGTCCATGGATCATCTTAATTACAATTGGGAATACCACTCCTGCCCTGCAGGAGGCGGCAAAGAGCACCACAGCAAAGCTGTTAAATATCACTTCCCTTCCCTCCCAACCCAGTCATTCTCTTTGCCTACGTTAGTGCTAGGAAGTGGTAAAGTTAGGTGTTATTTTAGATTCTTCAATCAAGAGTTTATTTTTAAAGTGGTGCAAGATTGTGCTGCTTTGTCCTAGGCTGTAGCCGTAGTCCACATCAGTCTCTTCAGTAGAGCAGTGGTGGCTTTAGAGCAATGAGAACTGGTGGGACATAATTCTGACTGCGCCTCTCATAGATTTTATGCTGCCCTTATTGTGAAGACCTGAGGGGAAATACTCTGTCTCTTTTGTTCCACAGGCCTATGTGAGGGAGAGGACATCTCAATCCGGGTGAGATGCCTTGCTGTCGGGCATTGGTCAGGTACGTGCTTACTTTAATTATTTCTGGATCAATCTGAAAAAGTGGGCACTATATTTACTTAGAGGAAAGAAAGGGCAGTTTCTCTTGTAAGGTGTATCCAGTCCACGGATCATCCATTACTTGTGGGATATTCTCATTCCCAACAGGAAGTTGCAAGAGGACACCCACAGCAGAGCTGTCTATATAGCTCCTCCCCTAACTGCCATATCCAGTCATTCTCTTGCAACTCTCAACAAACATGGAGGTAGTAAGAGAGAAGTGGTGAAATGTAGCTGTTATTTTGCTTCAATCAAAAGTTTATTATTTTTAAATGGTACCGGAGTTGTACTATTTTGTTCCAGGCAGAAAAATAGAAGAATCTGCCTGTGATTTCTATGATCTTAGCAGGTTGTAACTAAGATCCATTGCTGTTCTCACACATGATTGAGGAGAGAGATAACTTCAGCTGGGGAATGGCGTGCAGGTTATCCTGCTATGAGGTATGTGCAGTTAAGATTTTTCTAGAAGATGTGAATGCTAGAAAATGCTGCTGATACCAGATTTATGTAAGGTAAGCCTGAATACAGTGATTTAATAGCGACTGGTATCATGCTTACTTTCTGAGGTAATACTCTTTTATATTTACAATATAAAACGTTTGCTGGCATGTTTAAACGTTTTTATACATACTTTGGTGATAAAACTTTATTGGGGCCTAGTTTTTTCCACATGGCTGGCTTAAATTTGCCTAGAAACGGTTTCCTGAGGCTTTCCACTGTGTTACTATGAGTGGGAGGGGCCTAATTAAGCGCTTTTTTGCGAAGTAACTTTTACAGACTGAGACATCCAGCTTCCTCCAGGAGTCCCCTGAATGCTATAGGACATCTCTAAAGGGCTCTTAGGCTTTCCAAAATCGTTTGTTGGGGAAGGTAGGCCCACAGCAAGGCTGTGGCAGTTTGGTGTGACTGTTAAAAAACATCTATCGTTTTTTTTATTCGTTTTTTTTAACTAAGGGGTTAATCATCCATTTGCAAGTGGGTGCAATGCTCTGTTAGCTTATTATACACACTGTAAAATTTCGTTTGATTTACTGCCTTTTTTCACTGTTTTTCAAATTCTGACAAAATTTGTTTCTCTTAAAGGCACAGAACCGTTTCTTATATTTGCTTGTTAACTTGATTTAAAGTGTTTTCCAAGCTTGCTAGTCTCATTGCTAGTCTGTACAAACATGTCTGACATAGAGGAAACTCCTTGTTCATTATGTTTAAAAGCCATTGTGGAACCCCCTCTTAGAATGTGTACCAAATGTACTGATTTCACTTTAAGCAATAAAGATCATATTCTGTCTTTAAAAAATTTATCACCAGAGGAATCTGACGAGGGGGAAGTTATGCCGACTAACTCTCCCCATGTGTCAGATCCTTTGACTTCCGCTCAAGGGACTCACGCTCATATGGCGCCAAGTACATCTAGGGCGCCCATAGCGTTTACTTTACAAGACATGGCGGCAGTCATGGATAATACACTGTCACTGAATTTAGAGGAAAGTGAGATAGCTCTGGAGTTAGACGAAATACAGAGCATACTGACGCTTTAAGAGCTATGTCTGATACTGCCTCACAATATGCAGAAGCTGAAGAAGGAGAGCTTCTTTCTGTGGGTGATGTTTCTGACTCAAGGAAGATGATGCTACCTGATTATGATATCTCTACATTTAAATTTAAGCTTGAACACCTCCGCGTGTTACTCAGGGAGGTTTTAGCTGCTCTGAATGACTGTGTTACAATTGCAGTGCCAGAGAAATTGTGTAGACTGGATAAATACTATGCAGTGCCGGTGTGCACTGATGTTTTTCCAATACCTAAAAGGTTTACAGAAATTATTACTAAGGAATGGGATAGACCAGGTGTGCCGTTCTCTCTCCCTCCTATTTTTAGAATTTTTTTTCCAATAGACGCCACCACACGGGACTTATGGCAGACAGTTCCTAAGGTGGAGGGAGCAGTTTCTACTCTAGCAAAGCGTACTACTATCCCTGTCGAGAACAGTTGTGCTTTCTTAGATCCAATGGATAAAAAGTTAGAGGGTTACCTTAAGAAAATATTTATTCAACAAGGTTTTATCCTACAGCCCCTTGCATGCATTGCTCCTGTCACTGCTGCTGCAGCGTTCTGGTTTGAGTCTCTGGAAGAGGCTTTACAGGTAGCGACTCCATTGGATGACATACTTGACAAGCTTAGAGCACTTAAGCTAGCCAATTCTTTTGTTTCTGATGCCATTGTTCATTTGACTAAACTAACGGCTAAGAATTCTGGTTTTGCTATCCAGGCGCGCAGAGCGCTATGGCTTAAATCATGGTCAGCTGACGTTACTTCAAAGTCTAGGCTGCTTAACATTCCCTTCAAGGGGCAGACCCTATTCGGGCCTGGTTTGAAGGAGATTATTGTTGATATCACTGGAGGAAAAGGTCATGCCCTTCCTCAGGATAGGTCCAAATCAAGGGCCAAACAGTCTAATTTTCGTGCCTTTCGAAACTTCAAGGCAAGTGCGGCATCAACTTCCTCTAATGCAAAACAAGAGGGAACTTTTGCTCAGTCCAAGACGGTCTGGAGACCTAACCAGACTTGGAACAAGGGTAAGCAGGCCAAAAAGCCTGCTGCTGCCTCTAAGACAGCATGAAGGAACGGCCCCCTATCCGGTAACTGATCTAGTAGGGGGCAGACTTTCGCTCTTCGCCCAGGCGTGGGCAAGAGATGTCCAGGATCCCTGGGCGTTGGAAATTATATCCCAGAGATATCTTCTGGACTTCAAGGCTTCCCCCCCCAAAAGGGAGATTTCACCTTTCACAATTATCTGCAAACCAGATAAAGAGAGAGGCATTCTTACACTGTGTACAAGACCTCCTAGTTATGGGAGTGATCCATCCAGTTCCGCAGACGGAACAAGAACAGGGGTTTTATTCAAATCTGTTTGTGGTTCCCAAAAAAGAGGGAACCTTCAGACCAATTTTGGATCTAAAGATCTTAAACAAATTCCTCAGAGTTCCATCATTCAAGATGGAGACTATTCGTGCCATCCTACCTATGATCCAGGAGGGTCAATACATGACTACAGTGGATTTAAAGGATGCTTATCTTCACATTCCGATACACAAAGATCATCATCGGTTTCTCAGGTTTGCCTTCCTAGACAGGCATTACCAGTTTGTAGCTCTTCCCTTTGGGTTAGCTACAGCCCCAAGAATTTTTATGAAGGTTCTGGGGTCGCTTCTGGCGGTCCTAAGGCCGCGGGGCATAGCAGTGGCCCCTTATTTAGACAACATCCTGATTCAGGCGTCAAACTTCCAAATTGCCAAGTCTCATACGGACATAGTGTTGGCATTTCTGAGGTCGCATGGGTGGAAGGTGAACGAGGAAAAGAGTTCTCTATCCCCCCCCCCCCCTCACAAGAGTTTCCTTCCTAGGGACTCTGATAGATTCTGTAGAAATGAAAATTTACCTGACGGAGTCCAGGTTATCAAAACTTCTAAATTCCTGCCGTGTTCTTTATTCCATTCCTCGCCCTTCGGTGGCTCAGTGCATGGAAGTTTGCACGCCTACATCTCAGACCGCTGCAACTCTGCATGCTCAGTCAGTGGAATGGGGATTACATAGATTTGTCCCCTCTACTAAATCTGGATCAAGAGACCAGGGATTCTCTTCTCTGGTGGCTATCTCAGGTCCATCTGTCCAAAGGTATGACCTTTCGCAGGCCGATTGGACAATTGTAACAACAGATGCCAGCCTTCTAGGTTGGGGTGCAGTCTGGAACTCCCTGAAGGCTCAGGGATCGTGGACTCAGGAGGAGTCGCTCCTTCCAATAAACATTCTGGAACTAAGAGCGATATTCAATGCTCTTCAGGCTTGGCCTCAGCTAGCGACAATGAGGTTCTTCAGATTTCAGTCGGACAACATCACGACTGTGGCTTACATCAACCATCAAGGGGGAACAAGGAGTTCCCTAGCGATGTTAGAAGTCTCAAAGATAATTCGCTGGGCAGAGATTCACTCTTGCCACCTATCAGCTATCCATATCCCAGGTGTAGAGAACTGGGAGGCGGATTTTCTAAGTCTACAGACTTTTCATCCAGGGGAGTGGGAACTCCATCCGGAGGTGTTTGCACAATTGGTTCATCGTTGGGGCAAACCAGAACTGGATCTCATGGCGTCTTGCCAGAACGCCAAGCTTCCTTGTTACGGATCCAGGTCCAGGGACCCCAAGGCAACGCTGATAGATGCTCTAGCAGCGCCTTGGTCCTTCAACCTGGCTTATGTGTTTCCACCGTTTCCTCTGCTCCCTCATCTGATTGCCAAAATCAAGCAGGAGAGAGCATCGGTGGTCTTGATAGCGCCTGCATGGCCACGCAGGACTTGGTATGCAGATCTGGTGGACATGTCATCTTTTCCACCATGGACTCTGCCTCTGAGACAGGACCTTCTACTTCAAGGTCCTTTTAACCATCCAAATCTAATTTCTCTGAGGCTGACTGCCTGGAGATTGAACGCTTGATTTTATCAAAGCGTGGTTTCTCTGAGTCGGTCATTGATACCTTAATTCAGGCACAAAAGCCTGTCACCAGGAAAATCTATCATAAGATATGGCGTAAATATCTCTATTGGTGTGAATCCAAGGGCTACTCCTGGAGTAGTTAGGATTCCTAGAATTTTGTCCTTTCTACAAGAGGGTTTGGAGAAAGGATTATCGACAAGTTCCTTAAAGGGTCAAATTTCTGCCTTATCTATTTTGTTACACAAATGTCTGGCAGATGTTCCAGATGTGCAATCTTTTTGTTAGGCCTTGGTCAGGATCAGGCCTGTGTTCAAGCCAGTTACTCCTCCATGGAGTCTGAATTTAGTTCTTAAAGTTCTTCAAGGGGCTCCGTTTGAGCCTATGCATTCCTTGGATATTAAGTTATTATCTTGGAAAGTTTTATTTCTTGTGGCTATTTCTTCTGCTCACAGAGTGTCAGAGCTCTCGGCTTTGCAGTATGAGTCTCCTTACCTTATTTTTAATTCAAATAAGGTAGTTTTACGTACCAATCAGGTGATTGTTGTTCCTTCCTTGTGTCCTAATCCTTCTTCTCAGAAGGAGCGGCTTTTACACAATTTGGGCGTGGTTTGTGCCTTAAAGTTTTACCTGCAGGCGACTAAGGATTTTTGTCAGTCTTCTGCTTTGTTTGTGGTTTTCTAAGGAAAACTTAAGGGACAGAAGGCTACGGCTACTTCTCTTTCTTTTTGGCTGAAGAGTATCATACGTTTTGCATATGACACTGCTGGACAGCAGCCTCCAGAGAGAGTTACAGCTCATTCCACAAGGGCTGTTGCTTCCTCATGGGCATTCAAAAATGAAGCTTCTGTGGAACAGATTTGCAAGGCTGCAACTTGGTCCTCTCTTCACACTTTTTCAAAATTTTAAAAATTTGACACTTTTGCCTCGGCTGAGGCTGCTTTTGGGAAAAGGGTTCTTCAACCAGTGGTGCCTTCCGTTTAGGTTCCCTGTCTTGTTCCTCCAGTATCATCTGTGTACTCTAGCTTGGGTATTGATTCCCAATAGTAATTAAGATGATCCATGGACTCATTGTGTCATTAAAAAGAAAATTACCTGATAAATTTTATTTCTTTTTTGACACAATGAGTCCACGGCCTACCCTGTTTTTGTAAGACAGGTTGTTGGTATTATAAACTTCAGACACCTCTGCACCTTTTGTCGAATGACTGGGTTGGGAAGGATGGGAGGTGATATTTAACAGCTTTGCTGTGGTGCTCTTTGCTGCCTCCTGCAAGGCAGGAGTGGTATTCCCAATAGTAATTAAGATGATCCGTGAACTCATTGTGTCAAAAAAGAAATACATTTATCAGGTAAGCATAAATTTTCTTTTTTTTCTTTCATAGTTCAGATAAAGCATGCAATTTCAAGCAACTTTCTAATTTACTCCTATTATCAATTTTTCTTCGTTCTCTTGCTATCTTTATTTAAAAAGCAGGAATGTGATGCATAGGAGCCGGACCATTTTTGGTTGAGAACCTGGGTTATGCTTGCTTATTGGTGGGTAAATGTAAGCCTCCAATAAGCAATTGCTATCCATGGTGCTGAACCTAAAATGTGCTGGCTGCTAAGATTTACATTCCTGCTTTTAAAATAAAGTTAGCAAGAGAACAAAGAAAATTTCATAATAGGAATAAATTAAAAAGTTGCTTAAAATTGCATGCTCTATCTGAATAATGAAAGAAAAAATTTGGGTTCAGTGTCCCTTTAAGTGAAATAGAATAGAAAGCACAAAGTGTAAATGCAGCAGAACTCTTATGTCACGCTGTGCTATAGTGCATTTGCCTTGTCTCTCCTTTACATACAGAAATACAGGGAACGCCCTGTGAAGAAGTAAAGCAAAAATCTGCCTTTTGTAAATTTCACTAGGTATCTCACAGTGCTGGAGGATCATTTTAGATTATCTCACCTGAGTGGAAAGGTTTTGAATATCAGGGCCTCAGTGTCTGGTATTTGAGAGCTGTGACTCCCACACCAGTGGGAAGTGCAGATGCTGTGGTAGTTTAGAATGCAGTTAGCCGCATGCACCTTTACAACTGCACCATTGCACATCTATGTGCATGCATGTTACTATGTATTTGTGCATGGGAATAAAATATATAAGCACATATAATATACAGCACCTCTGTCAGTTTACATCTAATCTACAAGTTTGCCCCTGTTATTATTAAATTGATTTATTTTTTAAACAAATGTAGCTGGAAGAACGGAAAATAAAAAATCAAGTCTTATGTGAAGACCTGCGGGCTAAAATTGTTGAACTGTGGGATAGACTTCAGAGTTCTGAAGAAGAACGGAATGCAATTGATATGTACCTGACCGGATCAAAACCAAGTGTCATTAAAGCGGTAAGAGTTATTGTTGCATTCTTAGATCTTGTAGGTATCTTGTAATAGAACTTTCCTTTTCAACACTGATTTTACTGTGAGAATTACCTGCTGCATTATAGTGCTAAGCTTTTTTTTACCTTTTTCCCTATATTTATTTAAGAATTGTATTTATTGTTACAGTTACAAGAAGAAGTTGATCGTCTTCAAGAGCTCAAGTTGCAAAACATAAAACATGTTATTGAGGCAATTAGGAAAGAGATAATCTTGTATTGGGACAAATGTTTCTACAGCAATGAGCAACGGCAAGCATTTGCTCCTTTATATGATGGTTTGTATTTCATATTTATTTATATGAATCTTTATTAAAGGAATACTAAACCCACATTTTTTCTTTCATGATTCGGATAGAACATGCAATTTTAAGCAACTTTCTAATTTACTTTGCTTTGGTTTGTAAAGCATTTTCATTGCTCTTGAGAAAGACGGCTGGGACCGTTGAAACGCTTTTGCGTTGAGCCAAATAAAGACAAACTTTTTTACTGAATCTGTGATATTGTCTTTTCATATTGGGAAGGAGCCGGTAACCTGCAATATACACTGTGAGTAGATATTCACCTTTGTATGGTGTATTGTCTGATATTTCAGCACCATTATTTTGCACCTAGAGTTATACAACCGAGGAAGGAAAGGAAGATACCAACGACTGATACAACCTGAACCAGCGCCTCCAGCTAGCACACCATTTCTAATTTACTCCTATTTATTTTTCTTCGTTCTTTTGGTATATTTATTTGAAAAGCAGGAATAAGAGTTTAGGAGCCGGCCCATTTTTGGTTCAGCACCTGGGTAGCGCTTGCTGATTGGTGGCTAAATGTAGCCACCAATCAGCAAGTTCTATCCAGGATACTGAACCAAAAATAAGCCGGCTCCTAAGCTTTCATTCTTGATTTTTCAAATAAAGATAACAAGAAAAAGATGAAAAATTGATAATAGGAGTAAATTAGTTGTTGCTTAAAATTGCATGCTCTATCCGAATCATTAAAGAAAATATTGGGGTTTAGTATTCCTTTAACATACACACATATTGCATAAATTATGTCATTTGCAAGACAGTATTGCTTTAACGCTAACCATATTCACTTTTTATTAGAGAACTACAGTGAAGATTTACTTTGTCTCCATGATGCTGAGATTGATAATATAAAGCAATACTATGAGGTGCACAAAGAACTATTTGAAGGTGTGCAAAAGTGGGAAGAGAATTGGCGTCTCTTCTTGGAATTTGATGTAAGTAAATGTATAGCATTGCAGAGTAATAAACCAAAGCACTATTCCATACAAGGTAGCGTGGCAATCTGAGGGCAGGTTTTTAGTGCTTGGTGGCCAACAAAAGGGGCGATGCAGAAAATAAGATGTAGTACAATAGTTTATTTTTCTTAACAAAAAGACCCAATCAGTTAAAAGGGCATCAAAGTAATAAACAATCATGGTTAAAATAGAGCATGTCGTTTTAAGAAACGTCTCAATTTATTTATTTTCTCTTGGTCACATTTGTTGAAAGCATACCTAGTTAGATTCCAGAACAATAATGCACTATGTGGAACTGCCTGGTGATTGGCTACACACATATACCACTTGTGATTGGCTTTCAAGTGTTCTGCTATGTCGCATTAGTTTATTGATACTCCGTAGCTGGCTTTATATATGTGATTAACCACTTTGCAGAAGAGGCAGAATGCAATCTTAAGTTATCAGTATGTCTTCTCCCCTATCTAGCTGTAAGCTACACTGAGAATTTTTTTTTTAATAAGCCTGTTTCTTTTTATGTTTTCTTTGGTTTATCATATATTTTTTTACAAAGGTGTACTGTTTCCATATCTCTTTTAATTGGCATTATCAGGTGAAAACTGCAAAATGATGCACTCTGTACTACCTTTTATGGCTGTGACTAGTTTTGTCTATGGACTAAAGCCCAGATTGGCTCCTCCAAATAAAGCAACTGGTGGGGGTGGTGTTTTGGCTATTGAAAAAATATTGATATATAAATATAAATATATATATATCCTGACTGATCAACGCCCGGCTCAACCTGTTTATCCTAGGAACATGAAATTTGGAAGGAACATTTTTTTTTTATGATGTAGGCACCCAGTAAGGAAGGATTTTTGGAAATTATGTCCCTAAGGGGTTGAAAAGGGGGGGGTAAACTTTTTTGAGGATACCTATAGCTCAAAAAACGACAATATTACAGATGTGAAAATTTAGTATTTAGATTCTCCTTCAAAAATAAAGAAACACGTGTTTTACCATTTACCCAAAATTCACTTAAGGGGGGTCAAAAGAGGAGGGGGCTGATTTATGATGATACCTATATCTCAAAAACTGACAATGTTACAGATGTGAAACTTGGTATTTAGAGTGTCCTTGAAAAATAAAGAAAACCGGTGTTTTACCATTTTAATCCACTTAAGGGGGGTCAAAAGCGGGGGGGGGGGGCTGATTTATGAGGATACGTATATCTTAAAAACAGACGATGTTACATACATGAAAATTGGTGTTTAGATTCTCCTTGATAACTAAACACGTGTTTCTTTCCTATGACATATAGAGTCCACAATGTAATTCCAATTACTAGTGGGATATTCAACTCCTGGCCAGCAGAAGGAGGCAAAGAGCACCCCAACAAAGCTGTTAAGTCTAACTGCCTTTCCCATAACCCCCAGTCATTCTCTTTGCCTCTGTCAATGGAAGTTGTGCAAAGTTGGTGTATGAACATTTTTAATACTTTTATGGGTACTTTTCCCTGCAAGCAAGGATTGGGGTCTTGCTGTGTCCATGTCAATCTCTTGAGTAAGAGTAGTGGTGGCCTTTAGCAATTAAAAGGCAGCGAGGAAGTCTTTGCTTTACTTTTAACACTTTGTTACCCCTTTGCAGAAAGTCAGAGTTGGTTACTATGTTCTTTCTTTTCCTACAGGTCTATGGTAGGGAGTGGAGCCCTGCCACACCTAAGGATCAGCATCTATCATGCTATTGGATCTAAGGTAAGTGCTTTTGCCTTCTAGGTACAGAAGGACAACAGCACTTAGGTGGTTAATCCTCTTTTCAGATCCTTCATTTGGGACTTAATACTCCTTATTAGTTAAGGAGTAATATAAAGGACATGGCACTTGGGTATTTTTATTAGTATGAGTAAGGTCAGTTCATATGAGGAGTTTCACTTGGCATGGAGAGTGTAGGGGTTAACAGTAAAGAAGTTCTTTATTTGTTACCTCCCATTTAATTACATTTCTTGGTTAGAGGCTTACATTTTTATTTGACATTGGGCTACCGGATTAACATATATTCAGTTTAAGGGTCTTCATAATTTAGCCGTTTCCTTTTTAATACAAGGAGAGTCCACAGCTGCATTCATTACATGTGTGAAAAGCAGAACCTGGCCACCAGGAGGAGGCAAAGACACACCAGCCAAAGGCTTAAATACCTCCCCCACTTTCCTCATCCCCCAGTCATTCTTTGCCTTTTGTCATAGATCTGTCTAAACAGATTTCTCTGGAAAACCGGTCGAGAGAATCGCGCTCTCTCTGTGGCTTTGTCCACATCACCTGTCCCAAGGGACATCCTTTTTGAGATCATCCTGGGGGAATGCGACTACGGACGCAAGTCTGTCAGGATGGGGAGCTGTTTGGGGCGCCAAGAAGGCACAGGGCCTGTGGACGCTGGAGGAGAGCTCTCTCCCGTAGACCTGATGGATGTGTATTTATTGTTCCCATGTTAGAGATCTTCTCAAGTTCTGAGTTTAGTTATCCTAGAAAGACTTTTAGGTCTTGGAACATTATATGGATCATGTTCATCCTTCCTTCGAACTAACTCTCTTCACGATATCTTGTCCAATCTTCTTTCCCATGGATGGGAAATTAATCTGGAGAAAAAGTTATCTTGTTCCAGCTACAAGGGTGTTTTTAATGGGGATCTTATTAGATTCTCTATCTAGGAAAGGATTTCTATCAAAAGTCAGATATTCAAGGATTATTCCTTTTACTCTCTCAGCAGTCTTCTGCCCGGCCAACAGCAAGCACTGTTGGTCTGGTAGATAGCTTAGCCATTTTGCAGTGTACCACTTTGGCCTAGTTGGTATACTTACGTGCTTGCAAGCAGGAGCTTAAGAGGTCGATTCCACCTGCCATTTTGCAACCTTTGGGTTGTAAAGTTCCTAATTTCCTCTTTTTTAATAGAATCTCCCTGTTACCACCCCTTCTCGGTCTATGCACCTGCTCAATGATTTGAAACCTAAGTTGCGAAATTTGATGTTTAGCTTTAATAAAATTATGTGCTACCGGGGCATCTAAATCCCCCCTCTTGATACTAGATTTGTGTTCGTTCATTCTTTCACGTGCCTTGCGTGTCGTCTCACCCACATAAAGCAGCCCACATGGGCATTTGATGAGGTAAATAACATATTCGCTATTACAGTTGCAAATTGTCAAATTTTCTTCCTGTATGTGGGTGAAAGAAAGCCGCACCTTTTATCATGTTTCCACCGCTAAAGCAACCCAAACACGGGTAACAACCTTTATTGGCACTTGTAATATACCTAGTGCCACCAGCCTTAGCTGTGCCAACATAATTTTTCATCAGTTTGTCCCTAAGGGAAGGAGCACGTCTGAATGCAGGCATGAAAACCTCTTTTGAAGGCCTTAATATCGGGGTTACACTCATACAGAATATGCCAGTGCTTCTTCAAGATACTCAGCACCTTTTTACTTTGTCTATTAAATTCTGTAGTAAAAGTTATTCTCCTGACCCCTCTTTCTCCAACATAGGTGTGTCCGGTCCACGGCGTCATCCTTACTTGTGGGATATTCTCTTCCCCAACAGGAAATGGCAAAGAGCCCAGCAAAGCTGGTCACATGATCCCTCCTAGGCTCCGCCTACCCCAGTCATTCTCTTTGCCGTTGCACAGGCAACATCTCCACGGAGATGGCTAAGAGTTTTTTGGTGTTTAAATGTAGTTTTATTCTTCAATCAAGAGTTTGTTATTTTAAAATAGTGCTGGTATGTACTATTTACTCTGAAACAGAAAAGAGATGAAGATTTCTGTTTGTAAGAGGAAAATGATTTTAGCAACCGTTACTAAAATCTATGGCTGTTTCCACACAGGACTGTTGAGATGAATTAACTTCAGTTGGTGGAAACAGTGGGCAGACTTTTGCTGCTTGAGGTATGACACATTTCTAACAAGACTTGGTAATGCTGGAAGCTGTCATTTTCCCTATGGGAACCGGTAAGCCATTTTCTTAGTTTAGTATAAGAATAAAGGGCTTCACAAGGGCTTTAAAGACTGGTAGACATTTTTCTGGGCTAAAACGATTACTTCATAAGTATATTTAGTGGATTATAACTATAAATAGTTCTTTTAATCTTGGGGATGTATTAAAAAAACGGCAGGCACTGTATTGGACACCTTTTTCACTGGGGGCCTTTTCTAGTCATAGGCAGAGCCTCATTTTCGCGCCACTAATGCGCAGTTGTTTTTGGAAAGCAAGGCATGCAGATGCATGTGTGAGGAGCTAAGAACCACTGAAAAAGCTTATTGAAGGCGTCATTTGGTATCGTATTCCCCTCTGGGCTTGGTTGGGTCTCAGCAAAGCAGATACCAGGGACTGTATAGGGGTTAAATGTAAAAACTGCTCCGGTTCCGTTATTTTAAGAGTTAAAGCTTTCAAATTTGGTGTGCAATACATTTAAGGCTTTAAGACACTGTGGTGAAATTTTGGTGAATTTTGAACAATTCCTTCATACTTTTTCACATATTCAGTAATAAAGTGTGTTCAGTTTAAAATTTAAAGTGACAGTAACGGTTTTATTTTAAAACGTTTTTTGTGCTTTGTTATCATGTTTATGCCTGTTAACATGTCTGAACCATCAGATAGACGATGTTCTGTATGTTTGGAAGCCAAGGTTCCTCCCCATTTAAATATATGTGATGAATGTGACATAGTGTCCAAACAAAGTAGGGACAATGATGCCACTGATAATGATGTTGCCCAAAATGATTCCTCAAGCGAGGGGAGTAAGCATGGTACTGCATCTTCCCCTTCTGTGTCTACACCAGTCTTGCCCACACAAGAGGCCCCTAGTACATCTAGTGCGCCAATCCTTCTTACTATGCAACAATTAACGGCTGTAATGGATAATTATATTAAAAACATTTTGTCCAAAATGCCCACTTATCAGAGAAAGCGCGATTGCTCTGTTTTAGATACTGAAGAGCATGAGGACGCTGATGATAATGGTTCTGACATACCCTCACACCAATCTGAAGGGGCCAGGAGGGAGGTTTTGTCTGAGGGAGAAATTTCAGATTCAGGAAAAATTTCTCAACAAGCTGAACCTGATGTTATTACTTTTAAATTTAAATTAGAACATCTCCGCGCTCTGCTTAAGGAGGTGTTATCTACTCTGGATGATTGTGACAATTTGGTCATTCCAGAGAAGTTATGTAAGATGGACAAGTTCCTAGAGGTCCTGGTGCCCCCCGTTGCTTTTCCTATACCCAAGCGGGTGGCGGACATTGTAAATAAGGAATGGCAAAGGCCCGGCATACCTTTTGTTCCTCCCCCTATAGTTAAAAAATTATTTCCTATGGTCGACCCCAGAAAGGACTTATGGCAGACAGTCCCCAAGGTCGAGGGGGCGGTTTCTACTCTAAACAAACGCACTACTATCCCTATAGAAGATAGTTGTGCTTTCAAAGATCCTATGGATAAAAAATTAGAGGGTTTGCTTAAAAAGATGTTTGTTCAGCAAGGTTACCTTCTACAACCAATTTCATGCATTGTTCCTGTCACTACAGCAGCGTGTTTCTGGTTCGAAGAACTAGAAAAGTCGCTCAATAAAGACTCTTCGTATGAGGAGGTTATGGACAGAGTTCAAGCACTTAAATTGGCTAACTCTTTTATCTTAGACGCCACTTTGCAATTAGCTAGATTAGCGGCGAAAAATTCAGGTTTTGCTATTGTGGCGCGCAGAGCGCTTTGGCTAAAGTCTTGGTCAGCGGATGTGTCCACAGAAACGGACCTGCCTCAAATTCTACACCCTCTAAGCAAGAGGGTAATAGTTCTCAAACCAAACCAGCCTGGAGACCGATGCAAGGCCGGAACAAGGGTAAGCAGGCCAAGAAACCTGCCACTGCTACTAAAACAGCATGAAGTGTTGGCCCCCGATCCGGGACCGGATCTGGTGGGGGGCAGACTCTCTCTCTTTGCTCAGGCTTGGGCAAGAGATGTTCAGGATCCTTGGGCGCTAGAAATAGTTTCTCAAGGTTATCTCCTGGAATTCAAGGAACTACCCCCAAGGGGGAGGTTCCACAGGTCTCAATTGTCTTCAAACCAAATAAAAAGACAGGCATTCTTACATTGTGTAGAAGACCTGTTAAGAATGGGAGTGATTCATCCTGTTCCATTAGGAGAACAAGGGATGGGGTTTTACTCCAATCTGTTCATAGTTCCCAAAAAAGAAGGAACATTCAGACCAATTTTAGATCTCAAGATTCTAAACAAATTTCTCAGGGTTCCATCGTTCAAGATGGAAACCATTCGAACAATTCTTCCTACCGTCCAGGAAGGTCAATTCATGACCACGGTGGATTTAAAGGATGCGTATCTACATATTCCTATCCACAAGGAACATCATCGGTTCCTAAGGTTCGCCTTTCTGGACAAGCATTACCAGTTTCTGGCACTTCCATTCGGATTAGCCACTGCTCCAAGGATTTTCACAAAGGTACTAGGGTCCCTTCTAGCGGTGCTAAGACCAAGGGGCATTGCAGTAGTACCTTACTTGGACGACATACTGATTCAAGCGTCGTCTCTGTCAAAAGCAAAGGCTCATACGGACATTGTCCTAGCCTTTCTCAGATCTCACGGGTGGAAAGTGAACATAGAAAAAAGTTCTCTGTCCCCGTCAACAAGAGTTCCCTTCTTGGGAACAATAATAGACTCCTTAGAAATGAAGATTTTTCTGACAGAGGCCAGAAAATCAAAACTTCTAAGCTCTTGTCAAGTACTTCATTCTGTTCTTCTTCCTTCCATAGCGCAGTGCATGGCAGTAATAGGTTTGATGGTTGCGGCAATGGACATAGTTCCTTTTGCACAAATTCATCTAAGACCATTACAACTGTGCATGCTCAGACAGTGGAATGGGGATTATACAGACTTGTCTCCGACGATCCAAGTAGATCAAAGAACCAGAGATTCACTCCGTTGGTGGCTGAACCTGGACAACCTGTCACAGGGAATGAGCTTCCGCAGACCAGAGTGGGTCATTGTCACGACCGACGCCAGTCTGGTGGGCTGGGGCGCGGTCTGGGAACCCCTGAAAGCTCAGGGTCTATGGTCTCGGGAAGAATCTCTTCTCCCGATAAACATTCTGGAACTGCGAGCGATATTCAATGCTCTCAAAGCTTGGCCTCAACTAGCAAAGGCCAAATTCATAAGGTTTCAATCAGACAACATGACGACTGTTGCATATATCAACCATCAGGGGGGAACAAGGAGTTCCCTGGCGATGGAGGAAGTGACCAAAATAATTCAATGGGCGGAGAATCACTCCTGCCACTTGTCTGCAATCCACATCCCAGGAGTGGAAAATTGGGAAGCGGATTTTCTGAGTCGTCAGACTTTCCATCCGGGGGAGTGGGAACTCCATCCGGAAATCTTTGCCCAAATAACTCAATTATGGGGCATTCCAGACATGGACCTGATGGCGTCTCGTCAGAACTTCAAGGTTCCTTGCTACGGGTCCAGATCCAGGGATCCCAGGGCGACTCTAGTAGATGCACTGATAGCGCCTTGGACCTTCAACCTAGCTTATGTATTCCCACCGTTCCCTCTCATTCCCAGGCTGGTAGCCAGGATCAATCAGGAGAGGGCTTCGGTGATCTTGATAGCTCCTGCGTGGCCACGCAGAACTTGGTATGCAGACCTGGTGAATATGTCATCGGCTCCACCATGGAAGCTACCTTTGAGACAGGACCTTCTTGTTCAAGGTCCATTCCAACATCCGAATCTGGCTTCACTCCAACTGACTGCTTGGAGATTGAACGCTTGATTTTATCAAAGCGTGGGTTTTCAGATTCTGTCATTGATACTCTTGTTCAGGCTAGAAAGCCTGTAACTAGGAAAATTTACCATAAAATATGGAAAAAATATATTTGTTGGTGTGAATCTAAAGGATTCCCAGGAACAAGATAAAAATTCCTAAGATTATATCCTTTCTACAGGAGGGTTTGGAGAAAGGATTATCTGCAAGTTCTTTGAAGGGACAGATTTCTGCTTTATCTGTTTTACTTCACAAAAAACTGGCGGCTGTGCCAGATGTTCAAGCTTTTGTTCAGGCTCTGGTTAGAATCAAGCCTGTTTACAAACCTTTGACTCCTCCTTGGAGTCTCAATTTAGTTCTTTCAGTTCTTCAAGGGGTTCCGTTTGAACCCTTACATTCCGTAGATATTAAGTTACTATCTTGGAAAGTTTTGTTTTTGGTTGCAATTTCTTCTGCTAGAAGAGTTTCAGAGTTATCTGCTCTGCAGTGTTCTCCTCCTTATCTGGTGTTCCATGCAGATAAGGTGGTTTTGCGTACTAAACCTGGTTTTCTTCCGAAAGTTGTTTCTAACAAAAACATTAACCAGGAGATAGTTGTGCCTTCTTTGTGTCCGAATCCAGTTTCAAAGAAGGAACGTTTGTTACACAATTTGGATGTAGTTCGTGCTCTAAAATTCTATTTAGAGGCTACAAAGGATTTCAGACAAACATCTTCTTTGTTTGTTGTTTATTCTGGTAAAAGGAGAGGTCAAAAAGCAACTTCTACCTCTCTCTCTTTTTGGCTTAAAAGCATCATCCGATTGGCTTATGAGACTGCCGGACGGCAGCCTCCTGAAAGAATCACAGCTCACTCCACTAGGGCTGTGGCTTCCACATGGGCCTTCAAGAACGAGGCTTCTGTTGATCAGATATGTAAGGCAGCGACTTGGTCTTCACTGCACACTTTTACCAAATTTTACAAATTTGATACTTTTGCTTCTTCTGAGGCTATTTTTGGGAGAGAGGTTTTGCAAGCCGTGGTGCCTTCCATCTAGGTGACCTGATTTGCTCCCTCCCATCATCCGTTTCCTAAAGCTTTGGTATTGGTTCCCACAAGTAAGGATGACGCCGTGGACCGGACACACCTATGTTGGAGAAAACAGAATTTATGCTTACCTGATAAATTACTTTCTCCAACGGTGTGTCCGGTCCACGGCCCGCCCTGGTTTTTTTAATCAGGTCTGATGAATTATTTTCTCTAACTACAGTCACCACGGTATCATATGATTTCTCCTATGCATATTCCTCCTTTACGTCGGTCGAATGACTGGGGTAGGCGGAGCCTAGGAGGGATCATGTGACCAGCTTTGCTGGGCTCTTTGCCATTTCCTGTTGGGGAAGAGAATATCCCACAAGTAAGGATGACGCCGTGGACCGGAACACACCGTTGGAGAAAGTAATTTATCAGGTAAGCATAAATTCTGTTTTTTTCTTAGTCCTTCTGTTATAGATTAAATCTTGTCTGGACCGCCCTTCACCTTTTTTCAAGTTACATTCAATCACATAATCAGGATAACCCCGATCACTAAACAATTGACCCATTTCTATGAGTCTCTGGTTAGATAAAACCGGATCAGATACAATTTTCTTTACCCTCAAGAGCTGACTATAGGGAAGAGAATTCAATAACGCAGGTGGGATGAGCACTCTCATAACGCAAAAGATTATTGCGATCAATAGGTTTTCTAAAAATATTTCTTATCCACCAGTTGCACATTTTCTAGTTTAGATAAAAAAAATCATCAGTATCCCTAATATAAGATTGGGAAGATATCACAAAGAGTCTCAAAATTCTATCGAGAAATATGGCAATATTTAAAAAAAATGGAATTAGTGCTTGCCACAATTGGTCTCCCAGGAGGAGAATATATTTCTTACAAAGGCAGGTAAGCACCTCAGCAACGCTAAGCTGAGTTGTAGAGTTGTCTGGAAGTTATTTTCGGGGCTAGGGTGTAATTTTAATAGCAGAAAAATAAATCAGCTATTTTGTTAGTTTAAAAATTAAAGGAACAGTAACAAATTTTTTGTTTTTGGGGGGATATTTTGTCTATTACTCCACCTGGAGTTACCTTGCAAGACATTGCTTCCCTAATGTCATCAGCGGTATCTGATGTGTTGTCTGCTTTTCCCATACTGCAGGGAAAGCGCAAGAGGAAATTTAATCAATCTGTGAATAAGGTTGCTGACACAGTAGTGGATATTCCAAATGTTTCTTCCCAGAAACCTGTAGAGGAGGATACTTCGGTAGCATCTGAGGGTGAAATCTCAGACTCAGACAGTGCTATACCTTTAACGGATACTGAAGTTGTTTCTTTCAGGTTTAAGCCTGAACACCTCCGTTTGTTACTTGAGGTTTTAGCTACCCCGGACGACTCCGACGATGCTGTCGTAATCAATCCTAAGAAGTCTAGTAAACTAAACAAGTATTTTGACGTGCCCTCCATGGTGGAGGTATTTCCTGTACCAGATAGGGCTACAGAGATTGCTAAGGAATGGGAGAGACCGGGTATCCCTTTTTCTCCATCCCCTATATTTAAAAAGATGTTTCCTATAGAAGATTCTATCAAGGAGTCTTGGCAGATGGTACCCAAAGTGGAAGGGGCAATTTCCAAGCTAGCCAAGAGAACAACTATTCCCATAGAGTATAGTTGTTCCTTTAAGGGTCCTATGGATAAAAAGTTATAGGGGTTACTCAAGAAAATGTATGTACACCAGGGTTTACAATGGCAACCTGCGGTTTGTATTGCTACTGTCTCTAGTGCGGCAGCATAATGGTTTGGTGCGTTGTCTGATTCTATTCGGACAGACACTCCCCTCAAAGAAATCCAGAATAGCATAAAGGCCCTTAAGTTGGCCAACTCTTTTATCACGGATGCTTCCCTTCAGGTTATTAAGCTGGGAGCTAAGATTTCTGGTTTTGCCGTATTGGCCCGCAGAGCTTTATGGTTAAAATCTTGGTCTGCATATGAATCATCTAAGTCTAAACTTTTGGCAAGTCCTTACAAGGCAAAGACCTTGTTTGCGATGGGTTTGACTGAAATAATTTCTGACATTACTGGAGGAAAGGGCCATTTCCTCCCTCAGGATAAGAGAAATAAAGAAAAGGGACGTCCAGAGTAATTTTCATTCCTTTTGAAATTTCAAGGAAAATCCTTTCACTCCCTCTTCCAAGCAGGAGCAGTCCAAGCCTTCCTGGAGGCCCAATCAGTCTTGGAACAAGGGAAAACCATCCAAAAAGCCTGCTATTGAATCAAAAACAGCTTGAAGGGCTCTTCTGGCCTGGCCCCAGTTAGCCTCGGCCTGGTTCATCAGGTTCCAGTCGGAACAATATAACTTACATCAACCAACCATGGCTTACATCAACCATCAAGGAGGAACTCGAAGTTCCTTGGCCATGACAGAGGTAACCAAGATCATTCAGTGGGTGGAGACCCACAATTGCTGTCTCTCTGCAATCCACATCTCAGGAGTGGACAACTGGGAGGCGGACTTCCTTAGCAGGCAGACCTTTCACCCGGGGGAGTGGGAACTCCATCCGGAAGTGTGTTGCAGCCTGATTCTCAAATGGGGTCAGCCGGAATTGGATCTCATGGCATCTCGGGCAGAATACCAAGCTTCTGAGGTACGGGTCAAGGGACCCTCAGGCTGTACTGATAGTCGCTCTGGCGGTACCTTGGAATTTCATTCTCGCTTACCTATTTCCTCCGTTCGCTCTTCTACCTCAGGTCATTGCTCGAATCAAGCAGGAGAGGGCATTGGTGATCCTCATTGCACCTGCGTGGCCTCGCAGGATTTGGTATGCAGACCTGTTGGACATGTCATCTCTTCCACCTTGGAGACTTCCGTTGAGGAAGGACCTTCTACTTCAAGGGTCCTTCCTTCATCCAAATCTAGTTTCTCTGACGCTGACTGCTTGGAGATTAAACGCTTAATTTTATGAAAGCGTGGATTTTCGGAATCGGTCATTGAGACCATGATTCAGGCTCGAAAACCTGTGACTAGAAAGATTTACCATAAGATATGTCGTCAATATCTATATTAGTTTGAATCCAAGGGCTACTCTTGGAGTAGAGTTAGGATTCCTGTCCTTTCTCCAAGAAGGTTTGGAGAAGGGTTTATCGGCAAGTTCCCTAAAGGGTCAAATATCGGTCTTGTCTATTTTGTTAGGTAAATGTCTGGCGGACGTCCCAGGCGTGCAATCATTTTGTCAGGCCTTGGTCAGGATCAGGCATGTGTTCAAGCCAGTTACTCCTCCCTGGAGTCTTAATTTAGTTCTTAAGGTTCCTCAAGGGGCTCCGTTTGAGCCTATACATTCCTTAGATATTAAGTTGTTATCTTGGAAAGTTGTGTTTCTTGTTGCTATTTCATCTGCTCGTAGAGTGTCAGAGCTCTTGGCATTACAGTATGAGTCTCCTTACCTTATTTTTCATTCGGATAAGGTGGTTTTGCGTACTAAGTTAGGGTTTCTCCCTAAAGTAGTTTCAGACCGGAACATTAATCAGGGGATTGTTGTTCCTTCCTTATGTCCTAATCCTTCTTCTCAAAAGAGACGGCTTTTGCACAATCTGGACGTGGTGCATGCATTCAAATTCTATTTACAGGCGACCTAAGGATTTTTGTCAGTCTTCTGCTCTTTTTGTGGTATTCTCTGGGAAACGTAAGGGGCAGAAAGCTTCAGTTACTTCTCTTTCTTTGTGGCTGAAGAGTATCATTCGCTTTGCCTATGAACTGCTGGACAGCAGCCTCCTGAGAGAGTTACGGCTCATTCTACGAGGGCTGTTTCCTCTTCCTGGGCATTCAAAAATGAAGCTTCTGTTTAACAGATTTGCAAAGCCGCAACTTGGTCCTCTCCACACTTTTTCAAAATCAAAGGTTACAGTGGCAACCTTCAGCGAGTATTGCTACGGTTGCGGGAGCTGCATCTTATTGGTGCGATGCACTGTGTGATCTTATTATACAGGAAACTACAGTAGAGGATATCCAAGATAGGATCAAAGCTCTCAAATTTGCCAATACCTTTATCTGTGATGCCAATATGCAGATAATTTGTCTGGGAGCTAAGATGTCTAGCTTTACGGTTCTAGCCCGCAGGGCTCTGTGGTTAAAATCTTGGTCGGTCGATGTCTCTTCTAAGGCCAAGCTTTTGGCTTTACCTTAAAAGGGAATGACTCTGTTTGGACCTGGTCTGGCAGAGATCATTTCGGAGATTACAGGTGGAAAGGGATCTTTCCTACCTCAGGACAATAAAATTAGACCTTTGTAACTTTAAGGGATAAAAGTCTTCCTCTTCTAAACCATATCAACCCAGATCTTCTTGGAAATACAACCAGCCCTGGAACAAGGGAAAACAAAACAAGAAGCTTTCTGCTGATTTAAAATCAGCATGAAGGTTCCGCCCCTGATTCCAGTGTGAATCTGGTGGGGTGCAGGCTTTCTCTTTTTTGTCAAGCCTGTATACGCGATGTCCCAGACCCTTGGTTGATGGATATAGTATCCCAGGGTTACAGAATGGGATTCAAGTCTTGCCCTCCAAAGGGCAGACTGTCCTCAAACCAAATAAAGAAGGAGGCCTTCTTAAACTGTGTAAAAGACCTATACTCTCTGGGTGTTATTGTTCCTGTCCTTTTAGTAGAACAAGGTCTAGGATTCTATTCAAATCTATCTGTGGTTCCCAAAAAGGAGGGAACTTTTCGGCCCATTCTAGACCTCAAGTGTCTCAAGAAATTCCTCTGGGTTCCGTCCTTCAAGATGGAAACTATTTGTTCCATTCTTCCTTTGGTACAGGAAGGTCAGTTTATGACAACCATAGATCTGAAGGACGCATGCCTTCGTGTTCCTATTTACAGGGAAATACCATAAGTATCTGAAGTTTGCAATTCTGGACAAGCACTTGCAATTTGTTGCACTTACATTTGGTCTGGCCAGAATATTCACAAAGGTTTTGGGGGTGCTTTTGGCTGGGATCAGATCCCAGGGAATTGCTGTAGTGCCTTATCTAGACAACATCCTGGTCCAGGCGTCATCTTTTCAACTAGCCCAATCTCATACAGAAATGCTGTTGTCTTTTCTACGTTCCCATGGGTGGTATATTTGGAGAAAAGTTCTCTTGTTCCATCTACCAAAGTGTGTTTCCTAGGGACTATAATAGATTCCCTGTCCATAAAGATTTTTCTGACAGAGGTCAGAAAAAGACCAGATTCTTGCTTCTTGCCTTTCTCTCCAGTCTGCTTCTCGTCCATCTGTGGCCCAGTGCATGAAGGTGATTGGTCTGATGGTGGCATCCATGGAAATTATTCATTTTGCTCTGTTCCATCTACGACCGCTGCAGCTTTGTATGCTCCATCAATGGAACGGAGATCATTCAGATTTATCTAAGTTGATAAATCTGGACCGTCTAACAAGAGAGTCTCTCTCTCGTAGTGGGTGTCACAGGAACATCAGTCTCGGGGCACTTCTGAGACCATCCTGGGAAATTGTGACTACAGATGCCAGCCTGTCAGGCTGGGGAGCTGTTTGGGGCCCTCTAAAGGTTTAGGGCCTGTGGTCTCGGGAAGAGTCCTCTCTCTTACCATAAACATCTTGGAGTTGAGAGCTATCTTCAATGCCCTATCAGCTTGGCCTCAACTGACGTTGGTCTTGTTTATTAGATTCCAATCGAACATCACCACATCAGTGGCTTACGTCAACCACCAGGGAGGGACTTGAAGTTCCTTTGCCATAAAGGAGGTGACTCGCATTCTGCAATGGGCAGAAACCCACAATTGTCTCCTATCTGCCATCCACATTCCAGGAGTGGACAACTGGGAAGCAGATTTCTCTTGTTAGGTGTATCCAGTCCACGGATCATCCATTACTTGTGGGATATTCTCCTTCCCAACAGGAAGTTGCAAGAGGATCACCCACAGCAGAGCTGCTATATAGTTCCTCCCCTAACTGCCATATCCAGTCATTCTCTTGCAAGCTCTCAACATAGCTGGAGGTAGTAAGAGGAAAGTGGTAAAATATAGTTAGTTTTTTCTTCAATCAAAAGTTTATTGTTTTTAAATGGTACCAGAGTGTACTATTTTATCTCAGGCAGCATTTAGAAGAAGAATCTGCCTGCGTTTTTCTATGATCTTAGCAGAAGTAACTAAGATCCACTGCTATTCTCACATATGTCTGAGGAGTGAGGTAACTTCAGAGGGAGAATGGCGTGCAGGGTATCCAGCAATAAGGTATGTGCAGTTAAGTTTTTCTATTGATGGAATTTGCTAGAAAATGCTGCTGATACCGGATTAATGTAAGTTAAAGCCTAAATACAGTGATTTAATAGCGACTAGTATCAGGCTTGCTATCAGAGGTATATACTCTGATTAATGTGCAATATAAAACGTTTGCTGACATGTTTAATCGTTATTATATATGCTTTGGTGATAAAACTTATTGGGGCCCAGTTTTTTCCACATGGCTGGCTTTATTTTTGCCTAGAAACAGTTTCCTGAGGCTTTCCACTGTTATAGTATAAAAGTTACAGTTGGTGCAGTTAAAATTACAAACTGTGACATTCAGCTTCCCTCAGCAGTCCCCTGCATGCTATAGGACATCTCTGAAGGGCTCAAAAGGCTTCAAAAATAGAAGCTGTGGCAGTTGTTATGACTGTTTAAAAAACATATTTTTCGTTTTGTTAATCTGTTTTTCTTCTGTTATGTGTGATCAGTCCACGGGTCATCATTACTTCTGGGATATAACTCCTCCCCAACAGGAAATGCAAGAGGATTCACCCAGCAGAGCTGCATATAGCTCCTCCCCTCTACGTCACTCCCAGTCATTCATCAAGTCATTCATCAACCATCAAGGAGGGACAAGAAGCTCCCTAGCAATGATGGAAGTATCAAAGATAATTCGCTGGGCAGAGTCTCACTCTTGCCACCTGTCAGCAATCCACATCCCGGGAGTGGAGAACTGGGAGGCGGATTTCTTGAGTCGCCAGACTTTTCATCCGGGGGAGTGGGAACTTCATCCGGAGGTCTTTGCCCAAATACTTCGAAGTTGGGGCAAACCAGAGATAGATCTCATGGCGTCTCGCCAGAACGCCAAACTTCCTCGCTACGGGTCCAGATCCAGGGATCCGGGAGCGGTTCTGATAGATGCTTTGACAGCACCTTGGAACTTCGGGATGGCTTATGTGTTTCCACCCTTCCCGCTGCTTCCTCGATTGATTGCCAAAATCAAACAGGAGAGAGCATCAGTGATTCTAATAGCGCCTGCATGGCCACGCAGGACTTGGTATGCAGATCTAGTGGACATGTCATCCTGTCCGCCTTGGTCTCTACCTCTAAGACAGGACCTTCTGATACAGGGTCCATTCGAACATCAAAATCTAACTTCTCTGAAGCTGACTGCTTGGAAATTGAACGCTTGATTTTATCAAAACGTGGTTTTTCTGAGTCGGTTATTGATACCCTGATACAGGCTAGGAAGCCTGTTACCAGAAGGATTTACCATAAGATATGGCGTAAATACCTATACTGGTGCGAATCCAAAGGTTACTCCTGGAGTAAGGTTAGGATTCCTAGGATATTGTCCTTTCTACAAGAAGGTTTAGAAAAGGGTTTATCGGCTAGTTCATTAAAGGGACAGATCTCAGCTCTGTCCATCTTGTTACACAGGCGTCTGTCAGAAAATCCAGATGTCCAGGCCTTTTGTCAGGCTTTAGCTAGGATCAAGCCTGTGTTTAAAACTGTTGCTCCGCCATGGAGTTTAAACCTTGTTCTTAACGTTCTACAAGGAGTTCCGTTTGAACCCCTTCATTCCATTGATATAAAGTTGTTATCTTGGAAAGTGTTATTTTTAATAGCTATTTCTTCGGCTCGGAGAGTCTCTGAGTTATCAGCTTTACATTGTGATTCTCCTTATTTGATTTTTCATTCAGATAAGGTAGTTCTGCGTACAAAACCTGGGTTCTTACCTAAGGTAGTCACTAACAGGAACATCAATCAAGAGATCGTGGTGCCTTCCCTGTGCCCGAATCCTTCTTCAAAGAAGGAACGTCTTCTACACAATCTGGATGTAGTTCGTGCCCTCAAGTTCTACTTGCAGGCAACTAAGGATTTTCGACAAACGTCTTCCCTGTTTGTCGTGTACTCTGGTCAGAGGAGAGGTCATAAGGCTTCGGCTACCTCTCTCTCCTTCTGGCTTCGTAGTATAATTCGTTTAGCCTATGAGACTGCTGGACAGCAGCCTCCTGAAAGAATTACAGCTCATTCTACTAGAGCTGTGGCTTCCACTTGGGCCTTTAAGAATGAGGCCTCTGTTGAACAGATTTGCAAGGCTGCAACTTGGTCTTCGCTTCATACTTTTTCCAAATTTTACAAATTTGACACTTTTGCTTCTTCGGAGGCTATTTTTGGGAGAAAGGTTCTTCAGGCAGTGGTTCCTTCTGTATAATGAGCCTGCCTATCCCTCCCGTCATCCGTGTACTTTTGCTTTGGTATTGGTATCCCAGAAGTAATGATGACCCGTGGACTGATCACACATAACAGAAGAAAACATAATTTATGCTTACCTGATAAATTCCTTTCTTCTGTTGTGTGATCAGTCCACGGCCCGCCCTGTTTTTTAAGGCAGGTAAATATCTTTTAAATTATACTCCAGTCACCACTTCACCCTTGGTTTCTCCTTTCTCGTTGATTCTTGGTCGAATGACTGGGAGTGACGTAGAGGGGAGGAGCTATATGCAGCTCTGCTGGGTGAATCCTCTTGCATTTCCTGTTGGGGAGGAGTTATATCCCAGAAGTAATGATGACCCGTGGACTGATCACACAACAGAAGAAAGGAATTTATCAGGTAAGCATAAATTATGTTTTTGTATTAAGGGGTTAATCATCCATTTGCAAGTGGGTGCAATGCTCTGCTAACTTGTTACATACACTGTAAAAATTTCGTTAGTTTAACTGCCTTTTTTCACTGTTATTTCAAATTTTGGCAAAATTTGTTTCTCTTAAAGGCACAGTAACATTTTTTTATATTGCTTGTTAACTTGATTTAAAGTGTTTTCCAAGCTTGCTAGTCTCATTGCTAGTCTGTATAAACATGTCTGACATAGAGGAAACTCCTTGTTCATTATGTTTAAAAGCCATGGTGGAACCCCATAGGAGAATGTGTACTAAATGTATTGATTTCACTTTAAACAATAAAGATCAGCTGTTATCTTTAAAAGAATTATCACCAGAGGATTCTGACGAGGGGGAAGTTATGCCGACTAACTCTCCCCACGTGTCGGATCCTTTGTCTCCCGCTCAAGGGACTCACGCTAAAATGGCGCCAAGTACATCAAAGACGCCCATAGCGATTACTTTGCAGGACATAGCGGCAATCATGGATAATACCCTGTCAGCGGTATTAGCCAGACTGCCTGAATTCAGAGGAAAGCGCGATAGCTCTGGGGTTAGACGTAATACAGAGCGCACAGATGTTTTAAGGCCCATGTCTGATACTGCGTCACAATATTCAGAAGCTGAGGAAGAGCTTCAGTCTGTGGGTGACGTCTCTGACTCGGGGAAACCTGATTCAGATATGTCTACTTTTAAATTTAAGCTTGAGAACCTCCGGGTGTTGCTTGGAGAGGTTTTAGCTGCTTTGAATGACTGTGACACAATTGCAGTGCCAGAGAAATTTTGTAGACTGGATAAATACTATGCGGTGCCGGTGTGTACTGACATTTTTCCAATACCTAAAAGGTTTACAGAAATTATTACTAAGGAGTGGGACAGACCCGGTGTGCCGTTTTCCCCCCCCTCCTATTTTTAGAAAAATGTTTCCAATAGACGCCACCACACGGGACTTATGGCAGACGGTCCCTAAGGTGGAGGGAGCAGTTTCTACTTTAGCAAAGCGTACCACTATCCCTGTCGAGGACAGTTGTGCTTTTTCAGATCCAATGTATAAAAAATTAGGTTACCTTAAGAAAATGTTTATTCAACAAGGTTTTATCCTGCAGCCCCTTGCATGCATTGCTCCTGTCACTGCTGCTGCGGCGTTCTGGTTTGAGTCTCTGGAAGAGGCCTTTCAGACAGCTACTGCATTGACTGAAATACTTGACAAGCTTAAAACACTTAAGCTAGCTAATTCTTTTGTTTCTGATGCCATTGTTCATTTGACTAAACTAACGGCTAAGAATTCTGGATTCGCCATCCAGGCGCGTAGGGCACTATGGCTTAAATCTTGGTCAGCTGACGTGACTTCAAAGTCTAAATTACTTATCATTCCTTTCAAGGGGCAGACCCTATTCGGGCCTGGTTTGAAGGAAATTATTGCTGACATTACTGGAGGTAAGGGTCATACCCTTCCTCAGGACAGGGCCAAATCAAGGGCCAAACAGTCTAATTTTTGTGCCTTTCGAAACTTCAAGGCAGGTGCAGCATAGACTTCCTCTGCTACAAAACAAGAGGGAACTTTTGCGCAATCCAAGCCGGCCTGGAAATCTAACCAGGCCTGGAGCAAAGGCAAGCAGGCCAGAAAGCCTGCTACTGCCTCTAAGACAGCATGAAGGAACGGCCCCCTATCCGGCAACGGATCTAGTAGGGGGCAGACTTTCTCTCTTCGCCCAGGCCTGGGCAAGAGATGTTCAGGATCCCTGGGCGTTGGAGATCATATCTCAGGGATATCTTCTGGACTTCAAAGCTTCTCCTCCACAAGGGAGATTTCACCTTTCAAGATTATCTGCAAACCAGATAAAGAAAGAGGCATTCTTACGCTGTGTGCAAGACCTCCTAATAATGGGAGTGATCCATCCAGTTCCACAGATGGAACAAGGACAGGGATTTTATTCAAATCTGTTTGTGGTTCCCAAAAAAGAGGGAACCTTCAGACCAATTTTGGATCTAAAGATCTTAAACAAATTCCTCAGAGTTCCATCGTTCAAAATGGAAACTATTCGGACAATCCTACCTATGATCCAGGAGTGTCAGTACATGACCACAGTGGATTTGAAGGATGCTTACCTTCACATACCGATTCACAAAGATCATCATCGGTTCCTAAGGTTTGCCTTTCTAGACAGGCATTACCAGTTTGTGGCTCTTCCCTTCGGGTTAGCTACAGCCCCAAGAATTTTTACAAAGGTTCTGGGGTCTCTTCTGGCGGTCCTAAGACCATGGGGCATAGCAGTGGCCCCTTATCTAGACGACATCCTGATACAGGCGTCAAACTTCCAAATTGCCAAATCTCATACGGACATAGTGTTGGCATTTCTGAGGTCGCATGATACAGGCGTCAAGCTTTCAATTTGCCAAATCTCATACAGAGATAGTTCTGGCATTCCTGAGGTCGCATGGGTGGAAAGTGAACGAAGAAAAGAGTTCTCTATCTCCTCTCACGAGGGTTTCCTTCCTAGGGACTCTAATAGATTCTGTAGAAATGAAAATTTACGTGAGTCCAGGTTATCAAACCTTCTAAATGCTTGCCGTGTTCTTCACTCCATTCCGCGCCCCACGGTGGCTCAGTGCATGGAAGTAATCGGCTTAATGGTAGCGGCGATGGACATAGTGCCATTCGCACGCCTGCATCTCAGACCGCTGCAATTATGCATGCTCAGTCAGTGGAATGGGGATTACACAGATTTGTCCCCTCTGCTAAATCTGGATCAAGAGACCAGAGATTCTCTTCTCTGGTGGCTATCTCGGGTCCATCTGTCCAAAGGTATGACCTTTCGCAGGCTAGATTGGACAATTGTAACAACAGATGCCAGCCTTCTAGGTTGGGGTGCAGTCTGGAATTCCCTGAAGGCTCAGGGATCGTGGACTCGGGAGGAGAAACTCCTCCCAATAAATATTCTGGAGTTAAGAGCAATATTCAATGCTCTTCTAGCTTGGCCTCAGTTAGCAACCCTGAGGTTCATAAGATTTCAGTCGGACAACATCACGACTGTGGCTTACATCAACCATCAAGGGGGGACCAGGAGCTCCCTAGCGATGTTAGAAGTCTCCAAGATAATTCGCTGGGCAGAGACTCACTCTTGCCATCTATCAGCGATCCATATCCCAGGTGTAGAGAACTGGGAGGCGGATTTTCTAAGTCGTCAGACTTTTCATCCGGGGGAGTGGGAACTGGTGTTTGCTCAATTGGTTCATCGTTGGGGCACACCAGAATTGGATCTCATGGCATCTCGCCAGAACGCCAAGCTTCCTTGTTACGGATCCAGGTCCAGGGACCCAGAAGCGACGCTGATAGATGCTCTAGCAGCACCGTGGTTCTTCAACCTTGCTTATGTGTTTCCACCGTTTCCTCTGCTCCCTCGACTGATTGCCAAAATCAAACAGGAGAGAGCATCGGTGATCTTGATCGCGCCTGCGTGGTCACGCAGGACCTGGTATGCAGACCTGGTGGACATGTCATCCTTTCCACCTTGGCCTCTGCCTCTGAGACAAGACCTTCTACTACAAGGTCTTTTCAATCATCCAAATCTAATTTCTCTGAGACTGACTGCCTGGAGATTGAACGCTTGATTTTATCAAGGCGGGGCTTCTCCGAGTCAGTCATTGATACCTTAATACAGGCACGAAAGCCTGTAACCAGGAAAATCTACCATAAGATATGGCGCAAATATCTTCATTGGTGTGAATCCAAGAATTACTCATGGAGTAAGGTTAGGATTCCTAGGCTATTGTCCTTTCTCCAAGAGGGTTATCAGCTAGTTCTTTAAAGGGACAGATTTCTGCTCTGTCTATCCTTTTGCACAAGCGTCTGGCAGAGGTTCCAGACGTCCAGGCATTTTGTCAGGCTTTGGTTAGAATTAAGCCTGTGTTTAAACCTGTTGCTCCTCCATGGAGCTTAAACTTGGTTCTTAAGGTTCTTCAAGGAGTTCCGTTTGAACCCCTTCATTCCATTGATATCAAACTTTTATCTTGGAAAGTTCTGTTTTTGATGGCTATTTCCTCGGCTCGTAGAGTCTCTGAGTTATCTGCTTTACAATGTGATTCTCCTTATCTGATTTTCCATACAGATAAAGTAGTTCTGCGTACAAAACCTGTGTTTTTACCTAACGTAGTTTCCAACAAGAATATCAATCAAGAGATTGTTGTTCCATCATTGTGTCCTAATCCTTCTTCAAAGAAGGAACGTCTTTTACATAATTTGGACGTAGTCCGTGCTTTAAAGTTTTACTTACAAGTGACTAAAGATTTTCGTCAAACATCTTCCCTGTTTGTTGTTTACTCTGGACAGAGGAGAGGTCAAAAGGCTTCGGCAACCTCTCTTTTTGGCTTCGGAGCGTAATACGCTTAGCCTATGAGACTGCTGGACAGCAGCCCCCTGAAAGGATTACAGCTCATTCTACTAGAGCTGTGGCTTCCACCTGGGCCTTTAAAAATAAGGCTTCTGTTGAACAGATTTGCAAAGCGGCAACTTGGTCTTCGCTTCATACCTTTTCAAAATTTTACAAATTTGATACTTTTGCTTCTTCGGAGGCTATTTTTGGGAGAAAGATTCTACAGGCAGTGGTCCCCTCCGTTTAAGTACCTGCCTTGTCCCTCCCTTCATCCGTGTACTTTAGCTTTGGTATTGGTATCCCACAAGTAATGGATGATCCGTGGACTGGATACACCTAACAAGAGAAAACATAATTTATGCTTACCTGATAAATTTATTTCTCTTGTGGTGTATCCAGTCCACGGCCCGCCCTGTCCTTTTAAGGCAGGTCTAAATTTTAAACTACAGTCACCACTGCACCCTATGGTTTCTCCTTTCTCGGCTAGTTTTGGTCGAATGACTGGATATGGCAGTTAGGGGAGGAGCTATATAGCAGCTCTGCTGTGGGTGATCCTCTTGCAACTTCCTGTTGGGAAGGAGAATATCCCACAAGTAATGGATGATCCGTGGACTGGATACACCACAAGAGAAATAAATAAATTTATCAGGTAAGCATAAATTATGTTTCTCTTGTTAAGTGTATCCAGTCCACGGATCATCCATTACTTATGGGATATTAACTCCTCCCCAACAGGAAGTGCAAGAGGATTCACCCAGCAGAGCTGCTATATAGCTCCTCCCCTAACTGCCATTACCAGTCATTCTCTTGCACCCAACGAATAGATAGGATGTGTGAGAGGACTGTGGTGATTATACTTAGTTTCATACCTTCAATCAAAAGTTTGTTATTTTATAATAGCACCGGAGTGTGTTATTCCTTCTCTGGTAGAATTTGAAGAAGAATCTACCTGAGTTTTTCTATGATTTTAGCCGGAGTAGTTAAGATCATATTGCTGTTTCTCGGCCATCTGAGGAGAGGTAAACTTCAGATCAGGGGACAGCGGGCAGATTAATCTGCAAAGAGGTATGTAGCAGCTTATTATTTTCTGACAATGGAATTGATGAGAAAATTCTGCCATACCGATATAATGTAAACTCAGCCTTAAATGCAGTAGCAGCAACTGGTATCAGGCTGTCATGTATGTATATTTTACACTTCAGTATTCTGGGGAATGGCACTTCACTGGAATTATACTGTATGCATAAAACTTTAGCCTAATTTGCAGGGACTAGCAACAGGCTTTTTAATAACACTCAATTTATTAATGTTAATCTTTTTTTGCTGGCATTTAAAATCGTTTAATTTTCTGAGGTACTGGGTGAAAAAATGTTTTGGGCACTATTTTTTTCCACTTGGCAGTCGTTTTATTTAATTTATGACAGTTTACTGATCTCTCTCACTGTTATGTGTGAGGGGGAGGGGCCTTTTTTGGCTCTTTTGCTACGCATCAAAAAATTCAGTCAGAAGTTTATTGTCTTCCCTGCATGATCCGGTTCATCTCTACAGAACTCAGGGGTCTTCAAAACTTGTTTTGAGGGAGGTAATCACTCACAGCAGAGCTGTGAGATTGTAGTTGACTGTGATAAAAAAAAAACGTTTATTTCTGTATTTTTTTTTTTATTTTTTTTTCTGCTATCAGGGTTAGTTATCCTTTGCTAATGGGAGCAATCCTTTGCTAAAATTGTGTTTTTTACAAAGATTTGATGCTATAACTTTTCAGTTTATTAATTTTCAACTGTCATAACTTTTTCTGTGCTTCTTATAGGCACAGTACGTTTTCATATTATAGTAAATTACTTGAAAAGTATTTCCAAGTTGCTAGTTTATTTGCTAGTGTGTTAAACATGTCTGATTCAGAGGAAGATATCTGTGCTATATGTGCTAAAGCCAAAGTGGAGCCCAATAGAAATTTATGTACTAACTGTATTGATGCTACTTTAAATAAAAGTCAATCTGTACAAATTGAACATATTTCACCAAACAACGAGGGGAGAGTTATGCCGACTAACTCGCCTCACGTGTCAGTACCTGCATCTCCCGCTCGGGAGGTGCGTGATATTGTAGCGCCGAGTACATCTGGGCGGCCATTACAAATCACATTACAGGATATGGCTACTGTTATGACTGAAGTTTTGGCTAAATTACCAGAACTAAGAGGTAAGCGTGATCACTCTCGGGTGAGAACATAGTGCGCTGATAATATTAGGGCCATGTCAGACACTGCGTCACAATTTGCAGAACATGAGGACGGAGAGCTTCATTCTGCGGGTGACGGTTCTGATCCAAACAAACTGGATTCAGATATTTCAAATTTTAAATTTAAGCTGGAAAACCTCCGTGTATTACTAGGGGAGGTGTTAGCGGCTCTGAATGATTGTAACACAGTTGCAATACCAGAGAAAATGTGTAGGTTGGATAAATATTTTGCGGTACCGGCGAGTACTGACGTTTTTCCTATACCTAAGAGACTTACTGAAATTGTTACTAAGGAGTGGGATAGACCCGGTGTGCCGTTCTCACCCCCTCCGATATTTAGAAAGATGTTTCCAATAGACGCCACCACACGGGACTTATGGCAAACGGTCCCTAAGGTGGAGGGAGCAGTTTCTACTTTAGCTAAGCGTACCACTATCCCGGTGGAGGATAGCTGTGCCTTTTCAGATCCAATGGATAAAAAGTTAGAGGGTTACCTTAAGAAAATGTTTGTTCAACAAGGTTTTATATTGCAACCTCTTGCATGCATTGCGCATGTCACGGCTGCAGCAGCATTTTGGTTTGAGTCTCTGGAAGAGACACTTGAATCAGCTCCATTAGATGAGATTACACACAAGCTTAAAGCCCTTAAGTTAGCTAACTCATTTATTTCAGATGCCGTAGTACATTTAACTAAACTTACGGCTAAGAATTCCGGATTCGCCATTCAGGCACGCAGAGCACTGTGGCTAAAATCCTGGTCAGCTGACGTTACTTCTAAATCTAAATTGCTTAATATACCTTTCAAAGGGCAGACCTTATTCGGGCCCGGGTTGAAAGAAATTATCGCTGACATTACAGGAGGTAAAGGCCATGCCCTGCCTCAAGACAGAGCCAAACCTAAGGCTAGACAGTCTAATTTTCGTTCCTTTCGTAATTTCAAAGCAGGAGCAGCATCAACTTCCTCTGCACCAAAACAGGAAGGAGCTGTTGCTCGCTACAGACAAGGCTGGAGACCTAACCAGTCCTGGAACAAGGACAAGCAGGCCAGGAAACCTGCTGCTGCCCCTAAGACAGCATGAATCGAGGGCCCCCAATCCGGGAACGGATCTAGTGGGGGGCAGACTTTCTCTCTTCGCCCAGGCTTTTGGGCAAGAGATGTCCAGGATCCCTGGGCGTTAGAGATCATATCTCAGGGATACCTTCTAGACTTCAAATTCTCTCCCCCAAGAGGGAGATTTCATCTGTCAAGGTTGTCAACAAACCAAATAAAGAAAGAGGCGTTTCTACGCTGCGTACAAGATCTTTTATTAATGGGAGTGATCCATCCGGTTCCGCGGTCGGAACAAGGACAAGGGTTTTACTCAAATCTGTTTGTGGTTCCCAAAAAAGAGGGAACTTTCAGGCCAATCTTGGATTTAAAGATCCTAAACAAATTCCTAAGAGTTCCATCGTTCAAAATGGAAACTATTCGGACAATTTTACCCATGATCCAAAAGGGTCAGTACATGACCACAGTGGATTTAAAGGATGCTTACCTTCACATACCGATTCACAAAGATCATTACCGGTATCTAAGGTTTGCCTTTCTAGACAGGCATTACCAGTTTGTAGCTCTTCCATTCGGATTGGCTACGGCTCCGAGAATCTTCACAAAGGTTCTGGGTGCTCTTCTGGCGGTACTAAGACCGCGAGGAATTGCGGTAGCTCCGTACCTAGACGACATTCTGATACAAGCTTCAAGCTTTCAAACTGCCAAGTCTCATACAGAGTTAGTACTGGCATTTCTAAGGTCGCATGGATGGAAGGTGAACGAAAAGAAGAGTTCTCTCTTTCCACTCACAAGAGTTCCCTTCTTGGGGACTCTTATAGATTCTGTAGAAATGAAGATTTACCTGACAGAAGACAGGTTAACAAAGCTTCAAAATGCATGCCGTGTCCTTCATTCCATTCAACACCCGTCAGTAGCTCAATGCATGGAGGTGATCGGCTTAATGGTAGCAGCAATGGACATAGTACCCTTTGCACGCCTACATCTCAGACCGCTGCAATTGTGCATGCTAAGTCAGTGGAATGGGGATTACTCAGATTTGTCCCCTTCTCTGAATCTGGATCAAGAGACAAGAAATTCTCTTCTATGGTGGCTTTCTCGGCCACATCTGTCCAGGGGGATGCCATTCAGCAGGCCGGACTGGACAATTGTAACAACAGACGCCAGCCTACTAGGTTGGGGCGCTGTCTGGAATTCTCTGAAGGCTCAGGGACAATGGAATCAGGAGGAGAGTCTCCTACCAATAAACATTCTGGAATTGAGAGCAGTTCTCAATGCCCTTCTGGCTTGGCCCCAGTTAACAACTCGGGGGTTCATCAGGTTTCAGTCGGACAACATCACGACTGTAGCTTACATCAACCATCAGGGAGGGACAAGAAGCTCCCTAGCAATGATGGAAGTATCAAAGATAATTCGCTGGGCAGAGTCTCACTCTTGCCACCTGTCAGCAATCCACATCCCGGGAGTGGAGAACTGGGAGGCGGATTTCTTAAGTCGTCAGACTTTTCATCCGGGGGAGTGGGAACTTCATCCGGAGGTCTTTGCCCAAATACTTCGACGTTGGGGCAAACCAGAGATAGATCTCATGGCGTCTCGACAGAACGCCAAGCTTCCTCGTTACGGGTCCAGATCCAGGGATCCGGGAGCGGTTCTGATAGATGCTTTGACAGCACCTTGGACCTTCGGGATGGCTTATGTGTTTCCACCCTTCCCGATGCTTCCTCGATTGATTGCCAGAATCAAACAGGAGAGAGCATCAGTGAGTCTAATAGCGCCTGCATGGCCACGCAGGACTTGGTATGCAGATCTAGTGGACATGTCATCCTGTCCACCTTGGTCGCTACCTCTGAAACAGGACCTTCTGATCCAGGGTCCCTTCAAACATCAAAATCTAATTTCTCTGAAGCTGACTGCTTGGAAATTGAACGCTTGATTTTATCAAAACGTGGTTTTTCTGAGTCAGTTATTGATACCTTAATACAGGCTAGGAAGCCTGTTACCAGAAAGATTTACCATAAGATATGGCGCAAATACTTATATTGGTGCGAATCCAAGAGTTACTCATGGAGTAAGGTTAGGATTCCGAGGATATTGTCTTTTCTACAAGAAGGTTTAGAAAAGGGTTTATCCGCTAGTTCCTTAAAGGGACAGATTTCAGCTCTGTCCATTCTTTTACACAAACGTCTGTCAGAAGTTCCGGACGTTCAAGCTTTTTGTCAGGCTTTAGCTAGGATCAAGCCTGTGTTTAAAACTGTTGCTCCACCATGGAGTTTGAACTTAGTTCTTAATGTTTTACAGGGGGTTCCGTTTGAACCCTTTCATTCCATTGATATCAAGTTGTTATCTTGGAAAGTTCTGTTTTTAATGGCGATTTCCTTGGCTCGAAGAGTCTCTGAGTTATCTGCCTTACATTGTGATTCTCCTTATCTGATTTTTCATTCAGACAAGGTAGTTCTGCGTACTAAACCTGGGTTCCTACCTAAGGTGGTCACTAACAGGAATATCAATCAAGAGATTGTGGTTCCATCTTTGTGTCCTAATCCTTCTTCGAAAAAGGAACGTCTGCTACACAATCTAGATGTAGTCCGTGCCCTGAAATTTTATCTACAGGCAACTAAGGATTTTCGACAAACGTCTTCCCTGTTTGTCGTTTATTCTGGTCAGAGGAGAGGTCAAAAAGCTTCGGCTACCTCTCTCTCCTTTTGGCTTCGTAGCATAATACGGTTAGCCTATGAGACTGCTGGACAGCAGCCTCCTGAAAGAATTACAGCACATTCTACTAGAGCTGTGGCTTCCACTTGGGCCTTTAAGAATGAGGCTTCTGTTGAACAGATTTGCAAGGCTGCAACTTGGTCTTCTCTTCATACTTTTTCCAAATTTTACAAATTTGACACTTTTGCTTCTTCGGAGGCTGTTTTTGGGAGAAAGGTTCTTCAGGCAGTGGTTCCTTCCGTATAAAGAGCCTGCCTGTCCCTCCCGTCATCCGTGTACTTTAGCTTTGGTATTGGTATCCCATAAGTAATGGATGATCCGTGGACTGGATACACTTAACAAGAGAAAACATAATTTATGCTTACCTGATAAATTTATTTCTCTTGTAGTGTATCCAGTCCACGGCCCGCCCTGTCACTTTAAGGCAGGTAATTTTTCCATTAAACTACAGTCACCACTGCACCCTATGGTTTTCCTTTCTCTGCATGTTTTCGGTCGAATGACTGGTAATGGCAGTTAGGGGAGGAGCTATATAGCAGCTCTGCTGGGTGAATCCTCTTGCACTTCCTGTTGGGGAGGAGTTAATATCCCATAAGTAATGGATGATCCGTGGACTGGATACACTACAAGAGAAATAAATTTATCAGGTAAGCATAAATTATGTTTTTTCTGAGCAGACAGACCTTTCATCCCGGGGAGTGGGCTCTCCATCCGGAAGTGTTCTCTCAGATATCCCGCAAGTGGGGGGTACCAAAATTGGATTTGATGGCGTACCGTTGCAACGCCAAGGTTCCAAAGTACAGTTCAAGGTCAAGAGAATCCTCAGGCCTTTCTGATAGATGCTCTAGCGGTTCCTTGGGTGTTCTCTCTGGCTTGTGTTTCCTCCGTTTGCTCTCCTTCCACAAATCATTGCTCGTATCAAACAGGAGAGAGCATCAGTGATCCTAATAGCAGAGTATCTGAGCTCTCAGCTCTGCAGTGTGATTCCCTCACCTTATTTTTCATGCTAATAAGGCGGTCCTTCATACTAAATTGGGTTTTCTCCCGATGGTAGTATCAGATCAAAACATTAATTGGGAAATTATTGTTCCTTTCTTTTGTCCTAATCCTTCTTCCCAAAAGGAACGTATTTTGCATAACTTGGATGTTGTGCGGGCGCTAAAATTTTGCTTAAAAGTTACTAAAGATTTGGAAAGCGTAAGGGTCAGAAGGCCACTTCTACTTCTCTTTGTCTCTGGTTGAGAGGTTTGATTTGTTTGGCTTATGAGACTGCTGGACAGCAGCCTCCTGAGAGAATTACGGCTCATTCCACTAGGGCTGTGTCCTTTTCTTGGGCTTTCAAAAATGAAGCTTCTGTGTAACAGATTTGCAAGGCGGCATCATGGTCCTCGCTGCATACTTTTTCAAAATTCTACAAATTTGATACTTTTGCCTTGGCCAAGGCTTCTTTTGGGAGAAAGGTTCAAGTGGTGGTATCTTCTGTTTTGGTCCTCCAGCCTTTTTTCTTCCTTCCTGTTAATTCCGTGTCCTCTAGCTTGGGTATTGGTTCCTACTAGTAATTGGAATGACGTTGTGGACTCTCCATGTCATAGGAAAGAAAACAAAATTTATGCTTACCTGATAAATTTATTTCCGGACATGGAGTATCCATGACCCCGCCCTCTTTTCTCATTCTAATTTTGCATTTTTATTCTGTAAACCTCAGGAACCTTTTTCACCCTTGTGTTTCTTTCTTTTCCATTTCCTTCGGCTGAATGACTGAGGGTTATGGGTAAGGCAGTTACACTTAACAGCTTTGCTGGGGTGCTATTTGCCTCCTCCTGCTGGTCAGGAGTTGAATATCATAACAACGTTGTGGACTCTCAATGTCCGTAAAGAAATAAATTTGTCTGGTAAGCATAAATTTTGTTTTTACCATTTCTCCAAAATTCACTTAAAGTCAAGTCCAAAAAACCCTTTTATGATTCAAATAGGGCATGCAATTTTAAAAAACTTTCCAATTTACTTTTAGCACCAATTTTGCTTTGTTCTCTTGATATTCTTAGATAAAAGCTAAACCTAGGAGGTTCATATGCTAATTTCTTAGACCTTGAAGGCCGTCCCTGCATTTAACAGTTTTTCACCACTAGAGGGCGTTAGTTCATGTGCTTTATATAGATAACATTGAGCTCATGCACATGAATTTACCGCAGAGTGAGCACTGATTGGCTAAAATGCAAATCTGTCAAAAGGACTGAGATAAGGGGGCAGTCTGCAGTGGCTTAGATACAAGGTAATCACAGAGGTAAAACCTGTATTATTATAACTGTGTTGGTTATGCAAAACTGGGGAAATTAAGGGATTATCTCTTTTAAAACAACAAAAATTCTGGTGTTGGCTGTCCCTTTAAGGGGGTGAAAAGGGGGGCTGATTTGTGAGGATATCTATATCTCAAAAACGGACGATGTTACAGCCGTGAAAATTGGTATTTAGATTCTCCTTGAAAAATAAAACACGTGTTTTACCATTTCCCAAAGATCCACTTAAGGGGGGTCAAAAAACAAAGATGTTAGACATGAAAATTGGTATTTAGATTGCGAGAAACACAGAGAATTAACGAAAATTCAAGAAGTTCATGTCAGCGATTGTGCAACCGAACGGGCACACATGTGAGGGCACGTCTTTGCGAGTGGTCAGATTTTCCGCTATATTTTTTTTACAAACCACAAAATCAATGCGAATGAAGCCGTGGGCAACAGCTAGTATTATGTAAGAAGACAACAGAAATATCTGCTAATTACAGTGTGTTTACTGTTCCTTTTAACATATTTTTGCATATTTTTAACACAAAATAAAATAATCTGTATTTTTAGAGGATGGTTTATTCTTTCTCATGCCCAGGGTGATTTTAATCCACCACCTCTAGGGTGACAAGGAGGTTAGGAAGTAACAGTCTTAAAGGGACATAGAATCCAACCTTTTTTTTTTTTTTTATCTATGATTCAGAAACTTTCCAATTTACTTCTATCAAATTATTTCTGTATCCTTTGTTAAAGGATCATTAATGCACTACTATACTAGGAGCTAGCTAAACACATCAGGTGAGCCAAGGACAAGAGGAACAATTAGTGCACTGCTGCTTTTGAGCCCTCATACCATATAGAGAATAAAGCAAATTAGATCTGCATTATCTTTAAGATTAAAGGAAAAGTCTCGTCAAAATTAAACTTTCATAATTCAGATAGGGCATGCAATTTTTAAACAACTTTCCAATTTAATGTTATCAAATTTGTTTTGTTCAATTTGTATTCTTTGTTGAAGGCTAAACGAAGGTAGGCTCATATGCTAATTTCTAAGACCTCGAAGGCTGTCTCTTATCTCAGTGCATTTTGACAGTTTTTTGCAGCTAGACAGTGCTAGTTCATGTGTGTCATATAGATAACATTGTGCTCAATCCAATGGAGTTCTGTCAAAAGAACTGAAATAAGGTAGCAGTCTGCAATTGATACAAGGTAATCACAGAGGTAAAAAGTGTATTAATATAACCATGTTGGCTGTACAAAACTGGGGAATGGGTAATCAGGAATTATCTATATTTTAAACTATAAAAAATCTTGAGCAGACTGTCCCTTTAACCACCCTTTATGTGAAGAAGTGCTTCAGCAAGTTACTCCTGAACCTTCCACCCGTCGTCATGAGATCAAGACCTCTTGTTCTAGTATTGCTCTCTTTATGGAAAATCTGTTTAAGTGCCTTAAAGGGACTTGAAACCCAATTTCTCTTGTTAAGTGTATCCAGTCCACGGATCATCCATTACTTGTGGGATATTCTCCTTCCCAACAGGAAGTTGCAAGAGGATCACCCACAGCAGAGCTGCTATATAGCTCCTCCCCTCACTGCCATATCCAGTCATTCTCTTGCAACTCTCAACAAAGATGGACGTAGTAAGAGGAGAGTGGTGTATTATAGTTAGTTTTTTAACTTCAATCAAAAGTTTGTTATTTTTAAATGGTACCGGAGTGTACTGTTTCATCTCAGGCAGCATTAGAAGAAGAATCTGCCTGTGCTTTCTATGATCTTAGCAGAAGTAACTAAGATCCATTGCTGTTCTCACATATTCTGAGGAGTGAGGTAACTTCAGAGAGGGAATGGCGTGCAGGTTTTCCAAATAAGGTATGTGCAGTTAATATATTTCTAGGGATGGAATTTGCTAGAAAATGCTGCTGATAAGTAAAGCCTTAAATGCAGTGATAGCGACTGGTATTAGGCTTATTAATAGAGATACATACTCTTATAAAAGTGTAATATAAAACGTTTGCTGGCATGTTTAATCGTTTTTATATATGTTTGGTGACAAAACTTATTGGGGCCTAGTTTTTTTCCACATGGCTGGTTTGATTTTTGCCTAGAAACAGTTCCTGAGGCTTTCCACTGTTGCAATATGAGTGGGAAGGGCCTATTTTAGTGCTTTTCTGTGCAGCTAAAAATACTGACAGAGACATTCAGCTTCTTCCTGCATGATCCAGGACATCTCTGAAGGGCTCAAAAGGCTTCAAAGTCGTGTTTGAGGAGGGTAACAATCACAGTAGACTGTGGCAGTTGTTGTGACTGTGTTTAAAAAACGTTTTTGTCATTTATTATTCTGTTTTTGTTATTAAGGGGTTAATCATCCATTTGCAAGTGGGTGCAATGCTTTGCTGACTTGTTACATACACTGTAAAAATTTTGTTAGTGTAACTGCCTTTTTTCACTGTTATTTCAAATTTTGTCAAAATTTGTTTCTCTTAAAGGCACAGTAACATTTTTTATATTGCTTGTTAACTTGCTTTAAAGTGTTTTCCAAGCTTGCTAGTCTCATTGCTAGTCTGTACAAACATGTCTGAAACAGAGGATACTTGTTCATTATGTTTAAAAGCCATGGTGGAGCCCCATAGGAGAATGTGTACTAAATGTATTGATTTCACCTTAAACAGTAAAGATCAGTCTTTATCTATAAAAGAATTGTCACCAGAGGGGTCTGTCGAGGGGGAAGTTATGCGGAATAACTCTCCCCACGTGTCGGACCCTTCGCCTCCCGCTCAAGGGACGCACGCTAATATGGCGCCAAGTACATCAGGGACGCCCATAGCGATTACTTTGCAGGACATGGCTGCAATCATGAATAATACCCTGTCAGAGGTATTATCCAGATTGCCTCAATTGAGAGGCAAGCGCGATAGCTCTGGGGTTAGACGAGATACAGAGCGCGTAGATGCTGTAAGAGCCATGTCTGATACTGCGTCACAATATGCAGAACCTGAGGACGGAGAGCTTCAGTCTGTGGGTGACATCTCTGAATCGGGGAGACCTGATTCAGAGATTTCTAATTTTAAATTTAAGCTTGAGAACCTCCGTGTATTGCTTGGGGAGGTATTAGCTGCTCTGAATGACTGTGACACAAGTGCAGTGCCAGAGAAATTGTGTAGGCTGGATAAATACTATGCAGTGCCAGTGAGTACTGATGTTTTTCCAATACCTAAAAGGCTTAAAGAAATTATTAGTAAGGAGTGGGATAGGCCCGGTGTGCCCTTTTCCCCACCTCCTATATTTAGAAAAATGTTTCCAATAGATGCCACTACACGGGACTTATGGCAGACTGTCCCTAAGGTGGAGGGAGCAGTTGTGCTTTTTCAGATCCAATGGATAAAAAAATTAGAGGGTTACCTTAAGAAAATGTTTATTCAACAAGGTTTTATTTTACAGCCCCTTGCATGCATTGCGCCTGTCACTGCTGCGTCGGCATTCTGGTTTGAGGCCCTGGAAGAGGCCATCCATACAGCTCCATTGACTGAAATTGTTGACAAGCTTAGAACTCTTAAGCTAACGGCTAAGAATTCGGAATTCGCCATCCAGGCGCGTAGGGCGCTATGGCTCAAATCCTGGTCAGCTGATGTGACTTCAAAGTCTAAATTACTCAACATTCCTTTCAAGGGGCAGACCTTATTCGGGCCTGGTTTGAAAGAAATTATTGCTGACATTACTGGAGATAAGGGTCATACCCTTCCTCAGGACAGGGCCAAATCAAAGGCCAAACAGTCTAATTTTCGTGCCTTTCGAAATTTCAAGGCAGGTGCAGCATCAACTTTCTCTGCTTCAAAACAAGAGGGAACTTTTGCTCAACCCAAGCAGGCCTGGAAACCTAACCAGTCCTGGAACAAGGGCAAGCAGGCCAGAAAGCCTGCTGCTGCCTCTAAGACAGCATGAAGGAGCGGCCCCCTATCCGACAACGGATCTAGTAGGGGGCAGACTCTCTCTCTTCGCCCAGGCGTGGGCAAGAGATGTTCAGGATCCCTGGGCGTTGGAGATCATATCTCAGGGATATCTTCTGGACTTCAAAGCTTCTCCTCCACAAGGGAGATTTCACCTTTCAAGATTATCTGCAAACCAGATAAAGAAAGAGGCATTCCTAAGCTGCGTACAAGATCTCCTTGTAATGGGAGTGATCCATCCAGTTCCGCGGACGGAACAAGGACAGGGGTTTTATTCAAATCTGTTTGTGGTTCCCAAAAAAGAGGGAACCTTCAGACCAATTTTGGATTTAAAGATCCTAAACAAATTCCTCAGAGTTCCGTCATTCAAGATGGAAACTATTCGAACCATTTTACCCATGATCCAAGAGGGTCAGTACATGACCACAGTGGACTTAAATGATGCCTACCTTCACATTCCGATTCACAAGAATCATCATCAGTTCCTGAGGTTTGCCTTTCTAGACAGGCATTACCAATTTGTAGCTCTTCCATTCGGGTTGGCTACAGCCCCAAGAATTTTTACAAAGATTCTGGGCTCACTTCTGGCGGTCCTAAGACTGCGAGGCATAGCGGTGGCTCCTTACCTGGACGATATCCTGATACAGGCGTCAAGCTTTCAATTTGCCAAATCTCATACAGAGATAGTTCTGGCATTCCTGAGGTCGCATGGGTGGAAAGTGAATGAAGAAAAGAGTTCTCTATCTCCTCTCACGAGGGTTTCCTTCCTAGGGACTCTAATAGATTCTGTAGAAATGAAAATTTACCTGATGGAGTCCAGGTTATCAAACCTTCTAAATGCTTGCCGTGTTCTTCACTCCATTCCGCGCCCCACGGTGGCTCAGTGCATGGAAGTAATCGGCTTAATGGTAGCGGCGATGGACATAGTGCCATTCGCACGCCTGCATCTCAGACCGCTGCAATTATGCATGCTCAGTCAGTGGAATGGGGATTACACAGATTTGTCCCCTCTACTAAATCTGGATCAGGAAACCAGAGATTTTCTTCTCTCGTGGTTATCTCGGACCCATCTGTCCAAGGGTATGACCTTTCGCAGACCAGATTGGACAATTGTAACAGATGCCAGCCTTCTAGGTTGGGGTGCAGTCTGGAACTCCCTGAAGGCTCAGGGTTCATGGACTCAGGAGGAGAAACTCCTCCCAATAAATATTCTGGAGTTAAGAGCAATATTCAATGCTCTTCTGGCTTGGCCTCAGCTAGCAACACTGAGGTTCATCAGATTTCAGTCGGACAACATCACGACTGTGGCTTACATCAACCATCAAGGGGGAACCAGGAGTTCCCTAGCGATGTCAGAAGTCTCCAAGATAATTCGCTGGGCAGAGACTCACTCTTGCCACCTGTCAGCGATCCATATCCCAGGTGTAGAGAACTGAGAGGCGGATTTTCTAAGTCGTCAGACTTTTCATCCGGGGGAATGGGAACTCCATCCTGAGGTGTTTGCTCAATTGGTTCTCCGTTGGGGCACACCAGAATTGGATCTCATGGCGTCTCGCCAGAATGCCAAGCTTCCTTGTTACGGATTCAGGTCCAGGGACCCAGAAGCGGCACTGATAGATGCTCTAACAGCGCCTTGGTTCTTCAACCTGGCTTATGTGTTTCCACCGTTTCCTCTGCTCCCTCGTCTGATTGCCAAAATCAAACAGGAAAGAGCATCGGTGATATTGATAGCGCCTGCGTGGCCACGCAGGACCTGGTATGCAGACCTAGTGGACATGTCATCCTTTCCACCATGGACTCTGCCTCTGAGACAAGACCTTCTAATACAAGGTCCTTTCAATCATCCGAATCTACTTTCTCTGAGACTGACTGCATGGAGATTGAACGATTGATCCTATCAAAGCGTGGCTTCTCCGAGTCAGTAATTGATACCTTAATACAGGCACGAAAGCCTGTCGCTAGGAAAATTTACCACAAGATATGGCGTAAATATCTTCATTGGTGTGAATCCAAGAATTACTCATGGAGTAGGGTTAGGATTCCTAGGATATTGTCCTTCCTCCAAGAGGGTTTGGACAAAGGATTATCAGCTAGTTCTTTAAAGGGACAGATTTCTGCTCTGTCTATTCTTTTACACAAGCGTCTGGCAGAAGTTCCAGACGTTCAGGCATTTTGTCAGGCTTTAGTTAGAATTAAGCCTGTGTTTAAACCTGTTGCTCCTCCATGGAGCTTAAACTTGGTTCTTAAAGTTCTTCAAGGGGTTCCGTTTGAACCCCTTCATTCTATTGATATCAAACTTCTTTCATGGAAAGTTCTTTTTCTGATGGCTATTTCGTCGGCTCGAAGAGTCTCAGAGTTATCTGCCTTACATTGTGATTCTCCTTATCTGATCTTTCATTCAGATAAAGTTGTTCTGCGTACAAAACCTGGGTTTTTACCTAAGGTGGTTTGTAACAAAAATATCAATCAAGAGATTGTTGTTCCATCATTATGTCCTAATCCTTCAAAGAAGGAACGTCTTTTGCATAATCTAGACGTAGTCCGTGCCTTGAAGTTTTACTTACAGGCTACTAAAGATTTTCGCCAAACATCTAACCTGTTTGTTGTTTACTCTGGACAGAGGAGAGGTCAGAAGGCCTCGGCAACCTCTCTTTCTTTTTGGCTTCGGAGTATAATCCGTTTAGCCTATGAGACTGCTGGACAGCAGCCTCCTGAAAGGATTACAGCTCATTCTACTAGAGCTGTGGCTTCCACCTGGGCCTTTAAAAATGAGGCCTCTGTTGAACAGATTTGCAAGGCTGCAACTTGGTCTTCCCTTCATACTTTTTCCAAATTTTACAAATTTTATACTTTTGCTTCTTCGGGGGCTGTTTTTGGGAGAAAGGTTCTACAGGCAGTGGTTCCTTCCGTTTAAGTTCCTGCCTTGTCCCTCCCATCATCCGTGTACTTTAGCTTTGGTATTGGTATCCCACAAGTAATGGATGATCCGTGGACTGGATACACTTAACAAGAAAAAACATAATTTATGCTTACCTGATAAATTTATTTCTCTTGTAGTGTATCCAGTCCACGGCCCGCCCTGTCCTTTTCAGGCAGTTCTAAATTTTAGTTAAACTACAGTCACCACTGCACCCTATGGTTTCTCCTTTCTCGGCTTGTTTCGGTCGAATGACTGGATATGGCAGTGAGGGGAGGAGCTATATAGCAGCTCTGCTGTGGGTGATCCTCTTGCAACTTCCTGTTGGGAAGGAGAATATCCCACAAGTAATGGATGATCCGTGGACTGGATACACTACAAGAGAAATAAATTTATCAGGTAAGCATAAATTATGTTTTTTTTTTCTTTCATGATTTAGAAAGCGCATGCAATTTTGAACAACTTTCTAATTTACTTATATTATCTCATTTGTTTCATTCTCTTGATATTCTTTGCTGAAAAGCATATCTAGATAGGCTCAGTAGCTGCTGATTGGTGGGTCCACATAGATGCTTCGTATGATTGGCTCACCCCTATGCATTGCTATTTCTTCAACAAAGGATATCTAAACAATAAAACAAATTAGATAATAGAAGTAAATTTGAATGTTGATTAAAATTACATTCTCTAACTGAATCATGAAAGAAAAATGTTGGGTTTAGTGTCCCTTTAATACATTTGAAAGTTTATGTCATATTAGCTCTTTCCCTTCTCTCCTCTAAGCTATACTTAATTAGGTCAATGAGCATGCATAATCATAGATCATATACTATTCTATAGCCAAGTGTTATATCTGCCTGACATGATACAGGATTTTATGGATTGAATGTTTTTAATTAATCTTATTCTCCTCCCTTAAGAAAAAAGCAACAGACCCAAACAGATTTATGAACCGAGGTGGTAATCTTTTAAAAGAAGAAAAGCAAAGAGCAAAGCTGCAGAAAATGCTCCCAAAGGTATACATATGTTTAAAGGGCCATTGCCCTTTCTAATCTTATAACTGATAGCTGCTTTGTTAATACAACTGATACAAGTGTTTTGACTGTCTCTAGTTAGAAGAAGAGTTAAAACTTCGTATTGCCGGATGGGAGCAGGAGCAAGCAAAACAGTTCACTGTTAATGGGAAGAACTTCATGGATTATGTTGCAGAACAATGGGAGATGTTTCACCAAGACAAAGAGCGAGAAAAACAGGAGAGGGTAAGTGTCATGCAATCAAATAAAACTCCAGTGTATCTGGGGCTATTCCGTTTTACATTGTGGATTTACACCCTTATTATTTTGGGAAATTGTAAAATATATTTGTAGTAGTTTAAAAAAAAAAACAACATACAGTTCAGGAGATTTGTGTTCATAAAAGAGACATAAACCCAAATGTCTTCTATTATCTAATTAGCTTTGTTCTTTTGATATCCTTTGTTGAAAAGCATATTTAAATAGGCTTAGTTGCTGATTGGTGGCTTCACATAGGTTCCTCAAGTGATTGGCTCACTCTGTATTCTCTATTTGTATCATTAAAGAAAAATTTTAGGTTTCATGTCCCTTTTTAAAGTGTAAATTATTTTATTTTTATTTTTTTCAGTTACAAAAAAAGAATCGCCAACTAGAAAAGGAGATGTTTTATGGGAGTATCCCTAAAACCCCTACCAAACGAAGAGTGCTTGGATCCACTACTCCAGGAAAAATGCGTAAGGTATGGTTTGTTTTTGTTTATTGCTTACTGAATGGAATCCCAATATTTTCTGCATTTCATTTACAGAAGAAATTATACAATTCATAATGGTTTTGATATCTAGCATCCACATAGTATAAGTTCTGTGAATGTAGTGCAGTGAGTACATTTAAAGGGACATAGTACGCAAATGTTGAAGCATTTGAAAGTGATGCAGTATATCTGTATAAAGCTGACTAGAAAAATATTGCCTAAATATATATCTATGTAAAAAGGGAAGATATTTTACCTCAATTTCCTCAAACACACCCACTGTAAAGGGACTTTAAGCAGCCAATCAGGATTCTAGTCCCAGGACTTGCAAGGGAGCGTGCATCTGGCATGTACAGGCACAGTCCTTTTGTTTCCCTCTGCCGTTAAAGGGGCGTTTACTATAAAATATTGTGAGATTTCAGTGCAATCTTATGAGATCAGTGAAATCTTATGAGATCAGTGAAATCTTATGAGATCAGTGAAATCTCATGAGATCACAGTGTGATGGAACTGTTCAGAGGGCACTTACATAGAGATGTTCATGTGATATTTTCTTGTCAGATTTTTACAGTTATGCTGCATCACTTTCAAGTGATTTAGCATATGGGTATTATGTCCCTTTAATACTTAAAATATACATACATAGATACATACAAGATCAAAACTGGTGTGTGCATGATGTGCTATGACAGAGAGACTGACTGTAGTGGATTTCATTCTATAATTTTGTTGGTGTCCTGGACTCATAAGTTCAGTTTTTCCAGTGTTTGTAATAGTAACCCTAAAGTTACATATTTAAGCAAGTAACTCTCTTTATTTTTAAATAATTGTTATTTTGTGCATTGTATTAAATATAATGTTGTTTTGTATTTATTTACCTTCAATAGATACAATGCCCAAACGTCTAACATTCTAGTCTGCTACATTTATTTTAAGTTAATATCTGTACTGCATGTGCTATTGTTATGCATGTTCTCCTAGCATCTAATTTTGCTTGCATTAACTCTGCCTGCTTTCCCTTCAGCTTAATGGCACTTCCATCTCCAGTTCTGCTTCCAACAGCACCCTTCGCTCTGCATTCAGTGGGACTGTTTGTCACTCCCCTGTATCACGTCCACCCCTGTCTGGTGGCAAGGTTAGTTATTAGCATTGCATTGTTTATTTCATTAGTCATATTTTGGGTCTATTGTAGTTTCTACTTTTAAACAATTTATTAGGGTCCTTGTAGAAATGATTTAATTACCTGTGTGTATACAATGCATGGTTATCATTTCTATAGGATTCTGTATTTAGTGAATGCATACATACCAGAACAAGACTAGCTCTGTTGCAAAATATGATTATAAAATAACATAAACTATTCTAATAGTGAGTATAATTAATGAAAATATAGTATATTGCCATTCTTATCTACACGCTAATATGACCTAAAATCATATTCTAAAAGTGTATCATACTTCAAGCATATGATAGTGTAGTGTTTCCATGCCATGTTTCTGATGACATCCAAGAGGGTTTGGTTTGAGATTTATACAAGGAAACATTGGGTGCTATCAATCAAATGTCTACTATTTTTGACAAACCCACTTAAAGTGACCCTGGGCAAAGTTTACCTAAAGGAGATTGGGGAAAACAAACGTGGACTCCCTGTCCAATGTGCTTAGAGTGATATGGTTGCGCCTCACTGCCGAGGCCCACAGAAGGCCAAAAAGATTGTCTGGAGTTGCCATGTTACTTGTTCAGAGGAGGATTGTCTGGTATTTCGGGGGTTGGACTAACCTTGTTAGGAGGGATCAGATTAATATACTTCCGGAAAGTTCTCCTCTGGGAAAAGCACAATTGGGCTAAAAGAGGTTTCTCCCAGGTGGTAACTCCCCATTAAACAAGCTACTGAGTTGTTAGTAGTTCTTGGTTGTGCGCTTCTTACTCTGTATATTTTTTAAAACTAGAAAAGTATCGACCATAATGGAGGTTTATCATAAACCAATGATGAAGATTCTTACATTCTTAATGTTATATTGAAAGTGAGCTTGTTTTTGTTACAGTATAGGGATGTGAATCTTCAAAAGACCACAATATTGGTATTGATTCTAGGCATACAAGGAAATTTAAATCGGGAATCCTTAGCTCTTTTTATTTATTTATTTATTAGTATTATTAGTATTTAAATGACTTTATGGTGTTTAAGTTCTATGATAAATTAAAGTCATAGTTTCAGACTAGTACTTCATCTATCAATTAACCTTGGCTGTGTCTATATATAGTATATATTGTTTGTTTGTTTTTTAATCGGTCTGTATTGTACCTCTCCAGTGTAATGTATCTTTGTTTTTCTTCTTTAGCCTGGACCATCTTCACGGACTCCAAGCAGAGTTTTCAAAACACCCCAGACAAGAAGGCTAGAGAACAAAGAAAATATTTCCCATTTAAATGGAACCGCCATGAGCGGTGGGTGCCATCTCCAAATTCCTGCCCAACGTAACATCAGCGTTAACTCTGTTGCCAGCACCTATTCTGAGTTTGCGGTAATTCAATTTTTATAACAAAACAAGACAAAAATAATCAGATCACTTAAAAGCACACAGTCAGGAAAGAATAGAAATACAACCAGTATAGCAAGACTAGCTTTAAAGTTATAGGGAAAAACAGATTCCATGCTAAATACTATGCATAGGTTCACCAATAAGCTTAATAATGGGGAAGATTATATGGACAGTTCTTTGTAACGAAAGAATAAAAACTTCTTATCTTAATCGTCCATATTTAAGGTCAGAGTAGTTAACTTGGTCCCTTCTTAGGGTTACAGGGGGTTCTTTACTCTCCACTGTCGGCTGCTCCTTCCCAATCACAGGATAAGATATTGAACAGATTCTGTGGGAATACACAAGAAAGAATGACGCCTCCTAGTGTAATAAAGTTTACACAATATACAATCCAACCAAATGTAAGACAGGTTCTCACAATGGGGGCAGCACCCACTCGTGCTTAGTAACAGCTACTGGGATCTCTGTGTCCCAGCTCACTGGTCCTTGGAATCGGCACACCTCTGTTCTAGGCGTCTCCTCAAGGAAGGATACTCAGGCTCTGTCAGGTGATGATAATATAAAATACACTTTTATTTAAAATGTAATATAAAACCACAGTGTACAGCAGTAGCACTATGTAATATAATCATGCAACGCGTTTCTCAGCTTACACGCTGTTTCATCAGGCGTATCATATCATACAAAGCTAAACTTATGGTCTTAAAATGTGTATGCATAGTATGCAACGATTTTATGTCCTTGTTAATGACAATTTCTTTCCTAAGACATGGAGAGTCCACAACGTCATTCCAATTACTAGTGGGATATTCACTCCTGGCCAGCAAGAGGAGAAAAAGAGCACCACAGCAAAGCTGTTAAGTGTCACTTACCCATAACCTCTAATCATTCTATTTGCCTCTGTCAATGAAGGAGGTGAAGTTTGGTGTCTGAAGATATTGATTCCTTTTTTGGGTACTTTTCCCTGCAAGCAAGGATTTGAGTTTAGCTGTGTTCACGTCAATCTCTTGAGTAAGAGTAGTGGTGGCTTTTAAGCAGTTAGAAAGTAGTGAGGTGGTCCTTGCTCAGATTTCTAACATATTTGCTGTCTTTGGTATAGAAAGCCAGAGTTGGTTAGTCTGTTATTTCTCCAACATTGGTGTGTCCGGTCCACGGCGTCATCCTTACTTGTGGGATATTCTCTTCCCCAACAGGAAATGGCAAAGAGTCCCAGCAAAGCTGGCCATATAGTCCCTCCTAGGCTCCGCCCACCCCAGTCATTCTCTTTGCCGTTGCACAGGCAACATCTCCACGGAGATGGTTAAGAGTTTTTTGGTGTTTAAATGTAGTTTTTATTCTTCTATCAAGTGTTTGTTATTTTAAAATAGTGCTGGTATGTACGATTTACTCTGAAACAGAAAAGGATGAAGATTTCTGTTTGCAAGAGGAAGATGATTTTAGCAGACAGTAACTAAAATCGATTGCTGTTTTCACATAGGACTGTTGAGATGAAGTAACTTCAGTTGGGGGAAGCAGTTAGCAGTCTTTTCTGCTTAAGGTATGACTAGCCATATTTCTAACAAGACCATGTAATGCTGGAAGGCTGTCATTTCCCCTCATGGGGACCGGTAAGCCATTTTCTTAGTCAAACATAAAAGAATAAAGGGCTTAAAAAAGGGCTAAAAAACTGGTAGACATTTTTATGGGCTAAAACGATTGCTTTATTGGGGCATATTATGCAGATTCTAGCTAACAATTGGCATTATAATCTTGGGGAACGTTTAAAAAAAACGGCAGGCACTGTGTTGGACGCCTTTTCTTCTGTTATGTGTGATCAGTCCACGGGTCATCATTACTTCTGGGATATAACTCCTCCCCAACAGGAAATGCAAGAGGATTCACCCAGCAGAGCTGCATATAGCTCCTCCCCTCTACGTCAGTCCCAGTCATTCTCTTGCACCCAACGACTAGATAGGATGTGTGAGAGGACTATGGTGATTATACTTAGTTTTTATGACTTCAATCAAAAGTTTGTTATTTTACAATAGCACCGGAGCGTGTTATTACTTCTCTGGCAGAGTTTGAGGAAGAATCTGCCAGAGTTTTTTACTATGATTTTAACCGGAGTAGTTAAGATCATATTGCTGTTCTCGGCCATCTGAGGGAGGTAAAGGCTTCAGATCAGGGGACAGCGGGCAGATGAATCTGCATTGAGGTATGTAGCAGTTTTTATTTTCTGAATGGAATTGATGAGAAAATCCTGCCATACCGTTAAAATGACATGTATGTATACACTTCAGTTTTCTGGGGATGGTATTTCACCGGAACTACTCTGCTAAAGGTCACTAATACTTTTAATAACTATTTATCATGTTAAACGTTTTTGCTGGAATGTAGAATCGTTTACATTGCTGAGGTACTGTGTGAATAGATATTTGGGCATTATTTTCCACTTGGCAGTTTTTTGCTTGTAATGTGACAGTTTCGTTTCTCTTCACTGCTGTGTGGGAGAGGGAGGGGCCGTTTTTGGCGCTCTTTACTACGCATCAAAAAATTCCAGTCAGTCACTTTTATTTTTCCTGCATGATCCGGTTCATCTCTGACAGATCTCAGGGGTCTTCAAACTTCTTTGAAGGGAGGTAACTTCTCTCAGCAGAGCTGTGAGAATTCTTATAGTGACTGTGCATAAAAACGTTGCTTTGTACTTTTTATGTCAAATTTAATTATTGTTATTTTACTAATGGGAACAAACCTTTGCTAAGAGTTGTGTTGTTTTAAAGTTTGATGCTATAACTGCTGTTCAGTTCATTATTTCAACTGTTATTTAATCGTTTAGTACCTCTTTGAGGCACAGTATTTTTTTGCTAAAAAAGATTATAACCAAGTTGTAAGTTTTTTGCTAGTGTGTTAAACATGTCTGACTCAGAGGAAGATATCTGTGTCATTTGTTCCAATGCCAAGGTGGAGCCCAATAGAAATTTATGTACTAACTGTATTGATGCTACTTTAAATAAAAGTCAATCTGTACAATGTGAACAAATTTCACCAAACAGCGAGGGGAGAGTTATGCCGACTAACTCGCCTCACGCGGCAGTACCTGCATCTCCCGCCCGGGAGGTGCGTGATATTATGGCGCCTAGTACATCTGGGCGGCCATTACAGATAACATTACAAGATATGGCTACTGTTATGACTGAAGTTTTGTCTAAATTACCAGAACTAAGAGGCAAGCGTGATCACTCTGGGGTGAGAACAGAGTGCGCTGACAATGCTAGGGCCATGTCTGATACTGCGTCACAGCTCGCAGAGCATGAGGACGGAGAGCTTCATTCTGTGGGTGACGGTTCTGATCCAAACAAATTGGACTCAGATATTTCAAATTTTAAATTTAAATTGGAGAACCTCCGTGTATTACTAGGGGAGGTCTTAGCAGCTCTTAACGATTGTAACACCGTTGCAATACCAGAGAAACTGTGTAGGTTGGATAAATACTTTGCGGTACCGGCGAGTACTGACGTTTTTCCTATACCTAAGAGACTAACTGAAATTGTTACTAAGGAGTGGGATAGACCCGGTGTACCGTTCTCACCCCCTCCAATATTTAGAAAGATGTTCCCAATAGACGCCACCACTAGGGACTTATGGCAGACGGTCCCCAAGGTGGAGGGAGCAGTTTCTACTTTAGCTAAGCGTACCACTATCCCGGTGGAGGATAGCTGTGCTTTTTCAGATCCAATGGATAAAAAGTTAGAGGGTTACCTTAAGAAAATGTTTGTTCAACAAGGTTTTATATTACAACCCCTTGCATGTATCGCGCCGATTACGGCTGCGGCAGCATTTTGGATTGAGTCGCTGGAAGAGAACCTTAGTTCATCTACGCTAGACGACATTACGGACAGGCTTAGAGTCCTTAAACTAGCTAATTCTTTCGTTTCGGAGGCCGTAGTACATTTAACTAAACTTACGGCTAAGAACTCAGGATTCGCCATACAGGCACGTAGGGCGCTGTGGCTAAAATCCTGGTCAGCTGATGTGACTTCTAAGTCCAAATTACTTAATATACCTTTCAAGGGGCAGTCTTTATTTGGGCCCGGTTTGAAAGAAATTATCGCTGACATTACAGGTGGTAAGGGCCACGCCCTACCTCAAGACAAAGCCAAAGCTAAGGCTAGACAGTCTAATTTTCGTCCCTTTCGGAATTTCAAAACAGGAGCAGCATCAACCTCCACTGCACCAAAACAGGAAGGAGCTGTTGCTCGTTACAGGCAAGGCTGGAAGCCTAACCAGTCCTGGAACAAGAGCAAGCAGGCCAGGAAACCTGCTGCTGCCCCAAAGACAGCATGAACCGAGAGCCCCCGATCCGGGACCGGATCTAGTGGGGGGCAGACTCTCTCTCTTTGCCCAGGCCTGGGCAAGAGATGTTCAGGATCCCTGGGCTCTAGAGATCATATCTCAGGGATACCTTCTAGACTTCAAATTATCTCCCCCAAGAGGGAGATTTCATCTGTCAAGGTTGTCAACAAACCAGATAAAGAAAGAAGCGTTTCTACGCTGCGTACAAGATCTGTTATTAATGGGAGTGATCCATCCGGTTCCGCGGTCGGAACAAGGACAAGGGTTCTACTCAAACCTGTTTGTGGTTCCCAAAAAAGAGGGAACTTTCAGGCCAATCTTAGATTTAAAGATTCTAAACAAATTCCTAAGAGTTCCATCGTTCAAAATGGAAACTATTCGGACAATCTTACCCATGATCCAAGAGGGTCAGTACATGACCACAGTGGATTTAAAGGATGCTTACCTTCACATACCGATCCACAAAGATCATCACCGGTACCTAAGGTTTGCCTTCTTAGACAGGCACTACCAGTTTGTAGCTCTTCCATTCGGACTGGCTACGGCTCCAAGAATCTTCACAAAGGTTCTGGGTGCCCTTCTAGCGGTACTAAGACCGCGAGGGATTTCGGTAGCTCCGTACCTAGACGACATTCTAATACAAGCTTCAAGCTTTCAAACTGCCAAGTCTCATACAGAGTTAGTTCTGGCATTTCTAAGGTCGCATGGATGGAAAGTGAACGAAAAGAAGAGTTCTCTTTTTCCTCTCACAAGAGTTCCATTCTTGGGGACTCTTATAGATTCTGTAGAAATGAAGATTTACCTGACAGAAGACAGGTTAACAAGGCTTCAAAATGCATGCCGCGTCCTTCATTCCATTCAACACCCGTCAGTAGCTCAATGCATGGAGGTGATCGGCTTAATGGTAGCGGCAATGGACATAGTACCTTTTGCACGCCTACACCTCAGACCGCTGCAATTATGCATGCTAAGTCAGTGGAATGGGGATTACTCAGATTTGTCCCCTACTCTGCATCTGAATCAAGAGACCAGAAATTCTCTTCTATGGTGGCTTTATCGGCCACACCTGTCCAGGGGGATGCCATTCAGCAGGCCAGACTGGACAATTGTAACAACAGACGCCAGCCTACTAGGTTGGGGCGCTGTCTGGAATTCTCTGAAGGCTCAGGGACTATGGAATCAGGAGGAGAGTCTCCTTCCAATAAACATTCTGGAATTGAGAGCAGTTCTCAATGCCCTTCTGGCTTGGCCCCAGTTAACAACTCGGGGGTTCATCAGGTTTCAGTCGGACAACATCACGACTGTAGCTTACATCAACCATCAGGGAGGGACAAGAAGCTCCCTAGCAATGATGGAAGTATCAAAGATAATTCGCTGGGCAGAGTCTCACTCTTGCCACCTGTCAGCAATCCACATCCCGGGAGTGGAGAACTGGGAGGCGGATTTCTTGAGTCGCCAGACTTTTCATCCGGGGGAGTGGGAACTTCATCCGGAGGTCTTTGCCCAAATACTTCGACGTTGGGGCAAACCAGAGATAGATCTCATGGCGTCTCGCCAGAACGCCAAACTTCCTCGCTACGGGTCCAGATCCAGGGATCCGGGAGCAGTTCTGATAGATGCTTTGACAGCACCTTGGAACTTCAGGATGGCTTATGTGTTTCCACCTTTCCCGCTGCTTCCTCGATTGATTGCCAAAATCAAACAGGAGAGAGCATCAGTAATTCTAATAGCACCTGCATGGCCACGCAGGACTTGGTATGCAGATCTGGTGGACATGTCATCCTGTCCGCCTTGGTCTCTACCTCTAAGACAGGACCTTCTGATACAGGGTCCATTCAAACATCAAAATCTAACTTCTCTGAAGCTGACTGCTTGGAAATTGAACGCTTGATTTTATCAAAACGTGGTTTTTCTGAGTCGGTTATTGATACCCTGATTCAGGCTAGGAAGCCTGTTACCAGGAGGATTTACCATAAAATATGGCGGAAATACCTATACTGGTGCGAATCCAAAGGTTACTCCTGGAGTAAGGTTAGGATCGCTAGGATATTGTCTTTTCTACAAGAAGGTTTAGAAAAGGGTTTATCAGCTAGTTCATTAAAGGGACAGATTTCAGCTCTGTCCATCTTGTTACACAGACGTCTGTCAGAAAATCCAGACGTCCAGTCCTTTTGTCAGGCTTTAGCTAGGATCAAGCCTGTATTTAAAGCTGTCGCTCCACCATGGAGTTTAAACTTAGTTCTTAACGTTTTACAGGGTGTTCCGTTTGAACCCCTTCATTCCATTGATATAAAAATGTTATCTTGGAAAGTTCTGTTTTTAATGGCTATTTCCTCGGCTCGAAGAGTCTCTGAGTTATCAGCCTTACATTGTGATTCCCCTTATCTGATTTTTCACTCAGACAAGGTAGTTCTGCGTACTAAACCTGGGTTCTTACCTAAGGTAGTCACTAACAGGAACATCAATCAAGAGATTGTTGTACCATCCTTGTGTCCAAATCCTTCTTCAAAGAAGGAACGTCTTCTACACAATCTGGATGTAGTTCGTGCCCTCAAGTTCTACTTGCAGGCAACTAAAGATTTTCGCCAAACTTCTTCCTTGTTTGTCGTTTACTCTGGACAGAGGAGAGGTCAAAAAGCTTCTGCTACCTCTCTCTCTTTTTGGCTTCGTAGCATAATACGTTTAGCCTATGAGACTGCTGGACAGCAGCCTCCTGAAAGAATTACAGCTCACTCCACTAGAGCTGTGGCTTCCACTTGGGCCTTTAAGAATGAGGCCTCTGTTGAACAGATTTGCAAGGCTGCAACTTGGTCTTCGCTTCATACTTTTTCCAAATTTTACAAATTTGACACTTTTGCTTCTTCGGAGGCTATTTTTGGGAGAAAGGTTCTTCAGGCAGTGGTTCCTTCTATATAATGAGCCTGCCTATCCCTCCCGTCATCCGTGTACTTTTGCTTTGGTATTGGTATCCCAGAAGTAATGATGACCCGTGGACTGATCACACATAACAGAAGAAAACATAATTTATGCTTACCTGATAAATTCCTTTCTTCTGTTGTGTGATCAGTCCACGGCCCGCCCTGTTTTAAGGCAGGTAAATATCTTTTAAATTATACTCCAGTCACCACTTCACCCTTGGTTACTCCTTTCTCGTTGATTCTTGGTCGAATGACTGGGACTGACGTAGAGGGGAGGAGCTATATGCAGCTCTGCTGGGTGAATCCTCTTGCATTTCCTGTTGGGGAGGAGTTATATCCCAGAAGTAATGATGACCCGTGGACTGATCACACAACAGAAGAAAGGAATTTATCAGGTAAGCATAAATTATGTTTTTTAGTCTGGGGCCTTTCTAGTTATAGACTGAGCCTCATTTTCGCGCCATTACTGCGCAGTTGTTTTTGGAAAGCAAGGCATGCAGATGCATGTGTGAGGATCTAAGAATCACTAAAAAAGCTTCTAGAAGGCGTCATTTGGTATCGTATTCCCCTCTGGGCTTGGTTGGGTCTCAGCAAAGCATATAGCTGGGACTGTATAGGGGTCAAATTTAAAAACGGCTCAGGTTCCGTTATTTTAAGGGTTAAAGCTCTGAAATTTGGTGTGGAATACTTTTAATGCTTTAAGACACTGTGGTGAAATTTTGGTAATTTTTGAACAATTCCTTCATACTTTTTCACATATTCAGTAATAAAGTGTTTTCTGTTTGAAATTTAAAGAGACAGTAACGGTTTTATTTTAAAACGTTTTTTGTGCTTTGTTGACAAGTTTAAGCCTGTTTAACATGTCTGTACCTTCAGATAAGCTATGTTCTATATGTATGAAAGCCAATGTGTCTCCCCATTTAAATTTATGTGATAATTGTGCCATAGCGTCCAAACAAAGTAAGGACAGTAATGCCACAGATAATGATATTGCCCAAGATGATTCCTCAAATGAGGGGAGTAAACATGATACTACATCATCCCCTACTGTGTCTACACCAGTTTTGCCCACACAGGAGGCCCCTAGTACATCTAGTGCGCCAATACTTATTACCATGCAACAATTAACGGCTGTAATGGATAACTCCATAGCAAATCTTTTATCCAAAATGCCTACTTATCAGAGAAAGCGCGATTGCTCTGTTTTAAACACTGAGGAGCAAGAGGGCGCTGATGATAATTGTTCTGACATACCCTCACACCAATCTGAAGGGGCCATGAGGGAGGTTTTGTCTGATGGAGAAATTTCAGATTCAGGAAAAATTTCTCATCAAGCTGAACCTGATGTTGTGACATTTAAATTTAAATTAGAACATCTCCGCGCACTGCTTAAAGAGGTGTTATCTACTCTGGATGATTGCGACAACTTGGTCATTCCAGAGAAATTATGTAAGATGGACAAGTTCCTAGAGGTTCCGGTGCCCCCCGACGCTTTTCCTATACCCAAGCGGGTGGCGGACATAGTAAATAAAGAGTGGGAAAAGCCCGGCATACCTTTTGTTCCCCCCCCCCCCCCTATATTTAAGAAATTATTTCCTATAGTCGACCCCAGAAAGGACTTATGGCAGACAGTCCCCAAGGTCGAGGGGGCGGTTTCTACTCTAAACAAACGCACTACTATTCCTATCGAAGATAGTTGTGCTTTCAAAGATCCTATGGATAAAAAATTAGAGGGTTTGCTTAAAAAGATTTTTGTACAGCAAGGTTACCTTCTACAACCAATTTCATGCATTGTTCCTGTCACTACGGCTGCGTGTTTCTGGTTCGAGGAACTTGAAAAGTCGCTCAGTAGAGAATCTTCATATGAGGAGGTTATGGACAGAGTTCACGCACTTAAATTGGCTAACTCTTTTGTTTTAGATGCCGCTTTGCAATTAGCTAGATTAGCGGCGAAAAATTCAGGGTTTGCTATCGTGGCGCGCAGAGCGCTTTGGCTAAAGTCTTGGTCAGCGGATGTGTCTTCCAAGACAAAACTGCTTAACATCCCTTTCAAAGGTAAAACATTATTTGGACCAGATTTGAAAGAGATTATTTCAGACATCACTGGGGGAAAGGGCCACGCCCTTCCACAGGATAGGTCTTTTAAGGCTAAAAATAAGCCTAATTTTCGTCCCTTTCGCAGAAACGGACCAGCCTCTAATTCTGCATCCTCTAAGCAAGAGGGTAATGCCTCACAGCCCAAACCAGCCTGGAAACCAATGCAAGGCTGGAACAAGGGTAAGCAGGCCAAGAAGCCTACCACTGCTACCAAAACAGCATGAAGGGATAGCCCCCGATCCGGGACCGGATCTAGTGGGGGGCAGACTCTCTCTCTTTGCTCAGGCTTGGGCAAGAGATGTTCAGGATCCTTGGGCGCTAGAAATAGTTTCTCAAGGTTATCTCCTGGAATTCAAGGAAGTACCCCCAAGGGGAAGGTTCCACAGGTCTCACTTATCCTCAAACCAAATAAAGAGACAGGCATTCTTACATTGTGTAGAAGACCTGTTAAAGATGGGAGTGATACATCCAGTTCCAATAAGAGAACAAGGAATGGGATTTTATTCCAATCTGTTCGTAGTTCCCAAAAAAGAGGGAACATTCAGACCAATTTTGGATTTGAAGATCCTAAACAAATTTCTCAGGGTACCATCGTTCAAAATGGAAACTATTCGAACGATCCTACCCACCATCCAGGAAAGTCAATTTATGACTACCGTGGATTTAAAGGATGCGTACCTACATATTCCTATCCACAAGGAACATCATCCGTTCCTAAGGTTCGCTTTTCTGGACAAGCATTACCAGTTTGTGGCACTTCCATTCGGATTAGCCACTGCTCCAAGGATTTTCACAAAGGTACTAGGGTCCCTTCTAGCGGTTCTAAGACCAAGGGGCATTGCAGTAGTACCTTACTTGGACGACATCCTAATACAAGCGTCGTCCCTGTCAAACGCAAAGGCTCATACGGACGTCGTCCTAGCCTTTCTCAGATCTCACGGATGGAAGGTGAACAAAGAAAAAAGTTCTCTGTCGACAAGAGTTCCCTTCTTGGGAACAATAATAGATTCCTTAGAAATGAGGATTTTTCTGACAGAGGTCAGAAAATCAAAACTTCTAAGCTCTTGTCAAGTACTTCATTCTGTTCCTCGTGCTTCCATAGCGCAGTGCATGGAAGTAATAGGATTGATGGTTGCAACAATGGACATAGTTCCTTTTGCACGAATTCATCTAAGACCATTAAAACTGTGCATGCTCAAACAGTGGAATGGGGATTATACAGACTTGTCTCCGAAGATTCAAGTAGATCAAAAGACCAGAGATTCACTCCGTTGGTGGCTGACCCTGGACAATCTGTCCCAGGGAATGAGCTTCCGCAGACCAGAGTGGGTCATTGTCACGACCGACGCCAGTCTAGTGGGCTGGGGCGCGGTCTGGGAATCCCTGAAAGCTCAGGGTCTATGGTCTCGGGAAGACTGAGAGCGATATTCAATGCTCTCAGAGCTTGGCCTCAACTAGCAAAGGCCAAATTCATAAGGTTCCAATCAGACAACATGACGACCATTGCATATATCAATAATCAGGGGGGAACAAGGAGTTCCCTGGCGATGAAAGAAGTGACCAAAATAATTCAATGGGCGGAGGATCACTCCTGCCACTTGTCTGCGATCCACATCCCAGGAGTGGAAAATTGGGAAGCGGATTTTCTGAGTCGTCAGACATTCCATCCGGGGGAGTGGGAACTCCATCCGGAAATCTTTGCCCGAATAACTCAATTATGGGGCATTCCAGACATGGATCTGATGGCGTCTCGTCAGAACTTCAAGGTTCCTTGCTACGGGTCCAGATCCAGGGATCCCAAGGCGACCCTAGTAGATGCACTAGTAGCACCTTGGACCTTCAACCTAGCTTATGTATTCCCACCGTTTCCTCTCATTCCCAGGCTGGTAGCCAGGATCAATCAGGAGAGGGCCTCGGTGATCTTGATAGCTCCTGCGTGGCCACGCAGGACTTGGTATGCAGACCTGGTGAATATGTCATCGGCTCCACCATGGAAGCTACCTTTGAGACAGGACCTTCTTGTTCAGGGTCCATTCGAACATCCGAATCTGGTTTCCCTCCAACTGACGGCTTGGAGATTGAACGCTTGATTTTATCAAAGCGTGGGTTTTCAGATTCTGTAATAGATACTCTGATTCAGGCTAGAAAGCCTGTAACTAGAAAAATTTACCATAAAATATGGAAAAAATATATCTGTTGGTGTGAATCCAAAGGATTCCCATGGAACAAGATAAAAATTCCTAAGATTCTCTCCTTTCTACAAGAAGGTTTGGAGAAAGGATTATCTGCTTTATCTGTCTTACTACACAAAAGACTGGCAGCTGGGCCAGATGTTCAAGCATTTGTTCAGGCTCTGGTTAGGATCAAGCCTGTTTACAGACCTTTGACTCCTCCCTGGAGTCTAAATCTAGTTCTTTCAGTTCTTCAAGGGGTTCCGTTTGAACCTTTACATTCCATAGATATTAAGTTACTATCTTGGAAAGTTTTGTTTTTAGTTGCAATTTCTTCTGCCAGAAGAGTTTCAGAGTTATCTGCTCTGCAGTGTTCTCCGCCCTATCGGGTGTTCCATGCAGATAAGGTGGTTTTGCGTACTAAGCCTGGTTTTCTTCCGAAAGTTGTTTCTAACAAAAATATTAACCAGGAGATAGTTGTACCTTCTTTGTGTCCGAATCCAGTTTCAAAGAAGGAACGTTTGTTACACAATTTGGACGTAGTCCGTGCTCTAAAATTCTATTTAGAGGCTACTAAAGATTTCAGACAAACATCTTCTTTGTTTGTTGTTTATTCTGGTAAAAGGAGAGGTCAAAAAGCGACTTCTACCTCTCTTTCCATTTGGCTTAAAAGCATTATCCGATTGGCTTATGAGACTGCCGGACGGCAGCCTCCTGAAAGAATCACAGCTCACTCCACTAGGGCTGTGGCTTCCACATGGGCCTTCAAGAACGAGGCTTCTGTTGACCAGATATGTAAGGCAGCGACTTGGTCTTCACTGCACACTTTTGCCAAATTTTACAAATTTGATACTTTTGCTTCTTCGGAAGCTATTTTTGGGAGAAAGGTTTTGCAAGCCGTGGTGCCTTCCATTTAGGTGACCTGATTTGCTCCCTCCCTTCATCCGTGTCCTAAAGCTTTGGTATTGGTTCCCACAAGTAAGGATGACGCCGTGGACCGGACACACCAATGTTGGAGAAAACAGAATTTATGCTTACCTGATAAATTACTTTCTCCAACGGTGTGTCCGGTCCACGGCCCGCCCTGGTTTTTTAATCAGGTCTGATGAATTATTTTCTCTAACTACAGTCACCACGGTACCATATGGTTTCTCCTATATATATTTCCTCCTGTCCGTCTGTCGAATGACTGGGGTGGGCGGAGCCTAGGAGGGACTATATGGCCAGCTTTGCTGGAACTCTTTGCCATTTCCTGTTGGGGAAGAGAATATCCCACAAGTAAGGATGACGCCGTGGACCGGACACACCGTTGGAGAAAGTAATTTATCAAGTAAGCATAAATTCTGTTTTCTTTTTCTACAGGTCTTTGTTAGGAGTATGTGTCCTTTCACACCTTTTGTGAGCTGTCTTCCTGCCGGATTTGCAGGTAAGTGCTTTTGTCTTCTAGGTCTTGGAGACTTGCACTTAAAGAGACAGTATACACTCATTTTCATATAACTGCATGTAATAGACACTACTATAAAGAATAAGATGCACAGATACTGATATAAAAATCCAGTATAAAACTGGTTAAAAACTTACTTAGAAGCTGTCAGTTTGGCTCTGTTGAAAAGGTAGCTGGAAAGCCCACTGCAAGTGGCAAATAAGACACTCCCCCCCTCCCCCTTCTTTTGCATATGAAAAGACCCTTTACACAAACAGGAGCAAGCTGGAGAAGGTAGCTGACAGTATTCAAATAAAACTTTGGGGCTTGGTTAGGAGTCTGAAAATCAGAGCAATGTTATTTAAAAATAAGCAAAACTATACATTTATTTTAAAAAAAAACTTTATGGGCTTTATAAATTGATCATCTACAAAACATTTATGCAAAGAAAAAATGAGTGTATAATGTCCCTTTAAGAGGATTTCTCTGCATTATTTATTTGGGACATGCTAAATCCTTAGTAAAGGTTTTTATTTAGGCAGTGTGCAATCACATCAAACGTATGTGACAGGAGACTTAAGGGTTAATCTTCCTTTATGGGTATAAAGGCGTTAACTTAAAATCTGTGGCTCATTTTATTTATTAAGACTCTGTGTGGGTCTTATTGGGACTTGTGTCAGTTTTTTTTTTTTTGTCAGCACAAGGTTTCAGAGTGAGAACGGCAGACTTAGGACTGAATGTGTCAGTTTACTGTTCGGTCTTAAACGGCTGCTGAAACACTCACTTTTATTTTGATGCACAGTTTAATTTTCAGCCAGTCAAATGACTCCATCTCTTCCGCTCTCAGATCTGATCTGTGCGGCGTCGGCTGTGTTAGTCGAATCTTTTAGTCTTCCCTGTGAGACCGTCAGATTTATTCTGACAAGATTTTTTGTACTCCGGAGGGGCAGGTAGGGCACCTCAGTCTGCTGAGGTGTAGAGGTCCTTAATTAGGGGTATGTTTTTGAGTGCAAATTCGCTCTGAGTAAATTGAAAGTGACAGTGTCATTTTTAAAAATGTATTTTTACTAGTCATTCCTGTATCTCTTGGAATCTTTTAAGCTGGAGTTTGTTCTAATGGACAAATGTGTGTGTGTTTTGAGACCCAAATTGTGTTACCCGTTCAATGTTGTTCCTCATGTCTAGATTAAACGTTGAAATGTAAAGATAAATTTCTTGTTTCTGAGCCTAATGTCTCTCAGGATGATGCTGTTCAGGCAATGCCACAGCTTTCTCCTCATTGGCATCACATACAGTGCTCTGCTGTTCCTCTCAGCCTCCTGGAGTTTATTTGCCATCAGATTTTGCTGCACAGATATCCTCTGCGGAATCTGTGGCATTATCTGCTGTTCCTATGTTAGGAAAACGCATGAGGAAATCTAAACATTTGTCAGATGGTAAGGTGTCTGTCACATCTGCTGCCGTGAAGATGGACCGTCCTAATAAGTCTGATGAGGAGGATACTTCGGTAGCCTCTGAGGGTGAAATCTCAGATTCTGACAGTATAATTCTTTTGTCTGGTGCTGAAAAAGTAAACTTCAGATTTAAGCTTGAACACCTTAGTTTACTGTTAAAGGAACACTCAATCAAAATTAAACTGTCATTATTCAGATAAAACATGCCATTTTAAACAACTTTCCAATTTACTTCCATTAACTAAATGTGCACAGTCTTTTTATATTTAAATGTTTTGAGTCATCAGCTCCTACTGAGCATGTGCAAGAATAAGTGTGTATGCATTTGTGAATGGCTGATGGCTGTCACATGGTACGTGTATGCATTTGTGATTGGTTGATGGCTGTCACATGGTACAAGGGGAGTGGAAAAAGATAACTTTTAAAATTGTCAGAAAAAAAATCTACTACTCATTTGAAGTTCAGATTAAGTGCTATTGCATTGTCTTGTTATCTTGCATTTGTTGATTATACAAGTGTTGACTGGCCCTTTAAGGGAGGTACTGGCTACTTTGGACGACTCTGACTCTCCTGGTGCTGTCAACCCTAAGCTATCTAGTAAACTTAACAAATACTATTATGTTCCTTCCTCTGTGGAAGTGTTTCCTGTTCCAGACCGTGTGACAAAGATTATTACACAGGAATGGGAGAAGCCAGGGGGATACCTTTCTCCCTGTCTTTAAAAATATGTTTCCCGTTGCTGACTCCATTAGAGATTCATGGCGCACGGTGCCTAAGGTAGAAGGGGCTCTTTCTACTCTGGCTAAGAGAACTACAATCCCTATTGAGGATAGCTGTTCCTTTAAGGATCCCATGGACAAAAAGCTGGAGGCTTTCCTAAAGAAAATGTATGTTCATCAGGGGTTTTCATGGCAACCTGCAGTTTGTATTGCTACAGTAGCAAGTGCAGCATCTTATTGGTGCGATGCCTTGTCAGAACTGATTTTAGAGGACACTCCATTGGAGGAGATCCAGGATAGAATTACGTCTCTTAAACTAGCCAATTCCTTTATCTCTGATGCTAACATGCAAGTCATTAGACTGGGAGCCAAGACGTTGGGCTTCACTGTCCTAGCCCGCAGACCTCTGTGGTTAAAACATGGTCAGCTGATGTTACCTCCAAGTCCAAGCTTCTGTTGCTACCTTACAAGGGTAAGACCCTGTTTGGTCATGGTCTGGCGGAGATAATTTCTGAAATTATGGGTGGAAAGGGGCCCTTTCTACCACAACACAAGAAGACCTAAAGGACGTCAAAGTCATTTTCGTTCCTTTTGTAACTTCGAAAGTCAAGTCTTCCTCTCCTTCCTCCAAGCAGGAGCAGTCCAAGTCTTCTTGGAAACCCAATCAATCTTGAAATAAGAGAAAGCAATCAAAGAAGCCCTCTGCTGAGACTAAGTCAGCATGAAGGGTCTTTTTTCGGTCAAACATGGATAAGATGTCCCAGATCCTAGTATCTCAGGGGTACAAAATAGAATTCAAATCTCGTCCTCCCAAGGGCAGATTTCTCCTCTCAAGGTTATCAGGTAAAAAGAGAGGCATTCTTAAAGTGCGTTCAGGACCTTTCCTTTCTGGGACTGATTATTCCAGTAAGAGAACAGGGTCTAGTATTTTATTCAAATCTGTGGTTCCCAAAAAAGAGAGAACTTTTTGACCCATTTTAGACCTAAAGTGTCTCAACAAGTTTCTCAGGGTACCGTCTTTCAAAATGGAAACCATTTGTTCCATTCTTTCTTTGGTCCAAGAGGGGGTCAGTTCATGACGACCATAGACCTGAAGGACGCATATCTTCATGTTCCCATCCACAGGGATCATCTCCAGTTCCTGAGATTTGCATATCTAGACAAGCACTTTGTTTGTGGCTCTTCCGTTTGGCCTTGCCACCGCTCCCAGAATCTTCTCAAAGGTTCTAGGGGCTCTCTTGGCAGTTGTCAGGTCTCAGGGAATTGCGGTGGCACCTTACCTGGACGACATATTGGTTCAGGTGCCCTATTTTCAACAAGCAAACTCATACAGAGATCTTGTTGTCTTTTCTATGTTCCCATGGATGGAAAGTGAATCTGGAGAAGAGTTCCCTTGTTCCAGCTACAAGGGTGGTTTTCTTAGGGACCATAATAGATTCCCTATCTATGACGGAGGTCAGAAGATCCAAGCTTCTCACTAATCTTTCTCTACAGTCTACTGTTCGGCCATCAGTGGCCCAATGTATGGCGGTATTTGGTCTGATGGTCGCTTCCATGGACATCATTACCTTTGCTCAATTCAATTTGAGATCTCTGCAATTATGTATGTTCAGACAATGGAACAGAGACCATTCGGATCTATCTCCAAAGATAGATCTAGACCAGTTGACAAGAGACTCTCTCTCGTGGTGGATTTCTCAGGATCATCTGTCTCGGGGCACATGCTTCCGGAGACCCTCCTGGGTGATTGTGACCACAGATGCCAGCCTGCTAGTCTGGGGAGCAGTTTGGGACTTGTTAAAGGCTCCGGGCCAATGGACTCAAAAGGAGTCTTCTCTTCCAATAAACATCTTGAGTTGAAAGCGATCTTCAATGCTCTGATGGCCTGGCCTCAGTTGTCCTTAGCCCGGTTTATCAGCTTCCAGACAACATCACCTCAGTGGCTTACATCAACCACCAGGGAGGAACTCGGGAGTTCCTTGGCCATGAAGGAGGTGACTCTCATTCTGCAGTGGCTGGCAGCTTACAATGGTCTTTTATTTGCCATCCACATTCCAGGAGTGGACAACTGGGAGGCGGATTTCCTGAGCAGACAGACCTTTCATCCCGGGGAGTGGGCTCTCTATCCGGAGGTGTTCTTCAGGTTAACCCTCAAGTCGGAGGTGCCTGAGTTGGATCTGATGGCGTTTCGTCAGAACGCCAAGCTTTCAAAGTACGATTCAAGGTCAAGAGATCCTCAGGCCGCCCTGATAGATGCTCTGGCGGTTCCTTGGGACTTCAGTCTAGCATACCTATTTCCTCTGTTTTCTCTTCTTCCACAAGTCATTGCTCGTATCAAACAGGAGAGAGCATCTGTAATTCTAATAGCTCCTGCATGCCTCACAGGATCTGGTTTGCGGACCTAGTGAAGATGTCATCTCTTCCCCCTTGGAGATTACCTCTAAGGAAGGACCTTCTAACTCGGGGACCTTTCCTCCATCCAAATCTCGTTTCTCTGAAGCTGACTGCTTGGAGATTGAACGCTTAGTTCTGGCTAAGTCTGTCATTGATACTATGATTCAGGTTTGCAAGCCTTTTTTAACTGTAAGATTTACCTTCAGGTATGGTGTAAATACCTCTACTGGTGTGAATCAAAGGGCTACTCTTGAAATAGGGTCAGGATTTCTAAAAAAAATTCTTTTTTCCAGGATGGTCTGGAGAAAGGGTTGTCAGTCAGTTCTCTGAAAGGTTAGATTTCTGCATTATCTATTCTTTTACATAAGCGTCTGGCGGATGTGCCAGATGTTCTCTTTTTGTCAGGCTCTGGTAAGAATCAGGCCTGTGTTTTAAATCTGTTGCTCCTCCTTGGAGCCTTAACCTAGTTGTTAGAGTTTTGCAGCAGGCTCCGTTTGAGTCAATGCGTTCCATAGATATTAAGCTGTTATCTAGGATTTGTTTCTTATTGCTATTTCTTCTGCTCAGAGAGTTTACAAAATCTTGACTTTGCAGTGCGATTCACCTTACCTTATTTTTCATGCGGATAAGGCGGTCCTTCGTACTAAATTGTGGTTTCTCCCTAAGGTGGTTTCGGATAGAAATATTAATCAAGAAATTGTTGTTCCTTCTCTTTATCCTAATCCTTCCTCATAAGGAACATCTGTTGCACAACTTGGATGTGGTGCACGCTCTAAAATTCTACCTACAGGCTACTAAGGATTTTCGACAGTCTTCTGCCCTGTTTGTTTGTTTCTCTGGAAAGCGTAAGGGTCAGAAGGCTACTTCTACTTCTCTTTCCCTCTGGTTGAGAAGTATGATTTGTTTTGCTTATGAGACTGCTGGACAGCAGCCGCCTGAGAGACTTACAGCTCATTCCACTAGGGCTGTCTCCTTCTTGGGCTTTCAAAAATGAAGCTTCTGTGGAACAGATTTGCAAGGCTGCAACTTGGTCCTCTCTGCATACTTTTTTCTAAATTCTACAAATTTGATACTTTTGCCGTGGCTGGGGCTTCCTTTGGGAGAAAGGTTCTTCAAGCGGTTGTGCCTTCTGTTTAGGTTCGCCTGTCTTATTCTCCCTCTCTGTTCATTCCGTGTCCTCTAGCTTGGGTATTGGTTCCCACTAGTAATTGGAATGACGTTGTGGACTCTCCATGTCTTAGGAAAGAAAACAAAATGTATGCTTATCTGATAAATGTATTTATTTCCGGACATAGAGAGTTCACATCCCCACCCTTTAAATTAGACAGTAATTTTTTACTAAACCTCAGGCACCTCTACACCTTTGTGTTATCTTCTTTTTCCATTTCCCTTCGGCTGAATGACTAGGGGTTATGGGTAAAGCAAGTGACACTTAACAGCTTTGCTGTGGTGCTCTTTGCTGCCTCCTGCTGGTCAGGAGTGAATACCCCACTAGTAATTGGAATGATGTTGCGGACTCTCCATGTCCGGAAAGAAATTTACCAGGTAAGCATACATTTGTTTTTACTATATACTAAACAACATTCTAACATCATGTAACTAGAAATCCAGTGGAAGATGTGTATATAAGTCTTGCAGGATTCATTTTTGAAATTTATAAAATGAACCTTGAACTTTTAGTATTTTATTTGTGGGGGGAAATTGCACAAGAGCAATATAAAGCGCTAAACAGATAATAAATGTTTTCATTCGTATTCTGTATTTATAGAGGGACTCTACATATACTGACTCTACAAGTACACATTCCAGGTCTGTATACACCACAGTCCCAGAACCTAGTGCATGCCTATGGGATCTTTAAAAAGCTGCCATTTTAGTCTTTACTCTATCCCTTTTTTCATGCACCATAACACAGTAGAAGTATCAGATACTTGTACTTTGGACCTGAATTAACCCCAATTCCAACTTACTTAAAATAAACCTTGTATTTACACACAGCTTGCTCAACTCTTAGATTCTTACATGTCTTCTAGTTTACAAGCTGATTCAGGGAAACACATTCTACACACTCTATTCATCCTGACTGTGTTGCTCAATTTGATCCATGCTGTGCTGATAATTTGCTTGACATTATTAACTTTTTATGTATGTTTTAATGTTTTACACTTCACCTTTTGTTTTACATATATTATCTTGTTTTGGGTTTTGCTGAACCATTAACCATTTTAATATTTTCTGCTTCCCTTCTTTTTAACCCTTGTGCTTTTTTTAAGCTTATTTCCATTAATTTAAAGGGACAGTAAAGTCGAAATTTAAATGTTCAGGAATCAGAGCATGCAATTTTAAACAAAACAACTTATTTACACCTGTTATCAAATGTGTTTTTCTTTCCTAAGACATGGAGAGTCCACAACGTCATTCCAATTACTAGTGGGATATACACTCCTGGCCAGCAGGGGGAGGCAAAGAGCACCACAGCAAAGCTGTTAAAGGGACATTATACACTCATTTTTTTCTTTGCATAAATGTTTTGTAGATGATCTATTTATATAGCCTATAAAGTTTTTTTTTTTTGAAATGTATAGTTTTGCTTATTTTTTATTATAACATTGCTCTGATTTTCAGACTCCTAACCAAGCCCCAAAGTTTTAGGAGAATACCGTCAGGTACCTACTCCAGCTTGCTCCTGTTTATGTAAAGGGTCTTTTCATATGCAAAAAAAGGAGGATGGGGGAGTGTCTTATTTCCCACTTGCAGTGGGCTTTCCTGCTAGCTTTTGAACAGAGCTAAACTGAGAACTAAGTAAGTTTTTAAACAGTTTTATACTGGATTTCTCTTGTTAAGTGTATCCAGTCCACGGATCATCCATTACTTGTGGGATATTCTCCTTCCCAACAGGAAGTTGCAAGAGGATCACCCACAGCAGAGCTGCTATATAGCTCCTCCCCTCACTGCCATATCCAGTCATTCTCTTGCAACTCTCAACAAAGATGGATGTAGTAAGAGGAGAGTGGTGTATTATAGTTAGTTTTTTAACTTCAATCAAAAGTTTGTTATTTTTAAATGGTATCAGAGTGTACTGTTTCATCTCAGGCAGCATTACAAGAAGAATCTGCCTGTGATTTCTATGATCTTAGCAGAAGTAACTAAGATCCACTGCCGTTCTCACATATTCTGAGGAGTGAGGTAACTTCAGAGGGGGAATGGCGTGCAGGTTTTCCTGCAATAAGGTATGTGCAGTTAACATATTTCTAGGGATGGAATTTGCTAGAAAAATGCTGCTGATACCGGATTAATGTAAGTTAAGCCTTAAATTCAGTGATAGCGACTGGTATCCGGCTTATTAACAGAGATACATACTCTTATAAAAGTGTAATATAAAACGTTTGCTGGCATGTTAATAGTTTTTATATATGTTTGGTGACAAAACTTATTGGGGCCTAGTTTTTTTCCACATGGCTGGCTTGATTTTTGCCTAGAAACAGTTTCCTGAGGCTTTCCACTGTTGTAATATGAGTGGGAGGGGCCTTTTTTACTGCTTTTCTGTGCAGCTAAAAATACTGAAAGAAACATTCAGCTTCCCTCTGCATGATACAGGACATCTCTGAAGGGCTCAAAAGGCTTCAAAGTCGTGTTTGAGGAGGGTAACAATCACAGTAGACTGTGGCAGTTGTGACTGTGTTTAAAAAACGTTTTTGTCATTTATTATTCTGTTTTTGTTATTAAGGGGTTAATCATCCATTTGCAAGTGGGTGCAATGCTCTGCTGACTTGTTACATACACTGTAAAAATTTTGTTAGTGTAACTGCCTTTTTTCACTGTTATTTCAAATTTTGTCAAAATTTGTTTCTCTTAAAGGCACAGTAACGTTTTTTATATTGCTTGTTAACTTGCTTTCAAGTGTTTTCCAAGCTTGCTAGTCTCATTGCTAGTCTGTACAAACATGTCTGAAACAGAGGATACTTGTTCATTATGTTTAAAAGCCATGGTGGAGCCCCATAGGAGAATGTGTACTAAATGTATTGATTTCACCTTAAACAGTAAAGATCAGTCTTTATCTATAAAAGAATTGTCACCAGAGGGTTCTGTCGAGGGGGAAGTTATGCCGACTAACTCTCCCCACGTGTCGGACCCTTCGCCTCCAGCTCAAGGGACGCACGCTAATATGGCGCCAAGTACATCAGGGACGCCCATAGCGATTACTTTGCAGGACATGGCTGCAATCATGAATAATACCCTGTCAGAGGTATTATCCAGATTGCCTGAATTGAGAGGCAAGCGCGATAGCTCTGGGGTTAGACAAGATACAGAGCGCGTAGATGCTGTAAGAGCCATGTCTGATACTGCGTCACAATATGCAGAACCTGAGGACGGAGAGCTTCAGTCTGTGGGTGACGTCTCTGAATCGGGGAGACCTGATTCAGAGATTTCTAATTTTAAATTTAAGCTTGAGAACCTCTGTGTATTGCTTGGGGAGGTATTAGCTGCTCTGAATTACTGTGACACAATTGCAGTGCCAGAGAAATTGTGTAGACTGGATAAATACTATGCAGTGCCGGTGAGTACTGATGTTTTTCCAATACCTAAAAGGCTTACAGAAATTATTAGTAAGGAGTGGGATAGGCCCGGTGTGCCCTTTTCCCCACCTCCTATATTTAGAAAAATGTTTCCAATAGATGCCACTACATGAGACTTATGGCAGACTGTCCCTAAGGTGGAGGGAGCAGTTTCTACTTTAGCAAAGTGTACCACTATCCCGGTTGAGGACAGTTGTGCTTTTTCAGATCCAATGGATAAAAAATTGGAGGGTTACCTTAAGAAAATGTTTATTCAACAATGTTTTATTTTACATCCCCTTGCATGCATTGCGCCTGTCACTGCTGCGGCGGCATTCTGGTTTGAGGCCCTGGAAGAGGCCATCCATACAGCTCCATTGACTGAAATTGTTGACAAGCTTAGAACTCTTAAGCTAGCTAACTCATTTGTTTCTGATGCCATTGTTCATTTGACTAAACTAAAGGCTAAGAATTCCGGATTTGCCATCCAGGCGCGTAGGACGCTATGGCTCAAATCCTGGTCAGCTGATGTGACTTCAAAGTCTAAATTACTCAACATTCCTTTCAAGGGGCAGACCTTATTCGGGCCTGGTTTGAAAGAAATTATTGCTGACATTGCTGGAGGTAAGGGTCATACCCTTCCTCAGGACAGGGCCAAATCTAAGGCCAAACAGTCTAATTTTCGTGCCTTTTGAAATTTCAAGGCAGGTGCAGCATCAACTTCCTCTGCTTCAAAAAAAGAGGGAACTTTTGCTCAATCCAAGCAGGCCTGGAAACCTAACCAGTCCTGGAACAAGGGCAAGCGGGCCAGAAAGCCTGCTGCTGCCTCTAAGACAGCATGAAGGAGCGGCCCCCTATCCGACAACGGATCTAGTAGGGGACAGATTCTCTCTCTTCGCCCAGGCGTGGGCAAGAGATGTTCAGGATCCCTGGGCGTTGGAGATCATATCTCAGGGATATCTTCTGGACTTCAAAGCTTCTCCTCCACAAGGGAGATTTCACCTTTCAAGATTATCTGCAAACCAGATAAAGAAAGAGGCATTCCTAAGCTGCGTACAAGATCTCCTTGTAATGGGAGTGATCCATCCAGTTCCGCGGACGGAACAAGGACAGGGGTTTTATTCAAATCCGATTCACAAGAATCATCATCAGGTCCTGAGGTTTGCCTTTCTAGACAGGCATTACCAATTTGTAGCTCTTCCATTCGGGTTGGCTACAGCCCCAAGAATTTTTACAAAGGTTCTGGGCGCACTTCTGGCAGTCCTAAGACCGCGAGGCATAGCGGTGGCTCCTTACCTGGACGACATCCTGATACAGGCGTCAAGCTTTCAAATTGCCAAATATCATACAGAGATAGTTCTGGCATTCCTGAGGTTGCATGGGTAGAAAGTGAACGAAGAAAAGTGTTCTCTATCTCCTCTCACAAGGGTTTCCTTCCTAGGGACTCTTAATAGATTCTGTAGAAATGAAAATTTACCTGACGGAGTCCAGGTTATCAAAACTTCTAAATGCTTGCCGTGTTCTTCACTCCATTCCGCGCCCCACGGTGGCTCAGTGCATGGAAGTAATCGGCTTAATGGTAGCGGCGATGGACATAGTACCATTCGCGCGCCTGCATCTCAGACCGCTGCAATTATGCATGCTCAGTCAGTGGAATGGGGATTACACAGATTTGTCCCCTCTACTAAATCTGGATCAGGAAACCAGAGATTCTCTTCTCTGGTGGTTATCTCGGGCCCATCTGTCCAAGGGTATGACCTTTCGCAGACCAGATTAGACAATTGTAACAACAGATGCCAGCCTTCTAGGTTGGGGTGCAGTCTGGAACTCCCTGAAGGCTCAGGGTTCATGGACTCAGGAGGAGAAACTCCTCCCAATAAATATTCTGGAGTTAAGAGTAATATTCAATGCTCTTCTGGCTTGGCCTCAGCTAGCAACCCTGAGGTTCATCAGATTTCAGTCGGACAACATCACGACTGTGGCTTACATCAACCATCAAGGGGGAACCAGGAGTTCCCTAGCGATGTCAGAAGTCTCCAAGATAATTCGCTGGGCAGAGACTCACTCTTGCCACCTGGCAGCGATCCATATCCCAGGTGTAGAGACCTCCTAGTAATGGGAGTGATCCATCCAGTTCCGCGGACGGAACAAAGACAGGGCTTTTATTCAAATCTGTTTGTGGTTCCCAAGAAAAAGGGAACCTTCAGACCAATCTTGGATCTAAAGATCTTAAACAAATTCCTCAGAGTTCCATCATTCAAAATGGAAACTATTCGGACCATACTACCCATGATCCAAGAGGGTCAGTACATGACCACAGTGGACTTAAAGGATGCCTACCTTCACATACCGATTCACAAAGATCATCATTGGTTCCTAAGGTTTGCCTTTCTAGACAGGCATTACCAATTTGTAGCTCTTCCCTTCGGGTTGGCCACTGCCCCGAGAATTTTTACAAAGGTTCTGGGCTCACTTCTGGCGGTTCTAAGACCGCGAGGCATAGCGGTGGCTCCGTATCTAGACGACATCCTGATACAGGCGTCAAGCTTTCAAATTGCCAAGTCTCATACAGAGATAGTTCTGGCATTTCTGAGGTCGCATACGTGGAAAAGAGTTCTCTATCACCATTCACAAGAGTCTCCTTCCTAGGGACTCTTATAGATTCTGTAGAGATGATAATTTACCTGACGGAGTCCAGGTTATCAAAACTTCTAAATGCTTGCCGTGTCCTTCATTCCATTCCACGCCCGTCAGTGGCTTAGTGCATGGAAGTAATCGGCTTAATGGTAGCGGCGATGGACATAGTACCATTCGCGCGCCTGCATCTCAGACCGCTGCAATTATGCATGCTCAGTCAGTGGAATGGGGATTACACAGATTTGTCCCCTCTACTAAATCTGGATCAGGAAACCAGAGATTCTCTTCTCTGGTGGTTATCTCGGGCCCATCTGTCCAAGGGTATGACCTTTCGCAGACCAGATTGGACAATTGTAACAACAGATGCCAGCCTTCTAGGTTGGGGTGCAGTCTGGAACTCCCTGAAGGCTCAGGGTTCATGGACTCAGGAGGAGAAACTCCTCCCAATAAATATTCTGGAGTTAAGAGTAATATTCAATGCTCTTCTGGCTTGGCCTCAGCTAGCAACCCTGAGGTTCATCAGATTTCAGTCGGACAACATCACGACTGTGGCTTACATCAACCATCAAGGGGGAACCAGGAGTTCCCTAGCGATGTCAGAAGTCTCCAAGATAATTCGCTGGGCAGAGACTCACTCTTGCCACCTGTCAGCGATCCATATCCCAGGTGTAGAGAACTGGGAGGCGGATTTTCTAAGTCGTCAGACTTTTCATCCGGGGGAATGGGAACTCCATCCGTAGGTGTTTGCTCAACTGATCCATCGTTGGGGCAAACCAGAACTGGATCTCATGGCGTCTCGCCAGAACGCCAAGCTTCCTTGTTACGGATCCAGTTCCAGGGACCCGGGAGCGACGCTGATAGATGCTCTAGCAGCTCCTTGGTTCTTCAACCTGGCTTATGTGTTTCCACCGTTTCCTCTGCTCCCTCGACTGATTGCCAAAATCAAGCAGGAGAGAGCATCAGTGATTTTGATAGCGCCTGTGTGGCCACGCAGGACCTGGTATGCAGACCTAGTGGACATGTCTTCCTTTCCACCATGGACTCTGCCTCTGAGACAGGACCTTCTAATACAAGGTCCTTTCAATCATCCGAATCTAATTTCTCTGAGACTGACTGCATGGAGATTGAACGCTTGATTCTATCAAGGCGTGGCTTCTCCGAGTCAGTCATTGATACCTTAATACAGGCACGAAAGCCTGTCACCAGGAAAATCTACCATAAGATATGGCGTAAATATCTTTATTGGTGTGAATCCAAGAATTACTCATGGAGTAAGGTTAGGATTCCTAGGATATTGTCCTTTCTCCAAGAGGGTTTGGACAAAGGATTATCAGCTAGTTCTTTAAAAGGACAGATTTCTGCTCTGTCTATTCTTTTGCACAAGTGTCTGGCAGAGGTTCCAGACGTCCAGGCATTTTGTCAGGCTTTGGTTAGAATTAAGCCTGTGTTTAAAACTGTTGCTCCCCCGTGGAGCTTAAACTTGGTTCTTAAAGTTCTTCAGGGAGTTCCGTTTGAACCCCTTCATTCCATTGATATTAAACTTTTATCTTGGAAAGTTCTGTTTTTGATGGCTATTTCCTCGGCTCGAAGAGTCTCTGAGCTATCTGCCTTACAATGTGATTCTCCTTATCTGATTTTTCATGTAGATAAGGTAGTTCTGCGTACCAAACCTGGGTTTTTGCCTAAGGTGGTTTCTAACAAGAATATCAATCAAGAGATTGTTGTTCCATCATTGTGTCCTAATCCTTCAAAGAAGGAACGTCTCTTACATAATCTGGACGTAGTCTGTGCCTTGAAGTTTTACTTACAAGCTACTAAAGATTTTCGCCAAACATCTTCCCTGTTTGTCGTTTACTCTGGACAGAGGAGAGGTCAAAAAGCTTCGGCAACCTCTCTTTCCTTTTGGCTTTGGAGCATAATTCGCTTAGCCTATGAGACTGCTGGACAGCAGCCCCCTGAAAGGATTACAGCTCATTCTACTAGAGCTGTGGCTTCCACCTGGGCCTTTAAAAATGAGGCCTCTGTTGAACAGATTTGCAAGGCTGCGACTTGGTCTTCGCTTCACACCTTTTCAAAATTTTACAAATTTGATATTTTTGCTTCTTCGGAGGCTGTTTTTGGGAGAAAGGTTCTTCAGGCAGTGTTTCCTTCCGTTTAATCCTGCCTTGTCCCTCCCATCATCCGTGTACTTTATCTTTGGTATTGGTATCCCATAAGTAATGGATGATCCGAGGACTGGATACACTTAACAAGAGAAAACATAATTTATGCTTACCTGATAAATTTATTTCTCTTGTAGTGTATCCAGTCCACGGCCCGCCCTGTCCTTTTAAGGCAGGTCTAAATTTTAATTAAACTACAGTCACCACTGCACCCTATGGTTTCTCCTTTCTCGTCTTGTTTCGGTCGAATGACTGGATATGGCAGTGAGGGGGGAGCTATATAGCAGCTCTGCTGTGGGTGATCCTCTTGCAACTTCTTGTTGGGAAGGAGAATATCCCATAAGTAATGGATGATCCGTGGACTGGATACACTACAAGAGAAATACATTTATCAGGTAAGCATAAATTATGTTTTTTCTAATCCCAGTTCCTCTCCTCCATTGCTATTCCCTTGAACCACCCTTAACATGTAAGCCTAAGACCCCTACTGTTTGCAGGTCACCTTCATAAGAGCTGACTACAACAGTGCAACTCTTGGCAGGGCCCTCTACCCATATTATCCCTATAAATCTTACCTTGTATATCGCCTATGTTTATAGTGCTGCAGAATCTGTGGCTCTAAAATTCTATCTCCAGGCTACTAAAGATTTTCAACAGTCTTCTGCCCTTTTTGTAGTATTTGCTGGCAAACGTAGGGGTCAGAAAGCCACGTCAACTATTCTTTCTTTTTGGTTGCAAACTGTCATTTGCTTGGCTTATGACACTGCTGAGAGGATTACGGCTTATTCAACTAGGGCTGTTTCTACTTCCTGGGCCTTTAAAAACAAGGCTTCTGTGGAACAAATTTGCAAGGCTACTTGGTCCTCGTTATATACATTTTCCAAATTTTCCAAATTCAATGTTTTTGCCTCAGCTGAGGCTTCCTTTGTGAGAAAAGTTCTTAAAGCGGTGGTGCCCTCAGTTTAACTCCGCCTGTCTTGTTTCTCCCTTTCCATTCTGTGTCCTCTAGCTTGGGTATTGGTTCCCACTATTAATTAGAATGGTTTTGTGGACTCTCCATGCCATTGGAAAGGAAACAAAATGTATGCTTACCTGATAAATGTATTTCTTATTAATTAAATTATTTTCTTTCCTGGCATGTAGAGTCCACAACCCACCCTTGACTAAAATATAAGACGGCTTATTGTTATAGTTGTTTTTTTCTAAACTTCAGGCACCTCTATACCCTTGTGTCCTCTTCTCTTTCTATATTCCCTCAGCTGAATGACTGGGGGCTTATGGGAAGTGGGAGGGATACTTAAACATTTTCTGGGGTGTTCTTTGCCTCCTCCTGGTGGCCAGGAGTTGAATTCCCACTAGTAATTAGTATGGTTTTGTGGACTCTCCATGCCAGGAAAGAAAAGAATGTAAAAAATTACAATGTAATAAAATACAAGAAAACAAGGATACTTGCATAAAATTGAAGATCCACAAATGTAGCTTGTCCAGTATCTTAAATCTGGCCAGACTGAATGACAAAAGATAAATAACTGTATTTCTTTCCTAAGATATGGAGAGTCCACAACGTCATTCAATTACTAGTTGGAATATCACTCCTGGCCAGCAGTAGGAGGCAAAGAGCACCACGGCAAAGCTGTTAAGTGTTACTCCCCTACCCATAAACCCCAGTCATTCTCTTTGCCTCTGTCAATGGAGGAGGTGATGTTTGGCGTCTGAAGAAATGAATTCCCTTTTCAGGTACTTTTCCCTGCAAACAAGGATTTGGGTTTAGCTGAGTTCACGTCAATCTCTTCAGTAGAGGAGTGGTGGCACATTGCTGCCCATGGTCCAGAAAGCCAGAGTTGGTTACTCTGTTCTTTCTTTTTCTACAGGTCTCTGTAAGGAGTATGTGTCCTTTCACGCCTTGTGAGCTGTCTTCCTGCCGGACAGCTAGACTGCAGGTAAGTACTTTTGTCTTCTAGGTCTTGGAGACTTGCACTTCAGAAGAATATGTCATATGCAGTAGATGGGGACATTTTTAAAATCCTTTATACAGGATTTTCTTTGGCAGTGGGCATGCACATTGTGGATGTTCAGACTAGGGATTAATCTTCCTTTCTCCAACATAGGTGTGTCCGGTCCACGGCGTCATCCTTACTTGTGGGATATTCTCTTCCCCAACAGGAAATGGCAAAGAGCCCAGCAAAGCTGGTCACATGATCCCTCCTAGGCTCCGCCTTCCCCAGTCATTCTCTTTGCCGTTGCACAGGCAACATCTCCACGGAGATGGCTCAGAGTTTTTTGGTGTTTAAATGTAGTTTTATTCTTCAATCAAGAGTTTGTTATTTTAAAATAGTGCTGGTATGTACTATTTACTCTGAAACAGAAAAGAGATGAAGATTTCTGTTTGTAAGAGGAAAATGATTTTAGCAACCGTTACTAAAATCGATGGCTGTTTCCACACAGGACTGTTGAGAGGAATTAACTTCAGTTGGGGGAAACAGTGAGCAGACTTTGGCTGCTTGAGGTATGACACATTTCTAACAAGACTTGGTAATGCTGGAAGCTGTCATTTTCCCTATGGGATCCGGTAAGCCATTTTCTTAATTTTCAATATAAGAATAAAAGGGCTTCACAAGGGCTTTAAAGACTGGTAGACATTTTTCTGGGCCAAAACGATTACTTTATAAGCATATTTAATGGTTTATAACTTTGGAGAGTTATTTTAATCTTGGGAATTTTATTAAAAAAACGGCAGGCACTGTATTGGACACCTTTTTCACTGGGGGCCTTTTCTAGTCATAGGCAGAGCCTCATTTTCGCGCCACTAATGCGCAGTTGTTTTTGAGAAGCAAGGCATGCAGATGCATGTGTGAGGAGCTCAGATCCACTGAAAAAGCTTATTGAAGGCGTCATTTGGTATCGTATTCCCCTCTGGGCTTGGTTGGGTCTCAGCAAAGCAGATACCAGGGACTGTATAGGGGTTAAATGTAAAAACGGCTCCGGTTCCGTTATTTTAAGAGTTAAAGCTTTCAAATTTGGTGTGCAATACTTTTAAGGCTTTATGACACTGTGGTGACATTTTGGTGAATTTTGAACATTTCCTTCATACTTTTGCGTATATTCAGTAAAAAAGTGTGTTCAGTTTAAAATTTAAAGAGACAGTAACGGTTTTATTTTAAAACGTTTTTTGTGCTTTGTTATCAAGTTTATGCCTATTAACATGTCTGAACTATCAGATAGACGATGTTCTGTATGTTCGGAAGCCAAGGTTCCTCTCCATTTAAATATATGTGATGAATGTGACAAACAAAGTAGGGACAATGATGCCACTGATAATAATGTTGCCCAAAATGATTCCTTAAGTGAGGGGAGTAAGCATGGTACTGCATCATCTCCTTCTATGTCTACACCAGTCTTGCCCACTCAGGAGGTCCCTAGTGAATCTAGTGCGCCAATCCTCCTTACTATGCAACAATTAACGGCTGTAATGGATAATTCTATTAAAAACATTTTAGCCAAAATGCCCACTTATCAGCGAAAGCGCGACTGCTCTGTTTTAGATACTGAAGAGCATGAGGACGCTGATGATAATGGTTCTGACATGCCCTTACACCAGTCTGAAGGGGCTAGGGAGGTTTTGTCTGAGGGAGAAATTTCAGATTCAGGAAAAATTTCTCAGCAAGCTGAACCTGACGTTATTACATTTAAATTTAAATTGGAACATCTCCGCGCTCTGCTTAAGGAGGTGTTATCTACTCTGGATGATTGTGACAATTTGGTCATTCCAGAGAAATTATGTAAGATGGACAGGTTCCTAGAGGTCCCGGTGCCCCCCGAAGCTTTTCCTATACCCAAGCGGGTGGCGGACATTGTAAATAAAGAATGGGAAAGGCCCGGCATACCTTTTGTCCCTCCCCCTATATTTAAGAAATTATTTCCTATGGTCGACCCCAGGAAGGACTTATGGCAGACAGTCCCCAAGGTCGAGGGGGCGGTTTCTACTCTAAACAAACGCACCACTATCCCTATAGAAGATAGTTGTGCTTTCAAAGATCTTATGGATAAAAAATTAGAGGGTTTGCTTAAAAAGATGTTTGTTCAGCAAGGTTACCTTCTACAACCAATTTCATGCATTGTTCCTGTCACTACAGCAGCGTGTTTCTGGTTCGAGGAACTAGAAAAGTCGCTCAATCAAGCATCCTCTTATGAGGAGGTTATGTACAGAGTTCAAGCACTTAAGTTGGCTAACTCTTTTACCTTAGACGCCACTTTGCAATTAGCTAGATTAGCGGCGAAAAATTCAGGTTTTGCTATTGTGGCGCGCAGAGCGCTTTGGCTGAAGTCTTGGTCAGCGGATGTGTCCTCCAAGAACAGATTGCTTAACATCCCTTTCAAGGGGAAAACGCTGTTTGGCCCTGACTTGAAAGAGATTATTTCAGACATCACTGGGGGAAAGGGCCACGCCCTTCCTCAGGATAGGTCTTTTAAGGCTAAAAATAAAACAAATTTTCGTCCCTTTCGCAGAAACGGACCAGCCTCAAATTCTACATCCTCTAAGCAAGAGGGTAATTCTTCTCAAACCAAGCCAGCCTGGAGACCGATGCAAGGCTGGAACAAAGGTAAGCAGGCCAAGAAGCCCGCTACCGCTACCAAGACAGCATGAGATGCTGGCCCCCGATCCGGGACCGGATCTGGTGGGGGGCAGACTCTCTCTTCGCTCAGGCTTGGGCAAGAGATGTTCAGGATCCTTGGGCGCTAGAAATAGTTTCTCAAGGTTATCTCCTGGAATTCAAGGAACTACCCCCAAGGGGAAGGTTCCACAGGTCTCAATTGTCTTCAGACCAAATAAAAAGACAGGCATTCTTACATTGTGTAGAAGACCTGTTAAAAATGGGAGTGATTCATCCTGTTCCATTAGGAGAACAAGGGATGGGGTTTTACTCCGATCTGTTCATAGTTCCCAAAAAAGAGGGAACATTCAGGCCAGTTTTGGATCTCAAGATCCTAAACAAATTTCTCAAGGTCCCATCGTTCAAGATGGAAACCATTCGGACAATTCTTCCTACCATCCAGGAAGGTCAATTCATGACCACGGTGGATTTAAAGGATGCGTATCTACATATTCCTATCCACAAGGAACATCATCGGTTCCTAAGATTCGCCTTTCTGGACAAGCATTACCAGTTTGTGGCACTTCCATTCGGACTAGCCACTGCTCCAAGAATTTTCACAAAGGTACTAGGGTCCCTTCTAGCGGTGCTAAGGCCAAGGGGCATTGCAGTAGTACCCTACTTGGACGACATTCTGATTCAAGCGTCGTCTCTACCACAAGCAAAGGCTCATACGGACATTGTCCTAGCCTTTCTCAGATCTCACGGGTGGAAAGTGAACGTAGAAAAAAGTTCTCTATTCTCGTCAACAAGAGTTCCCTTCTTGGGAACAATAATAGACTCCTTGGAAATGAAGATTTTTCTGACAGAAGCCAGAAAATCAAAACTTCTAAGCTCTTGTCAAGTACTTCATTCTGTTCTTCTTCCTTCCATAGCATTCATCTAAGACCATTACAACTGTGCATGCTCAGACAGTGGAATGGGGATTATACAGATTTGTCCCCGACGATCCAAGTAGATCAGAGGACCAGAGATTCACTCCGTTGGTGGCTGACCCTGGACAACCTGTCCCAAGGGATGAGCTTCAGAAGACCAGAGTGGGTCATTGTAACGACCGACGCCAGCCTGGTGGGCTGGGGCGCGGTCTGGAAACACCTGAAGGCTCAGGGTCTATGGTCTCGGGAAGAATCTCTTCTCCCGATAAACATTCTGGAACTGAGAGCGATATTCAATGCTCTCAAGGCTTGGCCTCAACTAGCAAAGGCCAAATTCATAAGGTTTCAATCAGACAACATGACGACTGTTGCATATATCAACCATCAGGGGGGAACAAGGAGTTCCCTGGCGATGGAAGAAGTGACCAAAGTAATTCAATGGGCGGAGCTTCACTCCTGCCACTTGTCTGCAATCCACATCCCAGGAGTGGAAAATTGGGAAGCGGATTTTCTGAGTCGTCAGACATTTCATCCGGGGGAGTGGGAACTCCATCCGGAAATCTTTGCCCAAATAACTCAATTATGGGGCATTCCAGACATGGATCTGATGGCGTCTCGTCAGAACTTCAAGGTTCCTTGCTACGGGTCCAGATCCAGGGATCCCAAGGCGACTCTAGTAGATGCACTAGTAGCGCCCTGGACCTTCAACCTAGCTTAAGTGTTCCCACCGTTTCCTCTCATTCCCAGGCTGGTAGCCAGGATCAATCAAGAGAGGGCTTCGGTGATCTTGATAGCTCCTGCGTGGCCACGCAGAACTTGGTATGCAGACCTGGTGAATATGTCATCGGCTCCACCATGGAAGCTACCTTTGAGACGGGACCTTCTTGTTCAAGGTCCGTTCGAACATCCGAATCTGGCATCACTCCAACTGACTGCTTGGAGATTGAACGCTTGATTTTATCAAAGCGAGGGTTCTCAGATTCTGTCATTGATACTCTTATTCAGGCTAGAAAGCCTGTAACTAGGAAAATTTACCATAAAGTATGGAAGAAATATATCTGTTGGTGCGAATCGAAAGGATTCCCATGGAACAGGGTAAAAATTCCTAAGATTCTATCCTTTCTACAAGAGGGTTTGGAGAAAGGATTATCTGCAAGTTCTTTGAAGGGACAGATTTCTGCTTTATCTGTTTTACTTCACAAGAAGCTGGCGGCTGTGCCAGATGTTCAGGCTTTTGTTCAGGCTCTGGTTAGAATCAAGCCTGTTTACAAACCTTTGACTCCTCCTTGGAGTCTCAATTTAGTTCTTTCAGTTCTTCAAGGGGTTCCGTTTGAACCCTTACATTCCGTAGATATTAAGTTATTATCTTGGAAAGTTTTGTTTTTGGTTGCAATTTCTTCTGCTAGAAGAGTTTCAGAGTTATCTGCTCTGCAGTGTTCTCCTCCTTATCTGGTGTTCCATGCAGATAAGGTGGTTTTGCGTACTAAACCTGGTTTTCTTCCGAAAGTTGTTTCTAACAAAAATATTAACCAGGAGATAGTTGTGCTGTCCGAATCCAGTTTCAAAGAAGGAACGTTTGTTGCACAATTTGGATGTAGTTCGTGCTCTAAAATTCTATTTAGAGGCTACAAAGGATTTCAGACAAACATCTTCCTTGTTTGTTGTTTATTCTGGTAAAAGGAGAGGTCAAAAAGCAACTTCTACCTCTCTCTCTTTTTGGCTTAAAAGCATCATCAGATTGGCTTATGAGACTGCCAGACGGCAGCCTCCTGAAAGAATCACAGCTCATTCCACTAGGGCTGTGGCTTCCACATGGGCCTTCAAGAACGAGGCTTCTGTTGATCAGATATGTAGGGCAGCGACTTGGTCTTCACTGCACACTTTTACCAAATTTTACAAATTTGATACTTTTGCTTCTTCTGAGGCTATTTTTGGGAGAAAGGTTTTGCAAACCGTGGTGCCTTCCATCTAGGTGACCTGATTTGCTCCCTCCCATCATCCGTGTCCTAAAGCTTTGGTATTGGTTCCCACAAGTAAGGATGACGCCGTGGACCGGACACACCTATGTTGGAGAAAACAGAATTTATGTTTACCTGATAAATTACTTTCTCCAACGGTGTGTCCGGTCCACGGCCCGCCCTGGTTTTTTAATCAGGTCTGATGATTTAATTTCTCTAACTACAGTCACCACGGTATCATATGATTTCTCCTATGCAAATATTCCTCCTTTACGTCGGTCGAATGACTGGGGAAGGCGGAGCCTAGGAGGGATCATGTGACCAGCTTTGCTGGGCTCTTTGCCATTTCCTGTTGGGGAAGAGAATATCCCACAAGTAAGGATGACGCCGTGGACCGGACACACCGTTGGAGAAAGTAATTTATCAGGTAAACATAAATTCTGTTTTTATTGGGACGTTTTTCCTCTTTGGGCTAATTTTGTTGAAATACTTAATTAGTATGTGTGTGGCTAATGTTTTATACAGGGATTTATGTATAAACTTAAAATTTGGCAGTTGGTTTTCTTTGCTTGCTTAGCTCGAACAGGCGAACTGACAAACTGCTTGAGTTTTAAACCAGCTGCAGCTACTTGCATCTTATGTTGTAGGCAGAGGGAAACGTGCGCCTTTTACTTCCTGCATAGTTTCCTCTTCCTGCCGGTCATGTGACTTCTCTCTGATGTCGAATATTCGCGGAGCGGCGTCATTGAATTTCAGTCTATTTAGTGTCAATCTACTATACGATCGTTTTAGACACTTCTGGCAGCCAAATTGTGGTATTAAAAATTCTTAAAGTGACCGTGTATTTAAAAAATTTCTACAATTTGGGGAATTTTTTATTTAGTATTATGGACCAAGACTCAAATGCTTGTAATGCCTAGAGGCACAAATTGTTTTGCCTATGCAATTCTGTGCTGCATGCTTAGCTAGAACACTTCAAATTAAAGATAAATGGTTGCCCTCTGAACCCAATTTCTCAGGATGATGCTGTTCAGGCAATGCCATTGCTTTCTCCTCAAACGTCCCAAGCCTCTATGACGTCACATACAGTGCCCTGCAGTTCCTCTCAGCCTCCTGGAGGAGTTTATTTGCCTGCAGATTTTGCTGCACAGGTATCTTCTGCGGCATAATCTACTTTTCCTATGCTGGGAAACGCAAGAGGAAAATTAGACATTCAGATAGTAAGGTTTCTGTTCCACGCAGGTTGCCCTCCCTCATAAGTATTATGAGGAGGATACTCTGGTAGCCTCTGAGGGTGAAATCTCAGATTCGGACAGTATTATTCCTTCATCTGATACTGAAGTAAACTTCAGATTTAAGCTTGAGCACCTTTGTGTACTGTTAAAGGAGGTATTGGCTACTTTGGACGACTCCGATACTTCTGTCGTCCCTTCCTCTGTGGAAGTTTTTCCTGTCCCAGACCGTGTGACGGAGATTATTTCACAAGAATTGGAGAAGCCAGGGATTCATTTCTCCCTGTCTCCCGTATTTAAAAAGAGGTTTCCTGTTGCTGGCTCCATTAAAGATTCATGGCGCACGGTGCCTAAAGTAGAAGGGGATATTTCTACTCTGGCTAAGCGAACTATGATCCCTATAGAGGATAAATGCTCCTTTAAGAATCCCATGGACAAAAAGCTGGAAGCTTATTTGAAGAAGATATATGTTCATCAAGGTCTTCAATGGCAACCTGCAGTTTGTATTGCCACAGTAGTAAGTGCGGCATCTTATTGGTGCAGCATCTTGTCTGAATCAATTTTAGCAGAGAGACTGTTGGAGGAGATACAAGATAGGATTAAGGCTCTCAAACTAGCCAATTCCTTTATTCCTAATGCTAACATGCAAGTTATTAGACTGGGAGCCAAGATGTCTGCTTCACTGTCCTAGCCCGCAGGGCATTGTGGCTAAAATCTTGGTCAGCTGATGTTACCTCTAAGTCCAAGCTTCTGACGCTTCATTACAAAGGGAAGACCTTGTTCGGACCTGGTCTGGCAGAAATCATTTCTGATATTACGGGTGGAAAAGGGTCTTTTCTACCGCAAGACAAGAAGAACAGACTCAAAGGACGTCAAAGTAATTTTTGTTCCTTTCGTAACTTCAAAAGTCTTCCTCTCCCTCTTCCAAGCAGGAGCAGTCCAAGTCTTCTTGGAAGCCCAATCAGTCTTGGAATAAGGGGAAGCAATCAAAGAAACCCTCAGCTGAGTCTAAGTCAACATGAAGGGTCGGCCCCCGGTCCAGGTTAGGATCAAGTGGGGGCAGACTTTCCCTGTTTTTTGTCAAGCGTGGATACGAGATATCCCAGATCCTTGGGCTGTGGACAAAGTATCTCAGGGTTACAAAATACAATTCAAAACTTTTCCTCTCAGGGGAAGATTCCACCTCTCAAGATTATCTGCAGACCAGGTAAAAACTGCGTTCAGGACCTTTCCTCCCTGGAATTGATTGTTCCAGTAAGGGAACAGGGTCTAGGATTCTATTCAAATCTGTTTGTGGTTCCTAAAAAAGAGGGAACTTTTCGACCAATTTTATACCTAAAGTGCCTCTACAGGTTTCTCAGGGTACCGTCCTTCAAAATTGAAACCATTCGTTTTATTCTTCCTTTGGTCCAAGAGGGTCAGTTCATGACGACCATAGACCTGAAGGACGTGTATCTTCATGTTCCCATCCACAGGGATCATCACAAATTCCTGAGATTCGCTTTTCTAGACAAACGCTTTCAGTTTGTGGCTCTTCCGTTTGGACTTGCCACAGCTTACAGAGATCTTGTTGTCTTTTCTACATTCCCACGGTTAGGAAGTGAATCTGGAAAAGAGTTCCATTGTACCAGCTACAAGGGTGGTTTTCTTAGCAACCATAATAGATTCTCTGTCTATGAAAAATTTTCTGACAGAGGTCAGAAAATCCCAAATTATCTCCTCTTGCCTCAATGTATGGAGGTAATTGGTCTGATGGTCGTTTCCATGGACATCATTCCCTTTGCTCGATTCCATTTGAGAGCTCTGCAATTATGCATGCTCAGACAATGGAACGAGACCAGTCAACAAGAGACTCTCTCCCATGGTGGCTTTCTCAGGGCCATCTGTCTCAGGGCACATGCTTCCGGAGACCTTCCTGGGTGATTGTGACCACGGACACCATCCTGCTAGGCTAGGGTGCAGTCTGGGACTCGGGAGGAGTCTGCTCTCCCCATAAACATATTGGAGTTGAGAGCGATTTACAATGCTCTGATGGCTTGGCCTCAATTGTCCTTGGCACGGTTTATCCGGTTTCAGTCGGACAACATCAACTCAGTGGCTTACATCAACCACCAGGAAGGAACTCAGAGTTCCTTAGCCATAAAGGAGGTGGCACGGATTATTCAGTGAGCGGAAGCTCACAATTGTTGTCTATCTGCCATCCACATTCCTGGAGTGGACAACTGGGAAGCGGATTTCCTGAGCAGACAGACATTTCATCCCGGGAGTGGGCTCTCCATTCAGAGGTGTTCTCCAAGTTAACCCTCAAATGGGAGGTGCCGGAGATGGATCTGATGGCGTCTCGGCAGAACACCAAGCTTCCATGGTATGATTCAATGTCAAGAGATCCTCAGGCCGCTCTGATAGATGCTCTGGCGGATCCTTGGGATTTCGGTCTAGCATACCTGTTTCCTCTGTTGCGTTTCTTCCACGGGTTATTTCTCATATCACACAAGAGAGAGCGTCAGTAATTCTAATAGCTCCTGCATGGTCTTGCAGGATCTGGTATGCAGACTTAGTGAAGATGTCTTCTCGGCTGCCTTGTAGGTTGCCTCTGAGGAAGGACCTTCTAACTCATGGTCCATTCCTCCATCCAAATCTCATTTCTCTGAAGCTGACTGCTTGGAAATTGAATGCTTAGTTCTGTCTAAGCGTGTATTTTCTGTGTCGGTCATTGAGACCATGATCCAGGCTCGCAAGCCTGTTACTATAAAAATTTACCATAAGATATGACATAAATACCTTGTTTGGTATGAATCTAAGGGCTACTCTTGCAGTAGGGTCAGGATTCCTAGAATTTTGTCTTTTTTCTTCAGGAAGGTCTGGAGAAAGGGTTGTCAGTCAGTTCTCTGAAAGGTCAGATTTCTACAAGCTTCTGGCGGATGTGCCAGATGTTCAATCTTTTTGTCAGGCCCTGGTCAGAATTAGGCCTGTGTTTAAAGGATTACTTTCTGTTATAATTTTTAAGCCAAACAACTAACATATTAAAGTTAATAAACATTAATTAAAACCTACTGACCTATATTTTCTCCAAAACGAAGTTTCATAACGTTATAAAAGTTATATCTTTTATTCCCCGATGATGTCACGTTATCCTGCCCACTATTTTCAGCACTGTGTGTTCAAAATACTTAAACCAATGAAATTGTGTTTAAAGCGCCATTTTGAAACCTAGGTATTGTAAACGGATTGGTACAGAGCAAAGGATACCAACAGAGTGGGTTTGGAAAACAATTAAATTTGCAGACAAGATTTCTGATATACGGTAGAGATATGTTAATGAAATGCTATTGATAAAAAGCGTATTTGGGGTAGTTAGTTGGTAACAGGCATAGAAAATATTTACTTACAGTGGCCCTTTAAAGCTGTTGCACCTCGGAACCTTAATCTTGTTCTTAAAGTTTTGCAGCAGGCTCCGTTTGAGCCAATTCATTCCATAGATATTAAGTTGCTATCTTGGAAGGTTTTCTTTCTTATTCCTATCTCTTCTGCTCGGAGAGTTTCGGCACTCTCAGCTTTGCAGTGTGATTCACCTTATCTTTAATGCGGTTAAGGCGGTTCTTCGTACCAAATTGGGGTTTCTTCCTAAAGTGATTTCGGATTGAAATATTAATCGGGAAATTGTTGTTTCTTCTCTCTGTCCCAATCCTCCTCCTCATAAAGAACGTCTGTTGCACAACTTGGATGTTGTGCATGCTCTAACATTCCACCTACAGACGACTAAGAATTTTTGCCAGTCTTCTTCCCTGTTTGTTTGTTTCTCAGGAAAGCGTAAGGGTCAGAAGGCTACTTTTACTTTGCTTTCCCTCTGTTTGAGAAATAGGATTAGTTTTGCTTATGAGACTGCTGGACAGCAGCCTCCTCAGAGAATTACAGCTCATTCCACTAGGGCTGTCTCCTCTTCTTGGGCTTTCAAAGATGAAGCTTCTGTTGAACAGCTTTGAAAGGCTGCAACTTGGTCCTCTCTGCATACTTTTTACAAATTTGATACTTTTGAGTCGGCTGAGGCCTCTTTTGGGAGAAAGGTTCTTCAAGCGGTGGTGCCTTCTGTTTAGGTCTGCCTGTCTTGTTCTTGCTCCCTGTTCATTCTGTGTCCTCTAGCCTGGGTATTGGTTCCCACTAGTAATTGAATGATGTTGTGGACTCTCTTATTCTCTTATCTCTTATTAAGACAGTTATTTTTGACTAAGCCTCAGGCACCTTTCCTTTGTGTTATTCTTTTTCCATTTCCCTTCGGTCGAATGACTGGGGATTAGGGGTAGTAGAGTGACACTTAACAGCTTTGCTGTGGTGCATTTTGCCTCCTACTGCTGTCTAGGAGTGATATTACCATAGATATTAAGTTGCTATCTTGGAAGGTTTTCTTTCTTATTCCTATCTCTTCTGCTCGGAGAGTTTCGGCACTCTCAGCTTTGCAGTGTGATTCACCTTATCTTTAATGCGGTTAAGGCGGTTCTTCGTACCAAATTGGGGTTTCTTCCTAAAGTGATTTCGGATTGAAATATTAATCGGGAAATTGTTGTTTCTTCTCTCTGTCCCAATCCTCCTCCTCATAAAGAACGTCTGTTGCACAACTTGGATGTTGTGCATGCTCTAACATTCCACCTACAGACGACTAAGAATTTTTGCCAGTCTTCTTCCCTGTTTGTTTGTTTCTCAGGAAAGCGTAAGGGTCAGAAGGCTACTTTTACTTTGCTTTCCCTCTGTTTGAGAAATAGGATTAGTTTTGCTTATGAGACTGCTGGACAGCAGCCTCCTCAGAGAATTACAGCTCATTCCACTAGGGCTGTCTCCTCTTCTTGGGCTTTCAAAGATGAAGCTTCTGTTGAACAGCTTTGAAAGGCTGCAACTTGGTCCTCTCTGCATACTTTTTACAAATTTGATACTTTTGAGTCGGCTGAGGCCTCTTTTGGGAGAAAGGTTCTTCAAGCGGTGGTGCCTTCTGTTTAGGTCTGCCTGTCTTGTTCTTGCTCCCTGTTCATTCTGTGTCCTCTAGCCTGGGTATTGGTTCCCACTAGTAATTGAATGATGTTGTGGACTCTCTTATTCTCTTATCTCTTATTAAGACAGTTATTTTTGACTAAGCCTCAGGCACCTTTCCTTTGTGTTATTCTTTTTCCATTTCCCTTCGGTCGAATGACTGGGGATTAGGGGTAGTAGAGTGACACTTAACAGCTTTGCTGTGGTGCATTTTGCCTCCTACTGCTGTCTAGGAGTGATATTACCATAGATATTAAGTTGCTATCTTGGAAGGTTTTCTTTCTTATTCCTATCTCTTCTGCTCGGAGAGTTTCGGCACTCTCAGCTTTGCAGTGTGATTCACCTTATCTTTAATGCGGTTAAGGCGGTTCTTCGTACCAAATTGGGGTTTCTTCCTAAAGTGATTTCGGATTGAAATATTAATCGGGAAATTGTTGTTTCTTCTCTCTGTCCCAATCCTCCTCCTCATAAAGAACGTCTGTTGCACAACTTGGATGTTGTGCATGCTCTAACATTCCACCTACAGACGACTAAGAATTTTTGCCAGTCTTCTTCCCTGTTTGTTTGTTTCTCAGGAAAGCGTAAGGGTCAGAAGGCTACTTTTACTTTGCTTTCCCTCTGTTTGAGAAATAGGATTAGTTTTGCTTATGAGACTGCTGGACAGCAGCCTCCTCAGAGAATTACAGCTCATTCCACTAGGGCTGTCTCCTCTTCTTGGGCTTTCAAAGATGAAGCTTCTGTTGAACAGCTTTGAAAGGCTGCAACTTGGTCCTCTCTGCATACTTTTTACAAATTTGATACTTTTGAGTCGGCTGAGGCCTCTTTTGGGAGAAAGGTTCTTCAAGCGGTGGTGCCTTCTGTTTAGGTCTGCCTGTCTTGTTCTTGCTCCCTGTTCATTCTGTGTCCTCTAGCCTGGGTATTGGTTCCCACTAGTAATTGAATGATGTTGTGGACTCTCTTATTCTCTTATCTCTTATTAAGACAGTTATTTTTGACTAAGCCTCAGGCACCTTTCCTTTGTGTTATTCTTTTTCCATTTCCCTTCGGTCGAATGACTGGGGATTAGGGGTAGTAGAGTGACACTTAACAGCTTTGCTGTGGTGCATTTTGCCTCCTACTGCTGTCTAGGAGTGATATTACCACTAGTAATTGAATGACTTTGAGGACTCTCCATATCCGGAAAGAAAAATGTTTTTGTCATATAGTCTGGCCAGACTTAAATGTACATAAAAAAAGAAATTTCTTTCACGATTCTGATAGAGAATACAATTTTAAATAAAATTCCAATTTACTTACTTTATTTAATTTGCTTCATTTATCAGATATCCTATGTTGAAAAATAGCAATGCACATGGGTGAGCCAATCACACAAGGCATCTATACAGCCACCAATCACAAGCCACTGAGCATATTTAGTTATGTTTTTCAACAAAAGAATAGAGAATTAAGCAAATTAGATCATAGAAGTTATTTGGAAAGTTTTTTTTTTTTAATAATGCATGCTCTTCCTAAATCATGAAAGAAAAAAAATGAGTTTCATGTCCCTTTAAGATAATGGACAAGCTACATTTGTGGATCTTAAATTTTATGCATGTATGCTTGTTTTTTGTATTTTATTTAATTGTAAATATTATATTTTTTAAAAGTATTGTTTAAGTGCCATCTATTGTTTCTATTGATATCTTTAAAAGCAGACCATAAAATATCACATGAACATCTCTCTAAAAAAAAGTTTGTGGGCAGTTATTCTTCAGCTATGCAGTTTACTGTTATCTGCAAAGTGAAAAAGCATCCAAGTTCACACTTTGCTTTACTGTGATCTTGTGGGATTCCTTAATCTGAGGTTTAAAGTGTCTGTCTAGTTCCAGGGCTTGCATAGTGATTTTATAAGGAAATGTTGAGGTAAAATATCTTCCTTTTTTTTCCAACAGAGATGTTCACAAGATATTTTGTAGTCCACATTTTACTGATATGCTGCGTGTCTTTCAAGTGATACTGCATTTAGGTAATGTGTCCCTTTTTTAAAGGGGCATATATATTTTTATTTATTTTCATATGCAGAATTAACAGCAGCAAGTAAGTACTGTTTATGCTAATACCTTTCACTTGTGCATCACTGGAGTAAAGCAATCATTTCTGTTACTGTCAGTGTTTAAATGCTTTTGACACTTAGCAGGAAATGCAGTGTGTTAACACTCCTCAAAGTTGTAAAAGTCTTGGACAAATTTAATGTAATTGCACTTAATATATTTCCGTGAGCTATAGCTAACCTCTTGCACTTTTGTTCTAATGTTTGTATATTGGTACATAACAGAGCAAATCATCAGCACATAAAAAAAATATATATTTTTAAATTATCCTGATAGAATTTTTAGCTAGCTTTTTATGTTGCATGTTTTTACCATGCATTATATATAAATTTAACACTTGCAGAACTATCGGCACTCAGTCCATTACATGGCTTCTAAAACAAGTAATATGTACTGTCAGTTGAATCAATTGTTTTTTAAAATGTTCTCTTTCCTATAGTTGTAGCAAAATGTGTTTTGTTCCTTTTTTGCTTTAGGACACTCTGTGTATGTGTGTGTATTCTGATTGACCTGACACCCCAAGGTCTTTATACACCATAATACAAGACACATGAACATTTTATATGCAGGCTATATTATTCCATATTGAAAAGGTTTTATAGACACACATTAAGAGTTCTCCTTTGAAGAAAGTTATCCTAAGTAATTTGCTGCTATATCCCCTTCCTCTCTAACTGGCACTTGTATAATGTGAAGGAATAAGCGGGAGATGGAGTGTCCTAAAAAATTACTTCAGGGAGTTAGGTAGCAATTTACAATTTGGATTACAATTTACAAATGGCTTACAATTTGCATTAAAAACTTTTGAAATACATATAATGTCATGTTTTAATAGGCGTCAAAGCAATTCATTTCTTTTATAAGTGTGAAAAAACATTATTCATGTTTTTATTTTATTTTTTAAATAAAATATTTAAAGGAATACTAAACACAATTTTTTTTTTCCTTCTTTAATGATTTAGATAGAACATGCAACTTTCTAATTTACTCCTTTCATTCCAATGGCATGGAGAGTCCACAATTCCATTTAATTACTGTTAGGAATTCAGCTCCTGGACACCAGGAGGAGGCAAAGACACCCCAGAAAAGCTTTAAATATCCTCCCACTTCCCACAATCCCCAATCATTCTTTGCCTTCCTGACACGGAGGAGTGCGAAGATAGTGCTTTGAAGAAATATTGAACTAAGTCCTTTAATGGGTAGCTTCCCTTTCAAGACAGGACTGGGTAAATGCTGTGTCCATGTAAGAGTTTTGGTAGCGGTTAGCTGCTAGAGGTCGCAGAGTAGTCTGTTATCTCTCCAGCAATCTATGCTAATCCCCCACCCGGCAACCAGGGTTAGTTACTTTGCTTTCCTTTCATCTAAGGTCCCCGTCAGAAGTATGGATGGATCTTTTAGACCTGGATGTGCCATGTCTGCGATCAACCTCTGAGGGAAGTCCCAATTTCTTTCATATAGGTGGCGAGAGTCCACAAGCTAGTTACTGATGGGCTATACATTCCTACTAGGAGGGGGCAAATTTTTTCAAACTTTAAATGCCTATAAATACACCTCCCACCTCACTCATACCTCAGTTTTAAAAACTGTGCCTCCTTAGGAGGTGGTGAAGCATGATGTGCTTGATTTCTTCTGTGAAAGGTGCTTCTAAGCATATTGAAGCCCAGTTCCTCTCTAAGTGCAGTGTTTGTCTTGAGGGATGTTAAGTGAGTATTGCCTGATGATACCATGATTTCGCCTATGGGAAAACTTTTCATAAGGCTATCTGTAAATCGGTCGCAGTAATTCATCTGCTGCCTCCCTTAATAGATCGACAATATACTCTTGTACCATTACCTCTGCTGATATGTTTCAGTACTGGGTTGGCTGTCTGCTATATGTGGATGGGTGTCTTAAAGGTAAGTATGAAAACACTCTCAGCTATGGATTAGGCACTTTTTAAGTAAAGTTGTGTATATATATATATATATATATACAGGTAGCCCTCCGTTTACGCCGGGGTTAGGTTCCAGAAGGAATGGTTGTAAATCGAAACAGTTGTGAATTGAAACCCAGTTTATAATGTAAGCCAATGGAAAGTGAGGGAGATAGGTTCCAGGCCCCTCTCAAAATTGTCATAAGTAACACCTAATACATTATTTTTAAATCTTTGAAATGAAGACTTTAAATGCTAAACAGCATTATAAACCTAATAAAATAATCACACAACACAGAATGTATAATTAAACTAAGTTAAATGAAGAAAAACATTTGCTAAACAGCATTATAAACCTAATAAAATAATCACACAACACAGACTTAACTTGCATTTTTCTGCAAACAGTTCTTTCTATGCATTCCAATCTGAACTGATTTATAGACAGGAAGATCTTGTTCCTTTGAAATCTGCTCGATAGCTCAGGTCTGGTTAAACTGATTCATTTCAGCTTGCTTGGCTTTGCTGCAACACAAGCGGACAGCTCCACCTACTGGCTATTTTAATAAATGCACTGCTACTCAATCCTTTTCAATAGCAGTCACATGACTGGAAAAAAAGGTTGTTATTCTGAAACGGTGTAAATTGAACCGTTGTAAAACGAGGGCCACCTGTGTATGTATGTGTATATATATATATATATATATATATATATATATATATATATATATATATATATATATATGCCTTGAGTCAGTTGTTTAGTGTTCCTTATATATTATAGCTGCAAAACAGTTTTATTTTTTTGTTTTTTTTATTTTAAAACTTATCTTATGTCTGGGCATGTCTTTTCCAAAAAAAAAAATTTGACATGTTTATATAGCTCCTCCCCTCACTGCCATATCCAGTCATTCTCTTACAACTCTCAACTAAGATGGAGGTCGTAAGAGGACTGTGGTGTTTTATACTTAGTTTATTTCTTCAATCAAAAGTTTGTTATTTTTGAATGGTACCGGAGTGTACTGTTTATCTCAGGTAGTATTTAGAAGAAGAATCTGCCTGCGTTTTCTATGATCTTTGCAGAAGTAACTAAGATCCTTTGCTGTTCTCACATATTCTGAGGAGTGAGGTAACTTCAGAGGGGGAATAGCGTGCAGGTTTTCCTGCAATAAGGTATGTGCAGTTAAAATATTTTTCTAGGGATGGAATTTGCTAGAAAATGCTGCTGATATTGAAGTAATGTAAGTAAAGCCTTAAATGCAGTGATAGCGACTGGTATCAGGCTTATTAATAGAGATACATACTCTTATAAAAGTGTATTTTAAAACGTTTGCTGGCATGTTTAATCGTTTTTTACATATGTTTGGTGATAAAACTTATTGGGGCCTAGTTTTTTCCACATGGCTGGCTTGAATTTTGCCTAGAAACAGTTCCCTGAGGCTTCCCACTGTTGTAATATGAGTGGGAGGGGCCTATTTGGGCGTTTTTTTGCACAGCAAAAATTACAGACACAAACATCCAGCTTCTTCTTGCATGATCCAGGACTTCTCTGAAGGGCTCAAAAGGCTTCAAAAGTCGTATTGAGGGAGGTAAAAAGCCACAGTAGAGCTGTGGCAGTTGTTGTGACTGTTTAAAAAACGTTTTTGTCATTTGTTATTCCGTTTTTGGTATTAAGGGGTTAATCATCCATTTGCAAGTGGGTGCAATGCTCTAACTTATTACATACACTGTAAAAATTTCGTTAGTGTAACTGCATTTTTTCACTGTTATTTCAAAATTTGGGAAAATTTGTGTTTCTTAAAGGCGCAGTAAAGTTTTTTATATTGCTTGTAAACTTGTTTTAAAGTGTTTTCCAAGCTTGCTAGTCTCATTTCTAGTCTGTTTAAACATGTCTGACACAGAGGAACCTACTTGTTCATTATGTTTGAAAGCCATGGTGGAGCCCCATAGGAGAATGTATACTAAATGTATTGATTTCACCTTAAACAGTAAAGATCAGTCTTTATCTATAAAAGAATTATCACCAGAGGGTTCTGTCGAGGGGGAAGTTATGCCGACTAACTCTCCCCACGTGTCAGACCCTTCGCCTCCCGCTCAGGGGACGCACGCTAATATGGCGCCAATTACATCAGGGACGCCCATAGCGATTACCTTGCAGGACATGGCTGCAATCATGAATAATACCCTGTCAGAGGTATTATCTAGATTGCCTGAATTAAGAGGCAAGCGCGATAGCTCTGGGGTTAGGAGAGATACAGAGCGCGCAAATGCTGTTAGAGCCATGTCTGATACTGCGTCACAGTTTGCAGAACATGAGGACCGAGAGCTTCAGTCTGTGGGTGACATCTCTGACTCGGGGAAACCTGATTCAGAGATTTCTAATTTTAAATTTAAGCTTGAGAACCTCCGTGTATTGCTTGGGGAGGTATTCGCTGCTCTGAATGACTGTAACACAGTTGCAATTCCAGAGAAATTGTGTAGGCTGGATAGATACTATGCGGTGCCGGTGTGTACTGAGGTTTTTCCTATACCTAAAAGGCTTACAGAAATTATTAGGAAGGAGTGGGATAGACCCGGTGTGCCCTTTTCCCCACCTCCTATATTTAGAAAAATGTTTCCAATAGACGCCACTACACGGGACTTATGGCAGACGGTCCCTAAGGTGGAGGGAGCAGTTTCTACTTTAGCAAAGCGTACCACTATCCCGGTTGAGGACAGTTGTGCTTTTTCAGATCCAATGGATAAAAAATTGGAGGGTTACCTTAAGAAAACGTTTATTCAACAAGGTTTTATTTTACAGCCCCTTGCATGCATTGCGCCTGTCACTGCTGCGGCGGCATTCTGGTTTGAGGCCCTGGAAGAGGCCATCCAGACAGCTCCATTGAATGAAATTATTGACAAGCTTAGAACGCTTTAGCTAGCTAACTCATTTGTTTCTGATGCCATTGTTCATTTGACTAAACTAACGGCTAAGAATTCCGGATTCGCTATCCAGGCGCGTAGGGCGCTATGGCTTAAATCCTGGTCAGCTGACGTGACTTCAAAGTCTAAATTACTCAACATTCCTTTCAAGGGGCAGACCTTATTCGGGCCTGGCTTGAAGGAAATTATTGCTGACATTACTGGAGGCAAGGGTCATACCCTTTCTCAGGACAGGGCCAAATCAAAGGCCAAACAGTCTAATTTTCGTGCCTTTCGAAATTTCAAGGCAGGAGCAGCATCAACTTCCTCCGCTTCAAAACAAGAGGGAACTGTTGCTCATTCCAGACAGGCCTGGAAACCTAACCAGTCCTGGAACAAGGGCAAGCAGGCCAGAAAGCCTGCTGCTGCCCCCAAGACAGCATGAAGGAACGGCCCCCTATCCGGAAACGGATCTAGTGGGGGGCAGACTTTCTCTCTTCGCCCAGGCGTGGGCAAGAGATGTTCAGGATCCCTGGGCGTTGGAGATCATATCTCAGGGATATCTTCTGGACTTCAAAGCTTCTCCTCCACAAGGGAGATTTCATCTTTCAAGGTTATCAGCAAACCAGATAAAGAAAGAGGCATTCCTAAGCTGTGTGCAAGACCTCCTAGTAATGGGAGTGATCCATCCAGTTCCGCGGACGGAACAAGGACAGGGCTTTTATTCAAATCTGTTTGTGGTTCCCAAGAAAGAGGGAACCTTCAGACCAATCTTGGATCTAAAGATCTTAAACAAATTCCTCAGAGTTCCATCATTCAAAATGGAAACTATTCGGACCATCCTACCCATGATCCAAGAGGGTCAGTACATGACCACAGTGGACTTAAAGGATGCCTACCTTCACATACCGATTCACAAAGATCATCATTGGTTCCTAAGGTTTGCCTTTCTAGACAGGCATTACCAATTTGTAGCTCTTCCCTTCGGGTTGGCCACTGCCCCGAGAATTTTTACAAAGGTTCTGGGCTCACTTCTGGCGGTTCTAAGACCGCGAGGCATAGCGGTGGCTCAGTATCTAGACGACATCCTGATACAGGCGTCAAGCTTTCAAATTGCCAAGTCTTATACAGAGATAGTTCTGGCATTTCTGAGGTCGCATGGGTGGAAAGTGAACGTTGAAAAGAGTTCTCTATCACCACTCACAAGAGTCTCCTTCCTAGGGACTCTTATAGATTCTGTAGAGATGATAATTTACCTGACGGAGTCCAGGTTATCAAAACTTCTAAATGCTTGCCGTGTCCTTCATTCCATTCCACGCCCGTCAGTGGCTCAGTGCATGGAAGTAATCGGCTTAATGGTAGCGGCAATGGACATAGTGCCATTTGCGCGCCTGCATCTCAGACCGCTGCAATTATGCATGCTAAGTCAATGGAATGGGGATTACTCAGATTTGTCCCCTCTACTAAATCTGTATCAAGAGACCAGAGATTCTCTTCTCTGGTGGCTTTCTCGGGTCCATCTGTCCAAGGGTATGACCTTTCGCAGGCCAGATTGGACGATTGTAACAACAGATGCCAGCCTTCTAGGTTGGGGCGCAGTCTGGAACTCCCTGAAGGCTCAGGGATCGTGGACTCAGGAGGAGAAACTCCTCCCAATAAATATTCTGGAGTTAAGAGCAATATTCAAGTCTCCTAGCTTGGCCTCAGTTAGCAACACTGAGGTTCATCAGATTTCAGTCGGACAACATCACGACTGTGGCTTACTTCAACCATCAAGGGGGAACCAGGAGTTCCCTAGCGATTTTAGAAGTCTCAAAGATAATTCGCTGGGCAGAGTCTCACTCTTGCCACCTGTCAGCGATCCACATCCCAGGCGTAGAGATCTGGGAGGCGGATTTTCTAAGTCGTCAGACTTTTCATCCGGGGGAGTGGGAACTCCATCCGGAGGTGTTTGCTCAACTGGTCCATCATTAGGGCAAACCAGAACTGGATCTCATGGCGTCTCGCCAGAACGCCAAGCTTCCTTGTTACGGATCCAGGGACCCGGGAGCAACGCTGATAGATGCTCTAGCAGCTCCTTGGTTCTTCAACCTGGCCTATGTGTTTCCACCGTTTCCTCTGCTCCCTGGACTGATTGCCAAAATCAAACAGGAGAGAGCATTGATGATTCTGATAGCGCCTGCGTGGCCACGCAGGACCTGGTATGCAGACCTAGTGGACATGTCATCTCCTCCACCATGGACTCTGCCTCTGAGGCAGGACCTTCTAATACAAGGTCCTTTCAATCATCCAAATCTAATTTCTCTGAGACTGACTGCATGGAGATTGAACGCTTGATTCTATCAAGGCGTGGCTTCTCCGAGTCAGTCATTGATACCTTAATACAGGCTCGGAAGCCTGTCACCAGGAAAACTACCATAAGATATGGCATAAATATCTTTATTGGTGTGAATCCAAGAGTTACTCATGGAGTAAGGTTAGGATTCCTAGGATATTGTCCTTTCTCCAAGAGGGTTTGGACAAAGGCTTATCAGCTAGTTCTTTAAAAGGACAGATCTCTGCTCTGTCTATTCTTTTGCACAAGCGTCTGGCAGAAGTTCCAGACGTCCAGGCATTTTGTCAGGCTTTGGTTAGGATTAAGCCTGTGTTTAAAACTGTTGCTCCCCCGTGGAGCTTAAACTTGGTTCTTAAAGTTCTTCAGGGAGTTCCGTTTGAACCCCTTCATTCCATTGATATTAAACTTTTATCTTGGAAAGTTCTGTTTTTGATAGCTATTTCCTCGGCTCGAAGAGTCTCTGAGTTATCTGCCTTACATTGTGATTCTCCTTATCTGTTTTTTCATTCAGACAAGGTAGTTCTGCGTACCAAACCTGGGTTTTTACCTAAGGTGGTTTCTAACAGGAATATCAATCAAGAGATTGTTGTTCCATCATTGTGTCCTAATCCTTCTTCAAAGAAGGAACGTCTCTTGCATAATCTAGACGTAGTCCGTGCCTTGAAGTTTTACTTACAGGCTACTAAAGATTTTCGTCAAACATCTGCCCTGTTTGTCGTTTACTCTGGACAGAGGAGAGGTCAAAAAGCTTCGGCAACCTCTCTCTCCTTTTGGCTTTGGAGCATAATACGCTTAGCCTATGAGACTGCCGGACAGCAGCCCCCTGAAAGGATTACAGCTCATTCTACTAGAGCTGTGGCTTCCACCTGGGCCTTTAAAAATGAGGCCTCTGTTGAACAGATTTGCAAGGCTGCGACTTGGTCTTCGCTTCACACCTTTTCAAAATTTTACAAATTTGACACTTTTGCTTCTTCGGAGGCTGTTTTTGGGAGAAAGGTTCTACAGGCAGTGGTTCCTTCCGTTTAAGTTCCTGCCTTGTCCCTCCCATCATCCGTGTACTTTAGCTTTGGGGTTGGTATCCCACAAGTAATGGATGATCCGTGGACTGGATACACTTAACAAGAGAAAACATAATTTATGCTTACCTGATAAATTTATTTCTCTTGTAGTGTATCCAGTCCACGGCCCGCCCTGTCCTTTTAAGGCAGGTCTAAATTTTAATTAAACTACAGTCACCACTGCACCCTATGATTTCTCCTTTCTCGTCTTGTTTCGGTCGAATGACTGGATATGGCAGTGAGGGGAGGAGCTATATAGCAGCTCTGCTGTGGGTGATCCTCTTGCAACTTCCTGTTGGGAAGGAGAATATCCCACAAGTAATGGATGATCCGTGGACTGGATACACCACAAGAGAAATAAATAAATTTATCAGGTAAGCATAAATTATGTTTTTTCAATTATATTTTTTGTTACAAAGCTATATGTATCACTGCTTATTCAATGCTTCCTTTTTTGTATATAAGCACTGTTTTCCACTCTCAAGCCTGCAATATATAGGAACATAGATATAAAATTGCAAACTATTTATTATTCTTGGCATTCTTTTAGAATTCCTAGGATTCTACAGTTTCTTCAGGATGGTTTGGATAAAGGTTTGTCTGCCAATACTTTTAAAGGACAAATCTCTGCTCTTTCTGTTTTATTTCACTGAAAGATTGCTAATCTTCCTGATGTTCACTGTTTTGTATAGGCTGTGACTCGTATCAAACCTGTTATTAAATCTATCTCTCCTTGGAGTCTAAATTTGGTATTAAAGACTTTGCAGGCTCTTCCTTTTGAGTCTATGCATTCTTTGGACATTAAACTACTTTCTTGAAAAGTGTTATTTCTCTTGGCTATATCTTCTGCTAGAAGAGTTTCTGAATTGTCTGCTCTCTGTTGCGAGTCTCCTTATCTGATTTTCCATCAAGATAAAGCTGTTTTGTGGACTTCATTTAAATTTTTGCCTAAATTTGTGAATTCTAACAACATTAAAGTGAATGTCAATTTAACATGACATCCTTAACGGCATTGTATAGACTTGTAAAAATTAGCATCAGTTTAATTCATGAATTTTTTAAAATCGATTTTACTGCACCGCCGATAAGCGCAGCTCCCCATCCTCCATACTGTCTAATTGATTGACAGAAGACGATTCTTCAAACAAAGAATCCTCACTTCCAAGGATTAGTTGAGTTGTTTGAAGAATCATCATCTGTCAATCAATTGGACAGTATGGCGGGCAAGAGATCTGCACTTATCGGCGGTGTAGTAACAAGGTAAAAATTTAATAAAATATATCTATTAAAAAAAATTCATGAATTAAACTGATGCTAATTTTTTCAAGTCTATACAATGCCATAAGGATGTCATGTTAACTTGACATTCACTTTAATAGGGAAATTATTGTTCCTTCCTTGTGTCCTAATCCTAAGAATACTCTTGAAAGGTCTTTACATTCTTTGAAAGTTGTAAGAGCTTTGAAATATTATGTTGAGGCTACTAAAGATTTCAGAAAGACTTCTAGTCTATTTGTTTTTTCTGGTTCCCGAAAAGATAAGAAAGCCTCTGCCATTTCTTTGGTATCTTTTTTGAAACTTCTGATTCACAAAGCTTATTTGGAGGCGGGGCAGTCTCCGCCTCAGAAAATAACAGCTCATTCTACAAGTTCAGTTGCCACATCTTGAACTTTCAAGAATGAAGCTTCATTTGATCAAATCTGCAAAGCAGCCACTTGGTCTTCTTTGCATACATTTACAAAATTTTACCATTTTTACGTTTTTGCTTTTTCTGAAGCAGCTTTTGGTAGAAAGGTTCTTCAGACAGCTGTCTGTCTGATTCTAGTGCCTATGATTTAATTTTTAAGAAAACTTAATTTTTTTATTTAATGTCTCAGTGGAAATGTTGTTTTTATTTCACCCCTCCCTCTATAGTTACTTGTGGACTTCCTCATCTTGGGTAATATATCCCATCAGTAACTAGATCGGGTACTTTCGCCACCTATATGAAAGAAAACATAATTTCTTCTGTTAAGTGTGATCAGTCCACGGGTCATCATTACTTCTGGGATATTAACTGCTCCCCTACAGGAAGTGCAAGAGGATTCACCCAGCAGAGCTGCATATAGCTCCTCCCCTCTACGTCACTCCCAGTCATTCTCTTGCACCCAGCAACTAGATAGGTCGTGTGAGAGGACTATGGTGATTATACTTAGTTTTATATCTTCAATCAAAAGTTTGTTATTTTAAAATAGCACCGGAGTGTGTTATTACCTCTCTGGCAGAGTTTGAGGAAGAATCTACCAGAGTTTTGCTATGATTTTAGCCGGAGTAGTTAAGATCATATTGCTGTTCTCGGCCATCTGAGGAGTGAGGTAAACTTCAGATCAGGGGACAGCGGGCAGATGAATCTGCATAGAGGTATGTAGCAGTTTTTATTTTCTGACAATGGAATTGATGAGAAAATCCTGCCATACCGATATAATGTCATGTATGTATACTTTACACTTCAGTATTCTGGAGAATGGTACTTCACTAGAATTACACTGTAAGAAAGACATAAAGCTGTTTAATAACTAGAGATTATGTTTAACGTTTTTGCTGGAATGTAAAATCGTTTTCATTTGCTGAGGTACTGAGTGAATAAATGTTTGGGCACCATTTTTCCACTTGGCAGTTGCTTAAATCTGTTTTTTCTGTCAGTTTCTGTTCTCCTCACTGCTGTGTGTGTGGGGGAGGGGCGCTTTTACTATGCATCAAATATTTCAGTCAGCAACTCATTGTATTCCCTGCATGATCTGGTTCATCTCTACAGAGCTCAGGGGTCTTCAAAACTTATTTTGAGGGAGGTAATTTCTCTCAGCAGAGCTGTGAGAATTATAGTTTGACTGAAATAAAAACTTTTATTCTGTAATTTGTTTCCTGCTTTCAGAAATTGTTATCTTTGCTAATGGGATTAAACCTTTGCTAAAGTTGTGTTGTTTACAAGGATTGAGGCTATAACTGTTTCAATTTATTAATTTTTAACTGTCATAGATCTTCTGTGCTTCTTAAAGGCACAGTACGTTTTAATATTATTCTAATTGAATTGTATTTCCAAGTTGCAAGTTTATTTGCTAGTGTGTTAAACATGTCTGATTCAGAAGATGATACCTGTGTCATTTGTTGCAATGCCAAAGTGGAGCCCAATAGAAATTTTATGTACTAACTGTATTGATGCTACTTTAAATAAAAATCAATCTGTACAAATTGAACAAATTTCACCAAACAACGAGGGGAGAGTTATGCCGACTAACTCGCCTCACGTGTCAGTACCTACATCTCCCGCTCAGAGGGAGGTGCGTGATATTGTAGCGCCGAGTACAGCTGGGCGGCCATTACAAATCACATTACAGGATATGGCTACTGTTATGACTGAAGTTTTGGCTAAATTACTAGAACTAAAAGGTAAGCGTGATCACTCTGGGGTGAGAACAGAGTGCGCTGATAATATTAGGGCCATGTCAGACACTGCGTCACAGGTGGCAGAACATGAGGACGGAGAACTTCATTCTGTGGGTGACGGTTCTGATCCAAACAGACTGGATTCAGATATTTCAAATTTTAAATTTAAACTGGAAAACCTCCGTGTATTACTAGGGGAGGTGTTAGCGGCTCTGAATGATTGTAACACAGTTGCAATACCAGAGAAAATGTGTAGGTTGGATAAATATTTTGCGGTACCGACGAGTACTGAGGTTTTTCCTATACCTAAGAGACTTACTGAAATTGTTACTAAGGAGTGGGATAGACCCGGTGTGCCGTTCTCACCCCCTCCGATATTTAGAAAAATGTTTCCAATAGACGCCGCCACACGGGACTTATGGCAAATGGTCCCTAAGGTGGAGGGAGCAGTTTCTACTTTAGCTAAGCGTACCACTATCCCGGTGGAGGATAGCTGTGCTTTTTCAGATCCAATGGATAAAAAGTTAGAGGGTTACCTTAAGAAAATGTTTGTTCAACAAGGTTTTATATTGCAACCCCTTGCATGCATTGCGCCGATCACGGCTGCAGCGGCATTCTGGATTGAGTCTCTGGAAGAGAACATTGGTTCAGCTACTCTGGACGACATTACGGACAGGCTTAGAGTCCTTAAACTAGCTAATTCATTCATTTCGGAGGCCGTAGTACATCTTACTAAACTTACGGCGAAGAATTCAGGATTCGCCATTCAGGCACGCAGGGCGCTGTGGCTAAAATCCTGGTCAGCTGATGTTACTTCTAAGTCTAAATTGCTTAATATACCTTTCAAAGGGCAGACCTTATTCGGGCCCGGGTTGAAAGAGATTATCGCTGACATTACAGGAGGTAAAGGCCATGCCCTGCCTCAGGACAAAGCCAAAGCCAAGACTAGACAGTCTAGTTTTCGTTCCTTTCGTAATTTCAAAGCAGGAGCAGCATCAACTTCCTCTGCACCAAAACAGGAAGGAGCTGTTGCTCGCTACAGACAAGGCTGGAAACCTAACCAGTCCTGGAACAAGGGCAAGCAGACTAGGAAACCTGCTGCTGCCCCCAAAACAGCATGAATTGAGGGCCCCCGATCCGGGATCGGATCTAGTGGGGGGCAGACTTTCTCTCTTCGCCCAGGCTTTGGCAAGAGATGTTCAGGATCCCTGGGCGCTAGAGATAATATCTCAGGGATACCTTCTGGACTTCAAATACTCTCCTCCAAGAGAGAGATTTCATCTGTCAAGATTGTCAACAATCCAGACAAAGAAAGAGGCTTTTCTACGCTGCGTACAAGAGCTCTTGTTAATGGGAGTAATCCATCCAGTTCCACGATCGGAACAGGGACAGGGGTTTTACTCAAATCTGTTTGTGGTTCCCAAAAAAGAGGGAACTTTCAGACCAATCCTGGACTTAAAGATCCTAAACAAATTCCTAAGAGTTCCATCGTTCAAGATGGAGACTATTCGGACAATTTTACCTATGATCCAAGAGGGTCAGTACATGACCACTGTAGATTTAAAAGATGCTTACCTGCACATACCGATTCACAAAGATCATTACCGGTACCTAAGGTTTGCCTTCCTAGACAGGCATTACCAGTTTGTGGCTCTTCCATTCGGATTGGCTACAGCGCCAAGAATCTTCACAAAGGTTCTGGGTGCTCTTCTGGCGGTACTAAGACCGCGGGGAATCTCGGTAGCTCCATACCTAGACGACATTCTGATACAAGCTTCAAGCTTTCAAACTGCCAAATCTCATACAGAGTTAGTGCTGGCATTTCTAAGGTCACATGGATGGAAGGTGAACGAAAAGAAAAGTTCACTCGTTCCACTCACAAGAGTTCCCTTCCTGGGGACTCTTATAGATTCTGTAGAAATGAAGATTTACCTGACAGAGGACAGGCTATCAAGACTTCAAAGTGCTTGCCGCACTCTTCATTCCATTCAACACCCGTCAGTGGCTCAATGTATGGAGGTAATCGGCTTAATGGTAGCGGCAATGGACATGGTACCCTTTGCACGCTTACACCTCAGACCACTGCAACTGTGCATGCTAGGTCAGTGGAATGGGGATTACTCAGACTTATCCCCTTCTCTGAATCTGGATCAAGAGACCAGAAATTCTCTTCTATGGTGGCTTTCTCGGCCACACCTGTCCAGGGGGATGCCATTCAGCAGACCAGACTGGACAATTGTAACAACAGACGCCAGCCTTCTAGGTTGGGGTGCCGTCTGGAATTCCCTGAAGGCTCAGGGACTATGGAGTCAGGAGGAGAGTCTCCTGCCAATAAACATTCTGGAATTGAGAGCAGTTCTCAATGCCCTCCTGGCTTGGCCCCAGTTGACAACTCGGGGGTTCATCAGGTTTCAGTCGGACAGCATCACGACTGTAGCTTACATCAACCATCAGGGAGGGACAAGAAGCTCCCTAGCTATGATGGAAGTATCAAAGATAATTCGCTGGGCAGAGTCTCACTCTTGCCACCTGTCAGCAATCCACATCCCGGGAGTGGAGAACTGGGAGGCGGATTTCTTAAGTCGTCAGGCTTTTCATCCGGGGGAGTGGGAACTTCATCCGGAGGTCTTTGCCCAAATACTTCGACGTTGGGGCAAACCAGAGATAGATCTCATGGCGTCTCGACAGAACGCCAAGCTTCCTCGTTACGGGTCCAGATCCAGGGATCCAGGAGCAGTCCTGATAGATGCTCTGACAGCACCTTGGGACTTCAGGATGGCTTACGTGTTTCCCCCCTTCCCGTTGCTTCCTCGATTGATAGCCAGAATCAAACAAGAGAGAGCATCAGTGATTCTAATAGCACCTGCGTGGCCACGCAGGACTTGGTATGCAGACCTGGTGGACATGTCATCCTGTCCGCCTTGGTCTCTACCTCTGAAACAGGACCTTCTGATACAGGGTCCCTTCAAACATCAAAATCTAACTTCTCTGAAGTTGACTGCTTGGAAATTGAACGCTTAATTTTATCAAGACGTGGGTTTTCTGAGTCAGTTATTAGTACCTTAATACAGACTAGGAAACCTGTTACCAGAAAGATTTACCATAAGATATGGCGTAAATACCTACATTGGTGTGAATCCAAAGGTTACTCTTGGAGTAAGGTTAGGATTCCTAGGATATTGTCTTTTCTACAAGAAGGTTTAGAAAAGGGTTTATCTGCTAGTTCATTAAAGGGACAGAGCTCAGCTCTGTCCATTCTGTTACACAAACGTCTGTCAGAAGTTCCTGACGTCCAGGCTTTTTGTCAGGCTTTGGCCAGGATTAAGCCTGTGTTTAAAACTGTTGCTCCACCATGGAGTTTAAACCTTGTTCTTAATGTTTTACAGGGCGTTCCGTTTGAACCCCTTCATTCCATTGATATAAAGTTGTTATCTTGGAAAGTTCTATTTTTAATGGCTATTTCCTCGGCTCGAAGAGTCTCTGAATTATCAGCCTTACATTGTGATTCTCCTTATTTGATTTTTCATTCGGATAAGGTAGTCCTGCGTACTAAACCTGGGTTCTTACCTAAGGTAGTTACTAACAGGAATATCAATCAAGAGATTGTTGTTCCTTCTTTATGCCCAAATCCTTCTTCAAAGAAGGAACGTCTACTGCACAACCTGGATGTAGTCCGGGCTCTAAAATTTTACTTGCAGGCAACTAAGGAATTCCGACAAACGTCTTCTCTGTTTGTCATTTACTCTGGGCAGAGGAGAGGTCAAAAAGCTTCCGCTACCTCTCTTTCTTTTTGGCTTCGTAGCATAATTCGTTTAGCTTATGAGACTGCTGGACAGCAGCCCCCTGAAAGAATTACAGCTCATTCTACTAGAGCTGTGGCTTCCACTTGGGCCTTCAAGAATGAGGCCTCTGTTGAACAGATTTGCAAGGCTGCAACTTGGTCTTCGCTTCATACTTTTTCCAAATTTTACAAATTTGACACCTTTGCTTCATCGGAGGCTATTTTTGGGAGAAAGGTTCTTCAGGCAGTGGTTCCTTCTGTATAAAGAGTCTGCCTATCCCTCCCGTCATCCGTGTACTTTTGCTTTGGTATTGGTATCCCAGAAGTAATGATGACCCGTGGACTGATCACACTTAACAGAAGAAAACATAATTTATGCTTACCTGATAAATTCCTTTCTTCTGTAGTGTGATCAGTCCACGGCCCGCCCTGTTTTTAAGGCAGGTAAATATTTTTTAATTTATACTCCAGTCACCACTTCACCCTTGGCTTTTCCTTTCTCGTTTGTCCTTGGTCGAATGACTGGGAGTGACGTAGAGGGGAGGAGCTATATGCAGCTCTGCTGGGTGAATCCTCTTGCACTTCCTGTAGGGGAGCAGTTAATATCCCAGAAGTAATGATGACCCGTGGACTGATCACACTACAGAAGAAAGGAATTTATCAGGTAAGCATAAATTATGTTTTATGTAAGAACTTACCTGATAAATTTATTTCATGGTGGTGAGAGTCCACGAGACCCACCCATTTTTTGGGGGTTATGATTTTTTGTATAAAGCACAATATTTATCCTGTTCCTCTTTTTTATGTTTTTTCTCCTTATACACCTCACTAACTTGGCTATACATTAAACTGAGGTATGAGTGAGGTGGGCGGTGTATTTATAGGCATTTGAGGTTTGGGAAACTTTGCCCCCTCCTGGTAGGAATGTATATCCCATCAATAACTACCTTGTGGACTCTCGCCACCATGAAAGAAATTAATTTATCAGGTAAGTTCTTACATAAATTATGTTTTTCTTTCTATACTTGGGAAGATATCTCTGGGGCACGACAGAAGGTGTACTGGTGGGCACTGGTTATCTCTATAGAGGTATTTAAAGAATCTAGAGGTCTCTTTAAGAAATCCTACGATCTATAGGGGCCGAATATAGACCCTAGCAAGAGGGTAATTTTCCCTATCTGGGAGAATAGCCTAAGACTTTGTCTTTCAGTCTGAGATCTCAGCCTTTGTGGGGAGTGTGCGCTGTAAGATGTGAGGGTCGGTGAATGGCCGCCATTTGCTCACTCTCTGGTCCTCTCGCTTACCGCTGTGTTTCTTGGGCTGTGGCGGTCATTTCCTCTAGAAGGAGATTTTTTTTCCGCAATGTGTAGTGTGTTTAAGTTTAGGACCATAGTATGCTTGTTACTGCACATTTCTTCTGTTATGTGTGATCAGTCCACGGGTCATCATTACTTCTGGGATATAACTCCTCCCCAACAGGAAATGCAAGAGGATTCACCCAGCAGAGCTGATATAGCTCCTCCCCTCTACGTCAGTCCCAGTCATTCTCTTGCACCCAACGACTAGATAGGATGTGTGAGAGGACTATGGTGATTATACTTAGTTTTTATGACTTCAATCAAAAGTTTGTTATTTTATAATAGCACCGGAGCGTGTTATTACTTCTCTGGCAGACTTTGAGGAAGAATCTACCAGAGTTTTTGTTATGATTTTAACCGGAGTAGTTAAGATCATATTACTGTTCTCGGCCATCTGAGGGAGGTAAAAGCTTCAGATCAGGGGACAGGGGCAGATGAATCTGCATTGAGGTATGTAGCAGTTTTTATTTTCTGAATGGAATTGATGAGAAAATCCTGCTATACCGTTATAATGACATGTATGTATACACTTCAGTATTCTGGGAATGGTACTTCACCGGAACTACTTTGTTATAGGTCACTAATCTTTTTAATAAGTATTATATCATGTTAAACGTTTTTGCTGGAATGTAGAATCGTTTACACTGCTGAGGTACTGAGTAAATAAATGTTTGGGCTTTATTTTCCACTTGGCAGTAGTTTATTTTGAATTGTGACAGTTTCGTTTCTCTTCACTGCTGTGTGTGAGAGGGAGGGGCCGTTTTTGGCGCTCTTTGCTACGCATCAACAATTTCCAGTCAGCTATTATTTTTCCTGCATGATCCGGTTCATCTCTGACAGATCTCAGGGGTCTTCAAACTTCTTGAAGGGAGGTACATTCTCTCAGCAGAGCTGTGAGAATTTTTTATATTGACTGTGGATAAAGACGTTACTCAGTAATTTTTATGTCAAATTTAGTTATGTTATCTTACTAATGGGAACAAAACCTTTGCTAAAAGTTGTGTTGTTTTAAAGTTGATGCTATAACTGTTCTCAGTATATTATCTCAACTGTCATTTAATCTTTAATCGTTTAAGTACCTCTTTGAGGCACAGTACGTTTTTGCTAAAAAAGACTATAACCAGGTTGCAAGTTATTGCTAGTGTGTTAAACATGTCTGACTCAGAGGATATCTGTGTCATTTGTTCCAATGCCAAGGTGGAGCCCAATAGAAATTTATGTACTAACTGTATTGATGCTACTTTAAATAAAAGTCAATCTGTACAATGTGAACAAATTTCACCAATCTGCGAGGGGAGAGTTATGCCGACTAACTCGCCTCACGCGGCAGTACCTGCATCTCCCGCCCGGGAGGTGCGTGATATTATGGCGCCTAGTACATCTGGGCGGCCATTACAGATAACATTACAAGATATGGCTACTGTTATGACTGAAGTTTTATCTAAATTACCTGAGCTAAGAGGCAAGCGTGATCACTCTGGGGTGAGAACAGAGTGCGCTGACAATACTAGGGCCATGTCTGATACTGCGTCACAGCTTGCAGAGCATGAGGACGGAGAGCTTCATTCTGTGGGTGACGGTTCTGATCCAAACAGATTGGATTCAGATATTTCAAATTTTAAATTTAAATTGGAGAACCTCCGTGTATTACTAGGGGAGGTCTTAGCAGCTCTCAATGATTGTAACACCGTTGCAATACCAGAGAAACTATGTAGGTTGGATAAATACTTTGCGGTACCGGCGAGTACTGACGTTTTTCCTATACCTAAGAGATTAACTGAAATTGTTACTAAGGAGTGGGATAGACCCGGTGTGCCGTTCTCACCCCCTCCAATATTTAGAAAAATGTTTCCAATAGACGCCACCACTCGGGACTTATGGCAAACGGTCCCTAAGGTGGAGGGAGCAGTTTCTACTCTAGCTAAGCGTACCACTATCCCGGTGGAGGATAGCTGTGCATTTTCAGATCCAATGGATAAAAAATTGGAGGGTTACCTTAAGAAAATGTTTGTTCAACAAGGTTTTATTTTGCAACCCCTTGCATGTATCGCGCCGATTACGGCTGCGGCAGCATTTTGGATTGAGTCTCTGGAAGAGAACCTTAGTTCATATACGCTAGACGACATTATGGACAGGCTTAGAGTCCTTAAACTAGCTAATTCATTCATTTCGGAGGCCGTAGTACATTTAACCAAACTTACGGCTAAGAACTCAGGATTCGCCATACAGGCACGTAGGGCACTGTGGCTAAAATCCTGGTCAGCTGATGTTACTTCTAAGTCCAAATTACTTAATATACCTTTCAAGGGGCAGTCCTTATTTGGGCCCGGTTTGAAAGAAATTATCGCTGACATTACAGGAGGTAAGGGCCACGCCCTACCTCAAGACAAAGCCAAAGCTAAGGCTAGACAGGCTAATTTTCGTCCCTTTCGGAATTTCAAAACAGGAGCAGCATCAACCTCCACTGCACCAAAACAGGAAGGAGCTGTTGCTCGTTACAGGCAAGGCTGGAAGCCCAACCAGTCCTGGAACAAGGGCAAACAGGCCAGGAAACCTGCTGCTGCCCCAAAGACAGCATGAACCGAGAGCCCCCGATCCGGGACCGGATCTAGTGGGGGGCAGACTTTCTCTCTTCGCCCAGGCCTGGGTAAGAGATGTTCAGGATCCCTGGGCGCTAGAGATCATATCTCAGGGATACCTTCTAGACTTCAAATTATCTCCCCCAAGAGGGAGATTTCATCTGTCAAGATTGTCAACAAACCAGATAAAGAAAGAAGCGTTTCTACGCTGTGTACAAGATCTGTTATTAATGGGAGTGATTCATCCGGTTCCGCGGTCGGAACAAGGACAAGGGTTCTACTCAAACCTGTTTGTGGTTCCCAAAAAAGAGGGAACCTTCAGACCAATCTTAGATTTAAAGATTCTAAACAAATTCCTAAGAGTTCCATCGTTCAAAATGGAAACTATTCGGACAATCTTGCCCATGATCCAAAAGGGTCAGTACATGACCACAGTGGATTTAAAAGATGCTTACCTTCACATTCCGATCCACAAAGATCATCACCGGTATCTACGGTTTGCCTTCCTAGACAGGCACTACCAGTTTGTAGCTCTTCCATTCGGATTGGCTACGGCCCCAAGAATCTTCACAAAGATTCTAGGTGCCCTCCTGGCGGTACTAAGACCGCGAGGGATTTCGGTAGCTCCGTATCTAGACGACATTCTAATACAGGCTTCAAGCTTTCAAACTGCCAAGTCTCATACAGAGTTAGTTCTGGCATTTCTAAGGTCGCATGGATGGAAAGTGAACGAAAAGAAGAGTTCTCTTTTTCCTCTCACAAGAGTTCCATTCTTGGGGACTCTTATAGATTCTGTAGAAATGAAGATTTACCTGACAGAGGACAGGTTAACAAAACTTCAAGATGCATGCCGTGTCCTTCATTCCACTCAACACCCGTCAGTAGCTCAATGCATGGAGGTGATCGGCTTAATGGTAGCGGCAATGGACATAGTTCCTTTTGCACGCCTACACCTCAGACCGCTGCAATTATGCATGCTAAGTCAGTGGAATGGGGATTACTCAGATTTGTCCCCTACTCTGAATCTGAATCAAGAGACCAGAAATTCTCTTCTATGGTGGCTTCATCGGCCACACCTGTCCAGGGGGATGCCATTCAGCAGGCCAGACTGGACAATTGTAACAACAGACGCCAGCCTACTAGGTTGGGGCGCTGTCTGGAATTCTCTGAAGGCTCAGGGATTATGGAATCAGGAGGAGAGTCTCCTTCCAATAAACATTCTGGAATTGAGAGCAGTTCTCAATGCCCTTCTGGCTTGGCCCCAATTAACAACTCGGGGGTTCATCAGGTTTCAGTCGGACAATATTACGACTGTAGCTTACATCAACCATCAGGGAGGGACAAAAAGCTCCCTAGCAATGATGGAAGTATCAAAGATAATTCGATGGGCAGAGTCTCACTCTTGCCACCTGTCAGCAATCCACATCCCGGGAGTGGAGAACTGGGAGGCGGATTTCTTGAGTCGCCAGACTTTTCATCCGGGGGAGTGGGAACTTCATCCGGAGGTCTTTGCCCAAATACTTCGACGTTGGGGCAAACCAGAGATAGATCTCATGGCGTCTCGCCAGAACGCCAAACTTCCTCATTACGGGTCCAGATCCAGGGATCCGGGAGCGGTTCTGATAGATGCTTTGACAGCACCTTGGAACTTCGGGATGGCTTATGTGTTTCCACCCTTCCCGCTGCTTCCTCGATTGATTGCCAAAATCAGACAGGAGAGAGCATCAGTGATTCTAATAGCACCTGCATGGCCACGCAGGACTTGGTATGCAGATCTAGTGGACATGTCATCCTGTCCGCCTTGGTCTCTACCTCTAAGACAGGACCTTCTGATACAGGGTCCGTTCAAACATCAAAATCTAACTTCTCTGAAACTGACTGCTTGGAAATTGAACGCTTGATTTTATCAAAACGTGGTTTTTCTGAGTCGGTTATTGATACCCTGATACAGGCCAGGAAGCCTGTTACCAGAAAGATTTACCATAAAATATGGCGTAAATACCTATACTGGTGTGAATCCAAACGTTACTCCTGGAGTAAGGTTAGGATCTCTAGGATCTTGTCCTTTCTACAAGAGGGCTTAGAAAAGGGTTTATCGGCTAGTTCATTAAGGGGACAGATTTCAGCTCTGTCCATCTTGTTACACAGGCGTCTGTCAGAAAATCCAGACGTCCAGGCCTTTTGTCAGGCTTTAGCTAGGATCAAGCCTGTGTTTAAAGCTGTTGCTCCACCATGGAGTTTAAACTTAGTTCTTAACGTTTTACAGGGTGTTCCGTTTGAACCCCTTCATTCCATTGATATAAAATTGTTATCTTGGAAAGTTCTGTTTTTAATGGCTATTTCCTCTGCTCGAAGAGTCTCTGAGTTATCAGCATTACATTGTGATTCTCCTTATCTGATTTTTCACTCAGACAAGGTAGTTCTGCGTACTAAACCTGGGTTCTTACCTAAGGTAGTTACTAACAGGAATATCAATCAAGAGATTGTTGTTCCATCCTTGTGTCCAAATCCTTCTTCAAAGAAGGAACGTCTTCTACACAATCTGGATGTAGTTCGTGCTCTCAAGTTCTACTTGCAGGCAACTAAAGAGTTTCGTCAAACTTCTTCCCTGTTTGTCGTTTATTCTGGACAGAGGAGAGGTCAAAAAGCTTCTGCTACCTCTCTCTCTTTTTGGCTTCGTAACATAATACGTTTAGCCTATGAGACTGCTGGACAGCAGCCTCCTGAAAGAATTACAGCTCATTCCACTAGAGCTGTGGCTTCCACTTGGGCCTTTAAGAATGAGGCCTCTGTTGAACAGATTTGCAAGGCTGCAACTTGGTCTTCGCTTCATACTTTTTCCAAATTTTACAAATTTGACACTTTTGCTTCTTCGGAGGCTATTTTTGGGAGAAAGGTTCTTCAGGCAGTGGTTCCTTCTGTATAAAGAGCCTGCCTATCCCTCCCGTCATCCGTGTACTTTTGCTTTGGTATTGGTATCCCAGAAGTAATGATGACCCGTGGACTGATCACACATAACAGAAGAAAACATAATTTATGCTTACCTGATAAATTCCTTTCTTCTGTTGTGTGATCAGTCCACGGCCCGCCCTGTGTTTAAGGCAGGTAAATATCTTTTAAATTATACTCCAGTCACCACTTCACCCTTGGTTACTCCTTTCTCGTTGATTCTTGGTCGAATGACTGGGACTGACGTAGAGGGGAGGAGCTATATCAGCTCTGCTGGGTGAATCCTCTTGCATTTCCTGTTGGGGAGGAGTTATATCCCAGAAGTAATGATGACCCGTGGACTGATCACACAACAGAAGAAAGGAATTTATCAGGTAAGCATAAATTATGTTTTTGTAGAGAAGGGAAGAATTGCTACTGCAGTCTCTTGTGTATGTTAACTCATTCCTCTGTCTTTTCAGAGCGAAGTCCACAGGGCAGGTGCCTTTATTGATGGTGGATATTAAGGCTTTCTTTGTCATGGGGCCGTAATACCTTATTCCCTTTATTTTTTTACTTGGCCCCGTAAGATGTGGGGTATACTGTTGGATCTATGGCAGCAGTGCTTATTAAATGTTTTTTGCTGCCATCCACCCGTCGTCCTTCTATCTACCACTATACATACCTCAGGGTGGATCGATGTGGGAAGTTTAGCAGATATCTTTACCCAAATCTCCCTGCTGGTCCCCAACCCTTAGTTAGGAGCGTGACTATGAGGGAACATTCATTGTACCGCTAGTCTGAAGCGGGGTTATCATGTAGCCCTCATCCTTTCTAGTCAGTATTTTCTACACGCAGCACCATTTTATATAACGGTACTCAGTGTGCTGCGAGTGCGACTCTTCCCGCCACTGTCGGCGTATTTTGTGCGCTTTGAGAGACTGGTCTTAGCAAAAAAAAACACAAAAACATTCAAATGCTTTGTGTCTTCCTACCAGACCGGATCTGGTTTGGTTATTGGATATTTGCCTCGCTCGCATTCCAGTTATTATTATACATGCGTTCGCTATCGCACCTTTAGTTTTGCCTATGCTTTGCTCTGTTGCACCATTTTATTCCCTGTAGCGTTGGTTGCCATGAGAATGTAGGGTTTAGGCCTCTGGGCATGTATAGGCATTTTACTGATGTTATATGCAATAGGTGCTGGCACAGAGGGGGGGCTTTTCAGTAAGAGTGTTCATGTAACACGATGCTACTGATTATTTTTCCCGGTCTGTATCAGTTGCCTGTACAGACAGTGGGTGATGTTCATCCACTTTTCCTTCTAAATACAGGGAGAGTCCACAGCTGCATTCATTACTTGTGGGAATACAGAACCTTGCCACCAGGAGGAGGCAAAGACACCCGAGCCAAAGGCTTAAATACCTCCCCCACTTCCCTCATCCCCCACTCATTCTTTGCCTTAAGTCACAGGAGGTTGGCAGAGAAGTGTTAGAAGTTTTTTCGGAGTAGTTGCTTATGAGAGGTACCTGCCCTTTGGGATGGAACTGGAGTTTTAAGTTGTCTTGTCAGCCTCTCAGTGAGAGCATTGATGAAAGTTAGAGTCTGGAGATGCAGTGAGAGAGTTTCTGCAAAACCATCCAGACTCGGATTAACAGCTCCTATAAGCAATTAGCGTTGTCCAGTTTCGTTGCCTGCTTTCTTCACTCAAGTCCATGTCAGAGGCGCTGCAACTATCTGTCACACTTGAAGGACAGTGTTGCTGTTCCACGGATTGAATTTCGGTAAGATTGTTTCATTTTTACACACGTTAACAATAGACAGGTTTTCAGTGGACGCCTTTACCTTTATGGAATCAAGGGTTAATGTCCCCTGAGGAGGATTGTGAACAGTGGGTCTTTTTAATCATGTGTGTTATGCGATTCTGACTGCGTATGTGTAAGGTTTTTTGGCTCTTAGGCTGATACGGAACATACAGGTTATATAACTGCGCAGTTTTTTAAGCTGGCCCACTTTTCCTAGAAGTGGCAGTCCCGCATGAGGCACCATGTGACGGGGTGTAGTCACGTCTTGTTTTCCATTTCCGTATCCTGACCGGGTGACTGCGGAGAAGAGTTAATTTCTCTACCTGTCTGGGTCACAGGAGGTGGTGAATGCCCCAGCCATTGGGGGTGTAGGTGCCAGTGTGTTTTTTTTGTCTAAAACTATTAACTGAAATTATGGAGGTGTCTGATATTCTAGAGGATTCCTCTGATACAGATTTGGATACCTGTGTATGTTGTGAGGCGGACCAGGTAGACCAGCCTGCTCAATTATGTTCCATATGCCGCAATAGGGTGTTATCTTCTAACAATGTGAAGATGTTAGAGACCACTGAGCCATCTACCTCTGAGGATTCCTCGTCCCATGAGGTGTGTGTACCCTAGAATCTTATCCTACACATGCAGTTTCCCTAAGTGCCATTACTCCTTCATCTGAGGGAGACTTTTTTTCACTGGGGGTTACTGCGCGTTTTCGCACGGCCATCTCTATGGCTTTAGTCAGTTTGCCTTACCCGCCTACGAATCGAAGGGTTAATCCATGCTCTTCTACACATGGGCCGTCTTGTAAAGTGACGATTGTGCCAGATATTTCATCTGGGGGTGCTGTTCCCTCTGAGGCCTCAGAAGTGGAGCCTCTGGGGTTGGAATTGCCAGAAATTATTGCTCCGACGAGGAGGATTTGGCTTTTAGACTTAAAATGGTACGCCTACGTTTACTCCTGAGAGAGATTTTGGCGATGTTAGAGGTTCTCAGTCCTTATCCGTCAGCTGGACCTCAGTCCTCCTTTATCGTCTCTATGTATATAGTTATAGAATCCTCCCGAGCTCTATGGGGGATTTGTGTTATACACAGGCAGGACCTGTTGGTTTTGCACACCCTTTTGAAATCCTTTTGATGCATTTAACCATTCTTTTCTAATCTGTCTCGCATAGTTTTTGTTTTTAGGAGCTCAGGGTTCTTGTGGAAACTCTTTTGGAGTTTAGTCTATTGGATTGTTTTATGGTTATATCGACTTTGATGGTCGAAATGGATGTCTTCTGATGGATGCTTATAAATCTCTCGTCGGGGTGATGTTCCCTCGATTTTATAGATATGAAAGTTTAAGCCTCAAAGCCAGTTTTTTATATTTGTTTATTTTCAGTTCCTAGCACTGCTGATACTTAAGTTTTTGTTCTTCATGACAGACGTGTCGTACTCTTGATGACGGGCAGGACCTGTTTTGGGTAATAGTTCAGTCTGTTATTCCTTTCTAATATAGAGGAGCCTTTTCTAATTATTATGGTTCGGGCAAAGTGTGCCCTTCTATACCGAAGGACAGGCAGGACCTGTCTTAGGTTCTTCTGGAGGGGCCCTTGATGCTGAATCATATGGGTCCGGGGATCCTAGAGGCCGGAGTTGAGCTTTTCATTCCGTTTTTTTCTGGACTAGGGGACTTTTGGAGACTTTTACCAGTACTCTTCGTAGTGTCATACACTGTGGGTGAATGGCCAAATTAGGGAGGGTTTTTTCTTGTCCTCCTGGCTCCGATGATCTTTAAGCAGAGCCTTTTTTGATCTCTTAGTTCAGAGAGAATCCACGGTTTTCTCTACCTGAATTTCGGAAGCAGGTTATCTTTCCTATCTAAACGGTCCAGTATAGTCTGGTACTTTTCTCGATGGAACTAGATGGTGGTTGATGGAATCGGGCGGCTGTCGCTGGATGTTCATTTAAATCATGCTCACTGACAGGGCCCACACAAGGCCAAAATTATCACCTGGGGTTGCCATATTCCTCGTTTGGAGGATTGCCTGGTATTTTGGGGCTGGACTGTACTTCTATTAGTAAAAAATGATTACTGTTGGCATACGCACATATGCTGCGAGTGCCCCATACACCAGTATTCAAACACTACACCTTACAGTGGCTTGTAGGAAACAAATTTAGTCTACAAGGACACTATACAGTCCACTGCCAATTCTGAGTTTCAATACTGGTGTACGGGCCCTCATAGGATATGTGCTAATGCCACTGAAAAAAAACAGTAAACTTTTACTAGAAGCATTTTTGCTAATGGAAGTATATTGCACAAATTATTCTATTTAAAATTTAAATTCACCCATGCATATTTAAATTTTGACCTTCCTGTCTCTTTAAGCTTGATTGGACTTTTGTATACTTTAGGAAAGTTCTCCTCTTTGAAAGGCACAATTAGGCTAAAAGAGGTTGCTCCTAGGTGGGTGACCCACAAAAGAACAAAATCCTATGCCATTGTTTGTTCCTGGTTGTATACCTTATATAACTTTTACTGATTTAGTTTAGTTTGTATTTTGCATAATAAAAGCAACACAAATCCCCTACAAATGTATGTTGCATGGTACAAAAGCCTCAGAATATACACTTGAAAAATTAAGCCTGCAATCCTGCCAAGCAGTTTCTCTTTTACCAGGAATAATTCACGTACAAAAATTTGTTTTTATTTTACTCTTAAATTGATAACTAGAAGTGGAATCAGAGTAATGAAAGTAAATGCCCATGGACCTGCAATTTTTGGGATTTTTTTTCATTAATAATAAATTTAAAAAAAACTTTGCAGGATATGATTTAATATTTCCTTAAAGGGTGCTTTTTTCTGTACTTATATTCATTTTGTATTTTCCCTACAGCGAGAACTTTCAAAAGCTACAAAATCTAACCCCAACACCAGAATCCTGAACTCTACCATCACGAATATGCCAACATAACATCAGGAGCCACTGCCACATCAGAGTAAAGAACCAAGCTAAGACTTATCGTACAGTGCATGTGGTTTTGACTGAAATCAAACTTATTGCAAATTGAATTCTATTGGTTCTTGGAGGGGAAAAAAGAAAGACGTTTCCTTTCTCCCTCTATTGGACTCCTTACTGGAGAAACCCTGCACCAGCGGTCACATTATTTGCTTTGAATTAAAAGCTAGTGACCATGCAAGTTTTGCACTCTTAACCTCATCTCCTTAGCATATATTTTAATGAACTGTAGCTTTAAAATGTAATCTACAAACTACCCACAAATTAAATAGATGCTCACACAATGGTAGTTTGCATATATAGCCTCTGCAATTTACGTTTTACTGTAAAATAAATATTCTGATTCTTTTATATGAATTTTATGGCTACAATCATCACTGCAATGTTTAATGTTTATTTGTATATATACGGTTTTTGTTGTTTTTTTTTTAGGTTTAAAATAATCAAACACTTTGGCACCTTTTTTTGTTGATGTCACTACATCTGTCCCACAAAGCTTTTTTTTTTCTTTTTAATTTGTCCAAATGAATACGGATTTCACATAATGTGGCAGTCTGTGAAGCAGAAAGGCCTCTTACTACCTGGGTACACAATACTACACTACAATAACATAGTTCCCTATAGTAATAATTGCTTCATATACTGCTATTTTATCAACACTTATACTTTGTATATACTGACAATAGTTAATTTATAGCACTTCAAAAAAAAAATCTGCATTTTTAATCTTTTAGAGATATTTTTAGCATAATTTTGTTAACTTTCTTTCAAGGTTGGGCTGAAGAAAATATTACTGTAGCTACATAGGAAGAAAGTGTCTTACAGTTAATGAGTGATATTGTGACATTTTCTTTCCTAATAACATTGTTCCATTCTTTACACTGGTACTTATAAACTGCCTAGAAAGAACTGTAGTGAAGACATTTTAACTGTAAAGCTTGTAGTGTAGAAGGGGCTAACACAATGACAATAGGACTATCAAATGGAAAATATAAAATATAGCAACTATGGATAAACTCCAGTTTTTGCTCAAGGCCATGGAGCCTTTTAGTGAACAGTGTGAAATTTTAGCAAAGCTTATTTTATGGTGTGTGCTGTTTATGCAGGGATCACCCCTTTACTCTGCTTAGAGAGTAGTCTGTTTATGCCAACTAATGATTTATAGATTTCCAGCATCAGCTGAGATCACAGCTTTACTAGAGCTTCAAATTTACACTATATCAAGATTCCGTGTAAAATCCTAATGTGCATGCTATTAATATCCTCTGCAAGTGCAGAGAGAGAAATTCAGTCACTATTTCATTGTAATGCATTATTCTGCCTAAGGTTTGCTGTAATCAGGTGATAGTGCTAATATCCCAAATTCCTTATGACCCATGAAATAAGCAGATGCACTATGGCACGCATCAGTAAAAAACATTTTTCCCATATGGGGAACTCTTAACTGGAATTGAGTAAAGAAAAATACAAGTGGAGTTTTCCAAAACTCCATTTCATTTCAAATGATTACGGTAGGGTTGGAATTTTAGAAGGGTATTATTCTATCAAAGTCATTAACTATTTTTATGTGGTTGAGTATACATTTTAGTCCTTGCCAGATTACCAATTACAATGTATTTGTCTTTCTAAATTATGTTGATCTAACTCTTGTGTAGAACTTGTCTATTCTGTACTGGACTCTCTTCGTTATGTATGGTATTAAGCTACCATGATTTCAGACATGTTCAGTAATTTCATTTGAATATTTAGAGGGGAAAAAAAGCTTTGTGGCAAATGCACATGGTGCATTACCTTTGTATGTTTCGTCTTTGTACAGTTCTTGTATAGTAAATTAAATATCTATCTACACCCTGTGCTCTCCTGTGTATTATTTGCTTAAATAAGGCTTATTGCCTAGTTTTAAATTGTATTAAAACAATTGAAATGTGCCTGAAGCATTTATCACATCTAACAGTAAACGTTTTGTGGATGCAAACGTGAGGGTTTGCTTGGAAGTTATATGACTGCATCTGGTTATTTTGATACAGTATGAAAATGTGCTCAGCTCAGCACTGCTGGGACTGATGTTGGTCAGATAATCGCAACTGGTTCTGCAGAGACAAACAGAGGGAAATGCATGCCTTTTAATCGCTGCAGTGGTCAGCAGTTCAGTTTGAAGAACGATTTGTGGGCAACTATACATTTGTTAACTGGGAACTGATGTTTAAAATCCAACCCCTTGTGATAAATAAGAGCATTAAAAGAAAGTAAAACATTTTGAGATTGTAATATACAGTTTTAATTTCTTTCATGTAATTAGCAAGAGTCCATGAGCTAGTGACGTATGGGATATACATTCCTACCAGGAGGGGCAAAGTTTCCCAAACCTCAAAATGCCTACAAATACACCCCTCACCACACCCACAAATCAGTTTTACAAACTTTGCCTCCTATGGAGGTGGTGAAGTAAGTTTGTGCTAGATTCTACGTTGATATGCGCTCCGCAGCAGGTTGGAGCCCTGTTTTCCTCTCAGCGTGCAGTGAATGTCAGAGGGATGTGAGGAGAGTATTGCCTATTTGAATTCAATGATCTCCTTCTACGGGGTTTATTTCATAGGTTCTCTGTTATCGGTCGTAGAGATTCATCTCTTACCTCCCTTTTCAGATCGACGATATACTCTTTTATATATATACCATTACCTCTGCTGATTTTCGTTTCAGTACTGGTTTGGCTTTCTACAACATGTAGATGAGTGTCCTGGGGTAAGTAAGTCTTATTTTCTGTGACACTCTAAGCTATGGTTGGGCAATTTTTTATAAAGTTCTAAATATATCTATTCAAACATTTATTTGCCTTGACTCAGGATGTTCAACATTCCTTATTTTCAGACAGTCAGTTTCATATTTGGGATAATGCATTTGAATAAAACAATTTTTTTCTTACCTTAAAAATTTGACTTTTCCCTGTGGGCTGTTAGGCTCGCGGGGACTGAAAATGCTTCATTTTATTGCGTCATTCTTGGCGCGGACTTTTTTGGTGCAAAATATTTTTTCAGTTTCCGGCGTCATACGTGTCGCCGGAAGTTGCGTAATTTTTGACGTTCTTTTGCACCAAAAATGTTGGCGTTCCGGATGTGGCGTCATTTTTGCCGCCAAAAGCATTTAGGCGCCAAATAATGTGGGCGTCTTATTTGGCGCTAAAAAAATATGGCCGTCACTTTTGTCTCCACATTATTTAAGTCTCATTTTTTATTGCTTCTGGTTGCTAGAAACTTGTTCACTGGCATTTTTTCCCATTCCTGAAACTGTCATTTAAGGAATTTGATCAATTTTGCTTTATATGTTGTTTTTTCTATTACATATTGCAAGATGTCCCATGTTGAAGCTGAGTCAGAAGATACTTCTGGAAAATCGCTGCCTGGTGCTGGAGCTACCAAAGCTAAGTGTATCTGCTGTAAACTTTTGGTAGCTGTTCCTCCAGCTGTTGTTTGTATTGAATGTCATGACAAACTTGTTAATGCAGATAATATTTCCTTTAGTAAAGTTACATTACCTGTTGCTGTTCCATCAACATCTAATACTCAGAGTGTTCCTGATAACATAAGAGATTTTGTTTCTAAATCCATTAAGAAGGCTATGTCTGTTATTCCTCCTTCTAGTAAACGTAAAAAGTCTTTTAAAACTTCTCATTTTTCAGATGAATTTTTAAATGAACATCATCATTCTGATTCTGATAATGGCTCTTCTGGTTCAGAGGATTCTGTCTCAGAGGTTGATGCTGATAAATCTTCATATTTATTTGAAATGGAATTTATTCGTTCTTTACTTAAAGAAGTCCTAATTGCATTAGAGGATTCTGGTCCTCTTGATACTAAATCTAAACGTTTAGATAAGGTTTTTAAATCTCCTGTAGTTATTCCAGAAGTTTTTCCTGTTCCTGGTGCTATTTCTGAAGTAATTTCCAGGGAATCGAATAATTTGGGTAATTCATTTACTCCTTCTAAACGTTTTAAGCAATTATATCCTGTGCCATCTGACAGATTAGAATTTTGGGACAAAATCCCTAAGGTTGATGGGGCTGTCTCTACTCTTGCTAAGCGTACTACCATTCCTACGGCAGATGGTACTTCCTTTAAGGATCCTTTAGATAGGAAAATTGAATCCTTTCTAAGAAAAGCTTACTTGTGTTCAGGTAATCTTCTTAGACCTGCTATATCTTTGGCGGATGTTGCTGCAGCTTCAACTTTTTGGTTGGAAGCTTTAGCGCAACAAGTAACAGATCATAATTCTCATAGCATTATTATTCTTCTTCAACATGCTAATAATTTTATTTGTGATGCCATCTTTGATATCATTAGAGTTGATGTCAGGTATATGTCTCTAGCTATTTTAGCTAGAAGAGCTTTATGGCTTAAAACTTGGAATGCTGATATGTCTTCTAAGTCTACTCTGCTTTCCCTTTCTTTCCAGGGTAATAAATTATTTGGTTCTCAGTTGGATTCTATTATCTCAACTGTTACTGGAGGGAAAGGAACTTTTTTACCACAGGATAAAAAATCTAAAGGTAAATTTAGGTCTAATAATCGTTTTCGTTCCTTTCGTCACAACAAGGAACAAACGCCTGATCCTTCATCCTCAGGAGCGGTATCAGTTTGGAAACCATCTCCAGTCTGGAATAAATCCAAGCCTTTTAGAAAATCAAAGCCAGCTCCTAAGTCCACATGAAGGTGCGGCCCTCATTCCAGCTCAGCTGGTAGGGGGCAGATTACGTTTTTTCAAAGGAATTTGGATCAATTCCGTTCACAATCTTTGGATTCAGAATATTGTTTCCGAAGGGTACAGAATTGGCTTCAAGATAAGGCCTCCTGCAAAGAGATTTTTTCTTTCCCGTGTCCCAGTAAATCCAGCGAAGGCTCAAGCATTTCTGAAATGTGTTTCAGATCTAGAGTTGGCTGGAGTAATTATGCCAGTTCCAGTTCTGGAACAGGGGCTGGGGTTTTATTCAAATCTCTTCATTGTACCAAAGAAGGAGAATTCCTTCAGACCAGTTCTGGATCTAAAAATATTGAATTGTTATGTAAGGATACCAACATTCAAAATGGTAACTGTAAGGACTATCCTGCCTTTTGTTCAGCAAGCGCATTATATGTCTACAATACATTTACAGGATGCATATCTGCATATTCCGATTCATCCAGATCATTATCAGTTTCTGAGATTCTCGTTCCTAGACAAGCATTACCAGTTTGTGGCTCTGCCGTTTGGCCTAGCAACAGCTCCAAGAATTTTTACAAAGGTTCTCGGTGCCCTTCTGTCTGTAATCAGAGAACAGGGTATTGTGGTATTTCCTTATTTGGACGATATCTTGGTACTTGCTCAGTCTTCACATTTAGCAGAATCTCATACGAATCTACTTGTGTTGTTTCTTCAAGATCATGGTTGGAGGATCAATTTACTAAAAAGTTCATTGATTCCTCAGACAAAGGTAACCTTTTTAGGTTTCCAGATAGATTCAGTGTCCATGACTCTATCTTTGACAGACAAGAGACGTCTAAAATTGATATCAGCTTGTCGAAACCTTCAGTCACAATCATTCCCTTCGGTAGCCTTATGCATGGAAATTCTAGGTCTTATGACTGCTGCATCGGACGCGATCCCCTTTGCTCGTTTTCACATGCGACCTCTTCAGCTCTGTATGCTGAACCAGTGGTGCAGGGATTACACAAAGATATCTCAATTAATATCTTTAAAACCGATTGTACTACACTCTCTGACGTGGTGGACAGATCACCATCGTTTAGTTCAGGGGGCTTCTTTTGTTCTTCTGACCTGGACTGTAATCTCAACAGATGCAAGTCTTACAGGTTGGGGAGCTGTGTGGGGGTCTCTGACGGCACAAGGGGTTTGGGAATCTCAGGAGGTGAGATTACCGATCAATATTTTGGAACTCCGTGCAATTTTCAGAGCTCTTCAGTCTTGGCCTCTTCTAAAGAGAGAATCGTTCATTTGTTTTCAGACAGACAATGTCACATCTGTGGCATACATCAATCATCAAGAAGTATCTTGAATTCTGGTTTGGGCGGAATCCAGCTCCTGTCTAATTTCTGCGGTTCATATCCCAGGTATAGACAATTGGGAAGCGGATTATCTCAGTCGCCAAACGTTGCATCCGGGCGAATGGTCTCTTCACCCAGAGGTATTTCTTCAGATTGTCCAAATGTGGGGACTTCCAGAAATAGATCTGATGGCCTCTCATCTAAACAAGAAACTTCCCAGGTATCTGTCCAGATCCAGGGATCCTCAAGCGGAAGCAGTGGATGCATTGTCACTTCCTTGGAAGTATCATCCTGCTTATATCTTTCCGCCTCTAGTTCTTCTTCCAAGAGTGATCTCCAAGATTCTGAAGGAATGCTCGTTTGTTCTGCTGGTAGCTCCAGCATGGCCTCACAGGTTTTGGTATGCGGATCTTGTCCGGATGGCCTCTTGCCAACCGTGGACTCTTCCGTTAAGACCAGACCTTCTGTCGCAAGGTCCTTTTTTCCATCAGGATCTCAAATCCTTAAATTTAAAAGGTATGGAGATTGAACGCTTGATTCTTAGTCAAAGAGGTTTCTCTGACTCTGTGATTAATACTATGTTACAGGCTCGTAAATCTGTATCTAGGGAGATATATTATAGAGTCTGGAACACTTATATTTCTTGGTGTCTTTCTCATCATTTTTCCTGGCATTCTTTTAGAATTCCGAGAATTTTACAGTTTCTTCAGGATGGTTTGGAGAAAGGTTTGTCTGCAAGTTCCTTGAAAGGACAAATCTCTGCTCTTTCTGTTCTTTTTCACAGAAAGATTGCTAATCTTCCTGATATTCATTGTTTTGTACAAGCTTTGGTTCGTATAAAACCTGTCATTAAGTCAATTTCTCCTCCTTGGAATTTGAATTTGGTTCTGGGGGCTCTTCAAGCTCCTCCGTTTGAATCTATGCATTCGTTGGACATTAAATTACTTTCTTGGAAAGTTTTGTTCCTTTTGGCCATCTCTTCTGCCAGAAGAGTTTCTGAATTATCTGCTCTTTCTTGTGAGTCTCCTTTTCTGATTTTTCATCAGGATAAGGCTGTGTTGCGAACTTCTTTTGAATTTTTACCTAAGGTTGTGAATTCCAACAACATTAGTAGAGAAATTGTGGTTCCTTCATTATGTCCTAATCCTAAGAATTCTAAGGAGAAATCATTGCATTCTTTGGATGTAGTTAGAGCTTTGAAATATTATGTTGAAGCTACTAAGAATTTCCGAAAGACTTCTAGTCTATTTGTTATCTTTTCCGGTTCTAGGAAAGGTCAGAAGGCCTCTGCCTTTTCTTTGGCATCTTGGTTGAAATCTTTAATTCATCATGCTTATGTCGAGTCGGGTAAAACTCCGCCTCAAAGGATTACAGCTCATTCTACTAGGTCAGTTTCTACTTCCTGGGCGTTTAGGAATGAAGCTTCAGTTGATCAGATTTGCAAAGCAGCAACTTGGTCTTCTTTGCATACTTTTACTAAATTCTACCATTTTGATGTGTTTTCTTCTTCTGAAGCTGTTTTTGGTAGAAAAGTACTTCAGGCAGCTGTTTCAGTTTGAATCTTCTGCTTATGTTTTCAGTTTTTTTCATTATAAAATTTAAACTTTATTTTGGGTGTGGATTATTTTTCAGCGGAATTAGCTGTCTTTATTTTATCCCTCCCTCTCTAGTGACTCTTGCGTGGAAAGATCCACATCTTGGGTAGTCATTATCCCATACGTCACTAGCTCATGGACTCTTGCTAATTACATGAAAGAAAACATAATTTATGTAAGAACTTACCTGATAAATTCATTTCTTTCATATTAGCAAGAGTCCATGAGGCCCACCCTTTTTGTGGTGGTTATGATTTTTTTGTATAAAGCACAATTATTCCAATTCCTTATTTTTTATGCTTTCGCACTTTTTTCTTATCACCCCACTTCTTGGCTATTCGTTAAACTGATTTGTGGGTGTGGCGAGGGGTGTATTTGTAGGCATTTTGAGGTTTGGGAAACTTTGCCCCTCCTGGTAGGAATGTATATCCCATACGTCACTCTTGCTAATATGAAAGAAATGAATTTATCAGGTAAGTTCTTACATAAATTATGTTTTTTATAGTAAAAATTTAGCCTATCATTATTATCTCCCATTTTCATTGTGGATATTTCAATTGCCTCCACAAGCTTTATTCTAAACAGTGGTTGTTTGATCACTGTAGTAGCTTTTCTATATATAGGCTTTCTCCAACATAGGTGTGTCCGGTCCACGGCGTCATCCTTACTTGTGGGATATTCTCTTCCCCAACAGGAAATGGCAAAGAGCCCAGCAAAGCTGGTCACATGATCCCTCCTAGGCTCCGCCTACCCCAGTCATTCTCTTTGCCGTTGTACAGGCAACATCTCCACGGAGATGGCTTAGAGTTTTTTAGTGTTTAACTGTAGTTTTTATTATTCAATCAAGAGTTTGTTATTTTAAAATAGTGCTGGTATGTACTATTTACTCTGAAACAGAAAAGAGATGAAGAATTCTGTTTGTATGAGGAAAATGATTTTAGCAACCGTTACTAAAATCCATGGCTGTTCCACACAGGACTGTTGAGAGGAATTAACTTCAGTTGGGGGAACAGTGAGCAGTCTCTTGCTGCTTGAGGTATGACACATTCTAACAAGACGATGTAATGCTGGAAGCTGTCATTTTCCCTATGGGATCCGGTAAGCCATGTTTATTAAGATAGTAAATAAGGGCTTCACAAGGGCTTATTAAGACTGTAGACTTTTTCTGGGCTAAATCGATTCATATATTACACATATTTAGCCTTGAGGAATCATTTAATCTGGGTATTTTGGTAAAATTATATCGGCAGGCACTGTTTTAGACACCTTATTCTTTAGGGGCTTTCCCTAATCATAGGCAGAGCCTCATTTTCGCGCCGGTATTGCGCACTTGTTTTTGAGAGGCATGACATGCAGTCGCATGTGTGAGGAGCTCTGATACATAGAAAAGACTTTCTGAAGGCGTCATTTGGTATCGTATTCCCCTCTGGGCTTGGTTGGGTCTCAGCAAAGCAGATACCAGGGACTGTAAAGGGGTCAAAGTTAAAAACGGCTCCGGTTCCGTTATTTTAAGGGTTAAAGCTTCCAAATTTGGTGTGCAATACTTTTAAGGCTTTATGACACTGTGGTGAAATTTTGAACAATTCCTTCATATTTTTTCGCAATTGCAGTAATAAAGTGTGTTCAGTTTAAAATTTAAAGTGACAGTAACGGTTTTATTTTAAAACGTTTTTTGTACTTTGTTATCAAGTTTATGCCTGTTTAACATGTCTGAACTACCAGATAGACTGTGTTCTGAATGTGGGGAAGCCAGGGTTCCTTCTCATTTAAATAAATGTGATTTATGTGACAATGAAAATGATGCCCAAGATGATTCCTCAAGTGAGGGGAGTAAGCATGGTACTGCATCATTCCCTCCTTCGTCTACACGAGTCTTGCCCACTCAGGAGGCCCCTAGTACATCTAGCGCGCCAATACTCCTTACTATGCAACAATTAACGGCTGTAATGGATAATTCTATCAAAAACATTTTAGCCAAAATGCCCACTTATCAGCGTAAGCGCGACTGCTCTGTTTTAGATACTGAAGAGCATGACGACGCTGATGATAATGGTTCTGAAATGCCCCTACACCAGTCTGATGGGGCCAGGGAGGTTTTGTCTGAGGGAGAAATTTCAGATTCAGGGAAAATTTCTCAACAAGCTGAACCCGATGTGATTACATTTAAATTTAAGTTGGAACATCTCCGCGCTCTGCTTAAGGAGGTATTATCCACTCTGGATGATTGTGAGAATTTGATCATCCCAGAGAAACTATGTAAAATGGACAAGTTCCTAGAGGTCCCGGGGCTCCCAGAAGCTTTTCCTATACCCAAGCGGGTGGCGGACATTGTAAATAAAGAATGGGAAAGGCCCGGTATACCTTTCGTTCCTCCCCCCATATTTAAAAAATTGTTTCCTATGGTCGACCCCAGAAAGGACTTATGGCAGACAGTCCCCAAGGTCGAGGGAGCGGTTTCCACTTTAAACAAACGCACCACTATACCCATAGAAGATAGTTGTGCTTTCAAAGATCCTATGGATAAAAAATTAGAAGGTTTACTTAAAAAGATGTTTGTTCAGCAAGGTTACCTTCTACAACCAATTTCATGCATTGTCCCTGTCACTACAGCCGCGTGTTTCTGGTTCGATGAGCTAGTAAAGGCGGTCGATAGTGATTCTCCTCCTTATGAGGAGATTATGGACAGAATCCGTGCTCTCAAATTGGCTAATTCTTTCACCCTAGACGCCACTTTGCAATTGGCTAGGTTAGCGGCTAAGAATTCTGGGTTTGCTATTGTGGCGCGCAGAGCGCTTTGGTTGAAATCTTGGTCAGCTGATGCGTCTTCCAAGAACAAACTACTTAACATTCCTTTCAAGGGGAAAACGCTGTTTGGCCCTGACTTGAAAGAGATTATCTCTGATATCACTGGGGGTAAGGGCCACGCCCTTCCTCAGGATCGGTCTTTCAAGGCCAAAAATAAACCTAATTTTCGTCCCTTTCGTAGAAACGGACCAGCCCAAAGTGCTACGTCCTCTAAGCAAGAGGGTAATACTTCTCAAGCCAAGCCAGCTTGGAGACCAATGCAAGGCTGGAACAAGGGAAAGCAGGCCAAGAAACCTGCCACTGCTACCAAGACAGCATGAAATGTTGGCCCCCGATCCGGGACCGGATCTGGTGGGGGGCAGACTCTCCCTCTTCGCTCAGGCTTGGGCAAGAGATGTTCTGGATCCTTGGGCACTAGAAATAGTCTCCCAAGGTTATCTTCTGGAATTCAAGGGGGTTCCCCCAAGGGGGAGGTTCCACAGGTCTCAGTTGTCTTCAGACCACATAAAAAGACAGGCATTCTTACATTGTGTAGAAGACCTGTTAAAAATGGGAGTGATTCATCCTGTTCCATTAGGAGAACAAGGGATGGGGTTCTACTCCAATCTGTTCATAGTTCCCAAAAAAGAGGGAACGTTCAGACCAATCTTAGATCTCAAGATCTTAAACAAGTTTCTCAAGGTTCCATCGTTCAAAATGGAAACCATTCGAACAATTCTTCCTTCCATCCAGGAAGGTCAATTCATGACCACGGTGGATTTAAAGGATGCGTATCTACATATTCCTATCCACAAGGAACATCATCGGTTCCTAAGGTTCGCATTCCTGGACAAGCATTACCAGTTCGTGGCGCTTCCTTTCGGATTAGCCACTGCTCCAAGGATTTTCACAAAGGTACTAGGGTCCCTTCTAGCGGTGCTAAGACCAAGGGGCATTGCAGTAGTACCTTACTTGGACGACATTCTGATTCAAGCGTCGTCCCTTCCTCAAGCAAAGGCTCACACGGACATAGTCCTGGCCTTTCTCAGATCTCACGGATGGAAAGTGAACGTGGAAAAGAGTTCTCTATCTCCGTCGACAAGAGTTCCCTTCTTGGGAACAATAATAGACTCCTTAGAAATGAGGATTTTTCTGACAGAGGCCAGAAAAACAAAACTTCTAAACTCTTGTCGGATACTTCATTCCGTTCCTCTTCCGTCCATAGCGCAGTGCATGGAAGTGATAGGTTTGATGGTAGCGGCAATGGACATAGTTCCTTTTGCGCGCATTCATCTAAGACCATTACAACTGTGTATGCTCAGTCAGTGGAATGGGGACTATACAGACTTGTCTCCGAAGATACAAGTAAATCAGAGGACCAGAGACTCACTCCGTTGGTGGCTGTCCCTGGACAATCTGTCACAAGGGATGACCTTCCACAGACCAGAGTGGGTCATTGTCACGACCGACGCCAGTCTGATGGGCTGGGGCGCGGTCTGGGGATCCCTGAAAGCTCAGGGTCTTTGGTCTCGGGAAGAATCTCTTCTACCGATAAATATTCTGGAACTGAGAGCGATATTCAATGCTCTCAAGGCTTGGCCTCAGCTAGCGAGGGCCAAGTTCATACGGTTTCAATCAGACAACATGACGACTGTTGCGTACATCAACCATCAGGGGGGAACAAGGAGTTCCCTGGCGATGGGAGAAGTGACCAAAATCATTCAATGGGCGGAGACTCGCTCCTGCCACCTGTCTGCAATCCACATCCCAGGAGTGGAAAATTGGGAAGCGGATTTTCTGAGTCGTCAGACATTGCATCCGGGGGAGTGGGAACTCCATCCGGAAATCTTTGCCCAAATCACTCAACTGTGGGGCATTCCAGACATGGATCTGATGGCCTCTCGTCAGAACTTCAAGGTTCCTTGCTACGGGTCCAGATCCAGGGATCCCAAGGCGACTCTAGTAGATGCACTAGTAGCACCTTGGACCTTCAAACTAGCTTATGTATTCCCGCCGTTTCCTCTCATCCCCAGGCTGGTAGCCAGGATCAATCAGGAGAGGGCGTCGGTGATCTTGATAGCTCCTGCGTGGCCACGCAGGACTTGGTATGCAGATCTGGTGAATATGTCATCGGCTCCACCATGGAAGCTACCTTTGAGACGAGACCTTCTTGTTCAAGGTCCGTTCGAACATCCGAATCTGTTCTCACTCCAGCTGACTGCTTGGAGATTGAACGCTTGATCTTATCAAAGCGAGGGTTCTCAGATTCTGTTATTGATACTCTTGTTCAGGCCAGAAAGCCTGTAACTAGAAAAATTTACCACAAAATTTGGAAAAAATATATCTGTTGGTGTGAATCTAAAGGATTCCCTTGGGACAAGGTTAAGATTCCTAAGATTCTATCCTTCCTTCAAGAAGGATTGGAAAAAGGATTATCTGCAAGTTCCTTGAAGGGACAGATTTCTGCCTTGTCTGTGTTACTTCACAAAAAGCTGGCAGCTGTGCCAGATGTTCAAGCCTTTGTTCAGGCTCTGGTTAGAATCAAGCCTGTTTACAAACCTTTGACTCCTCCTTGGAGTCTCAACTTAGTTCTTTCAGTTCTTCAGGGGGTTCCGTTTGAACCCTTACATTCCGTTGATATTAAGTTATTATCTTGGAAAGTTTTGTTTTTGGTTGCAATTTCTTCTGCTAGAAGAGTTTCAGAATTATCTGCTCTGCAGTGTTCTCCTCCTTATCTGGTGTTCCATGCAGATAAGGTGGTTTTACGTACTAAACCTGGTTTTCTTCCAAAAGTTGTTTCTAACAAAAACATTAACCAGGAGATAGTCGTGCCTTCTCTGTGTCCGAAACCAGTTTCGAAGAAGGAACGTTTGTTGCACAATTTGGATGTTGTTCGCGCTCTAAAATTCTATTTAGATGCTACAAAGGATTTTAGACAAACATCTTCCTTGTTTGTTGTTTATTCTGGTAAAAGGAGAGGTTAAAAAGCAACTTCTACCTCTCTCTCTTTTTGGATTAAAAGCATCATCAGATTGGCTTACGAGACTGCCGGACGGCAGCCTCCTGAAAGAATCACAGCTCATTCCACTAGGGCTGTGGCTTCCACATGGGCCTTCAAGAACGAGGCTTCTGTTGATCAGATATGTAGGGCAGCGACTTGGTCTTCACTGCACACTTTTACCAAATTTTACAAGTTTGATACTTTTGCTTCTTCTGAGGCTATTTTTGGGAGAAAGGTTTTGCAAGCCGTGGTGCCTTCCATTTAGGTGACCTGATTTGCTCCCTCCCTTCATCCGTGTCCTAAAGCTTTGGTATTGGTTCCCACAAGTAAGGATGACGCCGTGGACCGGACACACCTATGTTGGAGAAAACAGAATTTATGTTTACCTGATAAATTACTTTCTCCAACGGTGTGTCCGGTCCACGGCCCGCCCTGGTTTTTTAATCAGGTCTGATAATTTATTTTCTTTAACTACAGTCACCACGGTATCATATGGTTTCTCCTATGCAAATATTCCTCCTTAACGTCGGTCGAATGACTGGGGTAGGCGGAGCCTAGGAGGGATCATGTGACCAGCTTTGCTGGGCTCTTTGCCATTTCCTGTTGGGGAAGAGAATATCCCACAAGTAAGGATGACGCCGTGGACCGGACACACCGTTGGAGAAAGTAATTTATCAGGTAAACATAAATTCTGTTTTTAAAAGGGTTGTATCCTTGAACCACACAGCAGCATACATTTTAAAAGGATATGAAACCCATATTTCTTTTACAAGATATGACGAGTCCACGGATTTCATTCTTACTTATGGGATTACTCCTCCTGTTTAGCAGGAAGTGGCAAAGAGCACCACAGCAGAGCTGTATATATAGCTCCTCCCTTCCCTCCCACCCCAGTCATTCTCTTTGCCTGTGTTAGTGATAGGAAGAGGTAAAGTGAGGTGTTAGTTTAGATTCTTCAATCAAGAAGTTTTTTTATTTTAAAATGGTGCCAGTGAGTACTATTTTTCTCAGGGAGAAATCGTCCGTCTATAACTTCCCAAGAGGAGTGGAGACATCTTATTTTCTGCCCTAATGTTTATGATCTTTGCAAATGTTATCTAAGATCCTACTTGTTCCCACAGAGCAGTTGAAGGTAGTGTAAAGAAACATCTTCAGTGTGGAGAACTGTGTCATGCTACAAGCAACATTGAGGTATGTTAAGTCATTTGTTTCTGGGGAGGCTTGATACATCAGAACAGGCTGACATTATCCCCTAACTGGGGAGGGGTAATCAGTATGCACTATAGGAAAAATGGTGTACCTGGAATTACCTTTTATTTTGCTTATTTAAGAGTGTGCTTGGTGTTTTCACTTTAAATATTCTGTGTGGGCTGACGCTGGGAGATGCGGTTTGCAGGGCTGACATTATTATGGCTCATAACTGGCCTGACAGAGATCGATAGCTGTTGCACTTGTATTATGTAAAGTGCGTGTACAAGAGGGACACATGGCGTTTTTTGTATAAAATTGGAAGACAGACATGCTGTTTTGTCATCTCATGCGGGTCTCAGTACGGCTTGAGTTATGCCCACGGTGGGCGGAGCCTATTTTCGCACGCTCAGCAGCGCAGTGTTCTTCCAGATCGGTAGGCTCCGGTGGGGCCTAAGTCAGTTTTGCACTCGTTAGGTACAGAGAGACTTGGGAGCGCTTCTTCTGGTGGATCAGTGCGATCCGGGGGCAGGTAGGCTCCGCAGCAGAGCTGTGGCGAGGTGCAGGGGCCTGAAGTGTGTTAAAATTTTAATTAAAGTTGACAAAAACTGATATATAACTTTTTTCCAAGAACGGAGCAATATTAAGTTACTTTGGGCACATAAGGGCACTTTTTATTGTTGCGAAAGTTGTTTTGACTGATTGCAGAAAAATTGTTGCGCTTTTATTATTTAAAGGCGCAGTACATTTTTTTAGTTCAAAATTTTTGGCTATGTAATTTGACTTCAGAGCTCAATATATAAGTAAAGAACGACTATTATTGCTATTGCTAGTCTGTTTAACATGTCTGAACTTGAGGAAACTACTTGTTCTATGTGTTTAGATGCCATTGTGGAACCCCCTCTTACTTTTTGTCCCTCATGTACTGAAAGGGCCTTACAATGTAAAGAGCAGATTTTCTTTAAGGAAAGTGTGCCTAAGGATGATTCTCAGTCTGATGAGAATCAGGGTATGCCGCTACTTTCTCCCCAAGCGTCACGACCTTTAACGGCTACCCAAGCGACGCCGGGTTCTTCAACCGCGTCTACTTCATTTACTCTGCAGGATATGGCTGCAGTTATGTAATCTACCCTTACAGAGGTTTTATCCAAGTTGCCAGTGTTACAGGGCAAACGCAGCAGGACAGAAGTCAATGTGAATACTGCGACCTCTGATGCTTTGTTGGCTATTTTCGATGTACCCTCACAGGGATCTGAATTGGAGGTCAGGGAACTTCTGTCTGAGGGGGAACTTTCCGATTCGGGAAGTGTGTTACCTCAGACGGTTTCGGACGTCATGTCCTTCAGCTTTAAGCTTGAACACCTCCGTCTGTTACTTCGGGAGGTTTTAGCAATTCTGGATGACTGTGACTCTATTGTGGTACCACCAGAGAAATTGTGTAAGATGGACAAATACTTAGAGGTGCCTGCTTACTCTGTTTTTCCGGTTCCTAAGAGAATCTCGGAAATTATTACGCGGGAATGGGAAAGACAGGGTATCCCGTTCTCACCTCCTAATTTTAAGAAAATGTATCCCATATCTGACACTGTTCGGGACTTTTGGCAAACAGTCCCTAAGGTGGAGGGAGCTATATCTACCCTGGCTAAGCGTACAACTATTCCTATTGAGGACAGTTGTGCTTTCAAAGACCCTATGGATAAGACATTGGGGGGTCTTCTAAAAAAGTTATTTATTCATCAGGGTTTCCTTTTACAACCGATGGCCTGCATTGTACCAGTTACCACTGCGGCGGCCTTCTGGTTTGACGCCTTGGAAGAGTCTCTTAAGACTGAGACTCCTTTAGAGGACATTTTAGATAGAATTAAGGCTCTTAAGCTGGCTAATTCTTTTATTACGGATGCCGCCTTTCAGATTGCAAATAAGCGGCTAAGAATGCCGGATTTGCCATTTTAGCGCGTAGAGTGTTATGGTTAAAATCATGGTCTGCTGATGTGTCATCTAAGTCAAAGCTTTTGGCTATTCCTTTCAAAGGAAAGACCCTATTCGGGCCTGACTTGAAAGAAATAATTTCTGACATTACGGGAGGTAATGGTCATCTCCTACCTCAGGATAGAGCAGCTAAACTAAGGGGTAAACCAAAATAATTTTCGGTCCTTTCGGAACTTCAAAGGAGTCCCTTCTTCTTCCTCTTCTTCCGCTAGACAGGAAGGGAATTTTGCTCAGGCCAAGTCCGTCTGGAGACCCAACCAGGCTTGGAACAAGGGTAAACAACCCAAGAAGCCCGCTGCTGCTATCAAGACAGCATGAAGGGGCAGCCCCCGATCTGGGACCGGATCTAGTAGGGGGCAGACTTTCTCTCTTTGCCCAGGCTTGGGTAAGAGATGTTCAGGACCCCTGAACACTGGAAATCGTGTCCCAAGGGTATCAACTGGAATTAAAAAATTCTCTCCCAAGGGGGAGGTTTCTTCTTTCACGATTGTCTGTAGACCAGATAAAAAGAGAGGCGTTCTTATGTTGTGTAAAAGACCTCTCTATTCGTCCCATTCCAATACTGGAACAGGGGCAGGGGTTTTACTCAAATCTTTTCGTGGTCCCCAAAAAAGAGGGCACGTTTCGACCTATTTTAGATCTAAAAAGTCTAAACAAGTTTCTCAGAGTCCCATCCTTCAAGATGGAGACTATTCAAACAATTCTGCCATTGATCCAGGAGGGTCAATATATGACTACCGTGGACTTGAAGGATGCATATCTTCATATTCCTATCCACAAGGATCATCACCAGTTCCTAAGGTTTGCCTTCCTGGACAAACATTTTCAGTTTGTGGCTCTTCCCTTCGGGTTGGCCACAGCACCCAGGATCTTCACGAAGATTCTAGGGTCACTTCTGGCGGTTCTCAGGCCACGGGGCATTGCAGTGGCGCCTTATCTGGACGATATTCTGATCTAGGCGTCGTCTTACCATCTGACAAAATCTCATACAGACATGGTTCTGTCCTTTCTGAGGACTCATGGGTGGAAGGTGAACCTAGAAAAGAGTTAATTACTTCCACAAACAAGGGTTCCATTCTTGGGAACTCTAATAGATTCCTTATCCATGAAAATTTTCTTGACAGAGGTCAGAAAGTTAAAGATTCTGAATACATGCCGAGCCCTTTAGTCCAATCATCTGCCATCAGTGGCTCAGTGCATGGAGGTAATTGGATTGATGGTGGCGGCAATGGACATCATTCCGTTTGCTCGTTTTCATCTCAGACCACTACAACTGAGCATGCTCAGGCAGTGGAATGGAGATTATGTAAATGTGTCTCCTCAGATAGATCTGGATCAGGAGACAAGAGACTCTCTTCTTTAGTGGTTGTCGCCGGATCATCTGTCCCAAGATACGTGCTTCCGCAGACCCTCATGGGTGATAGTGACAACGGAGGCCAGTCTACTAGGTTGGGGTGCAGTCTGGAATTCCCTGAATGCTCAGGGTGTGTGGACTCAGTCGGAGTCTCTACTTCCAATCAATATTCTGGAATTGAGAGCAATATTCAGTGCGCTTCAGGCTTGGCCTCAGTTGGCTTCAGCCAAATTCATCCGTTTTCAGTCGGACAACATCACGACTGTGGCTTACATCAATCATCAGGGAGGAACAAGGAGTCCCTTAGCGATGACAGAAGTATCCAAGATAATTCGATGGGCGGAGGCTCACTCTTGTTCTCTGTCGGCAATCTACATCCCAGGGGTGGACAACTGGGAAGCGGACTTTTTAAGCAGACAGATGTTTCATCCGGGGGAGTGGGAACTCCATCCGGAGGTCTTTGCCACCCTGATTCTCAGATGGGGCAGACCGGAATTGGATCTGATGGCGTCTCGTCAGAATGCCAAGCTCCCAAGATACGGATCCAGGTCAAGGGATCCTCAGGCCGAATTGATAGATGCCTTGGCAGTGCCTTGGTCGTTCAACCTAGCTTATGTGTTTCCACCGTTTGCTCTCCTTCCCCGGGTGATTGCACGAGTCAAACAGGAGAGGGCTTCGGTAATTCTAATTGCGCCTGCGTGGCCTCGCAGGACTTGGTATGTCGATCTGGTGGACATGTCCTCTCTGCCGCCGTGGAAGCTTCCATTGAGGCAGGACCTTCTCATTCAGGGACCCTTCCTTTAATTTCTCTGCAGCTGACTGCTTGGAGATTGAACGCTTGATTTTATCTAAGCGGGTGTTCTCTAAATCGGTCATTGATACTTTGATTCAGGCACGTAAGCCTGTCACTAGAAAGATCTACCATAAGATATGGCGTTAATATCTTTATTGGTGCAAATCCAAGGGCTACTCATGGAGTAGAGTTAGGATTCCTAGGATTTTATCTTTTCACCAAGAAGGATGGGAGAAAGGGTTGTCAGCAAGTTCCTTAAAAGGACAAATTTCTGCTTTGTCGATTTTACTACACAAGCGTTTGGCAGATGTTCCAGACGTTCAGTCTTTTTGTCAGGCTCTGACTAGAATCAAGCCTGTGTTTAGACCAATTGCTCCACCCTGGAGTTTGAATTTTGTTCTTAATGTTCTTTAAGGGGTTCCGTTTGAACCTATGCATTCCATAGATATTAAGTTGTTATCTTGGAAGGTTTTATTTTTGGTTGCTATTTCTTCTGCTCGTAGAGTTTCTGAGCTTTCAGCGTTACAATGTGACTCTCCTTATCTTATTTTCCATTCTGATAAGGTGGTTTTACGTACTAAACCTGGTTTTCTTCTTAAGGTTGTTTCTAATAAGAATAGTAATCAGGAAATTGTTGTTCCTTCATTGTGTCCTAATCCTTCTTCTAAGAAGGAGCGTTTGTTGCATAACTTGGACGTGGTCCGTGCCCTAAAGTTTTATTTACAGGTGACTAAAGAATTTCGTAAAAAGGAGGGATAAGAGAGCGCTGAAAACAGAGGGGGAGATGCCACACCCACAGAAAACAGGATGATATCAATAATCCACAGAAGAGTATTGAAAAAAGAGAATATGTAAATAAATAATCTTCCTGCGCTAAAATCAGAGAAAATCTGAAACTATAACTCAATCTGTAGGGGTGGTAATAAAAAATATCTCAGTATTTAAAAAAATCAATTTAATTCTGACTAAAATCAATTTGATTTAAAGCATAAAAATAGATAATACTATTTAGACAGACAAAAAGTATAATTCATAAATTCACTGCTTATATTGTATAAAATTCATATGAAGGAGCAGAGATAATACATAAAAGAAGTTAATATATAGAGTGAGTTAGTATAGAAATGGTAAGAACAGATTAAAGCAGAACACAATATAAGCACAATATGATTAAAACACACTAAAAAGATTAAAACAAGCAAAATAAGCTCACAGTCGTAGCTGCACAGAATACACAGCAAGGTGTTAAAATATAGCACACAATGAGAGCAGAAACAAGGTTATAAATCCTTTGGATTAGTGCCGTTATTTCAAACAGCCTATATGCAAGCAGATATGGCTTTAGTACAGGCAGACAGAGTTTTGCATAGAGTTGTTAGCATAGAATTTTTAAGCAAGCAATAGCGATATGTGGATGCTAAAAATGATTAGTATGCACTTTGGACAGATCCGTAAGTCTTGTATCTCTTTGCAGGTGAGTCCACTGCTAAGGCTTACAAGATAATCCTCCAAAAATGCTTCATAGGGTTATTCTATAGTGTGTAAATAAAAACTTTTCTCAGAGGTATGCTGGTGTTATAACGTACAAAGTACTATTCCAAACTTACAGTTTCAGTTTGCCTTGAGCTGTTCGGTATGACTGGGACGCCTTGCCTGCCGTTTGCTGAAATTTTTTCCGTCCGGTCCCTTCTCACAGGGAATCAAAGCAGAAGGTCTGACGTATCAGACTATGGTGGCAGTTTCAGTTTGCCTTGAGCTGCTCGGTATGACTGGGACGCCTTGCCTGGCGTTTGCTGAAATTTTCTTTGTCCTGTCCTTTCTCTTGTTAAGTGTATCCAGTCCACGGATCATCCATTACTTGTGGGATATTCTCCTTCCCAACAGGAAGTTGCAACAGGATCACCCACAGCAGAGCTGCTATATAGCTCCTCCCCTCACTGCCATATCCAGTCATTCTCTTGCAACTCTCAACAAAGATGGACGTAGTAAGAGGAGAGTGGTGTATTATAGTTAGTTTTTTAACTTCAATCAAAAGTTTGTTATTTTTAAATGGTACCGGAGTGTACTGTTTATCTCAGGCAGTATTTAGAAGAATAATCTGCCTGCATTTTCTATGATCTTAGCAGAAGTAACTAAGATCCATGGCTGTTCTCACATATTCTGAGGAGTGAGGTAACTTCAGAGAGGGAATGGCGTGCAGGTTTTCCTGCAATAAGGTATGTGCAGTTAATATATTTCTAGGGATGGAATTTGCTAGAAAAATGCTGCTGATACCGGATTAATGTAAGTTAAGCCTTAAATGCAGTGATAGCGACTGGTATCAGGCTTATTAACAGAGATACATACTCTCATAAAAGTGTAATATAAAACGTTTGCTGGCATGTTAATCGTTTTTATATATGTGACAAAACTTATTGGGGCCTAGTTTTTTTCCACATGGCTGGTTTGATTTTTGCCTAGAAACAGGCTTTCCACTGTTGCAATATGAGTGGGAAGGGCCTATTTTAGTGCTTTTCTGTGCAGATAAAAATACTGACAGAGACATTCAGCTTCCCTCTGCATGATACAGGACATCTCTGAAGGGCTCAAAAGGCTTCAAAGTCGTGTTTGAGGAGGGTAACAATCACAGTAGACTGTGGCAGTTGTGACTGTGTTTAAAAAACGTTTTTGTCATTTATTATTCTGTTTTTGTTATTAAGGGGTTAATCATCCATTTGCAAGTGAGTGCAATGCTCTGCTGACTTGTTACATACACTGTAAAAATGTTGTTAGTGTAACTGCCTTTTTTCACTGTTATTTCAAATTTTGTCAAAATTTGTTTCTCTTAAAGGCACAGTAACGTTTTTTATTTTGCTTGTTAACTTGCTTTAAAGTGTTTTCCAAGCTTGCTAGTCTCATTGCTAGTCTGTACAAACATGTCTGAAACAGAGGATACTTGTTCATTATGTTTAAAAGCCATGGTGGAGCCCCATATGAGAATGTGTACTAAATGTATTGATTTCACCTTAAAGGGACACTAAACGATTGAAAAAACTTATTTTAAATCCCTCTATCAATCTTTGATATTAATATTTGTAATTGGCTTTGCTTGTCATATTATTACCATTCTCTCTATATTCTGCTTCAAAAATAAATTGAATTCCAAACCCACCGTTATAAGCTTTGGTTTGAAGAACGAATAATTCATGATAACCTGAGTTATCAAGATGGCCGACTTTGTCCGTACTGCGCATGCGCGATCTATCTTACATGTCATCCTCTACAACAAGCCGTATCCTGTGTGAATGAATAGCTATTCAATCGCTAGGATTTTGTATAGCGCATGCGTTGTGCCAGTAGTTCATTTGCTTTACTGAGGAATCAAAGCGGCTATCTGCGCATGCACGAAACAATGGGTGACGGAACAATGCGATAATTATATGCACGAAAATGCATTGTGATTGGAGACATAATTTTGTATTGAAGGCAGCATAAAAGGGGGTTTGGCTTTGATTACGTTTTTGCTAAAATAATATATATAGTTTTATAACGATTATAACGCTCGTTTTAAGGTCAAAGTGGGTAAGTTTTGATATTTGAGTTGTGTAGATTCGTTTGTGATGATTTATTTATATGCAAAAATTGAAACTTTTGGAATCCTTTAAACAGTAAAGATCAGTCTTTATCTATAAAAGAATTGTCACCAGAGGGGTCTGTCGAGGGGGAAGTTATGCCGACTAACTCTCCCCACGTGTCGGACCCTTCGCCTCCCACTCAAGGGACGCACGCTAATATGGCGCCAAGTACATCAGAGACGCCCATAGCGATTACTTTGCAGGACATGGCTGCAATCATGAATAATACCCTGTCAGAAGTATTATCCAGATTGCCTGAATTGAGAGGCAAGCACGATAGCTCTGGGGTTAGACGAGATACAGAGCGCGTAGATGCTGTAAGAGCCATGTCTGATACTGCGTCACAATATGCAGAACCTGAGGACGGAGAGCTTCAGTCTGTGGGTGACGTCTCTGAATCGGGGAGACCTGATTCAGAGATTTCTAATTTTAAATTTAAGCTTGAGAACCTCCGTGTATTGCTTGGGGAGGTATTAGCTGCTCTGAATGACTGTGACACAATTGCAGTGCCAGAGAAATTGTGTAGGCTGGATAAATACTATGCAGTGCCGGTGAGTACTGATGTTTTTCCAATACCTAAAAGGCTTACAGAAATTATTAGTAAGGAGTGGGATAGGCCCGGTGTGCCCTTTTCCCCACCACCTATATTTAGAAAAATGTTTCCAATAGATGCCACTACACGGGACTTATGGCAGACTGTCCCTAAGGTGGAGGGAGCAGTTTCTACTTTAGCAAAGCGTACCACTATCCCGGTTGAGGACAGTTGTGCTTTTTCAGATCCAATGGATAAAAAATTAGAGGGTTACCTTAAGAAAAGGTTTTATTTTACAGCCCCTTGCATGCATTGCGCCTGTCACTGCTGCGGCGGCATTCTGGTTTGAGGCCCTGGAAGAGGCCATCCATACAGCTCCATTGACTGAAATTGTTGACAAGCTTAGAACTCTTAAGCTAGCTAACTCATTTGTTTCTGATGCCATTGTTCATTTGACTAAACTAACGGCTAAGAATTCCGGATTCGCCATCCAGGCGCGTAGGGCGCTATGGCTCAAATCCTGGTCAGCTGATGTGACTTCAAAGTCTAAATTACTCAACATTCCTTTCAAGGGGCAGACCTTATTCGGGCCTGGTTTGAAAGAAATTATTGCTGACATTACTGGAGGTAAGGGTCATACCCTTCCTCAGGACAGGGCCACATCAAAGGCCAAACAGTCTAATTTTCGTGCCTTTCGAAATTTCAAGGCAGGTGCAGCATCAACTTCCTCTGCTTCAAAACAAGAGGGAACTTTTGCTCAATCCAAGCAGGCCTGGAAACCTAACCAATCCTGGAACAAGGGCAAGCAGGCCAGAAAGCCTGCTGCTGCCTCTAAGACAGCATGAAGGAGCGGCCCCTATCCGACAACGGATCTAGTAGGGGGCAGACTCTCTCTCTTCGCCCAGGCGTGGGCAAGAGATGTTCAGGATCCCTGGGCGTTGGAGATCATATCTCAGGGATATCTTCTGGACTTCAAAGCTTCTCCTCCACAAGGGAGATTTCACCTTTCAAGATTATCTGCAAACCAGATAAAGAAAGAGGCATTCCTAAGCTGCGTACAAGATCTCCTTGTAATGGGAGTGATCCATCCAGTTCCGCGGACGGAACAAGAACAGGGGTTTTATTCAAATCTGTTTGTGGTTCCCAAAAAAGAGGGAACCTTCAGACCAATTTTTGATTTAAAGATCCTAAACAAATTCCTCAGCGTTCCGTCATTCAAGATGGAAACTATTCGAACCATTTTACCCATGATCCAAGAGGGTCAGTACATGACCACAGTGGACTTAAAGGATGCCTACCTTCACATTCCGATTCACAAGAATCATCATCAGTTCCTGAGGTTTGCCTTTCTAGACAGGCATTACCAATTTGTAGCTCTTCCATTCGGGTTGGCTACAGCCCCAAGAATTTTTACAAAGGTTTTGGGCTCACTTCTGGCGGTCCTAAGACAGCGAGGCATAGAGGTGGCTCCTTACCTGGACGATATCCTGATACAGGCGTCAAGCTTTCAAATTGCCAAATCTTATACAGAGATAGTTCTGGCATTCCTGAGGTCGCATGGGTGGAAAGTGAACGAAGAAAAGAGTTCTCTATCTCCTCTCACGAGGGTTTCCTTCCTAGGGACTCTAATAGATTCTGTAGAAATGAAAATTTACCTGACGGAGTCCAGGTTATCAAAACTTCTAAATGCTTGCCGTGTTCTTCACTCCATTCCGCGCCCCACCGTGGCTCAGGGCATGGAAGTAATTGGCTTAATGGTAGCGGTGATGGACATAGTGCCATTCGCGCGCCTGCATCTCAGACCGCTGCAATTATGCATGCTCAGTCAGTGGAATGGGGATTACACAGATTTGTCCCCTCTACTAAATCTGGATCAGGAAACCAGAGATTCTCTTCTCTGGTGGTTATCTCGGGTCCATCTGTCCAAGGGTATGACCTTTCGCAGACCAGATTGGACAATTGTAACAAGAGATGCCAGCCTTCTAGGTTGGGGTGCAGTCTGGAACTCCCTGAAGGCTCAGGGTTCATGGACTCAGGAGGAGAAACTCCTCCCAATAAATATTCTGGAGTTAAGAGCAATATTCAATGCTCTTCTGGCTTGGCCTCAGCTAGCAACACTGAGGTTCATCAGATTTCAGTCGGACAACATCACGACTGTGGCTTTCATCAACCATCAAGGGGGAACCAGGAGTTCCCTAGCGATGTCAGAAGTCTCCAAGATAATTCGCTGGGCAGAGACTCACTCTTGCCACCAGTCAGCGATCCATATCCCAGGTGTAGAGAACTGGGAGGCGGATTTTCTAAGTCGTCAGACTTTTCATCCGGGGGAATGGGAACTCCATCCGGAGGTGTTTGCTCAATTGGTTCTCCGTTGGGGCAAACCAGAATTGGATCTCATGGCGTCTCGCCAGAACGCCAAGCTTCCTTGTTACGGATCCAGGTTCAGGGACCCAGAAGCGGCACTGATAGATGCTCTAGCAGCGCCTTGGTTGTTCAACCTGGCTTATGTGTTTCCACCGTTTCCTCTGCTCCCTCTTCTGATTGCCAAAATCAAATAGGAAAGAGCATCGGTGATATTGATAGCGCCTGCGTGGCCACGCAGGACCTGGTATGCAGACCTAGTGGACATGTCATCCTTTCCACCATGGACTCGGCCTCTGAGACAAGACCTTCTAATACAAGGTCCTTTCAATCATCCGAATCTACTTTCTCTGAGACTGACTGCATGGAGATTGAACGCTTGAGCCTATCAAAGTGTGGCTTTTCCGAGTCAGTAATTGATACCTTTAATACAGGCACGAAAGCCTGTCACCAGGAAAATTTACCACAAGATATGGCGTAAATATCTTCATTGGTGTGAATCCAAGAATTACTCATGGAGTAGGGTTAGGATTCCTAGGATATTGTCCTTCCTCCAAGAGGGTTTGGACAAAGGATTATCAGCTAGTTCTTTAAAGGGACAGATTTCTGCTCTGTCTATTCTTTTACACAAGCGTCTGGCAGAAGTTCCAGACGTTCAGGCATTTTGTCAGGCTTTAGTTAGAATTAAGCCTGTGTTTAAACCTGTTGCTCCTCCATGGAGCTTAAACTTGGTTCTTAAAGTTCTTCAAGGGGTTCTGTTTGAACCCCTTCATTCTATTGATATCAAACTTCTTTCATGGAAAGTTATTTTTCTGATGGCTATTTCTTCGGCTTGAAGAGTCTCGGAGTTATCTGCCTTACATTGTGATTCTCCTTATCTGATCTTTCATTCAGATAAAGTTGTTCTGTGTACAAAACCTGGGTTTTTACCTAAGGTGGTTTCTAACAAGAATATCAATCAAGAGATTGTTGTTCCATCATTATGTCCTGATCCTTCTTCAAAGAAGGAACGTCTTTTGCATAATCTAGACGTAGTCCGTGCCTTGAAGTTTTACTTACAGGCTACTAAAGATTTTCGCCAAACATCTAATCTGTTTGTTGTTTACTCTTGACAGAGGAGAGGTCTGTCTCTTTCTTTTTGGCTTCGGAGTATAATCCGTTTAGCCTATGAGACTGCTGGACAGCAGCCTCCTGAAAGGATTACAGCTCATTCTACTAGAGCTGTGGCTTCCACCTGGGCCTGTTGAACAGATTTGCAAGGCTGCAACTTGGTCTTCCCTTCATACTTTTTCCAAATTTTACAAATTTGATACTTTTGCTTCTTCGGAGGCTGTTTTTGGGAGAAAGGTTCTACAGGCAGTGGTTCCTTCCGTTTAAGTTCCTGCCTTGTCCCTCCTATCATCCGTGTACTTTAGCTTTGGTATTGGTATCCCACAAGTAATGGATGATCCGTGGACTGGATACACTTAACAAGAGAAAACATAATTTATGCTTACCTGATAAATTTATTTCTTTTGTAGTGTATCCAGTCCACGGCCCGCCCTGTCCTTTTCAGGCAGGTCTAAATTTTAATTAAACTACAGTCACCACTGCACCCTATGGTTTCTCCTTTCTCGGCTTGTTTCGGTCGAATGACTGGATATGGCAGTGAGGGGAGGAGCTATATAGCAGCTCTGCTGTGGGTGATCCTCTTGCAACTTCCTGTTGGGAAGGAGAATATCCCACAAGTAATGGATGATCCGTGGACTGGATACACTACAAGAGAAATAAATTTATCAGGTAAGCATAAATTATGTTTTCTCGTAGGGAATCAAAGCAGAAGGTCTGACGTCTCAGACTATGGTGGCCTGGTTGAGCCAAAAACAGAAGCAACGCGTTTCGGTTTACACCTTTCTCAAGCTTCTGGTTTGACACTTCGCTGTAGACCTTCTTTTATAGCGGAGCAGTAAGTCTGATTGGAGGACAAACGCTTGTGTGACTCATGAGCTTATAGTCATTGAATCCCCATATGTGGGTTTGCGGATATCCTATGCAATGCATAGGTATGCAAAACATATATAGTATATTGAGGTACAAAACCTACGTATTTACACAAATGGCTAAAAAATACATATTCGGTGGGATGGCTACAAAGACATAAAAAAAAAAAATATGAAAAATCAAAGATAAGAAAAAGAAGAGGAAATTATATTAAATTTAAAAACAGCAATAAAAACCATGCAACTCATATTCAGCAATGAAACAGAAAGTAGTTGCTCCTGCAGCGGAGTACTATATTCATTTATAGCAATACTACATAAACATCTAGTGGGCTCTTAATTTATATGTATAAATCCCATATATATAAATAAAAAGGAAAGACTTTTAGTTTTTTTTTTTATTACATTATGGATTGATTTCTAGTGGTTTTTTAAGTGGTCAATAAGTTAGGAACTTCTTTTGCACTTAGGACATTCTTTCTTTCCTTTTTATATATATGGGATATATACATATAAATTAAGAGCCCACTAGATGTTTATGTAGTATTGCTATAAATGAATATAGTACTCTGCTGCACAAGGAGCAACTACTTTCTGTTTTATTGCTGAATAAGAGTTGCGTGGTTTTTATTGCTGTTTTTAAATTTAATATAATTTCCTCTTCTTTTTCTTATCTTTGATTTTTCATTAAAATTGTGTTTTTTATGTCTTTGTAGCCATCCCACCGAATATGTATTTTTTAGCTATTTGTGTAAATACGTAGGTTTTGTACCTCAATATACTATATATGTGTTGCATACCTATATATTGCATAGGATATCCGTAAACCCACATATGGGGATTCAATGACTATAAGCTCATGAGTCACACAAGCGTTTATCCTCCAATCAGACTTACTGCTCCGCTATAAAAGGAGGTCTACAGCGAAGTGTCAAATCAGAAGCTTGAGAAAGGTGTAAATCGAAACACGTTGCTTCTGTTTTTGGCTCAACTAGGCCACCATAGTCTGAGACGTCAGGGGCCTGATCCGATATACAGCGTCGCCCGCAAAAGCTGGGTTTGGTATCCTATATACGTCGTAACCTAGAAGTTACGCTCGTATATTTCTGCCTTCGCACCGTAGTTTTTTGGGCCATAGACAGGTATACCAAATCCGTGCATAACCTAACGCATGCGCAATGTCTATCTACCTGTCAACCGCGATCCCCCGCCGCAATCCCTTATAAAGTGTTTAACCCCTAAACTGCCGCTCCCGGACCCAGCCGCCAGCTACATTATTTACCCCCTAATGTGAGCCCCTTACACCACCGTCATCTACATTACGTACCCCCTAATGTGAGCTCCTACCCCGCCGCCAGCTATATTAAAATTATTAACCTCTAATCTAATCCCCCTACCCTGCCGCCAGCTATATTAAATTATTAACCCCTAATCTAATCCCCCTACCCCGCCGCCAGCTATATTAAATTATTAACCCTTAATCTAATCCCCCTATATCGCCGCCAGCTATATTAAATTATTAACCCCTAATCTAATCCCCCTACCCCGCTGCCAGCTATATTAAATTATTAACCCCTAATCTAATCCCCCTACACCGCCGCCAGCTATATTAAAATTATTAACCCCTAATTTAATCCCCCTACCCCGCCGCCAGCTATATTAAATACATTAACCCCTAATCTAATCCCCCTAAAGTAATCGCCTCTATTACCAGCCCTTAAAAGGGCCTTTTGCGTGACATTGCCCCAAAGTAACAGCTCTATTGCCAGCCCTTAAAAGGGCTTTTTGCGGGGCTTTGCCCCAAAGTAATCAGCTCTTTTACCAGCCCTTAAAAGGGCTTTTTGCGGGGCATTGTCACAAAGTAATCAGCTCTTTTGCATCTAATCTAAATCCCCCTACTCTGCCGCCACCTATAATAAATGTATTACCCTCTAATCTAATCCCCCTACACCGCCGCCAGCTATATTAACTATATTAACCCTAATTATATTAGGGTTAATATAGTTATTATATTATATATATTAACCCTAATTATATTAGGGTTAATATCATTATTATATATTAACTATACTAACCCTAATTATATTAGGGTTAATATCGTTATTATATTATATATATATATTAAGTATAATAACCCTATCTAACTCTAACACCCCTAGCTAAATTCTTATTAAAATAAATTAATTAATATTATTAATTAAAATATTTCTATTTAAATCTAAATACTTACCTATAAAATAAACCCTAAGATAGCTACAATGTAATTAATAATTACATTGTAGCTATTTTAGGGTTTATATTTATTTTACAGGTAACTTGGTATTTATTTTAACTAGGTACAATAGCTATTAAATAGTTAATAACTATTTAATAGCTACCTAGTTAAAATAATTACCAATTTACCTGTAAAATAAATCCTAACCTAAGTTACAAATACACCTACACTATCAATAAATTAAATAAACTACAAATATATAAACTAAAATACAATTAAATAAACTAAATTACAAAAACAAACAAACACTAAATTACAAAAAATAAAAAAAATTACAAGAATTTTAAGCTAATTACACCTATTCTAAGCCCCCTAATAAAATAGCAAAGCCCCCCAAAATAAAAAAATTCCCTACCCTAAACTAAATTACAAAAGTTAACAGCTCTATTACCAGCCCTTAAAAGGGCTTTTTGCGGGGCATGCCCCAAAGAAATCAGCTCTTTTGCCTGTAAAAAAAAAAACACAATACCACCTCCCAACATTACAACCCACCACCCACATACTCTTACTCTAAACCCACCCAAACCCCTCTTAAAAAAACCTAACACTAAGCCCCAGAAGATCTCCCTACCTTGAGTCGTCTTCACCCAGCCGGGCCGAACTCTTCATCCAAGCGGCAAAGAAGTAGTCTTCCATCCGGCGATGTCTTCATCCAAGCGGCAAAGAAGAGGTCCTCCATCGGGGCGAAGTTTTCTTCCAAGCGGCATTTTCAATCTTCTTTCTTCAGCCCTCCGACGCGGAACATCCATCTGGCCCGACGACTGAATGACGAATTAAGTTTCCTTTAAATGACGTCATCCAAGATGGCGTCCCTCGAATTCCGATTGGCTGATAGGATTCTATCAGCCAATCGGAATTAAGGTAAGAAAATCTGATTGGCTGATTCAATCAGCCAATCAGATTCAAGTTCAATCCGAATGGCTGGTCCAATCAGCCAATTAGATTGAGCTCGCATTCTATTGGCTGATCGGAACAGCCAATCTCTGAAGAAGCGCATGTGACATGGGCGAAACATGTCAGATGGTTTAGGCTGCTCCAACTAAACTACCATTCAAGAGAATAAACTCTATTTGCACTGACTATCTGTCCGGATTTTGTTCTCTTTTTTTCTGTTAATTCATTTAATATAGGTTGCGGCGGTATAGGGGGATTAGATTAGGGGTTAATTCATTTAATATAGCTGGCGGCAATGTAGGGGGATTAAATTAGGGGTTAATAATTTAATATAGCTGGCGGCGGGGTAGGAGCTCACATTAGGGGGTATTTAATGTAGCTGGCGACGGGGTAGGAGCTCACATTAGGGGGTAGTTAATGTAGCTGGCGGCGGGGTAGGAGCTCACATTAGGGGGTAGTTAATGTAGCTGGCGGCGGGGTAGGAGCTCACATTAGGGGGTAGTTAATGTAGGTGGCGGCGGGGTCCAGGAGCGGCGGTTTAGGGGTTAATAACTTTATTAGGTGCGGAGGGGTCTGGGAGCGGCAGTTTAGGGGTTAATACATTTTTTATTATTAGGAGAGTGAGGGGGGATAGCGGATAGAGGGGTATACATGTCGGGCTATGTTTGGGAGGCGTGTTAGACAGTACGGGAGCTTTAATAACTTAGTCAGGTTTTGTAGGTGCCGGCAGTTTCTAAAGTGCCGTAAGTCACTGGCGACTCCAGAAATTTGTACTTATGCAGATTTCTGGTCATCGCTGGTTTATCCGACTTACGGCACTTTAGCATCTGACGGCGCCGTATATTGGATAGCTCGAGTTGCGAGCTGAAACTACAGGTGGCGGGGGTTCCCTCGCTTGCGCCGCAAACTACAATCTATATCGGATTGCCCCAGACCTTCTTCTTTGATTCCCTACGAGAAGGGACCAGACAAAGAAAATTTCAGCAAACGCCAGGCAAGCCGTCCCAGTCATACCGAGCAGCTCAAGGCAAACTGAAACTGCCACCATAGTCTGATACGTCAGACCTTCTGCTTTGATTCCCTGTGAGAAGGGACCGGACGGAAAAAATTTCAGCAAACGCCAGGCAAGGCGTCCCAGTCATACCGAACAGCTCTAGGCAAACTGAAACTGTAAGTTTGGAATAGTACTTTGTACGTTATAACACCAGCATACCTCTGAGAAAAGTTTTTATTTACACTCTATAGAATAACCCTAAGAAGGATTATCTTGTAAGCCTTAGCAGTGGACTCACCTGCAAAGAGATACAAGACTTACGGATCTGTCCAAAGTGGATACTAATCATTTTTACCATCCACATATCACTATTGCTTGCTTAAAAATTCTATGCTAAAAACTCTATGCAAAACTCTGTCTGCTTGTACTAAAGCCATATCTGCTTGCATATAGGCTGTTTGAAATAACGGCACTACTCCAAAAGATTTATAACCTTGTTTCTGCTCTCATTGTGTGCTATATTTTAACACCTTGCTGTGTATTCTGTGCAGCTACGACTGTGAGCTTAGATTGCTTGTTTTAATCTTTTTAGTGTGTTTTAATCATATTGTGCTTATATTAATTGTGTTCTGCTTTAATCTGTTCTTACCATTTCTATACTAACTCACTCTATATATTAACTTCTTTTATGTATTATCTCTGCTCCTTCATATGAATTTTATACAATATAAGCAGTGAATTTATGAATTATACTTTTTGTCTGTCTAAATAGTATTATCTATTTTTATGCTTTAAATCAAATTGATTTTAGTCAGAATTAAATTGATTTTTTAAATACTGAGATATTTTTTATCACCACCCCTACAGATGAGCTATAGTTTCAGATTTTCTCTGATCATAGCGCAGGAAGATTATTTATTTACATAGACTAAAGAATTTCGTCAATCATCCTCTTTATTTATTGTTTTTTCTGGAAAGCGTAGGGGCCAGAAAGCTACGGCTACCTCTCTTTCTTTTTGGCTGAAGAGTATCATCCGTCTGGCATATGAGACTGCTGGCCAGCAGCCTCCTGAAAGACTTAAAGGGACACTAAACACCTAATGCAGATTCTGCAAACTAACTTCTGCTGTCAGTCCATAAATATACTACAAATTTAGTAATAAAGAATTTTTAAGCAGTCTGTGCAGCTTACCCCTATTGTATTCAAGAAAAGTGTTGTTAAACAGAATGGTGATACTGAGCTCAGTGCTGCTATGTGTGCTGCCATGTTGTAACGCACGTTGCTCACAGGCACAGTAGTCATGTGATGCACATGAGGATTACCAGAATGCTCTCTCTGTAATTAGCTTTATAAACATTTTTCATATGTGCCTCATATTTATATAAATAAATATTCTGTTGTGCATGCATTTATTAATTTCAAAGAACTTTTTCTAAGCTAGAAGAAATATGTCTGACTGCACTATTGAGTGCACGGCTAGAGGAACTGTTGTTTTAGTTAATAGCAACAGCTGATGCTACAGGCAGGGGAAAGGAATGAGCTGAAAATTTAGTTACTACTTTGCAGTTTAAAACTGTTTAATACCTTACATTTTTTGTAAGAAACAAGTATAGATCTTGCAGGCTCTGGCAATATTCAGCTCTCTTCTTACAACGGAGCATGCCACTCCCCCCTCCTTCCTCCCCCCTCTGTGTATCTACATGGAGAGGGGAGGAAGGAGTGGCATGCTCCGTGGAAGAAGAGAGCTGGATAACACTGCAATTACATTTACTAGAAGATTTATGCACAAGTGCAAGAAGATTTATGCACTTGTGCATAAATCTTCTAGTAAATGTAATTGCAGTATAGTAAATGTAATTGCAGTGTTATCCAGCTCTCTTCTTCCACGGAGCATGCCACTCCTTCCACCTCTCTCCATGTAGATACACAGAGGGGGGAGGAAGGAGGGGGGAGTGGCATGCTCCGTTGTAAGAAGAGAGCTGAATATTGCCAGAGCCTGCAAGATCTATACTTGTTTCTTACAAAAAAGTAAGGTATTAAACAGTTTTAAACTGCAAAGTAGTAACTAAATTTTCAGCTCATTCCTTTCCCCTGCCTGTAGCATCAGCTGTTGCTATTAACTAAAACAACAGTTTGTCTAGCCGTGCACTCAATAGTGCAGTCAGACATATTTCTTCTAGCTTAGAAAAAGTTTTGAGTTCTTTGAAATTAATAAATGCATGCACAACAGAATATTTATTTATATAAATATGAGGCACATATGAAAAATGTTTATAAAGCTAATTACAGCACTCAGACTTAGCACCACTGTGAGAGAGCATTCTGGTAATCCTTCTATAATTTTAATAACATTATCTGCCATGCACAATCACGTGACTGCTGTGCCCATGTAGCAATATGGTGGCCTACATAGCATCACCAAGCAGCAGATCAGCAGTCTAATTAAAGGGGGTAAACTGAGCGGCAAGAATAGGGATTCATGATTACTTTGTTATTATTAGTAAATATAAGTTAGCTTAAACAATTTTTAGAAGGTGTTATAGGTCCCTTTAAGGCTCATTCCACTAGGGCTGTGGCTTCTTCATGGGCATTTAAAAACGATGCTTCTGTTGAACAGATTTGCAAGGCTGCAACTTGGTCGTCTCTTCACACTTTTTACAAATTTTATACTTTTGCTTCATCTGAGGCTGTTTTTGGGAGACAGGTTCTTCAAGCAGTGGTGCCTTCCATTTAGGTTCCTGTCTTGTCCCTCCCTTTCAGCCGTGTCCTATAGCTTTGGTATTGTATCCCATAAGTAAGGATGAAATCCATGGACTCGTCATATCTTGTAAAAGAAAAGGAAATTTATGTTTACCTGATAAATTTATTTATTTTACGATATGACGAGTCCACGGCCCACCCTGTCATTTCTAAGACAAGTATGTACTTATTTCTCTTGTAAAGGTGTATCCAGTCCAAGGTTCATCCATTACTTGTGGGATATTCTCCTTCCCAACAGGAAGCTGCAAGAGGACACCCACAGCAGAGCTGTCTATATAGCTCCTCTCCTAACTGCCACCCCCAGTCATTCTCTTGCAGCTCTCGACAAGAAAGGAAGTATCAAGAGAGATGTGGTGACAGTGTAGTTTTTACCTTCAATCAAAAGTTTGTTATTTTTAAACGGTACCGGCGTTGTACTGTTTTACTCTCAGGCAGAAATTAAAAGAAGAATCTGCCTGGAGGTTTGATGATCTTAGCGGTTTGTAACTAAGGTCCATTGCTGTTCTCACACATAACTGAAGAGTATGGGAAAACTTCAGTTGGGGGGACGGTCTGCAGATTGCCTGCTTTGAGTTATGTTCAGTATATTTTTTTCTAGAGAGATGATAAGGTCTAGAAAATGCTGACAGTGCCTGGTATATTTAAGGTAAGCCTGATACAGTGATTTAACAACAACTGGGATCATGCTTGCAAAAAGAGATAATATTCATATTAATTCTTATATTACTTAGTGTAAAAACGTTTGCATGATTTATAAAAATAAAAACGTTTTTTCTCTGAGGGTGATAAATCTTTATTTGGGGCCTAGTTTCCACATGGCTTGTTAGATTACTCCTAGGAGTATTTTTTTAAGGCCCTCTGACTTTGAGTGCATGGTGGGAGGGGCCTATTTTAGTTTTCAGTCTGAGACATCCAGCTTCCCTGAAGGAGTTCTCTGACTTATAGGACCTCTATAGAGGGTTTTGTTCCTGCAAAAATAGTTTTTAAGGGCAGGTAGGAGCCATAGCAGAGCTGTGGCAGTGTGTTAGACTGTTTGTTAACAGGTTTAATGTTTTTCTAATTCGTTTTTGGGCCTGAGGGGTTAATCATCCATTTGCAAGTGGGTGCAATGCTGTTTTAGTCCCTTATACACACTGTAAAAATTTCGTAGAGTTTACTACTTTTTTTTCACTGTTTTGCAGTTTATGTGGTAGTTTTTTTTCTCTTAAAGACACAGTACCGTTTTTTATTATTGCTTTTTTCACATTTATTAAAGTGTTTTCCAAGCTTGCTGGTCTCATTACTAGTCTGTTAAACATGTCTGACATAGAGGAAACTCCTTGTTCATTATGTTTAGAACCCCTCTTAGAATGTGTACCAAATGCACTGACCTTTCTATAAGTTTTAAAGATTTATCACCTGAGGTTTCTGATATTGACAAAGGGAGGTTATGCCATCTAGCTCTCCCCACGTGTCAGAACCTATAACTCCCGCTCAAGGGACGCCAAGTACATCTTGCGCGTCCAATGCGTTTACTTTACAAGACATGGCGGCAGTTATGAATCATACCCTCACAGAGGTATTGTCCAAACTGCCAGGGTTACAAGGAAAGCGAGACAGCTCTGGGGCTAGAACAAATACAGAGCTCTCTGACGCTTTAGTAGCTATGTCTGATATACCCTGACAATGTACAGAAGCCGAAGCAGGAGAGCTTCTATCTGTGGGTGACTTCTCTGATTCAGGGAAGGCGTTACTTCAGTCTGACTCTGAAATGACAGCATTTAAATTTAAGCTTGAATACCTCCGCATGTTGCTCAGGGAGGTTTTATCGACTCTGGATGACTGTGACACCATTGTAGTCCCAGAGAAATTGTGTAAAATGGACAAATACTTTGCAGTGCCTGTTTACACTGATGTTTTTCCAATCCCTAAGAGGTTTTCAGAAATTATTACTAAGGAATGGGATTGACCAGGTGTGCCGTTCTCTCCCCCTCCTGTTTTTAAGAAAATGTTTTCCTATAGATGCTGCTACACGGGACTTGTGGCAGACGGTCCCTAAGGTGGAGGGAGCAGTCTCTACCCTAGCTAAGCATACAACTATTCCTGTCAAGGACAGTTGTGCTTTCCTAGATCCTATGGATAAGAAATTAGAGGGTTTCCTTAAGAAAATCTATATACAACAAGGTTTTATTCTCCAGCCTCTTGCATGCATTCCACTTGCTGAGAGACAAGGTATGGGCTGAGTTAGATCTGAGACCTGGGACTAGTACTCAAGTTTGATGATCAGCTATCCTGTCCCGGGAAGAAGAACAACAGTACAATTATTGCGAACTGGGATTATCTTATTCGCAATAAAATTGACTGCTTATGAGGTTAAATTAATCACATAGTTATTGTTTAAAAGCTTAAGTTGTGTTTTTTTTTTCTTAGTTTTAATGTTCTGTCTCATAATCTTACCTTTTGGGACAATTGGCAATGCCAGAATTATAAATGCTTCTTATGTCATTGTATTGAGGTGTTTCAGTGGGCAGACGTATACTAGTAAGTTACTAGAATAATTTTAGTAAGTTACTAGAATAATTTTCATTGTCTTCACCCCCTCCTATTCTCTAAGCTAGGGTAATAGGATATCTCATATGGCTAAAGTTTACATATGATATTGCCACATATATGACATTCTACTAATATATCTGAGTCCCATTAATATAAGGTCCTAGTAGCATACTGGAGATGCTTAAACATAGCCTTTTTCCCCTGGGGCTAGCGGCCGTAGCCATAGGGGAGACAGCATCAAGAAAACCTTAAATAACACAGGTTGCATAGTATTTACTATATGGGAAACTGTCTGTACTCACTTAATCTATATAGGGCCTAGTGTCAGGATATGTTTTATTTAAAGTCAACATCCCTGACTCAGTATACACACCTCAACAGAGAGAGATGGAACTGGGGATTCCAAAGCTATAAATCTATGTCAATTAATCCTTTAATCCCCTTTGTTCACTGGGACTTAGCTGAATACCCCATAAGACACTTTCAACCTCCACCAATCTTATAATATGGCTTTTGCATGTTATATATTTGCTTTAATAATTGCCTGCAGTCGCCTCAGACTAATAGGACCCAGGCTCGGTTTATGTAAAGGTCTAGGAGAGAACTTAATGAAGAAAGAAACCTTAAGGTACATGCTTATTTGTCAAATATGCTGTTAATATTTGAAACCCTGTTTGCTGTATTAACTAAGATTTTTTTTTTTTTTAAAGATGGGGATGTTCCTTGCTTATTTTTATATGAAGAGAGATGTCCGCTGTCCCTTATACCCTCGCCCTCAATATTCCTCGCCCTCCCCCTCACAGATATGTGTGCCTGTAACTTTTGTTTATTTTACATAAAGTTCTAGCAGCTAAGGTGACCCATTAGTTACTAGCTTAACTCCCCGATACTCTTCGACAATTTAAAAGAAGCTCTATTACTTTACTTTTCTTTGTGTTCTAAAGTAGAAAATTAGGTCCCGTCTATGAGATCCAAAAGTGGTCTCCTTTACTCAAGATACCCCCCTGTAAGTTAGCTCCATAATTGGAAGGACCAAAAGTGTCCTCTAGTGTCATGTTGGGGGGTGGAACACTGGTTGGCATAATAGCTGTACAATATTTTTGGGGATCTTGATTTTGTATTTTGTGCAACATATTCTGTACCATTCTTATGCCTTATTATTTTCTTTTTATATATGTATGCCGTGTATTGAACCTCAAATAAAATTATATAAAAAAAAAAATGTTCTAAAATAAACATAAAAAGAAAAAAGAACATACAATTTTAAACAACTTTCCAGTTAACTTATTTCAGGAGGAATACCCTTTATATTATAATGTTGCTTAAATAGAAAGCTATATTTAAGATAGATTTTCCTCAAAAGGCATTTTATTTTATAAAATATCTGATTTTAAATAATTGAGTTTTTATTCACCCTAATTCATTCCAAAGGTGCACAATGGGGTTGCCTTAATAGACTTCACTTATTGTCTTTATGGACTACACTTTGTGCACTGGGGAAAAGTCATACTATGCATTCTGGTAGGTAGTGATCTCCTGGCATCCAACACACCCACATTCGTCAATCAGGCTCCAAAATAGTGAAGTGTGATTTATCACTTCAGTGGCATTGTGTTTTACACCATTCCAGTCGATTTGAGGTCTGTTTTCCCCTCCGATAGCTGCTACTGAAAGACAGAGGGGACATTGGAGTATGGGGTAGTGACACAATTACTCCCAGTGTGGAGTTAGTCATAAGCCTGCCACAGGTGTCGTGGGGACTGGTCCCTTAGCCTCCTCCTGTTGGGTCGTCAAGATACTCCATACAGTGATCCTCTGCTGTGAGCTACACAAAGGGCTCTTTACTGGAAGCAGGCATTTCTGCAGTGGGTAAGCACAGTAGAATGGATGCAGTTCAGGTAAGTAAATTTTCAGTTTGCATTTACATAGCCCACCGGCTATTAGTAGGTACATTATAGCCAGGGGACACATTTATTAGACCGTTTACATCACTTCATAGACTTTTGTAGTCTATGCATGACTTTGTATAATGTTTTTAAGAGATGACACTGTGCTGTGGAACCTCTTAGTGATTTTTGTTTTGTACTACTTTGCGCTTTTTTTTTTTTTTTTATCAAGCACCTTACCTTAAAGGGACAGTCGACAATATAATTTCCATCTTAATGGGAGGAGAGTCCACTGCTTCATTCATTTACTTGTGGGAATTAAGAACCTGGCCACCAGGAGAAGGAAAAGACACCTCAGCCAAAGGCTTAAATACCTCCCCCACTCCCCTCATCCAGTCATTCTTTGCCTTTCGTCACAGGAGGTTGGCAGAGAAGTGTCAGAAGATTCAGAGTAGTCTCTTATGGAGGGTAGTACTCTTTGCAATGGGACTGGAGTTTTAAGTAGCCCTGTCAGCCTCTCAGTGAGAGCATGGGTGAAAGTTAGAGTCCAGAGATGCAGCTAGAGTATTTCTACGAAACTATCCCGACTCAGATTTACAACTCCTTAAGCAATCAGCGTTGACGAGTTTCGCTGCCTGCTTTCTGCTCTCAAGTCCATGTCAGGAGCGATGCTACTAACCTGTCACACTTGAAAGACCATGTTCCTGTTCCATGGCGTAGATTCTGGTAAGATTGTGCCATTTTTTATACATGTATGATAACGCTAGAAGACAGGGTCACAGTGGTACTCCTTTTATCTGTATAGAATCAAGGGTTAATATCTCCTGAGGGGGATTATTGTACAGGGGGGAATAATCTTAAATGTTTATTTGATTTTATGCTGCTTTATGTGTGAGATGTTATGGGCTCATGGGCTGTTATGGAATATACAGGTTTCACTTTCACTTTGAGAGTCATGCAGCTTACAAGCTTGGCGCTCTTTTTCTCATAGCAGAGACGGTCCTGCATTGTGCACCATATGATTTTTTCCTTACCAGGTGTCTATCAGAGAGGAGTCCTAACTCTCTGTACTGTTTGGGTCATGACTCATAGGAGGTGGTGAGTGCCCCAGCTATTGGGATATAAGGTGCAGTTTTTTTGTTTGTTTTTTAAATAAAATGTTTTATTTTCTGTAGTTCTCTGGTTATTTCTAATGAGTAATTCCTGTTTATATTGTGAGGAGGCCTTAGTTCCACCCTCTCAAATTATGTTCCATATGCCTTGATAATGTGATATCAAACATGTTTGATACCACTGAGCCGTCCACCTCTGAGGAGTTGTCGTCCAGTGAGGTGCGTACCCTACATGCTTATCTCTCTACACATGCAGTTTCCCGTAGCATTGCTGATCCTTCACCTGGAGGGGGCCATTTTGTCACCAGACGTTACTGCACAGCTCAGACGGCGGTGTCTGCGGCCTTTAATGCTTTACCTCGCCCTGCTAAGCGCAAGCGAAAGGATACATATTCCACTCCTTCCCAGAGTACATCAGATAATTTATTGGATTTAACTGATAGGGTTATCTAAGGATGAAGTTCTTTCTGAGGCTTCAGAGTATGAACATTCTGGGTCGGAGTCTGCTGCCTCTAAACCCCCGGCTGCGGAGGAACCAGGCTTTAGTTTTAAGAATTTGTGCTTTTTTCTAAAGGAAGAGCAAGATTAAATGCTTTAAGAATTCAGTGATTCCAGAGGCCAAATTGCCTGAGGAATAGTGATGTTGTGAACATAAAATTTTGGGTTTGCGAACGGCGAACTTCCGCAAAAGTTCGCGAACGGGTGAACCGCCATAGACTTCAATAGGCAGCCGAATTTTAAAACCCACAGGGACTCTTGCTGGCCACAATAGTGATGGAAAAGTTGTTTCAAGGGGACTAACACCTGGACTGTGGCATGCCGGAGGGGGATCCATGGCAAAACTCCCATGGAAAATTACATAGTTGATGCAGAGTCTGGTTTTAATCCATAAAGGGCATAAATCACCTAACATTCCTAAATTGTTTGGAATAACGTGCTTTAAAACATCAGGTATGATGTTGTATCGATCAGGTAGTGTAAGGGTTACGCCCGCTTCACAGTGCGCAGTATAGGTGATATACCTGCCCTGAGCATGCTTTGCAGACCAGGTATCAGTGGTCAGATGGACCCTTGCCCCAACACTGTGTGCCAGGCATGCCATTATAGCAGACTTATATGGTTTTGGCGTTGCTTTTTGGTAATTAGAAGGCTGCTAAATGCCACTGCGCACCACACGTGTTTTATGCCCAGCAGTGAAGGGGTTAATCAGGGAGCATGTAGGCAGCTTGTAGAGTTAATTTTAGCTTAAGTGTAGTGTAGTAGACAACCCAAAGTATTGATCTAGGCCCATTTTGGTATATTTAATGCCACCATTTCACCGCCAAATGCGATCAAATAAAAAAAAATTGTTCACTTTTTCACAAACTTTAGGTTTCTCACAGAAATTATTTACAAACAACTTATGCAATTATGGCATAAATGGTTGTAAATGCTTCTCTGGGATCCCCTTTGTTCAGAAATAGCAGACTTATATGGCTTTGGCATTGCTTTTTGGTAATTAGAAGGCTGCTAAATGCCACCGCGCACCACACGTGTTTTATGCCCAGCAGTGAAGGGGTTAATCAGGGAGCATGTAGGCAGCTTGTAGAGTTAATTTTAGCTTAAGTGTAGTGTAGTAGACAACCCAAAGTATTGATCTAGGCCCATTTTGGTATATTTAATGCCACCATTTCACCGCCAAATGCGATCAAATAAAAAAAAATTGTTCACTTTTTCACAAACTTTAGGTTTCTTACAGAAATTATTTACAAACAACTTATGCAATTATGGCATAAATGGTTGTAAATGCTTCTCTGGGATCCCCTTTGTTCAGAAATAGCAGACTCATATGGCTTTGGCGTTGCTTTTTGGTTATTAGAAGGCTGCTAAATGCCACTGCGCACCACACGTGTTTTATGCCCAGCAGTGAAGGGGTTAATTAGGGAGCATGTAGGCAGCTTGTAGAGTTAATTTTAGCTTAAGTGTAGTGTAGTAGACAACCCAAAGTATTGATCTAGGCCCATTTTGGTATATTTCATGCCACCATTTCACCGCCAAATGCGATCAAATTTAAATTTATTTTATTTTTTTCGCAATTTTAGGATTCTCACTGAAATTATTTACAAACAGCTTGTGCAATTATGGCACAAATGGCTGTAAATGCTTCTCTGGGATCCCCTTTGTTCAGAAATAGCAGACATATATGACTTTGGCATTGCTTTCTGGTAATTAGAAGACCGCTAAATGCTGCTGCGCATCACACGTGTATTATGGAAAGTCTGCCAGTACTAAAATAAAAGGTTTTTAAATTATTTTTTTTTATAGCATATTTACATATGCTGTGGTGTAGCATCCCCCCTTAGCCCCCAATCTCCCTGATCCCCCCAAAACAGCTCTCTGACCCTCCCCATCTGCCTTATTGGTGGCCATCTTGGGTACTGGCAGCTGTCTGCTATTATTTCACAGTCAAAAAAGTGTTGTTTTTTTTAAATGTACACTACTGTTACACCAGATATGAGTGGTGGCACTGGGCAAGTGGGCAGTGGCGGTTCTAGACAAATTTTACTGGGGGGGCCAAGGTGGGGCCAGTGTTTAATCAGAGGGGCACATTAAAAAAACAAAAACAAATTATATTTAAACATAACAATGACTTTCATGCAGATAGATATTATGACTTTAGTTTATACACATACCTATTTCTATAGAGAGTTTTGCAGACATTTATTGTGCCCTATAATATATATGGCAACATAATTCTAGGCAACTTATTTTGATGCTGATACAATATAAAACTATATCATCACTATGCATGGGAACTACTGCATGAGTGCTGCAACATTAATATAACATTGCTCAGTAGCTCAGTAATATTAATAAAAATGATCATCAACCTTTTAGCTCTCTCACATCTAATCTCTATAAATTTAGTGGTGGCAGGCTTGCTCATTTCAAATAAATCATCAACCTTAGCTCTCTCACATCTAATATAGCAGCCAAATAAGTTATTTGGCTTCTATATAATAGATGTGAGAGAGCTAAAGTTGATGATTTATTTGAAATGATCAAGCCTGCCACCACTAAATTTATAGAGCCCCATGATGAAGACTAGCAGCTACAGAAGTTAAGATCATGTTAAGGCAGTGTATATCATCATATCTATGTTATTATATCAGACCACCAGTATATATGATAACATAAGGTTAGACTAGCACAGCAAATATTTAATTTTAAACAGTTTGAATGGCAATCATATGTCATACTCATACATAACATATGCATGCTAATAGCATAGGAATGAGAATCATCTCGACTGTTGTCTCCTCACAAAATCAGACACAATTTAAGGAAGCCATTTAGCCAGGTCTCAGCATCTGAAGAATCAAGACAAGGGCACTAGGGGCTGGGCAGAAATTGAACAATAACTAAGTAGCCCACAGGATGAATTGAAAATGTTATGTGGGAGTACTTAACCGACACAGAAACTTATGGAACTGTCATCATGTGTTTATTCAGCTCAGCTAGCTAACTAATTAATTAGATCGATCAATGTCAGTCTGCCCTCTCAGCTCTCCTGCCTGTCTGTTCTCTACTCTAAGTTACGATCTAACTATGTTGTTGTCAAAAACATAGTTAGATCGTAACTAAGAGTACTAGAGAAGAGAACAGAAAGGCAGGAGAGCTGAGAGGGCAGACTGACATTGATTTTTGTTTTCCTGCCAGACGTGACGGTGCACTGCTTGCTATACTTTCTTTGACATGAAAGTACTTACTGCTACATGAGTTAGGCTCCCCAAGTCCCCGCACCGCAGAGCAGACCACACCTAACGATCACTGATCCTGGATCACTCAGTGTGACTGTGAGTCAGACTTAGTCTCCAGCCCGGCTGCCATCCACACTTCTAACTTCTTCTCATCTAGGCTAACCGCGGCATGGGAGATCAGTTCACGTGCGTGAGCGTGAAGCCATGTGGTCTAACACAGAAACTAGCTGGTCACGTGACTGCTCGGCGGTAAGCCGCCGGTGACGCCTGTCTGTCAAACTCAAAATATATATTTTGTAAAGCTACTAGCTACATATTTGGGCAGCTGTGGGTCTGTATAATATGCATATATTATTAATGTATAAAAAATAAAAATAATATTATCAGACACCATTTCAGGGGGGCCACAGGGGGGGCCGGGGACATTTTTACAGGGGCACCGGCCCCTGTAGGCCCCCCTGTAGAACCGCCCCTGCAAGTGGGTACAGTATACGCAGTGAGCCTGACACACACGCTGGCAGGCAACTGCAATTAGATTACACAGAAAAAAAAAAAAAAGCAGACTGATGTTCTAGCCCTAAAAAGGGCTTTTTGGGGTGCTGTCCTTACAGCAGAGATCAGATGAGTCTTTCAGGACTGTAGTGGACACTGAATACACTAGCCTAGCTATCGATTTCCCTATTAAATCAGCAGCAGCTACACTGTCCCTCCTCTCACTAAGAATGCAGCTTCCGAATGAATCTAAAATGGATGCTGTCCAGGAGGTGGGAGGGTCTGGGAGGGAGGGTCTGCTGCCGATTGGCTGGAATGTGTCTTCTGACTGTGAGGTACAGGGTCAAAGTTTACTCAATGATGAGGAATAGGGGGCGGCTCAAACATCGCATATGTTCGCCATCCGCGGCGAACGCGAACATGCTATGTTCGCCGGGAACTATTCGCCGGCGAACTATTCGCGACATCACTACTGAGGAACCTTTGATTCCTAAATTGGATAGAGTCTGTGGACAGGGTGGTACCTTACCCTTCCCTGCTCCTGTTAGATGGCAAACAATATTAAGAATGAATGTGAGTTCCACTCTTCTCCCTTTAACAATTTGTTCCCGGTCCAGGACTCTCAATGCAGTTGTGAGGTTCCGTCCCTAAAAGGGATGGCGCTATCTTCACCCTTGCTAAACGTATTACTGTCCCATTTGAGAATAGCTCTTCATTTTCGGAGCCCATGGATAAAAAATGGAAACTCTGTTAAAAAAGTTGTTTCAACATACAGGATATTTGTTTCAACCAGAGGCGGCTGTTGCCGCGGTTGCTGGAGAAACTACCTTCGGGTATGACTCCTTATAGGATTGATCAGGGTGGCGAGGTCCTCTCGACATTATTTAGGAAATGATTTACAGTCTTGAGGGTTGCTACTTCTTTTATTTGTGATGTTATTATGCAGATTATTCGCCTGAATGCTAAGGTTTCAGCTTTTTCTGTTCTGGCCCATCAGGCTCTGGCTGAAGTCATGGTCTGCGGATATGACTTCTAAGTCTAGACTTTTTTCCCTTCCCTTTAAGGGAATAATTTTGTTTGGTCTGGGCCTGGACTCAATTACCTCTATGGTCGCAGGGGGCAAGGGCGCCCTTCTACTGCATGATTATATGAACGAGTCTAAGGGAGAATTTCGTTCTTCTCGTTTGAATAAAGCCCATGTCAGCAGTCCTCCTCTAACCTGAGCAAACCAAGAGCTCTTGGAAGTTGGCTTAGTCTTGGAATAAATCCAAGCAGAACAAGAAGCCTGCCAAGTCTAAGTCGGCATGATCGGGCGGTCCCCGGTCCTCTTCTGGATCGTGTAGGGGGCAGACTGTCGCTCTTTCAGTCGCTTGGTTCAGGGATGTGCAGGATCAATGGGTACTGGAGGTCACAGCTCAGGGTTACAGATAGGTTTCTAGTCTCTGCCACCCAAGGGCAGTTTTCTCCTCTCTCTTCTGTCTTCCTGATCAGAAAGGAGGGAAGCTTTCTGGGGTGCGTGCGGGATCTGTCCTCTTAAGAGTTATTGTCCCGGTGCCTATCGCCGTGAGAGGTTTGGGATACTATTGAAACCTTTTCGTGGTCCCAAAGGGGGAGGGAATTTTCCATCCGATTGGGACCTAAAGTGCTTGAGCAAGTTTTTAAATGTCCCGTTGTTCAAGAGGGAGACAATACGTTAATTCTTCCCCTCGTTCGAGAAGGGCAGTTTATGACCACGATAGATCTGAAGGATGCTCCCTTCATGTACCAATCCTCAAGGACCACTTCCAGTCCCTAAGGTTTACGTTCCTTGGACCAGCACTTCCAGTTTATTGATCTTCTGTTTGGTCTAGCTGGTATAGTGGTGAGCATAGCTACCTTCCAAGTAGTTGACCCAGGTTGATTCCCGGCCAACGCAGCATTCTCCAAGAAATTTTTCGGAGAATGGACCATTCGGAATCTCTCCTCTGTCTTCTTTGATCCCATGGATGGAAGATAAACCTAGAGAGAATTCTCTTGTATTAAGTACCAGGGTAGAATTCTCTAGTACTATAATAGACATGAAAACATTACTGGCAGGCCATAGACGTTGCAGGCTAGCTTCAACATGTCTTGCTCTCCAGACCTCCTTAGGGCCATCTGTGGCTTGGTGTAGGGAGGTAATTGGTCTCATGGTGTCCAGCATGGACATCCATTTCCTTTGCCAGGTATTACCTCAGACTGTTGCAACTGTGCATGCTGAAGCAGTGGAACGGTGATCATTCGGATCTGTCTCCACAGATTTCTCTGGACAACCTATCAAGAGAATCGCTCTCTTGGTGTTTTTGTCCGGATCTCTTGTCCCAAGGGATGTCCGCCTCAAAACCATCCTGGGTGATTGTGACTATGGTTGCGAGTCTGTCAGGATGGGGGCTGTTTGGGGTGCCATGAAGGCACAGGGTCTATGGACTCTATGGCTCCTTTCCGATCGCATTTTTGATCTTCAGGCAATATACAATGCTCTGAAGGCTTGGCCTCTGATGGGTTCGTCCCAGTTAATCAGATTCCAATCAGACAATATATCCTCGGTGGCTTCCATCAACCACCAGGGGGGAATGAGAAGCTCCCTAGCTATGAGGGAAGTATCTCGGTTTCTGGAGTGGGCGGAGACCCACATTGTTTGCTGTCAGCGATCCACATTCCGGGTGTGGACATCTGGGAAGTGGATTCCTGAAGCAGACATTCCTTTCATCCGGGGAATAGGCTTGCCATCCCGAGTGTTGGCGGAGATTTGCCAATGGAAGATCTTATGATGTCTCAATACCAAGCTTCCCAAATATGGGTCAAGGTACAGGGATCCTCAGGCGGAGCTAACGGAGGCATTAGCGGTGCCTTGGAGGTTCAATCTAATTTATCTTTTCCGGCCATTACCACGACTTCCTAGTGTATTGTTTCGAATCAAGCAGGCGTCAGTGATACTGAGGGCTCTGTCTGGCCATGAAGGATATGATTCACGAACTAGTGGGGATGCAGTTATCCCCTCCATGGAAGTTACCTTGTTGCAGGGATCTGCTGACCAAGGTCTCTCTTTATGTCTAGATCTCTGAGGCTGACTGCTTGGAGATTGAACTAGTCCTAGCCAAGAGAGGGTTTTCTGAGAGTGTTATTTTATTCTCAGGACCTACTTATTCTGTTCTCCAGGATGAATTGGAGAAGGGCTTTTCTGCAAGTCCCCTGAGGGGACAGATTTCGGCGCTGTCTGTGTTACTGCACAGTTGGTTTGCTGAGCTTCCTGATGTGCAGTCACTTGTTAAGGCTCTGCTAGGATCAAACCTGTGGTTAGATCTATTGCTCCTCCTTGGAAGGTTCCTTTTCTACGGGCTATTGCTTCTGCGTTCAGAATTGGTATGATTACTGCCTTGCAATGCGTCCCTCCTTATTTGGCTTTCCATGCTGATAAGGCTGTTCTACGAACCTAGTTAGGTTTTCTTTCTAAGGTTGTGTCAATTTGCAACATCAATCAAGAGATTGTGGTTTCTTCCTATGTCCTACGTTTTTCTTCGTCGAAGGGACATTTTCAGTGTAATTCTAGATGTGGTTTGTGTCTTGAAGTTCTATCTTCAGACCATGAAGGAATTTAAACACATTTCTTTCTCTGTTTGTTCTCTTTCCGGGAAGCGTGGGGGTCAGAGGGCCTCTTCGACTTCCTTATCTTTTTGGCTGAGGAGTGTACTCCGTTTCGCATTGAGACAGCGGGACATAAGCCTCCTCTGAGGATTATGGCTCATTAAACTAGAGCTGTGTGGCCTCTTCTTGGGCCTTAAGAACGAAGCTTCTATGGAGTAGTTTTGTAAGGCGGCTTCTTGGTCCTCTTTATGTACTTTTGCAAGATTTTAAAAATTTGATGTTTTTGCTTCGGCGGATGCAGCTTTTGGGAGAAAAGTTCTGCAGGCTGTGGTGCCCTCACTATAGGGTCCGCCTCCTTTTTCCCTCCCGTTTTTTTCATTCAAGTGTACTCTAGAGCTTGGGTATTTGTTCCCACAAGTAATGAATGAAGCAGTGGACTCTCCTCCCATTAAGATGGAAAACAAATTATGCTTACCTGATAATTTAATTTCCATCTGTGGGAGGAGAGTCCACTGCTCCCGCCAGTTCCTCCGGGAGGCGGACCTAAATTTAATATTATTCTTCTGGCACCATTTATACCCTGATATTTCTCCTACTGTTCCTTGTTCCCTTGGCAGAATGACTGGGGGATGAGGGGAGTGGGGGAGGTATTTAAGCCTTTGGCTGAGGTGTCTTTACCTCCTCCTGGTGGCCAGGTTCTTAATTCCCACAAGTAATGAATGAAGCAGTGGACTTTCCTTCCACAGATGGAAATTAAATTATCAGGTAAGCATAATTTATACATAATATCTATACAAAATGTGCTAGATGTTACAGCAACAATTGGTACAGAAATGACCAGAATACTCCCCTCTGAGTAGACCACTGCCTTCTATCAGTCTCTCCCTAAAGACTGTTATGGATAAGAGGATAAGGAATATAGAGGCGCTTGTCTGGTCTTGTCTGAAGCTTCGATTCAAGCTCTGAGAAATTCAGAGTCCGGCTTCTTAATTTAAATGTAACGTGTTGAGTACAATCTCTTGATTCAGATATAACTGTGAATAATAAAGTTTGCATTCAGGGTGTAGTCATACACTATGTGTATAATGTGTAGTATACTCACTCTGAAATAATCGGAATCCGGCTCCACCTGTAGTGCTTCTGATTGCTGGTAAAAAATTCCAAAAGGCAGCAAGCAAATATTTGTTTAAAAAACAAACATTTATTAAAATGTCACTATGGACCAACATAAAAAGCTCTCGAATGGCTCTACGCGTTTCAACGATATATTCGTCTTTCTCAAGAGCAATAAAATTTGAAAGTGCTGCCTTTGGATTTACACAGGTGCTTTTTATACAGGTAAATTAGATGTTCCTCTTCCGGTTTCCCCAGAATCAGACTCACAAAATAACAGTAATCACCGTATATACTAACTTCTATATTATACCCATCCGATTCCTATATCAATAAATGCCTTTAGTAAGTAAATTTTTGTATGCGTAAATGCGCTAAAGATCAATTTGGAACTTTGCTGTTTATAAATCGGATGAGTATAAGCTGGCCTACGTAACCTCCATCCCGACCAATCAAAATGAATTTCAGAGAAGTTCCCTTTCGAGTCCTTTGTGTCGTCAGTTCCAAAAAATCCAAAGGCAGCACTTTCAAATTTTATTGCTCTTGAGAAAGACGAATATATCGTTGAAACGCGTAGAGCCATTCATGAGATTTTTTTTATGTTGGTCCATAGTGACATTTTAATAAATGTTTGTTTGTTAAACGAATATTTGCTTGCTGCCTTTTGCCCTTTAAGCATTTATTTTATACTTTATTTTTATTATCGCCACCCCCACCCCCCCCCCCCCCCCGACTGCTACCGAGCTGCACTTCAGGCTGCAATAGCTTTTTCAATGTACAGATAGAATTTGTAATACTTTTTCTGCACTAGGTGCCTGCCTTTCTCCTATATTGGTGTATCCGGTCCACGGCTTCATCCTTACTTGTGGGATATTCTCAATCCCTACAGGAAGTGGCAAAGAGAGCACACAGCAGAGCTGTCCATATAGCTCCCCTCAGGCTCCGCCCCCCAGTCATTCTCTTTGTCGCTCTAACAAGTAGCATCTCCACGGGAGGGTAAAGAGTTTGTGGTGTTAGATTTGTAGTTTTTATTTCTTCTATCAAGAGTTTGTTATTTTAAAATAGTGCCGGCTTGTACTATTTACTCTGAAGCAGAAAGTGATGAAGATTTCTGCTGAGAGGAATATGATTTTAGCACCAGTAACTAAAATCCATTGCTGTTCCCACGCAGGACTGTTGAATACCGGAGAACTTCAGTGGGGGGGGGGCAGTTTGCAGGCTTAACTGCTTCAGGTATGATCAGTCATTTTTCTAACAAGACCAAGTAATGCTAGAAGACTGTCAGAAATCCCCTCAGGGATAGGTAAGCCATTTTTCTCAGACTCTGTATAAAATGATGGCTTAAATTAAGGGCTCAAAGCTGGTTGACACTTTTGTGGGCTTAATCGATTGCTTTATTAGCATGATTCAGTATGAATAGGGTGTTTTTGAGACTTTTAAAACACTTGTGGAATTTATTTTGGCGCCTGGCACTTATTTAGACACCTAACCTAGTCAAAAAGGCCCCACCACTCTGGAATCAAGAGGGAGGGGGCCTACTTTTTGCGCCTCAGTTGCGCAGTTGTTTTTGCTAGACAGTTCATGCAGCTTCACGTGGGGAGTCCAGAGACTTCAGAAAGGACTTCAGAGAGGCTTATTTCTTACTCAAATAATCCCTAAGGAAGGTAAAAGCCACAGTAGAGGCTGTTGCATTGTGCTGTAGTGTTTTTAACCGGTTAACTGCTGTTCTTAGCTCCGGTTTGGGCATTAAGGGGTTAATTGGTCTGAAGATTTGTGTGCAATCTTTTCAAAGCATTAAGACAATGTGGTGAAAATTTCATTAAAATTTGATGGTTATTTGATGTTTTAGTAATAAAGTGTGCACTTTTATTATTTAAAGACACAGTAACGTTTTTTCAAAAATTATTTTTTATGCATTGTAGTGCTGTCTAAGTCTGTCAAACATGTCTGACCCTTCAGATAGCCTTTGTTCTGTATGTTTAAAGGCCAAGGCGGTGCCCCCATTAAATTTATGTGTGAAGTGTGCTATAGCGTCCAAACAGCTTAAGGACCGTACAGTCACGCTTAGGGATGTAGACCAAGATGATTCTTTAGCTGAAGGTAGTGAGGATAGTCCGCTATCCTCTCCTTCTGTGTCAACACCAGCTATGCCCGCGCAAGCGATGCCCAGTACATCTAGCGCACCGATTCCTGTTACCTTACAACAATTAGCAGCAGTAATGGATAATTCTCTCGCAGCATTTTTATCCAAACTGCCAACTTTTCCAAGAAAGCGTGATAGCTCAGTTTTAAATACAGAAAATGAGCAAGCAGACGCAGCAGATAATTTATCTGTATTACCCTCACATAAATCTGACTTGGCGGTGAGGGAGGGCCTGTCTGAGGGAGAAATTTCTGATACAGGAAAGGTTTCTCAGCAGGCAGAGCCAGATACCATAGCATTTAAATTTAAGTTAGAACACCTCCGCGCCCTGCTTAAGGAGGTCCTAGCTACACTTGATGATTGTGACCCTTTGGTGGTCCCAGAAAAATTGTGTAAAATGGACAAATTCTTAGAGGTCCCAGTACACACTGATGCGTTTCCGATACCTAAGAGGGTGGCGGATATCGTGACTAGGGAGTGGGAGAGACCAGGTGTACCTTTTGTTCCCCCTCCTATGTTTAAGAAAATGTTCCCCATTGTTGACCCAAGAAGGGACGCGTGGCAGACGGTCCCTAAGGTAGAGGGGGCAGTTTCAACACTAGCTAAGCGCACGACTATACCAATAGAAGACAGTTGCGCTTTCCTATGGATAAAATATTAGAAGGTTTACTTAAGAAAATTTTTGTTCAACAAGGTTTTCTTCTTCAACCAATTTCTTGCATTATTCCTGTAACCACTGCAGCGGCTTTTTGGTTTGAGGAACTAGAAAACTTGCTCCAGAAGGAGACTTCTTATGATGAAGTCATGGACAGAATTCACGCCCTGAAGTTGGCTAATTCTTTCATTACAGATGCCGCTTTTCAGGTAGCTAAATTAGCGGCGAAAAATTCTAGTTTTGCAATTGTGGCGCGCAGAGCGCTTTGGCTAAAATCTTGGTCGGCGGATGTGTCGTCCAAAACAAAATTGCTTAATATTCCTTTCAAGGGTAAGACCCTATTCAGGCCAGAGTTAAAAGAAATTATTTCAAATATCACTGGGGGAAAGGGCCATGCCCTCCCACAAGATAGACCTTTCAAAGCTAAAAATAAATCTAATTTTCGTTCCTTTCGCAATTTCAGGAACGGACCTGCTTCTACCTCTACAGCCACTAGGCAAGAGGGTAACGCATCCCAGCCCAAACCAGCATGGAAACCATTGCAAGGCTGGAACAAGGGTAAACAGGCAAAGAAGCCTGCTGCTGCTACCAAGACAGCATGAAAGGATAGCCCCCGATCCGGGACCGGATCTAGTAGGGGGCAGACTTTCTCTCTTTGCTCAGGCTTGGGCAAGAGATGTTCCGGACCCCTGGGCGCTACAAATTGTCTCTCAGGGGTATCTTCTGGAATTCAAGGACCTTCCTCCAAGGGGAAGGTTCCACATGTCTCGTTTATCTTTAGACCAGATAAAGAGACAGGCATTCTTACGTTGCGTAGAAGACCTTCTAAAAATGGGAGTGATACACCCAGTTCCAACAGCAGAACAAGGACTGGGTTTTTACTCAAGCCTGTTTGTAGTTCCCAAAAAGGAAGGAACTTTCAGGCCAATCCTGGATTTAAAAATCCTAAACAAATTCCTCAGAGTTCCATCATTCAAAATGGAAACCATTCGGACAATTTTACCAATGATTCAGGAGGGTCAATATATGACTACCGTGGACTTAAAGGATGCGTACCTGCATATTCCTATCCACAAAGATCACCATCAGTTCCTGAGGTTCGCCTTTCTGGACAAGCATTACCAATTCGTAGCCCTTCCCTTCGGATTGGCCACTGCTCCCAGAATTTTCACAAAAGTGCTAGGGTCCCTTCTAGCGGTGCTAAGACCAAGGGGCATTGCAGTAGCACCTTACCTAGACGACAGCTTAATACAAGCGTCGTCCTTTCGCAAAGCAAAGGCTCATACGGACATGGTTCTAGCCTTTCTAAGGTCTCACGGGTGGAAGGTGAACATAGAAAAGAGTTCTCTGTCCCCGTTCACAAGGGTTCCCTTCCTGGGAACAGTAATAGACTCGGTAGAAATGAAGATCTTTCTGACGGAGGTCAGGAAGTAAAAATTTTTGAACACTTGTCGAGTTCTTCATATCATTCCTCAACCCTCCGTAGCTCAGTGCATGGAGGTAATAGGACTAATGGTTGCGGCAATGGACGTGGTTCCTTTTGCTCGAATTCATTTAAGACCACTGCAATTGTGCATGCTCAAACAGTGGAATGGGGATTATGCAGATTTGTCTCCCAAGATACAAATGGACCAGAAAACCAGAGACTCACTCCTCTGGTGGTTGTCTCAGGATCACCTGTCTCAGGGAATGAGTTTCCGAAGACCGGAGTGGATCATTGTCACGACCGACGCCAGCCTCTTAGGCTGGGGTGCGGTCTGGGAGTCCCTGAAAGCTCAGGGTCTATGGTCTCGGGAAGAATCTCTTCTCCCGATAAACATTTTGGAATTGAGAGCGATATTCAATGTGCTCCAGGCCTGGCCTCTACTAGCGGAGGCCGAATTCATCAGATTTCAGTCGGACAACATGACGACTGTAGCGTACATCAATCATCAGGGAGGAACAAAGAGTTCCCTGGCGATGAGGGAGGTATCCAAGATCATCAAATGGGCAGAGGATCACTCCTGCCATCTTTCAGCAATTCACATCCCAGGAGTGGACAACTGGGAAGCGGATTATCTGAGTCGTCAGACTTTCCATCCGGGGGAGTGGGAACTTCACCCGGAGGTTTTTGCCCAGTTAACTCAACTATGGGGCCTTCCAGATCTGGATCTGATGGCGTCACGTCAGAACTCAAAAGTTCCACGTTACGGGTCCAGGTCCAGGGATCCCAAGGCGACATTGGTAGATGCCTTAGTGGCGCCTTGGTCGTTCAATCTAGCTTATGTCTTTCCACTGTTTCCTCTTCTCCCCCGGCTAGTAGCCAGGATCAAACAGGAGAAGGCTTCGGTAATTCTGATAGCTCCTGCGTGGCCACGCAGGACTTGGTATGCAGACCTGGTGAATATGTCATCGGTTCCACCATGGAAGCTACCTTTGAGGCAGGACCTTCTAATCCAAGGTCCATTCAAACATCCAAACCTAGTTTCTCTGCAACTGACTGCTTGGAGATTGAACGCTTGATTCTAGCTAAGCGTGGGTTTTCGGAATCAGTTATAGATACTCTGATCCAGGCTAGAAAGCCTGTCACCAGGAAAATGTACCATAAGATATGGCGGAAATATCTTTGCTGGTGCGAATCCAAGGGTTACTCATGGAGTAAGATTAGGATTCCAAGGTTACTATCTTTTCTCCAAGAAGGATTGGAGAAAGGTTTGTCAGCTAGTTCCTTAAAAGGACAGATATCTGCTCTGTCTGTTTTGTTACACAAGCGTCTGGCTGCAGTGCCAGATGTTCAGGTGTTTGTACAGGCTTTAATCAGAATCAAGCCTGTTTACAGACCTGTGGCTCCTCCATGGAGTCTAAATTTAGTTCTTTCAGTTCTTCAAGGAGTTCCGTTTGAACCTCTACATTCCATAGATATCAAGTTACTATCTTGGAAAGTTTTGTTTTTGGTAGCTATTTCTTCTGCTAGAAGAGTTTCTGAATTGTCTGCTTTGCAGTGTAATTCACCCTATCTGGTGTTCCATACAGATAAGGTCGTTTTACGTACCAAACCTGGTTTTCTTCCAAAAGTTGTTTCCAATAAGAATATTAACCAGGAAATAGTTTTTCCTTCTCTGTGTCCTAATCCAGTTTCTAACAAGGAACGTCTGTTACACAACCTTGATGTGGTTCGTGCTTTGAAGTTTTATCTAAAAGCAACTAAAGACTTCAGACAAACATCGTCCTTGTTTGTTGTCTATTCTGGCAAGAGGAGAGGTCAAAAAGCGACTGCGACCTCTCTGTCTTTCTGGCTGAAAAGCATCATCCGATTGACTTATGAGACTGCTGGAAGGCAGCCTCCTGAACGAATTACAGCTCACTCTACTAGAGCTGTGGCTTCCACATGGGCTTTCAAGAATGAGGCTTCTGTTGAACAGATCTGTAAGGCAGCGACTTGGTCTTCACTGCATACATTTACCAAATTTTACAAATTCGATACTTTTGCTTCTTCGGAGGCTATTTTTGGGAGAAAGGTTTTGCAAGCAGTGGTGCCTTCCGTTTAGGTTACCTGACTTGTTCCCTCCCTTCATCCGTGTCCTAAAGCTTTGGTATTGGTTCCCACAAGTAAGGATGAAGCCGTGGACCAGATACACCAATGTAGGAGAAAACAGAATTTATGTTTACCTGATAAATTTCTTTCTCCTACGGTGTATCTGGTCCACAGCCCACCCTGGCATTTTGGTCAGGTTTAAATTTATTTTTGTAAACTACAGTCACCACTGCACCCTATGGTTCTCCTTTTTCTCCTAACCGTCGGTCGAATGACTGGGAGGGCGGAGCCTGAGGGGAGCTATATGGACAGCTCTGCTGTGTGCTCTCTTTGCCACTTCCTGTAGGGATTGAGAATATCCCACAAGTAAGGATGAAGCCGTGGACCGGATACACCGTAGGAGAAAGAAATGTATCAGGTAAACATAAATTCTGTTTTTGCTGTGAACACGCTACTACTGAGGTGGTGATCGGATCCGAACAGCTCACAAGTCCTGCACTACTTATAGTTATGCTATAACTTTGAGGGAGTAAGATTGCCATAAAATTCCAAGAGTATAATTTTTATTTTTTTCTAACTTAATACTTAATTTGCTAATTGGGTTCTTATTTGCAAACTTTTGTTTTGCAAAGATTTGTTTTCTTTCTAATGGCAATGAGAGTCCACAAATTCATTCATTACCTATTGGGAAATACTTCACCTGGCCACCAGGAGGAGGCAAAGACTCCCCAACAAGGCTTTACATATCCCTCCCACTTCCCCTACCCTCCCAGTTGTTCTTTACCTCATTTCACGGAGGTCGGCAGAGAGAGGTGCTCTGCTGAAGATTTTTTATTGTCCTCATATGGATTGTTTCCTTCAAGAAAAGGCAGGAGCTGGTAGAAACCATGTAATTCTCTTAGTAGAGTATTGTGTCTGTTAGCTGCTGGTGGTCGTAGGGAAGTTCCCATACCACCTCCAGTTATTCTGAGCTATTCTCTCTTTCTTACAGAAAAACTGTTGCTAACACTGAGTTAATCTGTTCTACAGGACCCAGACTGGAAGAAGGTTTTGACCTGGTAAGTCCTGGACCTTCCCTTTGCCACCCTATATGCTTGTTGCCTAAGTTGGGGACTAGTTGAGTTTAAGATAACTCTGGGAAGGGGTAAGACTAACTATTGGCTAGTCAGAATCTATTACTAATAGTCATAGTTATACATGAATAAATGGCCAAACATATAAGTCCATATAGATGAACAGAGTGTGCACACTTGTTTTATAAAGCTTGTAGAAGACATAAACTAAAAATAAGAGCTTGCGGTTCCTGTATATAAAGTCAGCCGTGCTCTACAAAGGCGACTATAGAGCTGTTATATTTTGTAAATCCCCCAAATATCAGCTGAAGTGTTCACTTCAAACAAATGCTGTGTGCTTCATTCAGAGGCTGTGTGATGTATGCAGCGTGAGTGTGTCTTAGCTCGTTATCCTCACTGTTATCGTATGTACTGGCAATTCCCTTGCTTATGCACTTGAACGAGTTAAAGTAGTTATACACAACATGAATGTGTTCTTAAACCCACTGAAGTCTGTGGGGGCTGATGACCGTTACTGTGAAGAAGCCACTACACTTCAACGCGTTTCACCCGAAGACTTTATCAAGACATAATGAAGCCTTATTTCAGGGGTCATTTTAAACACCTTTCTATGCTCTTATTAGTTGAAGTTTGAATATAACCTTATGTATATTTAACCTTTTTAAGGCCGTTATGGCATTCTATTCCGGCCTAACCACGCTGGGCTTTAGCGTCGTTAGGACAGAATAGAACGTCCTAGCCGTTTGGCTGTCCTGAAGCCAACAGCGCTTCCTGAATGGGATCGCGGTCTGGGGGGCGTGCCTAGCGTCATAGGGATGCCTCCCTGACCTGATCCCATAACTGAAATCTCACAATCGCAGGATTTCAGTTAGTCTACATCAGAACGTTGTTCAGATGTAGACAAATTGACCCTATTATTAAAGGGTTAAAAGGATATACTGCTTCTTACCTCAGCCATATTAGTCAAAGTAATTTCCATAGAAAAAAAAAGTTGATGTTTAATTGAATAGTATGGTTAGAGAAATAAAGAATATAACATATAAACTGAAACATAAAAGAAAAATGTATAATGAAGAAATATATATAGTGAAAAAATACTAAAAATAAAAGTAAATTAAAAGTAAATAAAAAAAACTAAAAATTTATATAAAACATTAAAATGTGATAAAATACATATATAAAAAGAAAAAAGTTAATTTAGTGAAAATATTTGTGTGTAAATGGATGTACTGTCCTAGATTTCTCCTCGAGTTCTTATTTTTCCAACAAAACACCTCAGAAAGAAGAAACAGAGGGGAGCAATAGTGTAATCCTATTATGAGAACCAACTGCAAAATTAAGTTTTTCATTACTCACGTGATTCTAAGCTTTTACCTAGCTCTATCGTATTGGGGCAATGTTATGTACACAACTAGCCACACCTCCGGTATATCTTAAAATAAATTTATTTTGTTAAAATAACAATCCCCAAAAATATTTTTGAGGACAAAACAATATGTCTTAATACCAAATTGTCCCTTCATTTGGCCCAGGATTGATAAATGTTCCGACACGTGTTTCGGCTTTCCTGGCTTTTTCAAGGATACATTTTTCTCAGTATTGCCAAAAAACATCCCATTTGATCTCCTATTGGTTCCCTGTTGTATGATGTTCCTATGTAATACTGGATTAAATTTAAAATTTGCGAATTTCTCGTCATATCGGCCGTTACGTTTCTGTTTTCCTGACCTACGTCACTTTCGGTATTACATGTCACTTCTTGTTTGTCAGTCATATTTGTAGTTCTTTATTATCCGGCAGCCACATTTGTTTATATGTTAACAATTAAGGGTAACAACATTAAATATAAAATCGTTTCATAAAATTTGCATAACATATAATAAAATTAGAAATATAAAAAAAACGGAAAAAAAAATGAATGTTTATAAAATATTGCCCCATAAAAATGGTTCTTGGAACAATATGTAACCAAGACCATATATACAAAATAATAGATATTTATTTCCTTTTACTTTACTTAATCAAGAATTGTTGTTCCATCCCTTTGCCCCAACTCCTCTTGCTACTAGGGAGTTTCGTCAATCTTCTTCCTTGTTTGTTTTGTATTCTGGTAAGCGCAAAGAGCAGAAGTCCACTGCTGTTACTTTATCCTTCTGGCTCAGAAGTCTGATTTGTATGGCGTATTTAGAAGTGGGCCAGCATCCTCCATCTCGCATTACAGCACATTGTACCTGTGCAGTGTCCTCTTCATGGGCCTTCAAGAATGAGGTGTCTGTGGAATAGATTTGTAAGGCTGCTGCTTGGTCCTCATTACGTACTTTAACAAAATTGTACAAATTTGGTGTTTTTGCCTCAGCTGAGTCGTTTTTTTGGAGAAAGGTTCTTCAAGCGGTGGCGCCTAGTTCTTAGGACTACCTTTCCTACCTTTCCTACCTTTTCCCTCCCTATTCATTTCATGTCCTCCACAGCTTGGGTTTTAGTTTCCCAGTAGATAATAAAAGAATATTTGGACTCTCACTGCCATTAGAAAGAAAACATAATTTATGCTTACCTGATAAATTATTTTCTTTCTTGGCAGTGAGAGTCCATGAACCTGCCCTGAATTAATGTAGTGGCGGAAGTCTTTTGGCACCTTTATACCCCTTGTATCTCTCTACTTTTGCTTATCCTCAGCTTGAACTACTCGAGGGTAGGGGAAGTGGGAGGGATATGTAAAGCCTTGTTAGGGGGTGACTTTGCCTCATTCTGGTGGGCAGGTGAAGTATTTCCAAATAGGTAATGAATGAATTTGTGGGAAAGAATTTATCAGGTAAGCATAAATTATGTTTTTATGCCTCTTCATGGTGAGGTTGACCAGTTTTTCATTATTTATTACCAATCACCTGCTATTCTCAGATTTTTTCTGAATCTATACTGTGGTGTATTCACTTGTATTAATTTACATTTATATGTCTGTATTACTTTTCTACTATGAAGCATACAGATCCCAATACTGTAAACATAGATTCTTTAGAGGGTACATCCACTGATTTTGCTATTCAGTTTAATTGTGTATTGTGCAAACTCTTTGCTATTGTACCCCCAGCACAACTTTGCAATCTTGCATGGATCACCTAAAGCATGCCAATCAATCAAAGAGTGCCCTTGTCTCTAAAGGATGTTGTCCTCCATTTCTTTGCAAGGGAATTCTTTATATTTTGCTCCAGGATTTAAAGATTTTGTGTGCTCTGTTTCTGAAATATTGGCGACTATGCCTCCTTCAAGTAAGCTTGAAAGATCTATGTCTGATAATCAACCTACTGTAGGCTTATCTTCCATTCTGAATCGCAGTTAGAGCAGCTAAAAATCTTCTCAAGGATTCAAATTCAGACACGTCAGATCAGTCATCTGAAAAAAACTCAGATTTCTCTTCTTTCATGTTCAAACTGGAGCAACTTCTTACATTACTAAAGGAAGTTTTATATACAGTACGTTAGGAGTCCAAGATTCTGAACCAGCTGAAGAAAGGTCCATTAAGCAATTGGATCTAATTTTCAAATCTGCTGGTAAAGCTCCTGAAGTTTTCCAGTACCTGGGGAAATTACTAAAATAATTACCAAAGAGTGGTCTAGGCCTGGTATTCCTTATAATCTAAATGATAAATTTAAGATGTGTTACTGTTACTGTCTTCTAATTTAGAACTTTGGGAGAGTATAATTAAGGTAACCAGGGCCATTTCCACGTTGGCAAAGCAAACTACTATTCCTTAAGTTTAGAGGATGTTACTTCCTTTAAGGATCCTATTGACAGAAAATGTGGAGTCTATTCACAAAAAGGATTGTCGGCAAACGTGTTTCTTATTCAGATCAGCTGTTAGTATAGCCTGTGCTGCAGCAGCCTCTACTATTTTGTGTGACAGTTTATCTGAACAGATTTTTTATCAATGATGACGACTTGCAACATTGTCTAGATCTTATCAGATCAGCCACTGCACTCATCTGTTATGCAATTTTTAAAATTATCAGGATTAACGTAAAAAACCATTAGCTGTTTTGACCAGAAGGGCTTTGGGGCTGAAATAATGGTCAGCTGACATGGTTTGCAAGACCAGACTTTTGACTCTTCCTTTTTAAGAAAATATTTTATTTGGTCTGAGTCAGGCTAAATTTCTCCCCTTAGAACCTTAATTTGGTTTTAAGAGTTTTACAGGTCTCTCCATTTGAACTTATGCATTCTTTAGATATTCAGCTTCTGTCTTGGAAAGTTCTGTTTCTTTTAGCAATTTCTTCTGCCAGAAGAGTTAACAAATTGCCTTCTCTTATCTGGTTTTTCACCAAGATAAGGCTGTTTTAAGAACTACATTTGACTTTTTTTGCAAAAATAGTTTCTTTGGACAACATCAATAGGGAAATTGTAGTTTCTCCTCTTTGTCCTAATCCGAAATATTCTGAAGAAAGACTTTAGATTTAGTTAGTATTTTAAAGTTTTATCTACAGGCTCCAAAGGATTTTAGACATTCCTATATTTGTTCATTTATTTCTCTGGTACTCGCAATGGTTAGAAGGCCATGGCCGTAACTTTAGCTTCTTGGTTAAAGCTATTAATACACAGGGCTTACTTGGAGGTGGGAAAGTCTCCCTCCAAAGCTCATCACTGCTCACTCTACTTCCTGGGCATTTAGAAATAAGGCTTCAGTAGAAAACAATTGGAAGGCAGCTACATAACATCATTACATACCTTTACTAAATTCTACCACTTAGATGTTTTTGCTTTTTCTAAAGTGTCTTTTGGTATGGAAATTAGGTGTTTGGGAGGATACATTTTTTTATTTAAAAAAAAAAAGGCAAAATACTTGCAAAATACACAGTTTGGATATTAGTTCCCAGAAGTAATGGCTTGCGGACTAACAACACAACTTATGAGGTGAGAGTCCACGAAGCCCGCCAAATTTATATAATTTAGTTACATTTCCTGACATTTCTAGTTTTGTACCTCATTTTCCCCTGCTCTGTCCTTTCCTACTTCTCCTTGCTTGGCTATACATAAGACTAACCTATCAGCGAGGTGGGAGGGATTGATTATTTGTGGAGTTTTGGGAATCTTTGTCTCCTCCTTGTGGCCAGAAATTGAATACCAGAAGCAATGGACTTGTGGATTCTTACCACCATGAAATACATTTATCAGGTAAACATAAATAGTTTTTTATGCCTGAATGTATCCTTCTTTTCTGTGTCAGCCTTCTAATACTGAGACACCCTCTGAAATGGGCTGAGCAGAGATCTCATCCTGACATGCCCCTCTCCAATAGCATTCACTTTCTCTGAATTTCAAATGAGCAGTAGATTTTTTTTTTAACACATTTTTAAAATCTGCATTAAGGGGATGGTTCCGGTGGGAGGAGCTAGCTATGTGCTGACCTAGTGAGGTGCTCATGAAGAGCGCATTGTTCGAACGGCCCATTAACCGACAGAATTCCTTGGCCATAGGGGCATCTGAGGCCTGGAAACTTGTGCAGACGCCCAGGGTGCACGAGTGAAGTCGGCTCCAGAACTGCAAAAACAGGCTAAGTTGCCAGGGTACTTCTGAGATCTGCATCGGCAAAACAAACAGAGCAACTCTATCAGAGTACTCGCTGGGGAGCCCGGCGCTGCCACAGTCAAGACGGAGGATGGGTGAACCCTGGAATACACAGGGGAAAGCTGGGACAAGCTACAACGACCTATCTATTCTACTAGAGGAGCAGGAAAGGCCATATCTGACCCAGGAAACACACGGGCAACAGAGGAGGCCGCCGTTTAGGCCATCAGCACCCGAATAGGAACCTGATACCCGCGGAGCTGGGGACAGAGCTTGAAAGTGTGAGGTAGCACGGATTCCGGTGAAGACGCCTTGACTAGAGCTGCACCCACGGGCTGGGACGCGGCCGGCTGTGAGTCCGCACCAAGAACAAGTATCCCATTTTTTGTTTTACCTCTAATTATCTAACTGAGACATAATCATTCAATATCTTGCTACGCTAGTATGCCTTATTGAGATCACCAGCTAACCAACTAACTTAACGGTCCTAAGTGAACTACACTAAGTATTCCAGTGGGATATAACAGGACTATCTTTGCTAGCTTTTGCTCTATTGCATACCTTTTGCTATCTCCTTGTCTTTTGACAAAGTACTGTCTCTCCCTGAACGGGAACTATATTCAAAGCTGCACCAGAGAGAGGGGCTAAAGGGTTAAAGCTATACTGGCCTGGAGGTTAACCTGACCCCTCTCAGTATCGCAAGCGTGGCACTTTCTACAAATTAACAGACTGAGTCCTTGCAGGAAAAATAACTCAAATAAAGCTATACCCAATGTATATGTTGAGTACATGTTTGAGAGTTCATATGAATTGGTCTTTTTTTTTTTTCCCCCACAGTCTTTTAGGTCATTCATGTTTATGATTAATCTCTGAGTCTATATGATCAACATACTAATAGCTACAGCTGTTTCCCAGCTAATACATCTCCCAGTGACCTGTAATCACTTGTTTCTCTATAAGTAGTGAAAATAGCGACTCTGCTGTGATCAAAATTGTTTTTTTTTGGTTATGAACTCAATGGATATTAAATATCTCTGCATTTTCAAAGTGTTGGAAAATTTCTGCTATTAAGTGTTTTCTCTAAAAGTACTGGTCTTATGGGGGCTGTTGCTATTAACCTCGAAATAGAGGCTTAAAGGGACATTATACACATTTTTTCTTTGCATACATGTATAGTTTTTCTTATTTTTAAATAATATTGCTCTGATTTTCATTGCTCTGACTCCTAACAAAGCCCAACGTTTTATGAGAATACCGTCAGTTACCTACTCCAGCTTGCTCCTGTTTGTGTAAAGGGTCTTTCTTTCATGTAATTGGCAAGAGTCCATGAGCTAGTGACGTATGGGATATACAATCCTACCAGGAGGGGCAAAGTTTCCCAAAACTCAAAATGCCTATAAATACACCCCTCACCACACCCACAATTCAGTTTTTACAAACTTTGCCTCCTATGGAGGTGGTGAAGCAAGTTTGTGCTAAGATTTCTAAGTTGGCATGCGCTTCTCAGCATTTTGAAGCCCGATTCCTCTCAGAGTACAGCGAATGTCAAAGGGATGGCAAGGGAGTATCACCTATTGAATGGAATGATTTCCCTAACGGGGGTCTATTTCATAGGTTCTCTGTTATCGATCGTAGAGATTCATCTCCTACCTCCCTTTTCAGATCGACGCTATACTCTCATATACCATTACCTCTACTGATAACTGTTTCAGTACTGGTTTGGCTATCTGCTATATGTGGATGGGTGTCTTTTTGGTAAGTATGTTTTTTTATTACTTAAGACACCCCAGCTATGGTCTGGCACTTTTATGCATTTATATAAAGTTCTAAATATATGTATTGTACTTATATTTGCCATGAGTCAGGTTCATGTATTTCCTTCTGCAGACTGTCAGTTTCATATTTGGGAAATAAAACATATTAAGAAATATTTTTTTCTTACCTTGGGTTTAGTCTTTTTTGAAATTGACTACTTTTTACTCTTTCAAATTGTGGGCAGCATTAGACGCGGGTGCACCAAATGCTAGACTTTATTGCGTCATTCTTGGCGCGAGAATTTTTTGGCGCGAAAAGTACGTCCATTGACGCAAGTTCATCACTTCGGGCGTCGTCGTTGACGTGGAAGTCTTACACACGTTTGCGTCGTTAGTGACACAAGTGTGTCATTTCCGGATATTGTTGGCGCCAAAAATTTTTCTCTTACGTTGTGCGTCATACTTGGCGCCAAATTTGTCATTAGTTTTATACCCCATTGCTGTTTGCCTTTCTCTATGTCAGAGGGCTATTCTGTTTGCTTTTGTTCCCATTCCTGAAACTGTCATATAAGGAAATTGATAATTTTGCTTTATATGTTGTTTTTTCTTTTACATACTGCAAGATGTCTCAATCTGATCCTGCCTCAGAAGTATCTGTTGGAACGTTGCTGCCTGACATCGGTTCTACCAAAGCTAAGTGCATTTGTTGTAAGATTGTGGAAATTATATCTCCGAATGTCATTTGTAATAGTTGTCATGATAAACTTTTACATGCAGAGAATGTATCTATCTGTAATAGTACATTGCCAGTTGTAGTTCCTTCAACTTCTAAAGTACATGATATACCTATGAATTTTAAAGAATTTGTTACTGATTCTATTCAGAAGGCTTTGTCTGCATTTCCGCCTTCTAATAAATGTAAAAGGTCTTTTAAAACTTCTCAAAGTTGATGAAATTTCAAATTACCGGAAACACAATGATTTATCCTCCTCTGATGAGGATCTATCTGATTCAGAAGATCCCTCCTCAGATATTGACACTGACAAATCTACTTATTTGTTTAAAATAGAGTATATTCGTTATTTGTTAAAAGAAGTGTTAATTACTTTGGATATTGAGGAAGCTAGTCCTCTTGACATTAAGACTAGTAAATGTTTAAATGCTGTTTAAACCTCCTGTGGTTACTCCAGAGGTTTTTCCTATTCCTGATGCTATTTCTGATATGATTTCTAAGGAATGGAATAAGCCAGGTACTCCTTTTATTCCTTCTTCAAGGTTTAAAAAATTATATCATTTACCAGCAATTTCTATGGCTCCAAAATCTAAGGAAAAAACCCCCAACATTAGCAGAAATACAGACACAAGCTTAGTAATGACTGAGGAAACGCAGGCAAATAACTTGGACAATCAACATTTACTACAGCAAATTGCTGACTTAATGACCCCACAACTAGAAGGGATCAGAAAGGAAGTCTCTTCTTTAACCTCAGAGATTAGAATTTTTCATCTAGGCTGACAGAAGCAGAGACTAGAATCTCTAGCCTGGAAGATGAAATATTTACTATGAATAATGATTTACTGATGCAAGGAAAAGAGGTGGCTGCCCTGCGTGCAAGAACAGAGGACCTTGAAGACAGGTCAAGAAGAAATAATATTAAAGTAATAGGACTGCCAGAAAGTGCAGACTATAGAGATCTCCTGTCTTTTGCATCTGTGCAGCTACCCCAAATCCTAGGTTTAGGGGACGCGTTACCCTTATCTGTAGAAAGAGCCCATCGAATGTGCCCAATAAGGAAGGACAATACAAGTCGACCTATTATGATAAAATATCTTAACTTCCAGGATAAAGTTAACGTATTTAGAAGTTATCGTAAATTGGCGAGTGTAAAATTGACCAATCCAAGATTTTACTTTTTCAGGATTACTCAATTGAGACTGCTTCTAAAAGAAAGGAAATTGCACTGTTCTGCACTCACTTAATGCAAATTTTAATGCTAGACTCCTCTACCCGGCAAGAATTTAGCTCTCTATAAATAGTGTAATAAAAATGGTCAACGGGAACCTGTGGATGACAGATGGAAGAGGCGCCTCATGGGACAAGTATCGTTTTAGACAGCAAAGGGACACACATAAGCGGCGAGCCCCCCACACAGAGTGTTACTCACAAGAGCGGCGGTACAAACGTGTACCCAGACAGGCAGGACGGAACCAAAAGTCGCCCGTCAGACAGGCGTAAGCTCGGTACGCTAGGCAAACGTCACTCAGCAAGCAGCGTCAGAGTAAACCCAGCAGGGGAACCAATAGAGTCAGATAAAAACAAGCGTCACACCTATCTATCTGTTTGTACTCAATAAATGTATCTCTGAGTACATCACACCTGCCTGTTTTCTATTACCATTGCCGCTGGAGAAATTTGGTTACGTTCCTGATCCCCTTTGGAGGTCCGCTGTGTCGAGTTCCCTTCGACTCTATTGGTTCCCCTGCTGGGTTTACTCTGACGCTGCTTGCTGAGTGACGTTTGCCTAGCGTACCGAGCTTACGCCTGTCTGACGGGCGACTTTTGGTTCCGTCCTGCCTGTCTGGGTACACGTTTGTACCGCCGCTCTTGTGAGTAACACTCTGTGTGGGGGGCTCGCCGCTTATGTGTGTCCCTTTGCTGTCTAAAACGATACTTGTCCCATGAGGCGCCTCTTCCATCTGTCATCCACAGGTTCCCGTTGTCCACTCATCATTCCTGAGAGAGCTGCCTGGATTGCCGTTTGCCGAATCCGCCATTAGCCATATGCTGTGATCATTTGCGCACTTCTATAGAGACTCTGTGTGCTATCTCGGTTCTCTTTAATCTAGCTAATAAAAATGGTAAATAATACTGAGGAGGCACACTTATTATTTAAAGAATTGAAATTGGAATAGGAGATGGATAAGATAAAACAATCTAGATAGAGAAATCTGAAAAAAATATGTTCTAATGAAGTTCAGGACTAAATTCCATGTTTTTAACATTTGTGTTCCTTTTTATTTATTTTTTTCTTCCTTTTCCTCCTCCCTGCCCCTCCCACCTTGGTGTCTCTTGCTAAGGTCATGGGTAAAAAATTAAAAAAAAAAATTATATAAATGTCAAAGAAAATTTAAATATATTATCATGGAATGTGGGGGGGGGAGATTACATCCCCAATAAAATGGAAAAGGATATTAAAACACTTAAATAAATTCAATTCCCAGATAGCACTAGTTCAGGAGACGCATTTAAAAATGTCTGAAATTGCCAAACTTAAAACTTTCTGGGTAGGGGATATTATATTTACACCTTACTGCAGCCGGAAAAAAAGGGGTATGTATTCTCTTCCAAAAAATGTGACCTTTAACATTATTACGCAAGATTATAGATCCCATGCCAGATTTATAATAATAGAACTTGAGATTCAGGGCCTAAATTTAGTACTCTGTAATGTGTATGCTCCCAATAAAGAAGACCCAGCATTTTGGGGGAGGATAAGAACAAAACTTATGAGCTTTAATGGGAAAAAAATCATAGTGGCAGGAGACTTTAATATGGCCCCAAATATAAATGTAGATAGATTTTCAGTACTTGGAGGTGGGAAAGTCTCCCTCCAAAGCTCATTACTGCTCACTCTACTTCCTGGGCATTTAGAAATAAGGCTTCAGTAGAAAAAAATTGGAAGGCAGCTACATGACATCATTACATACCTTTACTAAATTCTACCACTTAAATGTTTTTGCTTTTTCTGAAGTGTCTTTTGGTATGGAAATTAGGTGTTTGGGAGGATACATTTTTTTATTTTTTAAAAAAAAAAGGCAAAATACACAGTTTGGATATTAGTTTCCAGAAGTAATGGCTTGCGGACTAACAACACAACAGTAGCACAAACTACTCCTAGTCCCAGAAGGAATAAAAACTTTAAAATATCTCACTCAAGGCCTTAAATTACAGGATATCTGGCATCAGCAAAACCCTGACAAAAGAGTTTATACTTGTGAGTCAAAGATGCATGGATCCTTTTCCCAGATAGATCTCTTTTTGATATCCAAGAATCTTATGGGAAACATGATAAAATCAGACATCAAAGAATTTCTTATCTCAGACCATGCAGTTATTTCTTTACAAATACAAAATTATACCCCTCAACCCTCTGGATTCTTGTCTTTCTTTTTTCCTAGATATCTGTCAGAGAATTTCAATTTTAATAATTGGCTTAAGGAAAAATGGAAAAAAATTCTCTTATAACAGAGAAGCCTTAGCTAAACCGGAAATTTGCTGGGAGACTTTCAAAGCCTTTATCATTGGGGAAATCCTGGCATATCTTTGTAAATGGAAAAAAATATATAAACAGTGGGATATAGAGCTGGCAAATCAGGTTAAAAATAGCTATGAAAGATATATTGGGGTACCAACAAAAGACTCCTGGGAAAAAAGTAAATTTATGCTTACCTGATAAAATTATTTCTTCTATGATACGACGAGTCCACGGATTCATCCTTTACTTGTGGGATATTATCCTCCTGCTAACAGGAAGTGGCAAAGAGCACCACAGCAGAGCTGTCTATATAGCTCCTCCCTTGACTCCACCACCCCAGTCATTCGACCGAAGGTATAGGAAGAAAAATGAGAAACTAAAAGGTGCAGAGGTGACTGAAGTTTTAAATAAAAAAATATAATCTGTCTTAAATTAACAGGGCGGGCCGTGGACTTGTCGTATCATAGAAGAAATCAATTTATCAGGTAAGCATAAATTTACTTTTCTTCTATAAGATACGACCGAGTCCACGGATTCATCCTTTACTTGTGGGATACAATACCAAAGCTACAGGACACGGATGAACGGGAGGGACAAGACAGATACCTAAACAGAAGGCACCACTGCTTCAAGAACTTTTCTCCCAAAAATAGCCTCCGAAGAAGCAAAAGTATCAAATTTGGAAAATTTGGAAAAGGTATGAAGGAAAGACCAAGTGCAGCCTTACAAATCTGTTCAACAGAAGCATAGTTTTTAAAAACCCATGTGGAAGCCACTGCTCTAGTAGAATGAGCCGTAATCCTTTCAGGAGGCTGCTGTCCAGCAGTCTCGTATGCCAAACGGATGATGCTTTTTAGCCAAAAAGAAAGGAGGTAGCCGTAGCTTTTTGACCTCTACGTTTTCCAGAATAGACAACAAACAGAGAAGATGTTTGACGGAAATCCTTGGTCATCTGCAAGTAAAACTTCAGGGCATGCACCACGTCCAAGTTATGTAACAGACGCTCCTTCTTAGAAGAAGTGTTAGGACACAGGGAAGGAACAACAATTTCCTGATTAATATTCTTATTAGAAACAACCTTAGGAAGGAATCCAGGTTTGGTACGCAAAACCACCTTATCAGAATGGAATATAAGATAAGGCGAGTCGCATTGTAATGCAGATAACTCAGAAACTCTTCGAGCCGAAGAGATAGCAACTAAAAACAGAAGTTTCCAAGATAGAAGTTTAATATCTATGGAATGCATAGGTTCAAACGGAACCCCTTGAAGAACTAAATTCAAACTCCATGGCGGAGCAACAGGTTTAAACACAGGCTTAATTCTAACCAAAGCCTGACAAAACGACTGAACGTCTGCCAGACGCTTGTGTAGTAAGATTGACAAAGCAGAAATCTGTCCCTTTAAGGAACTAGCTGACAACCCCTTCTCCAATCCTTCTTGGAGAAAGGACAAAATCCTAGGAATCCTGATCTTACTCCATGAGTAGCCTTTGGATTCACACCAATAAAGATATTTACGCCATATCTTATGATAAATCTTCCTAGTGACAGGCTTTCGAGCCTGAATCAAGGTATCTATGACAGACTCAGAGAATCCTCGCTTAGATAAAATCAAGTGTTCAATCTACAGACAGTCAGCTGCAGAGAAACTAGATTTGGATGTTTGAACGGACCCTGAATGAGAAGGTCCTGTCTCAGTGGCAGTTTCCACGGTGGCAGAGAAGACATTTCCACCAGAGTGAGTCTCTGCCCATCGAATGATTTTGGAAACCTCTATCATCGCTAGAGAACTCTTTGTTCCCCCTTGATGATTGATATACGCTACAGTCGTGATATTGTCCGACTGGAATCTTATGAATTTGGCCGAAGTCAGCTGAGGCCACGCCTGAAGCGCGTTGAATATCACTCTCAGTTCTAGAATATTTATTGGAAGGAGAGCCTCCTCCTTAGTCCACACACCCTGAGCCTTCAGGGAATTCCAGACTGCACCCCAGCCCAAGAGGCTGGCGTCCGTCGTCACTATGACCCATGCTGATCTGCGGAAAAACATTCCCTGGGTCAGATGATCCTGTGACAACCACCAAAGAAGAGAGTCTCTGGTCTCTTGATCCAGATTTATCTGAGGAGATAAATGTGCATAATCCCCATTCCACTGTCTGAGCATGCATAGTTGCAGTGGTCTGAGATGCAAGCGAGCAAACGGAACTATGTTCATTGCCGCTACCATTAGTCCAATTACCTCCATACACTGAGCCACTGACGGCCGAGGAATGGAATGAAGTGCTCAGCAGGTGGTTAAGATCTTTGATTTTCTGACCTCCGTCAGAAAAATGTTCATGTCTACCGAGTCTATCAGAGTTCCTAGGAATGGAACTCTTGTGAGAGGGACAAGTGAACTCTTCTTTATGTTCACCTTCTATCTGTGAGATCTTAGAAAAGCCAACACGATGTCCGTGTGAGATTTGGCTAGCTGGTAAGTTGACGCCTGAATCAAGATATCGTCCAGATAGGGCGCCACTGCTATGCCCCGCGGCCTTAGCACCACCAGAAGGGACCCTAGCACCTTTGTGAAAATTCTGGGAGCTGTGGCCAACCCGAAAGGAAGGGCCACAAACTGGTAATGCTTGTCCAGGAAGGTGAACCTGAGGAACCGGTGATGATCTTTGTGGATAGGAATGTGAAGATACACATCCTTCAAATCCACGGTAGTCATATATTGACCCTCCTGGATCATTGGCAAAATTGTCCGAATGGTCTCCATCTTCAAGGATGGGACACTGAGAAATTTGTTTAGAATTTTGAGATCTAAAATAGGTCTGAAGGTTCCCTCTTTTTTGGGAACCACGAACAGATTGGAGTAAAACCACTGCCCCTGTTCTGCTTTTGGAACTGGGCAGATTACACCCATGGTATATAGGTCTTCTACACAGTGTAAGAACGCCTCTCTTTTTGGCCCGAATAGGGTCTTACCTTTGAAAGGAATAGCTAATAGCTTAGATTTTGATGACACATCAGCAGACCAGGACTTAAGCCATAACGCTCTATGCGCTAAAATGGCAAAACCTGAATTTTTTGCCGCTAATTTAGCCAGTTGAAAAGCGGCATCTGGAATAAAAGAATTAGCTAGCTTGAGAGCCTTAATTCTATCTAAAATAATCATCTAATGGGGTCTCAACCTTAAGAGACTCCTCTAGAGCCTTGAACCAATAATCAGCTGCAGTAGTTACAGGAACAATGCACGCTATAGGTTGTAGAAGGTAACCCTGATGAATAAACAATTTCTTTAGAAGACCCTCTAATTTTTTATCCATAGGATCTTTGAAAGCACAGCTGTCCTCAATAGGTATAGTTGTACGCTTAGCCAGTGTAGAAATAGCTCCCTCCACCTTAGGGACCGTCTGCCACGAATCCCGAATGGTGTCAGATATGGGAAACATTTTCTTAAAAGTAGGAGGGGGAGAGAACGGAATGCCTGGTCTATCCCATTCCTTAGTAACAATGTCCGATATCCTCTTAGGGACTGGAAAAACATTAGTGTAAGAAGGGACCTCTAGATATCTATCCATTTTACACAATTTCTCTGGTGGAATTATAATAGGGTCACAATCATCCAGAGTCGCTAAAACCTCCCTGAGCAACAAGCGGAGGTGTTCAAGCTTAAACTTAAAGGCCGTCATATCTGAGTCTGTTTGAGGAAACATCTTTCCTGAATCAGAAAGCTCTCCCTCAGACAGCAATTCCCCCACCCCCAATTCAGAACATTGTGAGGGTACATCGGAGATAGCCAATAAAGCGTCAGAGGGCTCAGCATTTACTCTAACACTGGACCTACTGTGCTTCCCCTGCAAACCAGGCAGTTTAGATAATACCTTAGTGAGGGTAGTAGCCATAACTGCGGCCATATCTTGCAGGGTGAAAGAATTAGACGCACTAGAAGTACTTGGCGTTGCTTGGGCGGGCGTTAAAGGTTGTGACACTTGGGGAGAAGTAGATAGCATAACCTGATTCTCTTCTGACTGAGAATCATCCTGAGACATACTTTTATCAGCTAAAATATGTTCTTTGCAATGTAAGGCCCTTTCAGTACATGGACACATTTTAAGTGGGGGTTCCACAATGGCTTCTAAACACATGGAACATTGGCTTTCCTTAATGCCAGACATGTTAAACAGGCTAGTAATAACCACAAACAGGCTTGAAAACACTTTATTTAGTGAAAAAATAACAATCTGAAAAAACAGTACTGCGCCTTTAAGAGAAAAAAAAGCATACAATTTTTCCAAAACTGCCTTAAAAAAATTAAATTATCTAAATTTTATGATAAAAGCATCCCAACTGTTCAGCTAAGTTTGCCCCACAAGGAAAGGAATACTTAACCCTTATCAGAAAAACGTTGTGCTATAAAATGTTTATTTCAATAAAAAACACCCCCTGCACCTCCCCACAGCCCTGCTGTGGCGCCTACCTGCCCTCAGGGGTCTGCACAATCGGATTAAACCTTCGATTTGGCCCAATACTGTTCTAAAAGGCGCACCGGAGTTGGAGCTTGCTGCTTGCCTGGGAAAAACAACTGCGCAACTGAGGCGTGAAAATAGGCCCCACCCATCTCACTCGATGTCTCACAGCCTAAAATAACCGCACCAGAGCGGTCTAAAAACTAGCCATGTGAGTTCATATACCCCTAAATGAAGCCATGTGTACCCTCTTATATCAATAAAGTATAAAAAAAACGTCTCTCATAAAAAACGTTATCTGTAACTCTCAGTCATGAAAACGTTTGCCCACAAACATCATAACATCAGTGTCAACCATTTTTTATAGCCCAATATGCAAGTTCAGTAATACCCCTCTTTATACTTTAGGATTACTGCTTACCCTTTCTCTCATGGGGATACTGTCAGCCAATTCTGAAATAACACAGTCTCTCTAGAAAAAAATGACTAAACATACCTCATTGCTTATAGCATGAAAAACGTTCCTCACACTGAAGTTTCTTAAGTACTCCTCAGCCATTCTGTAGGAACTGCTCTGGATCTTAGTAACAACTGCTAAGATCATCAGCCTCCAGGCAGGAGTCTTCATACATCTGCTGCCTGGGAGAAAATAGTACACACCAGCTCCATTTAAAATCAAAAACTCTTGCTTGAAGAAATAAAAACTAACATTTTATCACCTCTTTCACTTTACCCTTCCTATTACTTAGAGTAGGCAAAGAGAATGACTGGGGGATGGAGTCAAGGGAGGAGCTATATAGACAGCTCTGCTGTGGTGCTCTTTGCCACTTCCTGTTAGCAGAAGGATAATATCCCACAAGTAAAGGATGAATCCGTGGACTCGTCGTATCTTATAGAAGAAATATTCTTTAAGTAGACAGGAGAGAGAACTGTTCTTAAAACAAACATTTACAGGAGGACAGAAGACAGAAATTTAGGTACAGGAGTAGCTTTGGAAGATCTGCCAAATTTCTCTCCATTCTGATTTAAAACTACAGTGACCATAATTCTATTTTAACTCTCAAAGAAAATAAACAGAGAATCTATGATCAAAAAAAAAGATGAGAGGCTTTTTTTTTTTAAGTACTATCAAGGAATATATGCAAAAAGAAAGATAAATATTCAGAATAAAGAGAAATTTTGGTCTAGATGTTATACTCCTAGAATTAATCCACAAGAACTTTTAGAACTAAACTCCCCTATTACTATAGAGGAGGTACTATAGCATATTCACTTAGCTAAGGCAGGTAAATCTCCAGGACCCGATTTCATACCAGCGGAACTATACAAATCTCTAAAAGAACAGATTGCCCCTACACTAGTTAATCTTTTTAACCAATACTTAAACAAAATAAAGACCCTGAAAATATAAGCTCCTACAGGCCCTTCTTAACAATGATTGATTATAAAATTATTATGTCTATTTTAGCACATCGACTTAAAAAATATCTTGGCTCTTTGATTGAAGAAGATCTAGTGGGGTTTATGAAGGGTAGAAACATCTCTAACATTATTTGTAGGGTGCTTACAATTATGGAATATTTTTGGAACAAGGAGAGAAAAACATATTTATTTGAAATGCAAGAATGTAAGTTCATATGCCAGCCCATTTTTGGTGAACAACTTGGGTTGTCCTTGCTGATTGGTGGATAAATTCATCCACCAATAAAAACACAATTTATGCTTACCTGATAAATTTATTTCTCTTGTGGTGTATCCAGTCCACGGATCATCCATTACTTGTGGGATATTCTCCTTCCCAACAGGAAGCTGCAAGAGGATCACCCACAGCAGAGCTGTCTATATAGCTCCTCCCCTTCCTGCCACCTCCAGTCATTTGACCGAAGACAAGCAAGAGAAAGGAGAAATTATAGGGTGCAGTGGTGACTGTAGTTTAAAAATAAAATATACCTGCCTTAAAATGACAGGGCGGGCCGTGGACTGGATACACCACAAGAGAAATAAATTTATCCGGTAAGCATAAATTATGTTTTCTCTTGTAAGGTGTATCCAGTCCACGGATCATCCATTACTTGTGGGATACCAATACCAAAGCTAAAGTACACGGATGAAGGGAGGGACAAGGCAGGAACTTAAACGGAAGGTACCACTGCCTGTAAAACCTTTCTCCCAAAAATAGCCTCCGAAGAAGCAAAAGTATCAAATTTATAAAACTTTGAAAAAGTTGGCAGCGAAGACCAAGTCGCCGCCTTGCAAATCTTTTCAACAGAGGCCTCATTTTTAAAAGCCCATGTAGAAGCCACAGCTCTAGTAGAATGAGCTGAAATCAATTCAGGAGGCTGCTGGCCAGCAGTCTCATAAGCTAAGCGTATTATACTTCTTAGCCAAAACGAAAGAAGTTGCCGAAGCCTTTTGGCCTCTCCTCTGTCCCGAGTAGACAACAAACAAAGCAGATGTTTGACGAAAATCTTTAGTAGCTTGTAAATAAAACTTTAAAGCACGAACCACGTCAAGATTGTGTAATAGACGTTCCTTCTTTGAAGAAGGATTAGGACACAATGACGGAACAACAATCTCCTGATTGATTTTCTTATTAGATACCACAAGGTAAAAACCCAGGTTTGGTTCGCAAAACTACCTTATCTGCATGGAAGATCAGATAAGGGGAATCACACTGTAAGGCAGATAACTCGGAAACTCTACGAGCCGAGGAAATAGCTACCAAAAACCGAACTTTCCAAGATAAAAGCTTGATATCTATGGAATGAAGAGGTTCAAACGGAACCCCTTGGAGAACTTTAAGAACCAAATTTAAACTCCATGTCGGAGCAACTGGTTTAAACACAGGCTTGATTCTAACTAAAGCCTGACAAAACGCCTGAACGTCTGGAACATCCGCCAGACGCTTGTGCAAAAGAATAGACAGAGCAGAAATCTGTCCCCTTAAGGAACTAGCTGACAATCCCTTTTCCAATCCTTCTTGGAGAAAAGATAATATCCTGGGAATCCTGACTTTACTCCATGAGTAACCCTTGGATTCACACCAATAAAGATATTTACGCCATATCTTATGATAGATTTTCCTGGTGACAGGCTTTCGTGTCTGAATTAAGGTATCAATAACTAACTCGGAGAAGCCACGCTTTGATAAAATCAAGCGTTCAATCTCCAGGCAGTCAGTCTCAGAGAAATTAGATTTGGATGGTTGAAAGGACCCTGAAGTAGAAGGTCCTGTCTCAGAGGCAGAGTCCATGGTGGAAGGGATGACATGTCCACCAGATCTGCATACCAAGTCCTGCGTGGCCACGCAGGTGCTATCAAAATCACTGATGCTCTCTCCTGCTTCATTTTGGCAAACAGACGAGGGAGCAGAGGAAACGGTGGAAACACATAAGCCAGGTTGAAGGACCAAGGCGCTGCTAGAGCATCTATCAGCGTTGCCTTGGGATCCCTGGACCTGGATCCGTAACAAGGAAGTTTGGCGTTCTGGCGAGACGCCATGAGATCCAGTTCTGGTTCGGACCCAACGTTGAACCAATTGTGCAAACAGCTACGGATGGAGTTTCCACTCCCCCGGATGAAAAGTCTGTCGACTTAGAAAATCCGCCTCCCAGTTCTCTACACCTGGGATATGGATAGCTGATAGGTGGCAAGAGTGAATCTCTGCCCAACGAATTATCTTTGAAACTTCCAACATCGCTAGGGAACTCCTTGTTCCCCCTTGATGGTTGATGTAAGCCACAGTTGTGATGTTAGAAGAATAAAGATAGATGTGGGATAAGCGCTCTAAAGATAGAGCTAACCAACTTATAGTTTAGATTATACAATGAAATAACTGGAGAAAAAAAATGTTACTAAGAACAAAGTATTTTTATATATAATAGATTTATATAGCGGTTTAGGCAAATATCGTGTTAACACATACACAATTTACTAAGGATGCCGGCATCTAAAAACAATAATAAAACATCATAAATGTATTAAAAAATGCATTAAAAAAACAAAGGGAATCGGCCGATACTTGATTTCTAAATAATATAAGATAGACAGTAGAAATATATCTATCTATAAACTTGTTAAGGCAGATGACTTTGGTCACAATAATCTTAACGCTTAGATTAGACAGTTAGTATGTCAAGGCACAGTACATGAAGAAAGCGTCTAATTTGTTAGCCGTTAGGAGTGACTGTGGGTGATACGACGTGAAATTTGAACGTCACGTCACCTGACTAATAGTTTTCCTCCAATTCCTGGATTCAGTGGTTATTTGAAAACATATATTTCTTTAAAAAAGTATATATGTATATATATGTCCCAGTTGAGGAATATACAATTGTATCAAAGTGTGATTAGAATATAGCAGTTAGTAACAATACTTGCAAGTGTCCGATATCCAATAATCTTTTCCAAATTGTAGCGAGTTGTTGTATCCGCGGCTTTAGATTATGTGAAATGTTGATCTGTTCTTTTTCATCCGTTCTTTTTCATCCGTTTTTTGTCTGTTTTTTCAGTGAAGCTCCTAAGCACTTAGTTGTGTTAACACGATATTTGCCTAAACCGCTATATAAATCTATTATATATAAAAATACTTTGTTCTTAGTAACATTTTTTTTCTCCAGTTATTTCATTGTATAATCTAAACTATCAGTTGGTTAGCTCTATCTTTAGAGCGCTTATCCCTCATCTATCTTTATTCTTCTAGCAATAGTCTGAAATTTGAGATTTTTCAGACAACATAAGGGATTTAAGCATTAACCATTTGACTAGCACTCACACCACCCTTCTTTCTCTTACAGTCGTGATGTTGTCCGACTGAAATCTAATGAACCTCATTGTCGCTAGCTGAGGCCAAGCTTGAAGAGCATGGAATATCGCTCTTAGTTCCAGAATGTTTATTGGGAGGAGGGTCTCCTCCTGAGTCCACAATCCCTGAGCCTTCAGGGAGTTCCAGACTGCCCCCCAGTCTAGAAGGCTGGCATCTGTCGTTACTATTGTCCAATCTGGCCTGCGAAAGGTCATACATTTGGACAGATGGACCCGAGATAGCCACCAGAGAAGAGAATCCCTGGTCTCTTGATCCAGATTTAGTAGAGGGGACAAATCTGTGTAATTCCCATTCCACTGACTGAGCATGCAGAGTTGCAGCGGTCTGAGATGTAGACGGGCAAACGGCACTATGTCCATTGCCGCTACCATTAAGCTGATTACTGCCATACACTGAGCCACCGAAGGGCGAGAAGTAGAATAAAGAACACGGCAAAAATTTAGAAGTTTGGTAACCTGGTCTCTGTCAGGTAAATCCTCATTTCTACAGAATCTATCAGAGTTCCCAGAAAGGAAACTCTTGTGAGAGGGGATAGAGAACTCTTCTCCTCGTTCACTTTCCACCCGTGCGACCTCAGAAATGCCAGAACTATGTCCGTATGAGACTTGGCAATTTGGAAATTTGACGCCTGTATCAGAATGTTGTCTAAATAGGGGCTACTGCTATGCCCCGCGGCCTTAGGACCGCCAGAGGTGACCCCAGAACCTTCGTAAAGATTCTTGGAGCTGTAGCTAATCCAAAGGGAAGAGCTACAAACTGGTAATGCCTGTCCAGGAAGGCAAACCTGAGAAACCGATTATGATCTTTGTGTATCGGAATGTGAAGATAAGCATCCTTTAAATCCACTGTAGTCATGTATTGACCCTCCTGGATCATAGGTAGGATGGTACGAATAGTCTCCATCTTGAGTGAGATCTAAGATTTGTCTGAAGGTTCCCTCTTTTTTGGGAACCACAAACAGATTTGAATAGAAGCCTTGTCCCTGTTCCTCCTTTGGAACTGGGTGGATCACTCCCATAACTTGGAGGTCTTGAATACAATGTAAGAATGCCTCTCTCTTTATCTGGTTTGCAGATAATTGTGAAAGGTGAAATCTCCCTTTTGGAGGGGAAGCTTTGAAGTCCAGAAGATATCCCTGGGATACAATTTCCAATGCCCAGGGATCCTGGACATCTCTTGCCCAAGCCTGGGCGAAGAGAGAAAGTCTGCCCCCTACTAGATCCGTTACCGGATCGGGCGCCAATCCTTCATGCTGTCTTAGAGGCAGCAGCAGGCTTTTTGGCCTGCTTACCTTTGTTCCAAGCCTGGTTAGGTCTCCAGACCGACTTGGACTGGGCAAAAGTTCCCTCTTGTTTTGTATTAGAGGAAGTTGATGATGCGCTCGCCTTAAAGTTTCGAAAGGCACGGAAATTAGTTTGTTTGGCCCTTGATTTATTAGACCTGTCCTGAGGGAGGGCATGACCTTTTCCTCCCGTGATATCAGAAATGATCTCCTTCAAACCAGAACCGAATAGGGTCTGCCCCTTGAAGGGAATATTAAGAAGATTAGACTTTGAAGTAACGTCAGCTGACCATGATTTAAGCCATAGCGCCCTACGCGCCTGAATAGCAAAACCAGAATTCTTAGCCGTTAGTTTAGTCAAATGAACAATGGCATCAGTAACAAATGAATTGGCTAGCTTAAGTGCTCTAAGCTTGTCAAGTATATCATCCAATGGGGTATCTACCTGTAAAGCCTCTTCCAGAGACTCAAACCAGAAGGACACCGCAGCAGTGACTGGGGCAATGCATGCAAGAGGTTGTAGCATAAAACCTTGTTGAATAAACATTTTCTTAAGGTAACCCTCTAACTTTTTATCCATTGGATCTAAGAAAACACAACTGTCCTCGACGGGGATAGTAGTACGCTTAGCTAGGGTAAACACTGCTCCCTCCACCTTAGAGACCGTTTGCCATAAGTCCTGTGTGGCGGCATCTATTGGAAACAATTTCTTAAAAATAGGAGGGGGAGAGAACGGTACACCTGGTCTATCCCATTCCTTAGTAATAATTTCTGAAAACCTTGTAGGTATTGGAAAAACATCAGTGTAAACACGCACTGCATAGTATTTATCCAATCTGCACAATTTCTCTGGCACTGCAATGGTGTCACAGTCATTCAGAGTAGCTAAAACCTCCCTGAGCAACACGCGGAGGTGTTCAAGCTTAATTTTAAATGTTGCCACATCAGAATCAGGTTGAATCATCTTCCCTGAGCCAGAAACATCACCCACAGAAAGAAGCTCTCCTTCCTCAGCTTCTGTATATTGTGAGGGGGTATCAGACATAGCTACTAAAGCGTCAGAATGCTCTGTATTTCTAACCCCAGAGCTGTCTCGCTTTCCTTGTAACCCAGGTAGTCTGGATAATACCGCTGACAGTGTATTATCCATGACTGCCGCCATGTCTTGTAAAGTAAACGCCATGGGCGCGCTAGATGTACCTGGCGCCTCTTGAGCGGGAGTCCCTTGAGCGGGAGTCAAAGGCTCTGAAACGTGGGGCAAGTTAGTCGGCATAACTTCCCCCTTGTCAGATTCCTCTGGTGATAAATCTTTTAAAGACATAATATGATCTTTATTACTTAAAGTGAAATCAGTACATTTGGTACACATTCTAAGAGGGGGTTCCACCATGGCTTCTAAACATAATGAACAAGGAGTTTCCTCTATGTCAGACATGTTTAAACAGACTAGCAATGAGACCAGCAAGCTTGGAAAACACTTTACAGAATGTTAACAAGCAAAAAATAAAAACGGTACTGTGCCTTTAAGAAAAATAAAAAAGGTCAGAATTTGAAAAACAGTGAAAAAAAATAACAGTAAAACAAACAAAATTTTTACAGTGTGTATAATAGGCTAACAGAGCATTGCACCCACTTGCAAATGGATGATTAACCCCTTAGTTTCAAAAACGGATCAAAAAAACGAAATAGACGTTTTTTTTAACAGTCGCAACAAACTGCCAAAGCTCTGCTGTGGCCCTACCTTGCCATACAAACGACTTTAGAAAGCACCAAAACCCTTCAGAGAGGTCCTATAGCATTCAGGGAACTCCTTCAAGGAAACTGGATGTCTCAGTCTGCAAAAGCTAATGTGCAATTAGGCGCGAAATTAGGCCCCTCCCACTACCTGTCTACACAGTGAGAGGCCTAACTATCTCTAGGCAAATTTAAGCCAGCCATGTGGAAAAAACTGGGCCCCAATAAAGTTTATCACCAAAAGGCATATAAAAAAACGTTTAAGCACTCCCAGCAAACGTTTAATATTTCAGTAACTTGAAAAAATAATAAGAGTGTTACCTCTAATAGTAAGCATGATACTAGTCGTTATTAAATCATTGTAATCATGCTTACCTTGAATAAATCCGGTATCAACAGCATTTTCTAGCATATACATTTCTCTAGAAAAATTTAGACTGCACATACCTCATAGCAGGATACCCTGCACGCCATTCCCCAAGCTGAAGTTACCTCTCTCTTCAGTTAAGTGTGAGAACAGCAATGGATCTTAGTTACAACCTGCTAAGATCATTAGAGACCACAGGCAGATTCTTCTTCTTTTTTCTGCCTGAGACCAAAATAGTACAACTCAGGTACTATTTGAAAATAAACTCTTGAATTGAAGAAAAACAACTAAATTACACCACATCTCTCTAACTGCTTCCATGCTTGTCGAGAGCTGCAAGAGAATGACTGGGGGTGGCAGGAAGGGGAGGAGCTATATAGACAGCTCTGCTGTTGGTGATCCTCTTGCAGCTTCCTGTTGGGAAGGAGAATATCCCACAAGTAATGGATGATCTGTGGACTGGATACACCTTACAAGAGAAATAGAAAGACCAAGAGACCGGACTTAGCAATACTCTCGGTCAATGCCGAAAAAGCTTTTGACCTAATTAGCTGGGACCATCTTGGTACGGCTCTGAATAGTTTTGGGTTCCAGGGGAATTTTTCAAACCTTATACAATTGTTCTATAAACAGCCTATATCTAATCTAAAAATTAACAATTGTTACTCTGATAACTTTATTTTGGGAAGAGGAACAAGACAGGGATGCCCCCTCTCCCCTTTATTATTTAATATTTTGTTGGAACCACTGGCGATTCTTTTACGCCAGAAAATGGCGGGGATTATGGTTGGTCAATTTAAATCTGTTTTAACACTTTTTGCAGATGATCTGCTTCTATTCTTAAGTAATTCAGAATCTACCATTAAACAGTTCATAGCCCTTGCAGACTTATCTTGCAGACTTATTTGGATCAATTTCCAGATATAAGATCAACTTGGAAAAATCAGAGCTTCTATGGATCATCCCTCCCCATTCAAGTAACTTCCACTGCCCCTTTAAAATAGTAGATTAAATAAATTTTATATTTATATTTATATGGGAGTAAAAATATGTAGAGATCCAAATAGGTGGTACAACCAAAATTTTGCTCCTATATTTACAAAGCTAGAGGAATATTTAAAAAGATGGTCACAACTACCAATTTCTTTATCAGCTAGAATCTCCTTAAAGGGACAGTCAAGTCCAAAAAAACCTTGTAATTTTTCAAATATGGAATGTAATTTTAAACAACTTTCCAATTTACTTTTATCAACAATTTTGCTTTGTTCTCTTGATATTCTAGTTGAAAGCAAACATAGGAAGGTGCATATGATAATTTCTAAGCCCTTGAAGACTGCCTCTATTTTATTTACTTTTCACAGCAGGGGAGAGCAAGCTCATGTAGGCCATATAGATAGCATTGTGATCATGCCCGTGGCTAGTGGCAGACACTGCACTAATTGGCTAAAATGCAAGTCAATAGATAATAACTAAAAGTCATGTGATTAGGGGCGGTCAGAAGATGCTTAGATACAAGTTAGTCACAGAAGTAAAAAGTATATTAATATAACAGTGTTGGTTTTGCAAAACTGGGGAATGGGTAATAAAGGGATTATCTATCTTTATAAACAACAAAAATTCTGGTGCCGACTGTCCCTTTAATTAAAAGTATCTTTTTTCTCAGCTTCTGTTTTTACTGCAAAACCTCCCCTTCATTATACTTAATAAAGATATTTTAAAAACTTTAATAGAGTTATAGCAAGATTTATTTGACAAAAAGAAAAATCAGAATCTCTGCCAATACGTTATCTCTCCATAAGAATGCAGGAGGCCTAGCTCTATCAAATTTAAAATTCTATAATTTATCAACTTTAGTAAAAGTGGTATTAGACTGGATTACAGGCAAAGAATACGTGACTAACTCTAGTTTAGAATCTAAAATATTTAAGCCTTTTTCCTTGAAAGCTATTATACACTGCTCTATTACGAGTATTCCTAACCATTTACTAAAAATGCATATACTCAAAGGACCAATATTAGCTTAGCAGAAATACACATGAGAAATTCCGGTTAATTACAAACTATCTAAACATCTCCCGATAAGAGGAAACCCGAATTTCCCACCGGGAATTAACTCCTTGGTATTTAAAGAGTAAGAGGAGAAAGGTATCAGGAACTTGATTAAGGTAAAGGAAACAAGTTCCACCGGTATGAAACCATTCAAGGTATTAAAACAAGAATTTAACCTCAACATAGTTTTTTTTGCATATCCCCAACTAAGGCACTTTTATTACCAAATCACTAAGCATAATGATTCAAAATGGGAATTGGGCAATCTAGACCCCGCAATCAATCTTTATTAGAAGGGGTTGTACTCTATATCCTTTTTGTATAATATACTGATTAATAATTTAGGAGTAATACATTTGAATAATCTTCAAGTAAAATGGAGAAAGGATTTTCCCTCTGTAACTTTGGAAGACATAGGAAAAAGCTTTGAACTAGCTAGTGCATCTTCCTTTCTATAATCCTGGAGAGAATCACATTGCAAGTTAATAAATAGGATATACATAACCCCAGCCCTATTGGGCAAATAGTCCCATAACGAAACTCCAAATTGCTCTAGATGTAATATGATTAGGGTGGACCTCGAGCATTGCTTACAATTTTGGAACAAAGTTAACTATTGGCTCAATAGGGCTTTAGAAAGAGAGTTTTCCTTAGACATAAAAACTATTTTTTTATGTATACCAGTGAGACATAGAAACCACAAGCTGATCAATACAGTCATACTATTAGGAAGAAATCTTACCTTAGAAAACTGGAAAGCTAATAAGGCCCCCTCTTTTGATAGCTTCTTAAAAGAAATTAAGGATCTTATAATTATGGAACAATATCTTGTATCATTTAACATAGAGAAATCTCTAAATGCCTATCTAGGGAAGTGGCTGGGTCCCCTAAAAACACTTCCTATAGAATTGCAATTACAATTAATAGCACCGCTCAAAAAATTGAATGCTTTTTGTCTGCTAGTACAAAATGAAATTCTCCCAGGATCATGAGAATATATAAAGAGGGAAAGAGGAGGGGGGGGAGGGAGGAAAAAAAATATTGTTTTGTTTTATTCTGTTTTGTTTTGTGTTGCCTTGTTTTGTTTGCCTCTTTTGCTTGTAGGTAGAACCTAGCTTCTACAAGTGCCTATACCAGATTATGACTGAAGTTTAGCAAAATCCACTATTGATAAAAGCGTATACCACAATATTTCTTTTGTTATATAGTTTGTAGGAAGAACCTTGCTCCTGCCTCTGGCATGAGTTATTATACGCGTTCGAAGATTTATCTTAGATAGCGCTAGTGGGGCCCCAATCACAGATCTTGAGGTCTATGAATCTGATCTCACGTGCTCAGAAAGGAGCTAAATTAAAAATCTGTTTGTTTTTTTCTTCTCTTTTGATTAGAAGTGATTTAATGTAAGGAAAACTCTAGATCTTTAAGTTATCTTATTCTACTGTTATTTTATGTTAAAAAGTAAAAACCCCAACAATGTTACCTGTAATGGACAGAAAGATATATTGTTGCTTTTCTGTTTCTATTTGCTGCCCTGCGTTCAGATTGTATATTGACTATATTGTTGGATTAAAAATAAAAAAATAAATTAAAAAAAACTGCATTAAGAGAGCAGGCGCCCCTGGAACTGTCCACACTACTATAAGTATAAAGCCTTTGATGACCATGTTATGAAAACTGCAATGATTGTTCTAGTAGAGCTAGATACGACAATTGAAAAACCCAGAATGGAGTTAGGAAAGTTAAAGGATTACTTTCTGTTATAATTTTTAAGCTAAACAACTAACATATTAAAGTTAATAAACATTAATTAAAACCTAATGACCTATATTTTCTCCAAAACGAAGTTTCATAACGTTCTAAAAGTTATATCTTTTATTCCCCGATGATGTCACGTTATCCTGCCCACTATTTTCAGCACTGCGTGTTCAAAATACTTAAACCAATAACTTTGTGTTTAAAGCGCCATTTTGAAACCTAGGTATTGTAAACGGATTGGTACAGAGCAAAGGATACCCACGGAATGGGTTTGGAAAACAATTAAATTTGCAGACAAGATTTCTGATATACGGTAGAGATATGTTAATGAAATGCTATTGATAAAAAGCGTATTTGGGGTAGTTTGTAAGTAAATATTTTCTATGCCTGTTACTGTGGCCCTTTAAATTGTGAACCGAAGACAAGTAAATTGCCTAAACTAATCATTTCAGAGGGAAAACTAAATAAATAATAAACTGATATTTCTGTGAATCCATGGTATTAAAGGACATGAAACCCAAAAATTATATTTCATGATTCCGACAGAGCATGCAAATTTGAACAACTTCCCAATTTACTTCTATTATTTAATTTGCTCTCTTGGTAAACTTTGTTGAAAAGCATACCTACAGTATGTAGGCTTCAGGTGCACCACTGAAAGCTAGCTGCTGATTGGTAGTTGCACATATATGTTGTGTCATTGGTTCACCCAACGTGTTTCGCTAGATCCCAGTAATGCTGCTCCTTCAACAAAGTATAACAAGAGAATTAAGCAAATCTAATAATAGAAGCAAAGTTGTTTAAAATTGTATGTTCTGTCTGAATCATGACAGAAAGATTTTGGGTTTCATGTCTCTTTAGGCTAAGCATCTGTGATACCTGACTAACCAGTTTTCTACAAGGCAATCTCTGAACAGATTAATGCCTTCTGCTTTCAAAATTATGGCAAGCAACAAATAAGTGTCTTATTTTTTCTAGGCAAAATTGGCCTTATATTTATTATTTATTTAAAAAAAAAACTGTTGGGCAGAGCTTATTTCACTGCCCATTTTTGTATAAGAAAGGCAATATGGTCAATATGTATTTAGTCTAAGTGGGGAAATTATTACTTGTGGAAGTTTGGATGAGGAAAAAAGGTGAAATTTGTTTCTAGTCCCAAAAGTGTTTGGCTTATGCAATGGTCTATCTTGTAAATCCCCAAAATGTAACACTCGAGCATCCTGGAGAAAAACCAAAACACGTTTCTGCAGCAAAAACATGGATAAAGAATAAAGTAGGATTACTATGGTTGTATTCATTAATCATATGACAACATAATGGTTGCTTGGTCTTATGACATCTGAGAAATAAGCATGCATTTTCTAGGCCATTCCAAAAGCAAAGTATAACTGCAAAGTTTTCTTTAGGCCAAGCTCTATTATATCTGGCATAGTAAACAAAACTTATTTTCACAAATACATAGCATAAATACATTGCACTCAGAAAAAAAAAGTAAATCAATAATATGAGGTTTAGCAACATACTTTATGTATATTTCAAAAAAAAAATTTCAATATAAAAACAAATGTTTAATTAAAATTCAGCTTTTCTTCAAGTCTGTTCAAATCTCCATCCTTAAAATAAAAAAAAGGGGGGGGTTCAGAAATTTCATATCTGTAAATTGTCCTCCTCTGCTTTGGCCTTCTATGGATCTCATATTGTAGCACCATTATCATTATGGTTCAGCCCTGCTGAAATAATTTTCTGATGGCACCGTACATAAGTCTTCCAATGTTTACAAGACACCTCTTTAACACAAAGTTGATTCTGAGAAAAATATTCCACACGTTGTGGATGGTCCAAACTCATTGTATTCCCATGGCCGAGCTGTCCATATTTACCTAGAGTTAGGGGGAAGTGCCAAAATATTTATATATATATTTATTAAAAACATGATTCCATCAATTCTTACAAATGTCCTATAGATCTTTAAAGTGATTCTAAAGTTTAATGAATTACTGCCCACTATCTAAAATAATCTTAAAAAACAGGGGCACTTTAATTCATTAAACTTTACAGCGCTTATTTTTAAAAATATTTGCCATTGCATTATGGTTAACATAACGCTGATCCTCTGCCCGCATCTCCTACTGTATGTAGCATATCGATAACGAATCAGGCTTCCTCCAATCGTTGTGTGCTCCCTTTGGTGTCCAGCTCGATTGGAGGACGCTTGATTTGTCATCAATATGCTAAATACAGTAGGAGATGCAGGCGGAGGATCGGCAGTATGTTTACCATAACGCAATGGTAAATATTTTAAAATAGAAGCGTAATTATAAAGTTTAATGAATTAAAGTGCCGAATATTTTAGATACTGGCCAATAATTCATTAAAATGTACAATCACTTTAAGTCACTATGTTATCCGTATTATGCTGTAGCCATAAATTAATTCAATACTGTAACATAATCAACATCATTTTTTTTATGACAAATGAAGGAATACAAACATGAGCTAATGCAATGCTTTCTGTAGAAACATTTAAAGGGAGAGTCTACTTTAATTTTTATTGTTTAAAAAGATAGATAATCCCTTTATTACTCATCCCCTAGTTTTGCATAACCAACACTGTGATATTAATACACTTATTACCTCTGATTGCCTTGTATCTAAGCCTCTGCAGATTGCCCCCTTATCTCAGTTCTTTTGACAGACTTGCATTGTAGCCAGTCGGTGCCGATTCCTAAATAACTCCACAAAAGTGAGCACAATGTTATCTATATGACACACATGACTAGCACTGTCTAACTGTGAAAAACTGTCAAAAGGCACTGAGATAAGAGGCGGCCTTCAACGGTTTAGAAATCAGTTTGAGCCTACATAGGTTAAGCTTTCAAAAAAGAATACCAAGAGAACAAAGCAAATTTGTTGATTAAAGTAAATTGGAAAGTTGTTTAAAATTGCATGACCTATCTGAATCATGAAAGTTTAATTTTGACTAGACTGTCCCTTTAAATCAGCTTTTGCAATAGAAGAAACAATGCAAAATACAATACTCTATCAGGTAAATACTGTTACCATGGTGATCACCAGAGCATGTAAACCTTCATTATACAGAGGGACCTCTGCCATTTTAGTGCATATAAGGGGGTGTAGGGTACCATTAGAGGCCAAAAAGACACCTAGTAAATAAGTGAGTGCAATTTGTATGGCAACCACCTAATATCTAGAGGGTAACTAGACTTCTTATTTTAATGGGACATTAAACAGCTAAGTACAACTACAGCATAAGGGATAATACTACTCATGCTAGTGTTTTTCCTTTTGTACATGCAGCTGTCTTTAAAGCCATTCTCTTATTTTAACCCATTACAGAATCCAGTTGGTAAAGCTCTGTAACTTTATACTGGGAGCAGCCATCTTGGGACATGAGTATTGTTAAATTGTGTGACAGAAGCAGTGCACGTTTACAGATTAGTGGTTTTTGACAGCAGTACCTTGAATTTGGGTTAACTTGCATAAAGCAGGAGAGCTATATTTTTTCAGTTTAGAAGTAACAAATATTTAGCAAAAACTGAAATACATGATATGGCTTGTCAAGAAGACCATATCACTGAACTGTGACTGTGTACTGATTTAGTCACTAAGTACAAGAACACAAAGGGGCCAATTTATCAACTGCCTGTCCGACATGATCCGCTCAGCGGATCATGTCAGCCCGACATCGCTGAATGCCGACAGCATATGCTGTTGGCATTTAACATTGCACAAGCAGTTCTGGTGAATTGCTTGTGCAATGCCGTCCCCTGCAGCAGGGGGTGTCAATCAACCCGATCGTATAGGATTGGACAGATTGAGGTCTGCAGCCTCAGACCAGGCAGACAAGTTAAGGAGCAGCGGTCTTAAGAACGTGGCTTCTTAACTGCAAATCAGGGGTCATTCGGACCTTGATATATCAGCCCCTAAATTTCAAGATGGCGTCATCTAGTAAACTGCAGGCGCAAGAGGGAAAACAACTGCATGGTGAGTAGTAAACCTGCTACTGTAGTTGTACCCAGTAGTTTAATGTTTCTTTAAAGAGAGTACTACCATCTTTCATATTAAATACAGTAGAATTGCATAATCGACAAGTGCACAACAAAAAGACAATGCAATAGAAATGACTGAATTTTAAATTAGCAGTGGTGTAAGTGAATACCATTTCACAATTTCAAGCTTGTCCATTTTCAAACAATGGATGACTTGTCTCTATATCTCCGTCAGCTAAAATTACTTTGTGGTCGTGCTGCAGGTGAATTGAAAAAAGGGTCACAAGTCCCTTGATGTGACACAGGACCAAGATATGTGCTCCAGAAGATAGCCCCTCTATCAACACCAGAAAAACTAAGCAAATGCCTGTGTGTCACACATCATGCTGCCACCAGGGATCATAGAATGACATTTTAAAATAGATTGCAAGTTGTTATCTTTTGCAATCTACGAGGAATGTGGACATCAACATGTCAAACTTAGAATGAAAGACTTAAAATATATAGCTGTGACTGGCTAATATTTCTCCTATACAACAGCTGATTGTGTTTATAAATTAATATATATGTGTGTTCAATAATCCTATGTGCTAGCAGCCAAGAAAATCCTCAAACAAGGGTAAGGTTAACCCTAAAGTGTAATTTCAGAATACTTGTCTTCTATATACCCCCCAAAAGAAATCCACTTACTTGAAAAAACCTCAATCAAAATGGGATAAGTGCCACGTGTAATACACTCGAAGAGGAAAGAAGAGGGTACAGAGCATAATACTGTTTATTTAAGTAGTATTAAAATATACACCCATACACTTACCTCATTCTGATTGGGGTTTGTTTGAGTAAGTTTATATTTTAATTTACTACTTTAATAAAGAGTACTATGTTTTGTACCCTCTCCTCCTTTCCTCTATGAGTGTATTAAACCAGATAAAGGCGATTCTAAAATAAAGTAAAAACAGAAGAGTTTTTTTACTGTACCCAAGGAGACAAGAAGGCAGCCATTACAATCTGTTATCATCTGTACCAACATGTGGCACTTACCTCATCTTGATTTCTTCAAGTAAGTGGATTTATTTTTATATATATATATATATATATATATATATATATATATATATATATATATATATTTAATATGAGCAAGAGCCAGGATGGCGCTGGAGGTAAGATACGGCCTGCTCTAGGTTTGTTTGTTTTTTGTTCCATCACATTATTTCTTCCTTTTTTAATAATAACCATGTTCCAGGGAAAGTTCTGAATATTAATTCTGTTTGTTTTTATAGCTGCACACCGATAGATGCTTTTCCAAAACGTTCTCTCTGATTTGTTCTAAAAAATCTTTAGCTATATTACCTCAGAGGTGGTGCATGTAGCTGCACAATGAGGTTTAACCCAGTATACAAAAAGCTTGCTCACAAAAGGGAAAGTAAAGGCAAAATTAATCTTTCATGGTTCATATAGAGCATGTGATTTTAAACAACTTCCATGTTACTTTTAATATCACATTTGATTTGTTCTCTTGATATCCTTTAAGAGTGAATCTAGGTAGGCTGATAAGAAGCTCTGGAGCGTGCATGCGTCAAGCATTCTATGGCAACAGTGTTTGTTTATAGCCATTTTATACAAAGATAAAGGGCTAGGATACAAGTGAGACGCAAACGGTTTTGCACAAGTGATATCGTCTTTTTCGCAAGCATTTTTAATTGTGCTGATATTACAAATTGAGCAAAATTGTGATTGCACTAGCGCAATTTACGTTTCAATCCTTACTTCAATTTTAGAGCTGTGGTTAACTGTTTTCCGATACTAAAAAATACATTACAAAGTACACTTACACTCATAACACCATATAATCAGAATTATTCAACAAAAATATTGCACAAAAAAGGGCTCAAAGATATGAGATCTCAGGTGTTAGGGAAATAAAAGCCGCCAAAGTACTTTAACATAGAGATACATACAGATACATTGCTAAAGATGAATTTGCATGTATATCGATATGTTTAACCCCTTAATGACCACAATGTACCCTGTATGTCACTGGTCGTTAAGGTTTTTTTCAGGACATAATAGCACAAGTCTAGCAAGAAAACGCTATTAATGCCCTCCCTCCAGCAGGCTTTGTGGAATAGAGCAGTCTCAACACTGGTTGCAAGACCGCGCTATAAATCAATGAAGTCCCAAAAAATTCATGTCAGGTTAGCGTAATTGTGAAAATGCTATAGTGTTTGCATGAGAGAGTGAGTGTTACATTTTTTCCACTTTTATTATCTCTTTTGACTTCTATAGAGGAATGCGAAAACGCAATCGTGATTTTCAACATTAAGCATGATTTGGGTTATCGCTATCTCAAAATACGTTTTTTTTTTTTAAACATGAAGTGGGCGGCCGGAGTGATCAATTAAAGTATATCTAAAATATCAACAACTATCACCTAGACTCCAGACCTGATATTAAAACATCATTTTACCATCAATTTAAATTATTCTCATGGAGATTAAAATTAAAAATATAATTTTTGAAAAGTTAAACAAATAGGAAAAATAAAATTAAACTGATTCAGATAGAACATGTAATTTTAAGAAACTTATAAATTCACTTTTGTTTTCAATTTCACTTTGTTCTTTTGATATCCATTGTTGAAAAATTATGTGAACACATACTCATGTAGCAATGCATTACTGGGAGCTAGCTGGTGTTTAGTGGCTACACAAATGTGCCACTGGCTTACTAGATGTGCTCAGCTAGCTACCAGTCATGCATTGCTTCTCTGGAATATACTTTAACTATGTGTTAGACACACAGTTAAATACAAGCAACAGTACAATAATAAAATGTTCTAAAAATTACAGCTTTTTCTTTTTGCACTTTTATATCCCTTTCATACTGTCAAGACATGAATGATTTTGGCATTAGTTTATCATCCTTTACAAATTAGTAACGACGTTCAGATCTCTCCACAGACGTCTTGTGCGCTTAGCTTGTCTTCATGGTGCAGCTGTTTATATAGCCTTTCTAACATACTCTGGGGCTTTCTAGGTGTTTTTAATATTTGATTATGCAACAAATTGGTGTCAGCTTGACTTTCAACTAATTATTCAAATTTTGAAAGCAATTAGCCGTGTCCTAGTTTATTTAATGGTGTTACATTAGGATTAAGATTTTGCAGCAACAAAAAAACAAAATTTATGCTTACCTGATAAATTTCTTTCTTTCCGGATATGGCAAGTCCACAACGTCATCAATTACTAGTGGGATATCACTCCTGGCCAGCAGGAGGAGGCAAAGAGCACCACAGCAAAGCTGTTAAGTGTCACTCGCCTGCCCATAATCCCCAGTCATTTGACAGAAGGAAAATCGAAAGAAGGGATAACACAAAAGGTGTAGTGGTGCCTGAGGTTTAATCAAAAATAACTGTCTTAATAAAGGGTGGGGTCGTGGACTCTCCATATCCGGAAAGAAAGACATTTATCAGGTAAGCATACATTTTGTTTTCTTTCCTAAGATATGGTGAGTCCACTACGTCCTCAATTACTAGTGGGAACCAATACTCAAACTAGAGGACACAGATAAATAGGGAGGGAGAACAAAACAGGCAGACCTAAACAGAAGGCACCACCGCTTGAAGAACCTTTCTCCCAAAACAAGCCTCAGCCGAGGCAAAAGTATAAAATTTGGAAAATATGGAAAAAGTATACAAAGAGGACCAAGTTGCAGCCTTGCAAATCTGTTCCACAGAAGCTTCATTTTTGAAAGCCTAAGAACAGCCGACAGCCCTACTGGAATGAGCTGTAATTCTCTCAGGAGGATGCTGTCCAGCAGACTCATAAGCAAAACGGATCATGCTTCTCAACCAGAGAGAAAGAGAAGTAGCAGTAGCTTTCTGACCTTTACGCTTTCCAGAGAAACAAACAGGGCAGAGGACTGAAGAAAAATCTTAGTCATCTGTAGGTAGAATTTTAGAGCACACACAACATCCAGGTTGTGCAACAAACGTTCCTTATGAGAAGAAGGATTAGGACATAGAGAAGGAACAATTTCCTGATTAATATTTCTATCAGAAACCACCCAACTTAGCACGAAGAAACGCCTTATCAGCATGAAAGATAAGATAAAAAGACTCACACTGCAAAACAGAGTTTCAAGACTCTCCGAGCAGAAGAGATAGCAATAAGAAACAAAACCTTCCAAGATAACAACTTATTATCTATGGAATGCATTGGCTCAAACGGAGCCTGCTGCAAAACTTTAAGAACAAGATTAAGACTCAAAGGATGATTTAAACACAGGCCTGATCCTAACCAGGGCCTGACAAAAAGACTGAACATCTGGCACATCCGCCAGACGTTTGTGCAGCAAAATATAGAAGACAGAAATCTGACCCTTCAGAGAACTGTCCGACAATCCTTTCTCCAGACCATCCTGAAGAAAGGATAAAATCCTAGGAATCCTGACCCTACTCCAAGAGTAGCCCTTGGATTTGCACCAATAAAGGTATTTACGCCATATCTTATGGTAAATCCTCCTAGTAACAGGCATGCAAGCCTGGATCATGGTCTCAATGACAGACTCAGAAAAACCCCGCTTAGACAGAACTAAGCGTTTAAACTCCAAGCAGTCAGCTTCAGAGAAGCGAGATTTGGATGAAGGAATAGACCCTGAGTTAGAAGGTCCTTCCTCAGAGGCAATCTCCAAGGTGGAAGACATGACATCTTCACTAGGTATGATTACCAGATCCTGCGAGGCCACGCAGGAGCTATTAGAATTACTGATGCTCTCTCCTGTTTGATACGAGCAATGACTCGTGGAAGAAGAGCTAATGGAGGAAACATATGCCAAACTGAAATCCCAAGGAACCGCCAGAGCATCTAGCAGGGCGGCCTGCGGATCTCTTGACCTTGAGCCGTACCTTGGAAGCTTGGCGTTCTGCCGAGACGCCATCAGATCCAACTCCGGCATCCCCCATTTGAGGGTTAACCTGGAGAACACCTCCGGATGGAGTGCTCACTCCCTGGGATGAAATGTCTGTCTGCTCAGGAAATCCGCTTCCCAGTTGTCCACACCTGGAATGTGGATGGCAGAGACACAGAAATTGTGAGCTTCTGCCCACTGAACAATCTGAGCCACCTCCTTCATGGCTAAGGAACTCCGAATTCCTCCCTGGTGGTTGATGTAAGCCACTGAGGTGATATTGTCCAACTGGAACCTAATAAACCGGGCTAAGGACAACTGAGGCCAAGCCATCAGAGCATTGTAAATCGCTCTCAACTTCAAGATTTTTTTTGGGGAGAGCAGACTCCTCCCAAGTCCATAGTCCCTGCGTCTTTAACGAGCCCCAAACTGCTCCCCAGCCCAGCAGGCTGGCGTCCGTGGTTACAATCATACAGGAAGGTCTCCAGAAGCATGTGTTTAGAGATAGCTGCTCCTGAGAAAGCCACCACAGAAGAGAGTCTCTTGTTGATTGATCTAGATCTATCCTCTGAGACAGATCCGAATGGTCCCCGTTCCATTGACTGAGCATGCATAACTGCAGAGCTCTCAAATGGAATCGAGCAAAGAGAATGATGTCCATGGCAGCGACCATCAGACCAATTACCTCCATACATTGAGCCACTGATGGCCGAACAATAGACTGCAGAGGCAAGAGGAGAGAATCTTGGATTTTCTGACCTCCGTCAGAAACAATTTCCATAGATAGAGAATCTATTATGGTCCCTAAGGAAACCACCCTTGTAGCTGGAACAAGGGAACTTTTTTGCAGATTCACTTTCCATCCGTGTTAACGTAGAAAAGACAACAAGATCTCTGTATGAGAGTTTGCTTGTTGAAAATATGGCTCCTGAAAAAAAAATGTCATCCAGGTAGTGTGCCACTGCAATTTCCCGAGCCCTGACCACTGCCAAGAGAACCCCAGAACCTTTGAGAGAATGCTGGGAGCTGTGGCAAGGCCAAATGGAAGAGCCACAAACTGAAAGTATTTGTCTAGAAAGGAGAATCTCAGGAACTTGTGCTGATCCCTGTGGATGGGAACATGAAGATAAGCATCCTTCAGGTCTATGGTCGTCATGAACTGACCCTCTTGGACCAAAGGAAGAATGGAACAAATGGTTTCCATTTTGAAGGACGGTACTCTGAGAAACTTGTTTAGATACTTCAGGTCTAATATAGGTCTGAAAGATCCCTCTTTTTTGGTAACCATGAACAGATTTGAATAGAAACCTAGGCCCTATTCCTCTACAGGAACTGGAACTATCACTCCCAGGGAGGAAAGATCCTGAACACATTTCAAGAATGCCTCTCTTTTTATCTGATCTTCAGATAACCTTGAGAGGAGAAACCTGCCCCGAGAGGAAAGGCCTTGAAATCTATTTTGTAATACTATGTCCACAGCCCAGGGATCTGGGACATCTCATATCCATGCCCGAGAAAACTGAGAAAGTCTGCCCCCCACTTGATCCAATCCCGGATCGGGGGCAAACCCTTCATGCTGATTTAGACTCAGTTATGGGCTTCTTTAGTTGTTTACCCTTGTTCCAAGCCGGATTAGGCTTCCAGGAAGACTTGGACTGTTCCTGCTTGGGAGCAGAAGGGGAAGACCTTCCCTTAAAGTTACGAAAGGAACGAAAATTACTCCGACGTCCTTTAGGTCTATTCTTCTTATCTTGTGTTAGAAAAGACCCTTTTCCACCAGTAATATCAGAAATTATTTCTGCCAGACCAGGTCCAAACAAGGTCTTACCCTTGCAAGGAATTGTCAGAAGCTTGGACTTAGAGGTAACATCGGCTGACCAAGATTTCAGTCACAATGCCCTGCAAGCAAACACAGCAAAGCCAGATATCTTGGCTTCCAGCTTAAAGGGCCATAATACCCAAATGTTGAAACACTTGAAAGTGATGCAGCATAGCTGTAAAAAGCGGACTAGAAAATATCACCTGAACATCTCTATGTAAAAAAGAAAGATAATTTACCTCAAAAGTTCTACTGTAAAGGACTTCTAAGCAGCAAATCAGTATGTCTGTCCCGGGACAGCTAAGGGGTTGAGCCTCGTGCACTCTCATGTTATTTCCCTATTCAGTTTAAAGGAAGTATACTATGAAATCTCATGAGATTTAAGTCAAATCTCATGAGATCACAGTAAAAGAGTTCATGACCTCAGCACTGTTGAAGCTGATTGGCTGCAGTTCATTTCTTCATGATTTTTTTTTTACCTGCAGCTGGGCAGCAGCGGAGTATAACTATTTACACAGAACTTACTCTGCTGAGCTGAGGAGATTGTGAAGTAAAATATCTTCCTTTTTTACATAGAGATGCTCAGGTGATATTTTCCTGTCAGAGTATTATGTCCCTTTAATAACCTGCATGGTAGCATCAGAAATAAAGGAATTGGCTAATTAAAGAGCTTTAATCCTGTCCTGAATCTCCTCTAAGGGAGTTTCTTCCTGAAGAGAATCAGATAAGGCTTCAAACCAATAGGATACCGCACTTGACACAGTGGCAATACACACTGCAGGTTGCCATTGGAGACCTTGATGGACATACATCTTTTTCAAATAAACCTCCAGCTTTTTGTCCATTGGATCCTTAAAGGAGCAGCTATACTCAATAGGAATAGTATTTCTCTTTGCCAGAGTAGAAATGGCCCCTTCTACCTTAGGCACCATGTGCCATGACTCCTTAATGGAGTAACATCTTCTTAAAGACAGGAGACGGGGAAAAAGGTACCCCTGGTTCTCCCATTCCTGTGCTATAATCTCCGTAGCATGGTCTGGCACAGGAAACACCTCAACTGATGAAGGAAACTCAAAGTATTTATTAAGTTTACTTGCTTTCTTAGGGTCGACAACGATAGGAGTATCGGAGTTGTCCAAAGTAGCTAAAACCTCCTTTAACAGTACATGAAGGTGTTCAAGCTTAAATCTGAAGGATACAACTTCAGCATCAGAAGAATCTGTCTGAATCTGAGATCTCCCCCCCTTTAGAAGCTACCGACGTATATTCTGCATCAGATTTATCAGAAAGGGCAACTTGAGTAGCAGAAGCTGGAGCAGAAACCTTACTATTTGAATCTCTAATTTTCCTCTTGCGTTTTCCTTGAAGTATAGGAATAGCAGCTAATTCCGCAGATACCGCCGAAGATACCTGGGCAGCAATTTCTGCTTGCAAATAAACTCTTCCAGGAGGTTGAGAGGAACCGCAGGGCACTGCATGTGATGCCATAGAGGCTAGGGACATGAGAGGAGAAAGCTGTGGCATTTGAACAGCATCATCCTGAGACTGTTGGCTCATAAACAAAAAGTTTATCTTTATACTGTTAAAGGACCAGTCAACACATTAGATTTGCATAATCAACAAATGCAAGATAACAAGACAATGCAATAGCATTTAGTCTGAACTTCAAATGAGTAGTAGATTCTTTTATAACAAATTTCAAAGTTATGTATATTTCCACTTTCCTTGTACCATGTGATAGCAATCAGCCAATCACAAATGCATATACGTATAGTCTGTGAATTCTTGCACATGCTCAGTAGGATCTGGTGACTCAAAAATTGTAAATATAAAAGACTGTGCACATTTTTTTTATTGGAAGTAAATTGGAAAGTTGTTTAAAATTACATGATGTATCTGAATCGTGAACATTTAATTTAACCTGAGTGTCCCTTTAAGTCCTATCTATGCATGAAGAACAGAATTGCAAGGGCAACACAATTAAATTATCCAAACAAAGCAGACACCTGTCCATAAGAACAGCTTCCTGTCCCATTAAAGGTACAAGGATTTGGTAACTATATATATATATATATATTTTTTTTTTTTAAAGTACTGTTACTTTAAGAAAAAACCAACAGTAATATATAGACTTTAGCTAGAAAGTCAAATTGTGCCCTCTCAGCGAGTATGCTTAATCCCCAAGAAGGTAAAGGATTTTAGGCAGCAAAATTAAATGTACTTTAACCCCTAAACTGCACCTCTACACCTCAGCCTACCTTTGCAAAAGAGCGAGAGGATTTAAAGCTGGACTGCTCCTGCTTGCTGCCTTCACATCGAGCTGTGGCCACAATTGTTTCAGAAGAACTATGAAGGAGCAAAACCAAGGAAAACGTGACCGGCCTGTAAAGCTGCGCCACATCTAAAACGTGCACTTAATGCCAGAAGAGGACCACAAAACAGCTACTGAGTCGCATCGGCTAAATATATCGCAACAGATGCAATCTCTTTTTAAACAAAGTCTCAAAACACTACGTTCACATATAATATTCCTCTTGCGTTTACTACATGAACTAAGTGTCCTCTGATCAATAAATCTACTGAGCCAACGATATGGGTTAACTCCTTCCTTGCCATAAAGGAGTTTAAACCCCAGTCTCTAAAGGCACATATACAGTTTGTCTGCCCACTGCCTATAATGACCCTGAACTCAGGATTCTAGTCCCTAGAATGATGCAAGGAGTCTTAGATTAACCCCTTCAGTGCCAGCCTCCTAGCCCCAGAAGACCACAGGCACTTACCTGCACAAATAGCTGTCTGGCAGGAGGACAGCTTACACAGCGTGAAAGGAAGCCACACCTTACACAGGCCTGTGAAAAAAAGAAAGATCAGAGCAATCCTACTCTGGCTTTCTGTACTAGGGCAGCAACATGTTAGGAATACGCAGCAAGGCCCACCTTACTAGTTCCTAACTGCTTTAAAGCCACCACTACTCTACTAAAGAGATTGATGTGGACTACGGCTATACCCAAAATCTTGCTTGTAGCAAAAGAAATCCAATTTTCTTCAGACACCAAAATTTCACCTCCTCCATTAACAGAGGCAAAGAGAATGACTAGGGATTATGGGTAGGCGAATGACACTTAACAGCTTTGCTGTGGTACTCTTTGCCTCCTCCTGCTGGCCAGGAGTGATATCCCACTAGTAATTGATGACGTTGTGGACTCACCATATCTTAGGAAAGAAATACCAATACATATTTTTTCATACCACCAGATTAAAACAAATTGTCCTAATGAACTCACAATTTTACAGATAATTACAATTTTTTAGAGCACTTCATTAAGTGGGCATTTAAGATTTAGTTTTTTTGCTTTCTATATTTGCTGCATATGTTTTTCAATAGCCAAACTCCCCCCACCACTTGACTCGTTTGGTAATTGATTCTACAGATAAGGCAATTATGTTAGTATAAAGTGAATAGTTTTGCAATTCTTATCTGTTAAAGCCAATTAGGGAAACACATGTATCAGGGTTAGCATCAAAGAGCCTGTAGTATGCTCTTCCAGATCTGAGAGATAGAAAAGCCACAATTTTCAGAACTAAATAAAATCAGCACAATGAATGGGCTAGTAAATGGTAAATAAGATTTAATATTGGTAAACGTACGGTTCTACATTTTGGATTTACAAACAAGCAGGCTATCATTTAAATTGAACTATACCACTGGTTTTCAAACCTGTCCTCAGGCCTCCCCAACGGTCCAGGTTTTTAGGATTACCTTAGATGAGAGCAGGTAAAATAACTATGTTTACTAATCAGCTGATTATTTAAGCTGTGCTCCAGTTCAGATAACTGCTATATAAATCTCTGGTAAAGGGATATGAGCTATTCAGACAGAGCATACCATTTAAACTAAATATTTAAATTTACTTCTATTAGCAAATTTGCTTAGTTCCTATGGTATTCTGTGTTAAAGAGATACGTAGTTAGGTATCTGGAGCACTACATGGCAGATAATAGTGCTACCATCTAGTGCTCTTGCAAATGGATAACTTTCTTGCAAAACTGCTGCCATATAGTGCTCCCAACACGTGCACACGCCTAAGCTTAATTTCTGTCTGAAGAAACAATTAAAGGATTACTTTCTGTTATAATTTTTAAGCCAAACAACTAACATATTAAAGTTAATAAACATTAATTAAAACCTACTGACCTATATTTTCTCCAAAACGAAGTTTCATAACGTTCTAAAAGTTATATCTTTTATTCGCCGATGATGTCACGTTATCCTGCCTGCTATTTTCAGCACTGCATGTTCAAAATACTTAAACCAATGAAATTGTGTTTAAAGCGCCATTTTGAAACCTAGGTATTGTAAACGGATTGGTACAGAGCAAAGGATACCCACAGAGTGGGTTTGGAAAACAATTAAATTTGCAGACAAGATTTCTGATATACGGTAGAGATATGTTAATGAAATGCTATTGATAAAAAGCGTATTTGGGGTAGTTAGTAACAGGCATAGAAAATATTTACTTACAGTGGTCCTTTAAGTTTCATATCCTTTTAATATGCAGTTCTGGGGACCAGTTTTAAAAAGGGACATTGCAGAATTAGTAAAAATTCAGAAAAGGGCCACAAAATGAATAAGGGGAAAGGAGGATTTAAACTATGAAGATAGGTTAGCCAAATTGGGTTTGTTTACTCTAGAAAAAAAGGAGCTTGGGTGGTGATATGAATACTTTATATAAATATACAGGTAGCCCTCAGTTTACGCCGGGGTTAGGTTCCAGAAGGAATGGTTGTAAACCGAAACCGTTGTAAATTGAAACCCAGTTTATAATGTAAGTCAATGGGAAGTGAGGGAGATAGGTTCCAGGCCCCTCTCAAAATTTTCATAAGTAATGCCTAATACATTCTTTTTAAAGCTTTGAAATGAAGACTTTAAATGCTAAACAGCATTATAAACCTAATAAAATAATCACACAACACAGACTATATAATTAAACTAAGTTAAATGAACAAAAACATTTGCTAAACAGCATTAGAAACCTAATAAAATAATCACACAAAACAGACTTCACTTATAATAAATAGTTATTTCTATGCATTCCAATCTGGACTGATTTATAGACAGGAAGATCTTGTTCTTTTGAAATCTGCTAGATAGCTCAGGTCTGGTTAAACTGATTAATTTCAGCTTGCTTGGCTTTGCTGCAACACAAGCGGACAGCTCCACCTACTGGCTATTTTAATAAATGCACTTCTCAATGCTTTTCAATAGCAGTCACATGACTGGAAAAAAAGGTTGTTATTCTGAAACGGTGTAAATTGAACCGTTGTAAAACGAGGGCCACCTGTATTCAAGGCCCATATACAGATTATTCTAAGGCAGTTGTTTGTGACAAGTGTTTGCAATTTGAAGCTAGAGGAAAGCAGATTTCATCTCCAGCAACCTAAACATTTTTTCACGGTAAGAGCAATAAAATTGTGGAACTCATTCCCTTAGGAGGTAGTGACTGTCAATACCTTAGATACATTTAAAAATGGGTTTGATACATTTCTAGCTAATACAGAATTTGGGGAAATGACTGCTTGTGTTAAAGGGACACTGAACTCAAAACATTTATTTTGTAATTCAGAAAGAGCATGCAATTTTAAGCAACTTTCTAATTTACTCCTATTATCAATTTTTCTTCGTTCTCTTGCTATCTTTATTTGAAAAAGAAGGCATCTAAGCTTTTTTTGGGGTTCAGTACTCTGGACAGCACTTTTTTATTGGTGGATGAATGTATCCACCAATCAGCAAGGACAACCCAGGTTGTTCACCAAAAATGGGCCGGCATCTAAACTTACATTCTTGCATTTCAAATAAAGATACCACGAGAATGAAGAAAATTTTATAATAGGAGTAAATTAGAAAGTTGCTTAAAATTTCATGCTCAATCTGAATCATAAAATAAATTTTTTGGTTACAGTGTCCCTTTAAATGTTTAGGCTTTCAAATTTTGTAATGTATGTTCAATTGGCAGATTCTTAATTGTAAATCATGTAAGGTCTGTATAGGTTGAACTTAATGGACTTGTTTATTTATTTAGCAGACAAGACTGAATACCATTAACAAATATACATATGAATATTGGTTTAAAAGAAGTTGGTGAGTAATTAGTAAAGAACCTAACACCAATGAATGTTCTTGTATTGTCAGATAACACATCACACCATACAAATGTCATACTTACCCCATCCCCACGTATACAGATCTCCAGAACCTGAAATTCAGGAATACATATTTTCTTAAGAATGTAAGATTAAGAAGAGGGGTTCTTGTAAAGCATTAGTTTAGTAGTCAACAGTCTGCAGAACTGTATACAAAGATTTTAGGTGTAATCCAATTACTAGTGATCTCTGCTCCTTGTACAACCCAGGCAACCTCCTGCTTTCATCTAAAAGGTTCCAAAGGGGCATAAAATGGCTAATTAAAGGGACAGTCTAGTCAAAATTAAACTTTCATGATTCAGATAGGGCATGCACTTTTAAACAACTTTCCAAATGACTTTTATCATCAAATTTGTTTTGTTCTCTTGTTATTCTTTATTGAAAGTTAAACCTAGGTAGGCTCATATGCTAAATTTATAAGCCCTTGAAGGCCACCTCTTATCTCAGTGCATTTTAACAGTTTTTCACAGTCAGTGATAGTTCATGTGTGCTATATAGATAACATTGTGCTCAATCCCATGGAGTTATGTATGAGTCAGCAGTGCTTGCCTAAAATGCAAGTCTGTCAAAAGAACAGAAATAAGGGGGCAGTTTGAAGAGGCTTAGATACAAGGTAATCACAGAGGTAAAAAGTGTACTAATATAACCGTGTTGGTTATCCAAATCTGGAGTATGGGTAATAAAGAGATTATCTATTTTTTAAAACAATAAAAATTATGGAGTAGACTGTCCCTTTAAAAACTAAAGTTTTACAGCACGGTTCTATAAGCCTCATGTCATTCACCCTGTTTAATCATAAGAAAAATGTTCACTAAGAAGCTGTTATATCAAGAAGCTAACAACTTCTCTTAAGTTGGTTACTGACGACACAGCAGCGATAGAGAGGCTAAAAAAGTGAATCATGAAGTGAATAGTGATTGTATTTACAAAAAACTAAATTTGGGAATCATTACTATATATTACATAAAGCAATGGATGGATCCCTGTGTTTGACTGGGGGCATTGATGTTCCATATAAATAAAGTTGAAGCTAAAATTTACTAAGCTCAGCTTAAAAGGGACATAAAATAGCTGAATACAACTAAAATAGAATGGCTACTACTGATCATGCTATTGTTTTCCTCCTGTACCTGCAGCTGTCTTCAAAGCCATTCTCTTATTATAACCTCCGTACAATGAGTTTGTGAATATCTGCATCTTCACGTCATATTTAAACTGTGTAAAAAAAAAAAAAAACAGCACAAATGTAACGCTTCTGCTCTCTATTATGCGAGTTAAACTGAAGTGCAAGGAACAGTTGTCAGAAATCCAGTAACATCACAGATCTATGAAAGTGCACTGCTCCTATCACGGGATGCAACAATACATGAGCTACAAGATGGCGGTGCTCAGTATAAAATGCAGAGCTTTACTAACTGGATTCCGTTAAACTAAGAGAACAGCTTTAATAGAGCTGCAGGTACAGGAGGGAAGCAATTGCATGATAAGTACTAACCCCAATACTGTAGTTGTACCCAGCAGTTTAATGTCCCTTTAATACTAACCCATGAAGGGTATAAGAAATGCCGTGCGCATCACATGACTTGGGTGCACACGTGTCATGTGACTGCAGTGCCTGTGAGTAACGTACGTTACAAGATGCCACCCTTCATAGGAAAACAAAAGCTGTAGATAAGCATAGAAAATATGAGGAGTCTTCTTGAAGAGCTTGTAATAAGATGAACATAGAGCATTGAGTACAGTGTATTAGTTTATTTTGATTCCTCAGAAACAGTTAGTTCAGAAAAACTTAAGTAGCTGTTAAGTATCCCTTTAATTTTTTTTTCCCCAGAGCTGTATATGCGTCTGTCAACGGCTTACAGGTACGAAGAGAACAAAGCAAATTGGATTACAGAAGTAAATCCTAAATACTTAAATACTGCTGGTTTTAAGGGCCATCTGATTAATTATAAATAAATCTCTTAAATTATAATTGTGTCTTGAATAATGAGCCAAAAACATTGGCTCACCTGTTACAGTGTTTTACATTATATAAGGTATTTTCAGATATAGACCTTAAACACGGTTGCAAGGGTATGTAATATTATTGTACTAGATCTCAGCAAAAAATTAATAATTCAGTATACAGGTGGGCTCTGTATAACATTGTGCGAAAAACAAAATTTATGCTTACCTGATAAATTTCTTTCTTTCCGGATATGGTGAGCCCACGGCATCATCAATTACTGTTGGGAATATCACTCCTGGCCAGCAGGAAGAGGCAAAGAGCACCCCAGACAAGCTGTTAAGTATCACTCCCCTTCCCAAAAACACCAGTCATTCGACAGAAGAAAAAAAAAGGAATAAACACAAGACGTAGAGGTTCCTGAGGTTTAGTAAAAAATAACTGACTTAAAATAAAGGACGGGGCCGTCGACTCACCATATCCGGAAAGAAAGAAATGTATCAGATAAGCATAAATTTTGTTTTCTTTCCTAAGATATAGTGAGTCCACAACATCATCAATTACTGTTGGGAACCAATGCCCAAGCTAGAGGACACAGATGATTAGGGAGGGTCAAGACAGTTAACCTAAACAGAAGGCACCACCGCTTGAAGAACTTTTCTCCCAAAAGAAACCTTAGCCGAGGCAAAACTATTACATTTGTAAAATTTGAGAAAAATATACAGATAAGACCAAATTGCAGCCTTGCAAATCTGTTCCACAGAAGCTTCATCCTTGAAACCCAAGAAGAAAAGACTGCCCAGTGGAATGAGCTGTAATTCTCTCAGGAAGCTGCTGTCCAGCATTCTTATAGGCCAAACAAATTATACTTCTCAACCAGAGAGAAAAAGAAAAAGCAGTAGCTTTCTGACCTTTACGTTTCCCAGAGAAACAACAAACAGGACAAAAGACTGGCGAAAATCCTCAATCGCCTGTAGGTAGAATTTTAGCGCGCACAACATCCAAGTTGTGCAATAAACGTTCCTTATTAAAAAAAGGATTAGGACAGAGAGAAGGAACAACAATTTCCTGATTAATATTTCTGTCCAAAACAACTTTAGGGAAGAAACCAAACAGTACGAAGGACCGCCTTATCGGCATTAAAGATAAAATAAGGCGAATCACACTGCAAGCCGAGAGTTCCGAAACTCTGAGCAGAAGAGATAGCAATAAGAAAAAAAAACCTTCCAAGATAACAACTTAATATATATGGAATGCATTGGCTCAATCGGAGCCCGCTGCAAAACTTTAAAAAAACAAGATTAAGGCTCCAAGGAGGAGCAACTGACTTAAACGCAGCCCTGATTCTGACCAAGGCCTGACAAAAGGATTGCACATCTGGCACATCCGCCAGACGCTTATGTAGCAAAACAGATAGAGCAGAAATCTGACCCATCAGGGTACTGACTGACAAACCTTTTCCAGACCTACCCGGAGAAAGGACAAAATCCTAGGAATCCTGACCCACTCCGAGAGTAGTCCTTGGATTCACACCAATAAAGATATTTACGCCATATCTTATGGCAACTCATTCTAGCAACAGGCTTGCGAGCCTAATCATGGTCTTAATGAAAAACCACGCTTAGACAGAACTAAACGAACAATCTTCAAGCAGTCAGCTTCAGAGAAACAAGATTTGGATGAAGGAGTGACCCTGAATCAGAAGGTCCATCCTCAGAGGCAGTCTCCAAGGTGAGAGAGACGACATCTCCACCAGGTCTGCATACCAGATCCTGCGAGGCCACCCAGGGGCTATTAGAATCACTGACGCTCTCTCCTATTTAATACGAGCAATGCCTCTTGGAAGGAAAGCAAACGGAGGAAACCAGAAAACCAACCTGAAATCCCAAGGAACGACTAGAGCATCAGAGTGGCCTGTGGATTCCTTGACCTTGAACCATACCTTGGAAGCTTGGCATTCTGCAGAGATGCCATCAGATCCAGCACCCCCCATCTGAGGGTAAGCTGGAGAACACCTCCGTATGTAATTCCCACTTCCCGGGATGAAAAGTCTGACTGCTCAGAAAATCCGCTTCCCTGTTGTCCTGGATTGAGGAGGGCAGATACACAGCAATTGTGAGCTTCCGCTCACTGATAATCCAAGCCACCTCCTTCATGGCTAAGGAACACAGAGTTCCTTCTGACTAGAACCTGATAAACCGTGTTAAGGACAGCTGAGGCCAAGCCATCAGAGCATTAAAAATCACTCTCAACTCCAAAATGTTTATGGGAAGAGCAGACCCCTCCCGAGTCTAGAGATTCTGTGTCTTTAACGAGTCCCAGACTGCTCCTCAGCCCAGCAGGCTGGCGTCCGTGGTCACAATCACCCAGGAAAGTCTCCGAAAGCATGTTCCCTGAGACAGATGTTCCTGAAAAAGCTACCACAAGAGAGTCTCTTGTCGACTGATCTAGATCTATCCTCTGAGACAGATCCGCATGGACCTCGTTCTATTGACTGAGCAAGCAAAATTGCAGAGCTCTCAAAAGGTAATGAGCCACTGATGGCCGAACAGTAGACTGAAGAGAGAGGCAAAAGGGAGAATTCTGGAACTTCTGATTTCTGTCAGAAAGATTTTCATTGATAGTGAATCAATTATGGTCCCTAAGGAAACTACCCTGTAGCCGGAACAAGGGAACTCATTCCAGATTCACTTTCCATCCGTGGAAACGTAGACAAGACAACAGGACCTCTTGTGTGAGAGTTTGCTTGTTAAAACATGGCGCCTGAACAAATATGTCATGCAGTGCGACACTACAATTCCCTGAAACCCAATAACTTCTCAGAACCTTTGTCCTGAAAGGCGAGTCTGAGAAGTCTGTAAAAATTCCAGTGAATGGGAACATGAAGGTACGCATCCTTCAGGTCCATGATCGTCATGAAATGACCCTCTTGCACAAAAGGAAGAATGGAACGGATAGTTTCCATCTTGAAGGAAGGTACTCTGAGAAACCTGTTTAGACACTTCAGGTCTAGAATAGGACGGAAAATTCCCTCTTTTTAGGGAACCACAAACAGATTGGAACAGAAACCTAGAGCCTGTTCCTGTACTGGAACTATCACTCAAGGAGAGAAAGATCCTGTACACATTACAAGAATGCTTCTCTTTTTATCTGGTCTGCAGATACTCGAGAGGTGGATGTAACACTGATATACTATGTACACAGCCCAGGGATCTGAGACATCTCTAAAGAAAGTCTGCCCCCCTACTTGATCTCATCCTGGATCGGGGGCAAACCCTTCATGTTGACTTAGATTCAGCTGCAGGTCTCTTACATTGCTTCCCCTTGTTCCAAGACTGACTGGGTTTCCAAGAAGACTTGGGCTGTTCCTGCTTGAAAGATGAAGGGGAAGACTTTCCTCTGAAGTTACAAAAGGAATGAAAATTACTCTGACGCCCTTTGTAATATCAGAATGATTCCTGTAAGACCGGGTCCAAACAAGGTCTTATCCTAGTAAGGAATCCACAAAAGCCTAGGCTTAAATGAAACATTGGCCGACTAAGATTTCAGCCACAGTGCTCTGCGTGCTAGCACAGCGAAACCAGATATTTTGGCTCCCAGGAATTGGCTTGCTTAAGAGCCTTAATCCTGACTTGGAACTCCTCTAAGGGAGTCTCCCCCTGAAGAGACTCAGACAAGGCGTCGAACCAATAGGCTGCCGCACTTATCACAGCGGCAATACACACGGTAAGTTGCCATAGGAGACCGTGATGAACAAACATTTTCTTCAAATAAGCCCTTAAAGGAGCAGCTATTCTCAAAATAAATAGTAGTTCTCCTAACCAGAGTAGAAATGGCCCCCTCTACTTTAGGCACCGCTTGCCACGACTCCTTAATAGGGTCAGCAACAGAAAACATCTTTTTAAAGACAGGAGACGGGGAAAAAGGAATCCCAGGTTTCTCCCATTTCTGTGCTATAATCTCTGTGGTACGGTCAGGTACAAGAAAAACCTCTACAGAGGAAGTAACCTCAAAGTATTTATGAAGTTTACTAGGCTTCTTAGGGTTGACAACGACAGAGTTATCAGAGTCGTACATGGTAGCTAAAACCTCCTTTAAAAGTACACGGAGGTCTTCAAGCTCAGATCTGAAGGATACCACTTCAGCAGCAGATGAAAGTAATTATACTGTCCGAATCTGAGATTCACCCTCAGAGGCTACTGGCGTATCTTCCTCATCAGACGTACGAGAAAAAGTACTTAGGTAGCCAAAACTAGAGGAGACACCCTACTATCTGAATCTCTAATTTCCCTCTTGCGTTTACCCTGTAGAAGGGGATGGCAGTTAAAGCCGTAGATACCACAGAGGATACCTGGGCAGCAACTTCTGCTTGCAAATAAACTCCTCCAGGAGATTAAGAGGAACCGCAGGACACTGCATGCAACGCCATTAAGGCTTGGGACGTCTGAGGAGAAGACTGTGGCATTGACTGAACAGCATCATCCTGAGAGACTGTTGGCTCAGTAAAAAACAGCTTGTCTTTATTTTTTTAAAGTTCTCAACTTGCAAGGGGAACAAAAAAGGCAAGGGCATACTATTTGGTCAAGGGCACAGCATCCTGCTCCATGATGAAGGAAAGTAAAAGAAATTTAATGAAAATTACATATAAAAACATTCTTTAAGTAACTGTCCCTTTAAAATAAACCCTTCATGCTCACCAGTGTCCCCCAAGTGAGAAACGCTAAATTTATAAAGTAATACCTGGTGTCAGGTTTCCTACTCATTTTATAAATACACTCATGACTGGGCTTCACTCTTAGTTCCCAGTCAGTAAAGTTATCCACTGTTTTTTCTAACACTTAAATCTGGCAAAAACAATTAGGCAAGAATAAAAATGCAAAAGTTTTGCTATATTATTTTATAGAACATGTTAGCGCCCCTACACCTCAGCCTTCAGACTGAGGTGCCTACCTGCCCAACACAAAACGATAGGTGGAACGTCTCTAACCGTCCCTCCGTGTCTCAAAGTAAACTGCTCGCAACAGATCTGGAACATACACAGAACGGACTGATGCGCTCATGTGACCGGTCTGAAAAACTGCGACTGGTTCTATGAACCCCGCGCTTCAGACCGGAAGGACAAGAATATGGAGCCGCTTCCTGTTCGCTAGTTGCGCAGCGGTTAAAGATCCCAGAGTTGCAATATACATGACAAGTATAGTAGTGCAATAAACTAGTTTCTACCTTTGAAACACAAACTGGAAAAATAAGTTTAAATATTGGCCAACAAAATGGGGTTAACTCTTCCTATCGATAAAGGAAGTTTAACCCCATGTCTCAATTTCACATGCTTATCCTAGTGCTTGCTACTGCCTTAACACGGTCCTAAACCTAGGATACTAGTCCCCAAAGTGATGCATCATGAACCAGGTTAACCTCTTAAGTGCCAGCCTCCTTCAGGCCCCCAAAGGACAAAAGGCACTTACCTGCATCTCTAGCTGTCTGGCAGGAGGACAGCTCACACAGCGTGGAAGGATGCCAATTGCTTACAGAGGCCTGTGGAAAAACAGAAAGATCAGAGTAAACCTACTCTGGCTTTCTATACTAGGGCAGCAAATATGTTCGGAAAACACAGCAAGGCCCACCTTACAAGTTCCTAACTGCTTTAAAGCCACCACTGCCCTACTGAAGAGACTAACGTGGAGTACGGCTAGACCCAATCTTGAGAGGAAAGGTCAGAGTAAACCTACTCTGGCTTTCAAAATAATAAAATCTTGATTGAAGTGAAACAAATCCAATCTTCTTCAGACACCAAAACTTCACCTCCTCCTTGCACTGAAGGCAAAGAGAATGACTGGGGTTTGCAGGAAGGGTAGCGATACTTAACAGCTTGGCTGTGGTGCTAATTGCCTCCTCCTGCTGGCCAGGAGCGATATGCCCAACAGTAATTGATGATGTCGTGGACTCACCATATCTTAGGAAAGAAAACCTATTTGTCACTTTTATTCAATAGTACTTGCAAAAGGTGTAGATTTGTACTAACCAGTTACGGCAGCTGTATGCCGTGATCCACAACTGATCTTGATAACCTCTGATTCATGAGGCAGATCAATTAAAGCTGGAAAGGCCTGAATTGTAATAAATTCACTGGCTTCCGCAGGATCTGCCCCTGTAGGTGCTTCTTCTGTATTTGCTTCTGGTCAAAAAGATAAATAAACAATGTTTTGCGACAGCTATAAAACAAACCATTTTGTTGTGTTTCACCATATAAAACCAGGTAGGGAAGGTACTAATCCCTACACTAGAGCAAATAGTTACCTTACAAGCTAACTGATTAACCCCTTCACTACCGGGAAATTCAGAAGTGTGGTGCGCAGCTGCAATTAGCGGCCTTCTTACTGCCAAAAACTGATGGCAAAGCCATGCATGTATGCTATTTTGGAACAAAGGGCATCCCAGAGAATCTTTACATTCATTTGTCTTATGACTGCAGTAGTTAATAATTTTAGTGAGAAACCCAAATTTTGCGAAAATGTTAACGATTTTTTAATATGATTATATTTGGCGGCCAAATAGTGACATCAACTATACCAAAATAGGCTTAGCACAATACCTTGGGTTGTCTACTTTAAATATATAGATATAGTTTTCATTGGTAAATAAAAAAAAAACAAAGGCTCTATTTCTGTTTAAACATTAAAAATTCTCCGGTACTTTGGGCAGGTTTGTCTCTAATATTCCTGGTAGGGAAAAGGTTACATTCTTCCCCAACATTATAAATAATTTTATAAGAAATACATTTGAAATATCATAAACAGGCATTGGTCTGCAATTAGGCCCTAAATACAGATCTGAATGTTATTTTGGTGAAAAATAGATTTGGTTTTGTTCCCCAACTACAAATTGTCTAGAATGCATAAAATTACTGTAGTAAGTATGTAAAAAAATATTATGCATCCACTTAAAAGTTGCTGTTGGCTTTTAATTTCCTGATTATTAGTTGTAGAGTACTGGTCTTTGCTATTCCTGGTGGTGTTATCTTTTCTCCACATTTTTTTTTTTTTTACGATGGTCCTCATGGTGTTCCACAATATATGCAATGTCCCACAAAATATCTAATATACCTGTCCAGCTGCAGATATTTCAACAATAACCTCCCATAGACAGGGCTGAACAAATTCACTTGCTTTAGGTTAGTAAGAAGGTACCTTTATTTTTGGAATCTGAAAACTATTACAATGTAATGTATATGCAAACAAGTTTGCTTTTGTTTTTTTATGAGGATCTAATTGTTTTTGTGTTGGTTTGTTATTATCATCATCATCTATTTATAAAGCACCAACACATTACACAGCGCAGTACCATTAAGTATATAGTAGTGGAAGATATTTACATAATTCATAAGGGTAGAGAGCCCTGTCTTTGAGTCACTATAAACTGTAAACCATATTTACATAAAAAGGTCAACAGGACAGGTGGACTTGTGACCTTACATTCTAAAGGATGTGCTTGGGGAAGCTGGGGGACAAGATTTTATGAAAATTTAAAAAAAAAAGTATTTACATTATTTGATTTGATTCAGCCTTTTAAATCAAGAAAAGCTGTAGGCTCAATAAAAGGTGTACAGATCTTTTCATATTAATATAGGGCTGGAGATTTCTGATAATACGCCAGTCTGGGGCTACAAAACAATCTGCAGCAGATGTGTAAGAAATTACCGGTATGTTGTTTTTGGTTATTGAACTGGCTAGCAAATACTTACTTTCTTGTGCTAGTGCTTTCGAAGGAAGTCCAAGCTGCCCAGATTCATTCCAGCCCCAACAGTAAATATCACCACCTTCTGTAAAATGTAAGAGGAACCAGCTTTAGTACTATGTATCTTCTAGACATTAATATTTATATTCTGTATTATCAGAAGTCATTTTGTAAGACTGACTAAATGTAAACAATACCACCATTCCTAAATATAAATTAAACTAATTTACTTCAAGAGTTTTGTTTGGTTGGCATAAGGTACCTTTTTGTACCAGTACTTAGGTCAAGCTAACTGCAATAAAGGAAAAGAGGAAACCTGATACCTTGTAGCAGCACTCATGCTCAAAACCATTTTTATTAAAGTAGCCATGAATGGTAAATGTTGAAAGAAAAACAAATTATTAAAAATACTCAAATCTACTGACAGCAGAAAGGATAATAAGAGTACGCTTAAAGATTGTATAACTACATCAAGACAGTTATGGTCAAATGCTGGAGACTTAAATGACACTAAACCCAAATTCTTTCTTTAATGATTCAGATAGAGCATTCAATTTTTTCTTCGTTCTCTTGCAATCTTTATTTAAAAAGCAGGAATGTAAAGGTTAAGAGCCGGACCATTTTTGGTTAAGAACCTGGGTTATGCTTGCTTATTGGTTTGCGAAATGTAGCCACCAATAAGCAAGCGCTATCCAGGGTGCTGAACCTAGAATGGGCTGGCTCCTAAGCTTTAAATTCCTGTTTTGTAAATAAAGATAGCAAGAGAACAAGGAAAAAATTATAGTAGGAGTAAATTAGAAAGTTGCTTAAAATTGCATGCTCTATCTGAATCATGAAAGAAATAAAATTGGGTTTAGTGTCCCTTTGAGCATATAAGATCATATCAAGCTGTAGTGTAGAATGTCTGATTTGTCTCAACACTTACCACTCAGACCAACTGAATGCCAGCCTCCTGCTGCTGCATCAACCATCACCACACCATGCAAAGCGTCTACAATTCGAGGATCTTGCACATCTTCCAAATCTCCATGCCCAAGCTGCCCATGTCTTAAAGTAAAATTACAAAACGTTTTCCACCAAACTAATACTTTTGCAAGTCCACATACACAGTTCTATTGTAATTGTCCATAATGTATAATAGTGTCATGAGAAAGCACAGTGGTAAAAATAAAAGTCCTAAAATAGCTGAGGTAGAGTGATCACCATATTTAGATATTTTTAAAAAAAAAAAAAAAAAAAAAAAAAGAAAAAAAAAAAAAAGTGTGCATTTAACACCTTAAACTAAAAGTGACATGAAACCTAATTTTTATTTCTCTTGTTAAGTGTATCCAGTCCACGGATCATCCATTACTTATGGAATATATTCTCCTTCCCAACAGGAAGCTGCAAGAGTCCACCCACAGCAAAGCTGCTATATAGCTCCTCCCCTAACTGCCATATTCAGTCATTCTCTTGCAAGCCTCAACATAGATAGGAGGTCGTGAGAGTCTGTGGTGCTTTCTACTTAGTTTATTCTTCAATCAAAAGTTTGTTATTTTTAAATGGCACCGGAGTGTGCTGTTTATCTCAGGCAGTATTTGGAAGAAGAATCTGCCTGCGTTTTTCTATGATCTTAGCAGACGTAACTAAGATCCATTTGCTGTTCTCACACATTCTGAGGAGTGAGGTACTTCAGAGGGGGAATGGCGTGCAGGTTTTCCTGCAGATAAGGTATGTGCAGTAAAATATTTTTCTTGGAATGGAATTGACTAAGAAAATACTGCTGATACCGAAGTAATGTAAGTAAAGCCTTAAATGCAGCGATAGAGATACATACTCTTGTAAAAATGTGTTTTAAAACGTTTGCTGGCATGTTTAATCGTTTTTTAACATATGTTTGGTGATAAAACTTATTGGGGCCTAAGTTTTTTCCACATGGCTGGCTTAAATTTTGCATAGAAACAGTTAACTGAAGCTTCCCACTGTTGGCTGTGGCAGTTTGTTGTGTCTGTTTTTAAAAACGTCTGTCATTTTTTTTTTTTTTTTTTTATCTGTTTTTTGCATTAAGGGGTTAATCAACCATTTGCAAGTGGGTGCAATGCTCTGTTACCTTATTACATGTACTGTAAAAATTTCGTTTGTTTTACTGCCTTTTTTTCACTGTTTTTCAAATTTTGACAAAATTTGTTTCTCTTAAAGGCACAGTGACGTTTTATATATTTGCTTGTTAACTTGATTTAAAGTGTTTTCCAAGCTTACTAGTCTCATTATTAGTCTGTTCTAACATGTCTGACATAGAGGAAGCTCTGTGTTCATTATGTTTTAAAGCCATGGTGGAACCCCATCTTAGAATGTGTACCAGATGTACTGATTTCATGTTAAACAATAAAGATCATTTTTTGTCTTTAAAAACATTATCACCAGAGGATTCTGTCGTGGGGGTAGTTATGCCGACTAACTCTCCCCACGTGTCAGACCTTTTGACTCCCGCTTTAGGGACTCACGCTCAAATGGTGCCAAGTACATCAAGGGCACCCATAGCGTTTCTTTTACCAGGGGATTCTGTCGAGGGGAAAGTTATGCCGACTAACTCTCCCCACGTGTCAGACCCTTCGACTCCCGCTTCAGGGACTCACGCTCAAATGGCGCCAAGTACATCAAGGGCGCCCATAGCGTTTATTTTACAAGACATGGCAAAGGTGGTGAATAATATTCTGGCAGCAGTATTAGTCAGACTACCTGAAATTAAAGGAAAGCAGTTAGCTCTGGGGGTAGATACAGAGCATACAGACGCTTTAAGAACCATGTATGATACTACCTCACAATATGCTTAGTCTGTGGGTGATTTTTTTTTGACTCAGGGAAGATGATTTAACCTGATTCTGATATTTCTACATTTAAAATTTATGCTTGAGAACCTCCACTTGTTGCTCAGGGAGGCTTTGGCTGCTCTGAATGAATGTGTACAATCGCAGGGCCAGAGAAATTGTGTAGACTGGATAAATAATATGCAGTGCCGGTGTGTACTGATGTTTTTCCAATACCTAAAGAGGTTTACTAAAAAATTTTTAATAAGGAATGGGATAGACCAGGTGTGCCGTTCTCTTCCCCTCCTATTTTTTAGAAGAATGTTTTCTAATAGTTACCACCACACGGGACTTCTGGCAGACAGTTCCTAAGGTGGAGAGAAGAGTTTCTACTCTAGCTAAGCGTACCACTACCTCTGACGAGGACAGTTGTGCTTTTTAGATCCAATGGATAAAAAATGTTTATTCAACAGGGTTTTATCCTGCAGCCCCTTGCATACATTGCTTCTGTCACTGCTGCTGCGGCGTTCTGGGTTGAGTCTCTTGATGAGGCTTTACAGTTAAGCGACTCCATTGGATGAATATATTTGACAAGCTTATGCTAGCCAATTCCTTTGTTTTACATAGTAACATAGTAACATAGTAGATAAGGTTGAAAAAAGACTGAAGTCCATCGAGTTCAACCTATACAAATCTAAAATACTTACAAAAAGCTCCAGTTAAGCTTAAATAACCCCATTAAAATGTGACCCATTTAATACTAGCAATCATATCCATGAATTTTGTTTATATACAGAAATTTATCCAGACTATTTTTAAATGTATCTATGGTATTGGCATTCACTACCTCCTTTGGTAATGAGTTCCACAATTTTATTGCTCTTACAGTGAAAAAACGTTTCCGTTGCAGGAGATTAAATCTCCTTTCCTCCAACCTTAAATTATGACCTCTTGTCAGAACCAATTTTCTTGGAATAAAAAGAGCTTCTGCCATCTCTGTATATGGGCCTTGAATATATTTATATAAAGTAATCATGTCACCTCTCAAGCGCCTTTTTTCTAAAGAGAACAGACCCAGTTTGGCTAGCCTCTCCTCATAGGTTAATTTCTCCAATCCCCTTATTAGCTTTGTGGCCCTTCTCTGAACTTTTTCTAGTTCTGCAATATCTTTTTTAGCAATCGGTCCCCAGAACTGCACTCCAAACTCAAGGTGAGGTCTTACCAGGGCTTTATATAATGACAGAATTATGCTTTCCTCCCTTGAATCAATGCCTCTTTTAATACATGCTAGTATCTTATTAGCCTTTGAAGCCGCTGCCCTGCATTGTGCACTCATCTTTAGCTTGTTATCTATTACTACTCCCAAATCCCTTTCCTCCTGTGTTTGGCTAAGTCTTGTCCCATTTAAAAAATACATAGCCTGCTTATTTTTACTTCCAAAATGTAGAACCTTACATTTTTCCGTATTAAATCTCATTTTCCATTCACTTGCCCATAGTTCTAATTTTAGCAAATCCCTTTGCAAAGAGAGTTCATCCTGCTCTGACCTAATGACCTTACTTAACTTAGTATCATCTGCAAAAATAGAGATGTCGCTATTTAATCCTTGCTCCAAGTCATTTATAAAAATATTAAAAAGAACAGGGCGCAGTACTGATCCCTGGGGGACGCCACTGATTACTTTTGTCCAATCTGAGTATGATCCATTTACTGCTACTCGTTGCTCCCTATCTTTTATCCAGTTATTTATCCATGAGCTAACATTTTCTGCTATTCCCAGTCCCTTAATTTTGTGCATTAATCTCTCATGTGGCACTGTATCAAATGCCTTTGCAAAATCTAAGTATATCACATCAACTGATTCCCCTTTATCTATATTTTTACTTACTTCCTCGTAGAATCTAATTAGATTAGTTTGACATGATCTATTTCTCCTAAAGCCATGCTGATTAGAACTCATAATCTTGTTTACACGAATATGCTCATCAATATAATCCCTTATAATCCCTTCAAATATCTTCCCCACTATTGATGTCAGACTAACTGGTCTATAGCTTCCTGGATCATCCCTGCTTCCCTTTTTGAAGAGTGGCACCACATCAGCTTTACGCCAATCCTGGGGTACCATGCCTGAGGATAATGAGTCTTGAAAAATTAAGAGTAGAGGTTTGTCTATAACAGTGCTAAGTTCCCTTAACACCCTTGGGTGTATTCCATCTGGGCCTGGAGTTTTATTTACCTTAATATTTTTTAGTTTTTTCCTGATATCCTCTAAACAAAACCCAGTTAGTGGTATGGACTGGCATGTTCTATTCTGTTCCAAAGTATCATTCAATGGTTCCTCTCTTGTGTATACTGAAGAAAAAAAACTGGTTTAGTACCTCAGCCTTCTCCCTGTCATTATTTATCATGCTACCCTCCACACATTTTAATGTACCTATATTATCCTTCTTAGATTTTTTGCTATTTATGTACTTAAAGAACCTTTTAGGGTTAGACTTAGAATCCTTGGCAATTAATTTTTCATTTTCAATTTTGGCTAATTTGATTGCTTTTTTGCATGCTTTGTTACATTCCTTATAAATATTGTATGCTGAGTCTGTACTATTTTCTTTTAATAATTTAAATGCCCTACGTTTTTTCCTAATTTCTTTCAACACATTTTTATTTAGCCATAACGGCTTAGTTTTTTTTATTTTTATTTTTATAACCATATGGTATGTATTGATATGTATATTTATTTAACAAATTTTTAAATATTATCCATTTATCCTCTGTATTTTTATTAGAAAATACATTGTCCCAATTTATATTATTTAATGATTTCCTTAAATCGTTGAATTTTGCTTTCTTGAAATTAAAAGTCTTAGTTAAGCCTTTAAAACACTGCATATGAAAAGAGATTTCAAATGTGACCATGTTATGATCACTGTTACCCAAATGTTCTTTAACTTCTATGTTTGATATTATATCTGTATTGTTTGATAGCACTAAATCCAATATAGCTTTACTCCTAGTTGGCTCCTCTATTAATTGTGACAAGAAGTTATCCCTGAGAACATTTAAAAATCTATCCCCCTTAGCTGAATAACTAGTTTCATTGGCCCAGTTTATATCAGGGTAGTTAAAATCTCCCATAATTACAGCACTGTTATTAGCAGCCTTACCTATTTGGATAAGTAGTTGAGTTTCCTCCGGGTCACTAATGTTGGGAGGCTTGTAGCATGTTCCTAGTAATATTTTTTTAGGATTTTTCCCCCCACTCTTTATTTCAACCCACAGGGTCTCTACATTGTCACTTGTATCATAAATATCTTCCCGTATTGTAGGTTTAAGGTCAGGTTTAATATACATGCAGATTCCTCCACCCCTTTTATTATTCCTGTCCCTCCTAAATAATGTATACCCCTCTAAGTTAACTGCCCAGTCATGTGAATCATCCCACCAAGTTTCAGTTATACTGATAACATCATAGTCCTCTTCTGCAACTAAGAGCGTCAGCTCCCCCATTTTACCTGTCATGCTTCTTGCATTTGTTGTCATACATTTAATTTTCATGTGCTTTCTGCTGCTACTTGGTGTACTTTCCTCTATACTTTCTAATGTGACATTTCTTAAGTCATCCCTTCCTTGAGATATTAAGGGAGTGACATATTCAGACACTGATCTCTCTGTTCTATTTTGTTCTAATTGACCCTCCCCCCCTTTGCCTAGTTTAAAAGGTTCTCTAAACGTGCTACCATCCTTTCCCCCAACACACCTGCACCCATGTCATTCAGGTGCAATCCATCCTTACTGTACAATTTGTACCCTAGTGAAAAATCAGCCCAGTGTTCTAAAAAGTCAAACCCCTCATTTTTACACCATGTTTTTAGCCATGAATTAACAGACCTTAGCTCCTTCTGCCTTACTGAGTTAACACACGGCACTGGTAATATCTCAGAAAATATTACTTTCTGATGCCTTGTTCATTTGACTAGACTAACGGCTAAGAATTCTGTTTTTTTACTATACTGGCGCGCAGAACGCTATGGCTTATATCATGGTCAGCTGTCGTGACTTTAATAAATAAGCTACTTAACTTCCCTTTAAGGGGCAGACCCTAATCGGGCCTGGTTTGAAGGAGATTATTGCTTATATCACTGGAGGAAAAGGTCATGCCCTTCCTCAGGATAGGTCTAAATCAAGGGCAAAAAAAAAAAAAAAAAGTCTAATTTTCGCACCTTTTAAAAACTTCAGGGCAGGTGTGGCATCCTCTTCCTCTAAGGCAAAACAAGAGGGAATTTTTGCTCAGTCCAAGGCGGTCTGGAGACAATCGGACCTGGAACAAAGATAAGCAGGCCAAGGAGCCTGCTGCTGCCTCTAAGGCAGCATGAAGGAACGGACCCCTATCCGGTAACGGATCCTATAGGGGGCAGACTTTCATTCTTTGCCCAGGCGTGGGCAAGAGATGCCCAGGATCCCTAGGCATTGGAATTTATATCCCAGAGATATCTTCTGGATTTCAAAGACCCCCCCCCAAAAAAAGGGGAGATTTCGCCTTTCACAATTATCTGCAAACCAGATAAAGAAGGAGGCATTCTTACATTGTGTACGAGATCCATCCAGTTCCAAGAGAGGAACAGGGACAGAGTTTTTACTCAAATCTGTTTGTGGTTCCCAAGGAGAGGGAACCTTCAGACCTATTTTGGATCTAAAGATCTTAAACAAATTCCTCAGAATTCCGTCATTTAAGATGGAAACTATTCGTACCATCTTAACTATGATCCAGGAGAGTCAATAGAGGACTACAATGGATTTGAAGGATGCTTATCCTCACATTGTGATGCATAAAGATCACCATCGTTTTTCAGGTTTGCCTTTCTAGACAGGCATTACCAGTTTGTAGCTCTTTCCTTTGGGATATCTACAGCCCCAAGAATCTTTATGGAGGTTCTGGGGTCGCTTTGGCGGTCCTTAGACCGCGGGGCATAGAAGTGGCCCCTTATTTAGACGACATCCTGATACAGGCGTCAAACATCCAAATTGCCCAGTCTCATACGGACGTAGTACTGGCATTTCTGAGATCACATGGGTGGAAAGTGAACAAGGAAAGAGTTCTCTATCCCCAATCTCAAGGGTTTCCCTCCTAGGGACTCTGATAGATTCTGTAGAAATGAAAATTTACCTGACGGAGTCCAGGTTGTCAAAGTTTCTAAATTTCTGCCGTGTTTTTTTCATCCCATCCGCGCCCTTCGGTGGCTCAGTACATGAATGAAATCGGCTTAATGGTAGCGGCAAGGGACATAGTACCGTTTGCACGTCTACATTTCAGACCGCTGCAACTATGCATGCTCAGTCAGAGGAACGGGGATTACACAGATTTGTCCCCCTGTTAAACCTGGACCAAGAGACCAGAGATTCTCTTCTCTGGTGACTATGTCGGGTCCATCTGTCCAAGGGTATGACCTTCCGCAGGTCAGATGGGACAATTGTTACAATAGATGCCAGCCTTTTAGGTTGGGATGCAGTCTGGAACTCCCTGAAGGCTCAGGGATAGTGGACTTAGGAGGAGACCCTCCTTCTAATAAATATTCTGGAACTGGGAGTGATATTCCATGCTCTTCAGACTTGGCCTCAGTTAGCAACTCTGAGGTACATCATACTCAGTCGGACAATATACACGACTGTGGCTTACATCAGCCATCAAGGGGGAACAGAAGTTCCCTAGCGATGTTAGAAGTCTTACAATAATTCACTGGACAGAGACTCACTCTTGTCTATCAGCTATCCATATCCCAGGTGTTGAGAACTGGGAGGTGGATTTTCTAAGTCGTCAGACTTTTCTTCCGGGGGAGTGGGATTTCCTCCGGAGGTCAAGACCAAGCAGGAGAGGGCTTTGGTGTTTTTGACAGCGCCTGCGTAGCCACGCAGGACCTGGTATGCAGATCTGGTGGACATGTCATCCTTTCCATCACGGTCTCTGCTTCTGAGACAGGTCTCTCTACCTCAGGGTCCTTTCAACCATCTAAATAGAATCAATCTGAGATGGACTGCCTGGAGACTGAACGCTTGATGTTATCAAAGCATGGCTTCTCCGAGTCAGTCATTGATACCTTAATACAGACATGAAAGCCTGTCTCTAGGAAAATTGAACATAGATATGGTGTAAATATCTGATTGTTATGAATCCAAGGGTTACTCATGGAGTAAAGTCTGGATTCCCAGGATATTATCTTTTCTCCAAGATGTTTTTGAGAAAAGGGTTGTCAGCTAATTCCTTAAAAGGGGACAGATTTTTACTCTGTCTATTTTTTTGCACAAGCGTCTGGCAGGTATTCTAGACGTTCAGGCATTTGGTCAGGCTTTGGTTAGATCCAAGCCTGTGTTTAAAACTGTTGCTCCGCCATGGAGCTTAAACCTGATTCTTAAGGTTCTTCAAGAAGTTCCGTTTGAACCTTTTTTGTTCCATAGATATCAATCTTTATCTTGGAAAGTTCCTTTTGGGTAGCTAATTCCTCGACTCGTAGAGTCTCCAAGTTATCTGTGTTACAATGTGATTCTCCTTATCTGGTCCTTCGTACGGATAAGGTAGTCCTGCGTACCAACCTGGGTTTTTTCCTAAGGTGGTATCTAACAAGTACATCACTCAAGAGATAGTTGTTCCATGCTTGTATCCTAATCCTTCCTCAAAGAAGGAACGTCTATTACACAATATTGGACGTGGTTTGTGCTTTAAAGTTTTACTTACAAGCTACTACAGTTTTCATCAAACGTTCACCTTGTTTGTTGTCTATTCTGGACAGAGGAGAGGTCAAAAGACTTCAGCAGCCTCTCTGTCTTTTTGGTTAAAAAGCATAATTCATTTAGCTTATGAGACTGCTGGACAGCAGCCTCCTGAAGGGATTACAGCTCATTCTACTAGAGCTGTGGTTTTCACTTGGGCCTTTTTTAAATGTGGCTTCTGTTGAACAGATTTACAAGACGGAGTCTTGGTCTGCGCTTCATACTTTTCAAATTTAACAAATTTGATACCTTGCTTCTTCGGAGGCTATTTTTGGGAGAAAGGGTTTTTTTACAGGCAGTGGTAACTTCCGTTTAAGTACCTGCCTTGTCCCTCCCATCATCCGTGTACTTTAGCTTTGGTATTGGTATTCCATAAGTAATGGATGATCCGTGGACTGGATACACTTAACAAGAGAAAACATAATTTATGCTTACCTGATAAATTTATTTCTCTTGTAGTGTATCCAGTCCACGGCCCGCCCTGTCACTTTAAGGCAGGTAATTTTTTCATTTGAACTACAGTCACCACTGCACCCTATGGTTTTTCCTTTCTCTGCATGTTTTCGGTCGAATGACTGAATATGGCAGTTAGGGGAGGAGCTATATAGCAGCTTTGCTGTGGGTGGACTCTTGCAGCTTCCTGTTGGGAAGGAGAATATATTCCATAAGTAATGGATGATCCGTGGACTGGATACACTGCAAGAGAAATAAATTTATCAGGTAAGCATAAATTATGTTTTTTAAACAACTTTCCAATTTACTTAAATTATTGAATTAGCTTCATCTCGAGACTTAGCACAATAGGTATCATTGTTGAAAATGATACCTAGGTAGGCTCAGGAGCTGCTGATTGGTGGCTGCACTTATATGCCTCATGTTATTGGCTCACCCAATTTAACTAGCTCCCAGTAATGCATTGCTGCTTCTTCAACAAAGGATATTAAGAAAACAAAGCAAATTAGATAATAGAAGTCAATTGAAAAGTTGTTTAAAATCACAAGCTCTATCTGAATCATGGAAGAAAAAAATTGGGTTTCATATCCCTTTAAGCAGTAGTCTAGAACATAAGAATGTGCACCTTTGTTAATACTGGCAATGTAACAGGGCTGAAGTGGCAAATGTTAATTCCAAAATGGTCTTGGCAGTGAAACGAAGAAAGAACCAGCAAATATATTGACTCGCCACAGAAATAATAATTGTGAAAAGTATCTTGTATAAACAACAACAATGTCTTTAAGATGCACAGAAGAGGGACATTAAATAGCAGTTTATTAATATAACAACATAATATGAGATTTCGAGAAGTGGATTAAAGGGCTGAGTTAAAATCATGATCTACGTTCTATCAGTCTTACCATTATACTGTACCTGCCAGCTCCCCATGTAAGTAAAGTCCCTTCAGTGGTGATTAGCACAACATGTTCATTTCCTAACACCAACTTGTGGGCACTGCATTTAGTTGGTAATTGCCTGAAGAATGGAGCTTGAGGGATGATGTGTCCATTGGCTACCAAAGGGAACGCTAATGATGAGAGGAAATAACCTTATCAACATATATCTTCTCCTGTGTGTTCCTATTAAGAGGTAATCTCTTCTACCATATCTGTACATATTTAAATGCATCTGTTCTTTCAAATTAATACCAACGCCTCTTAAAAGTGATAGTGAGGATAGATTTGCTAACAGACCTCTGCAAGTATGACAAGAGAATAGCTTTTAAAAGTAATAATTAGATAGATAAATAGATTAAACAAAGTTTTCTTCAGCGTCCCATTAAACTCTGAATATGATCAATTATCCAGGCTTGCCTAATTATTATCTGCTAGGATCCAAATAACACCTAGCAAACGGTCCACTCAATTGTTATCTATAACACCACCACTGGTAGCTCTCATATAATCATGACTCCAAATTCCCCATTTATCAGTGTACAAATTTGTGTTTTGCTATGCTGCATTCATTGGGTTAACTGTACATTGAAATATACCGATGCATGCTAAATAAATGCTAGTATATCAATAAACAAAATAAATATATTCTAATGTGGGTGCATCAGACTCCATTACATTCGCCTGGTAATAAAAAAATAAAACATTATGAATTAAGATATTACCTACATTGTGTCCAGCACAGGTATCCATTTTCCACACAGATTTTTCATGCATTAATAAGGGACTCAGAGTGTTAACTGCCCAACACTTGACACAGTCAGTAAACTGCAGAATAATGACATTTTCTGTTGGAAGAAGGTCAAGGCATTTGATGCCCGGAAGGCAAAGATACGGAACGTGGCACCCACCGACAAAACCAGATAGAAGAACGGATCCATCCTCTGAAGGGAAACAGAAGCAGCCTGCATGAATATTTAATTATAACACAACTATGTCAGCAGAGTCAAATAATAATATAGGCTCTACCAGAGAAATTGTTAGAAATTCTTGATATGTTTTGCACAACTATTAAGTCATTTAAAGCAAGAATGTAAGCTTAGGACCCAGACCATTTTTGGTTCAGCACCTGGGTAGCGCTTGCTGATTGTTGGCTCCTAAGCTTACATTCTTGCTTTTTCAAAAAAAGATATCGAGAACAAAGAAAAATTAATAGGAGTAAATTAGAAATTTGCTTAAAATTGTATGCTCTATCTGAATCCTGAAAGTTTAAAGGGACACTGAACCCAATTTTTTTCTTTCATGATTCAGATAGAGCATACCATTTTAACCCCTTAATGACCACAGCACTTTTCCATTTTCTGTCAGTTTGGGACCAAGGCTATTTTTACATTTCTGCGGTGTTTGTGTTTAGCTGTAATTTTCCTCTTACTCATATACTGTACCCACACATATTATATACCGTTTTCTCACCATTAAATGGACTTTCTAAAGATACCATTATTTCCATCATATCTTATAATTTACTATAAAATTTTTTTATAAAATATGAGGAAAAAATGGAAAAAAAACCCACACTTTTTCTAACTTTGACCCCCAAAATCTGTTACACATCTACAACCACCAAAAACACCCATGCTACATAGTTTCTAAATTTTGTCCTGAGTTTAGAAATACCCAATGTTTACACAAGTTATATCGCAAGTTATATCGCAATAAGTACAAGTAGCACTTTGCTATTTCAAAACCTCTTTTTTCAAAATTAGCGCTAGTTACATTGGAACACTGATGGCTTTCAGGAATCCCTGAATATTTCTTGACATGTATATATATTTTTTTTAGAAGACATCCCAAAGTATAGATCTAGGCCCATTTTGGTATATTTCATGCCACCCTTTCACTGCCAAATGTGATCAAATAAAAAAAAAAATCGTTCACTTTTTCACAAACTTTAGGTTTCTCACTGAAATTATTTACAAACAACTTGTGCAATTATGGCATAAATGGTTGTAAATGCTTCTCTGGGATCCCCTTTGTTCAGAAACAGCAGACATATATGGCATTGGCGTTGCTCTTTGGCAATTAGAAGGCCGCTAAATGCCACTGCGCACCACACGTGTATTATGCCCAGCAGTGAAGGGGTTAATTAGGGAACATGTAGGGAGCTTCTAGGGTAAATTTTAGCTTTAGTGTAGTGTAGTAGACAACCCCAAGTATTGATCTAGACCCATTTTGGTATATTTCATGCCACCATTCCACCGCCAAATGCGATCAAATTTTAAAAAAAAAACTTAAATTTTTTCACAATTTTAGGTTTGTCACTGAAATTATTTACAAACACCTTGTGCAATTATGGCACAAATGGTTGTAAATGCTTCTCTGGGATGAGGATCCCCTTTGTTCAGAAATAGCAGACATATATGGCTTTGGCGTTGCTTTTTAGTAATTAGAAGGCAGCTAAATGCAGCTGCGCACCACACGTGTATTTTGCCCAGCAGTGAAGGAATTAGGTAGCTTGTAGGGAGCTTGCAGGGTTAATTTTAGCTTTAGTGTAGAGATCAGCCTCTCACCTGACACATCACACCCCCTGATCCCTGCCAAACAGCTCCCTTCCCTCCCCCACAATTGTACACGCCATCTTAAGTACTGGCAGAAAGTCTGCCAGTACTAAAATAAAAAGGTATCTTTGAATTTATTTATTAGCATATTTACATATGCTGCTGTGTAGGATCCCCCTTAGCCCCCAACCTCCCTGATACCCCCCAAACAGCTCTCTAACCCTCCCCCTCTGCCTTATTGGGAGCCATCTTGGGTAATGGCAGCAGTCTGCCAGTACCCAGTTTGCAAAAAAATTTGTTTGTTTTTTTTATTTATTTTTCTGTAGTGTAGCTTCCCCCACCCCCTGCTTGATTGTTTATAATAAAAAAAAAAATACAGCTTGCCTTCCCCCCCTTTCCCACTGTACACAAGAAATTTGCCGTAATATAGCAGTTCCCACTTGCTCCCTCCCCGTGCACGCGTCCGCGCCAGTGCGCGCCCCCTGCTACCCCACCCACGATCCCGCCCCCCTCTACGTCATAGCGCTGTTACCCACTCCATACTTTCTTAGAAAAATTATACACATTTTCTTATCAGAAACCAGTTTAATGTGTTACTTGGCATGTGTAACAATGCTATTCCACCCATAATCCCTATATATAAAAAAGTAAATTTATGCTTACCTGATAAATTAATTTCATTTACGATATGACGAGTCCACGGATTTCATCCTTACTTGTGGGATATTAACCTCCTGCTAACAGGAAGTGGCAAAGAGCACCACAACAGAGCTGTATATAGCAACTCCCTTCCCCTCCAGTCATTCGACCGAAGGTTTAGGAAGAGAAAAGGAAAGGCTAAAAAGGTGCAGAGGTGACTGAAGTTTACAAAAAATAAAACTGTCTTAAAGGACCAGTCAACACAGTAGATTTGCATAATCAACAAATGCAAGATAACATGACAATGCAATAGCACTTAGTCTGAACTTCAAATGAGTAGTAGATTTTTTTCTGACAATTTTAAAAGTTATGTCTTTTTCCACTCCCCCTGTACCATGTGACAGCCATCAGTCAATCACAAATGCATACACGTACCATGTGACAGCCATCAGCCATTCACAAATGCATACACACTTATTCTTGCACATGCTCAGTAGGAGCTGGTGACTGAAAAAGTTTAAATATAAAAAGACTGTGCACATTTAGTTAATGGAAGTAAATTGAAAAGTTGTTTAAAATGACATGCTCTATCTGAATAATGAAAGTTTGATTTTAATTGAGTGTCCCTTTAAAAAGAACAGGGTGGGCCGTGGACTCGTCATATCGTAAAATAAATTAATTTATCAGGTAAGCATAAATTTACTTTTCTTTTACAAAGATATGACGAGTCCACGGCTTTCATCCTTACTTGTGGGATACCAATACCAAAGCAATAGGACACGGATGAAAGGGAGGGACAAGACAGGAACCTAAACGGAAGACACCACTGCTTGAAGAACCTTTCTCCCAAAAACAGCCTCAGAAGAAGCAAAAGTATCACATTTGTAAAATTTGGAAAAAGTATGAAGGGATGACCAAGTCGCAGCCTTACAAATCTGTTCAACAGAAGCATCATTTTTAAAAGCCCAAGTGGAAGCCACCGCCCTAGTAGAATGAGCCGTAATTCTTTCAGGAGGCTGCTGTCCAGCAGTCTCATATGCTAGGTGGATGATACTTCTCAGCAAAAAAGAAAGAGAGGTAGCCGTAGCTTTCTGACCCCTACGCTTTCCAGAATAAACAATGAAGATGACTGACGGAAATCCTTGGTTGCCTGTAGGTAAAACTTCAAGGCACGGACCACGTCCAGATTATGTAACAGACGCTCCTTCTTGGAAGAAGGATTAGGACACAAGGAGGGAACAACAATTTCCTGATTAATGTTCTTATTTGAAACAACCTTAGGAAGAAATCCAGGTTTGGTACGTAAAACCACCTTATCAGAATGAAATATAAGATAAGGCGAATCACATTGTAATGCTGAAAGCTCAGAAACTCTTCGAGCAGAAGAAATAGCAACCAAAAACAGAACTTTCCAAGAAAACAATTTAATATCTATGGAATGCATGGGTTCAAACGGAACCCCTTGAAGAACTAAATTCACACTCCAGGGAGGAGCAATAGGTCTAAATACAGGCTTAAAGTGTCCATAAACATTCAAAATAATGTTATATAATTCTGCACATAGTGCAGAATTATATAACATGATATTAGCGCAATCTTTATAAAACAAAATTTCCCCTTTGAATTTTAAAAAATACCTGCTGTTTTACAGACCGCTCTCTGTGATCTGCTGAGCCGGTCTGTTTTTTTCAAACAGCGCATCGGGCCAGCTGTATAGTCACAGCCCGGCCAGACCGCGCCATAGCACTAAGTGCAGCTCGCTCCTGCTCTGTCAGAGCTGCACTTAGTGCTATGACGCGGTCGGGCCGGGCTGTGACTATACAGCTGGCCCGATGCGCTGTTTGAAAAAAACAGACCGGCTCAGCAGATCACAGAGAGCGGTCTGTAAAACAGCAGGTATTTTTTAAAATTCAAAGGGGAAATTTTGTTTTATAAAGATTGCGCTAATATCATGTTATATAATTCTGCACTATGTGCAGAATTATATAACATTATTTCTTTCATGTAATTAGCAAGAGTCCATGAGCTAGTGACGTATGGGATATACATTCCTACCAGGAGGGGCAAAGTTTCCCAAACCTCAAAATGCCTATAAATACACCCCTCACCACACCCACAATTCAGTTTTACAAACTTTGCCTCCGATGGAGGTGGTGAAGTAAGTTTGTGCTAGATTCTACGTTGATATGCGCTCCGCAGCAAGTTGGGGCCCGGTTTTCCTCTCAGCGTGCAGTGAATGTCAGAGGGATGTGAGGAGTATTGCCTATTTGAATGCAGTGATCTCCTTCTAAGGGGTCTATTTCATAGGTTCTCTGTTATCGGTCGTAGAGATTCATCTCTTACCTCCCTTTTCAGATCGACGATATACTCTTATATATACCATTACCTCTACTGATTCTCGTTTCAGTACTGGTTTGGCTATCTACTATATGTAGATGAGTGTCCTGGGGTAAGTAAGTCTTATTTTTTGTGACACTCCTAGCTATGGTTGGGCACTTTGTTTATAAAGTTCTAAATATATGTATTCAAACATTTATTTGCCTTGACTCAGAATGTTCAACTTTCCTTATTTTTCAGACAGTCAGTTTCATATTTGGGATAATGCATTTTAATTTAACATTTTTCTTACCTTAAAATTTGATTTTTTCCCTGTGGGCTGTTAGGCTCGCGGGGGCTGAAAATGCTTCATTTTATTGCGTCATTCTTGGCGCTGACTTTTTTGGCGCAAAAATTTCTATTTCCGTTTCCGGCGTCATACGTGTCGCCGGAAGTTGCGTCACTTTTTGACGTTATTTTGCGCCAAAAATGTCGGCGTTCCGGATGTGGCGTCATTTTTGGCGCCAAAAAGCATTTAGGCGCCAAATAATGTGGGCGTCTTATTTGGCGCGAAAAAATATGGGCGTCACTCTTGTCTCCACATTATTTAAGTCTCATTTTTTATTGCTTCTGGTTGCTAGAAGCTTGTTCTTTGGCATTTTTTCCCATTCCTGAAACTGTCATTTAAGGAATTTGATCAATTTTGCTTTATATATATGTTGTTTTTTCTCTTACATATTGCAAGATGTCTCACGTTGCATCTGAGTCAGAAGATACTACAGGAAAATCGCTGTCAAGTGCTGAATCTACCAAAGCTAAGTGTATCTGCTGTAAACTTTTGGTAGCTATTCCTCCAGCTGTTGTTTGTATTGATTGTCATGACAAACTTGTTAAAGCAGATAATATTTCCTTTAGTAAAGTACCATTGCCTGTTGCAGTTCCTTCAACATCTAAGGTGCAGAATGTTCCTGATAATATAAGAGATTTTGTTTCTGAATCCATAAAGAAGGCTCTGTCTGTTATTTCTCCTTCTAGTAAACATAAAAAATCTTTTAAAACTTCTCTCCCTACAGATGAATTTTTAACTGAACATCATCATTCTGATTCTGATGATTCTTCTGGTTCAGAGGATTCTGTCTCAGAGGTTGATGCTGATAAATCTTCATATTTATTTAAAATGGAATTTATTCGTTCTTTACTTAAAGAAGTCCTAATTGCTTTAGAAATAGAGGATTCTGGTCCTCTTGATACTAAATCTAAACGTTTAAATAAGGTTTTTAAAACTCCTGTAGTTATTCCAGAAGTTTTTCCTGTCCCTGATGCTATTTCTGCAGTAATTTCCAAAGAATGGGATAATTTGGGTAATTCATTTACTCCTTCTAAACGTTTTAAGCAATTATATCCTGTGCCGCCTGACAGATTAGAATTTTGGGACAAGATCCCTAAAGTTGATGGGGCTATTTCTACCCTTGCTAAACGTACTACTATTCCTACGTCAGATGGTACTTCGTTTAAGGATCCTCTAGATAGGAAAATGGAGTCCTTTCTAAGAAAAGCTTATCTGTGTTCAGGTAATCTTCTTAGACCTGCTATATCTTTGGCTGATGTTGCTGCAGCTTCAACTTTTTGGTTGGAAACTTTAGCGCAACAAGTAACACATCGTGATTCTCATGATATTATTATTCTTCTTCAACATGCTAATAATTTTATCTGTGATGCCATTTTTGATATTATCAGAGTTGATGTCAGGTTTATGTCTCTAGCTATTTTAGCTAGAAGAGCTTTATGGCTTAAAACTTGGAATGCTGATATGGCTTCTAAATCAACTTTACTTTCCATTTCTTTCCAGGGTAACAAATTATTTGGTTCTCAGTTGGATTCCATTATTTCAACTGTTACTGGTGGGAAAGGAACTTTTTTACCACAGGATAAAAAATCTAAAAGGTAAAAACAGGGCTAATAATCGTTTTCGTTCCTTTCGTTTCAACAAAGAACAAAAGCCTGATCCTTCATCCTCAGGAGCAGTTTCAGTTTGGAGACCATCTCCAGTCTGGAATAAATCCAAGCCAGCTAGAAAGGCAAAGCCTGCTTCTAAGTCCACATGAAGGTGCGGCCCTCATTCCAGCTCAGCTGGTAGGGGGCAGGTTACGTTTTTTCAAAGAAATTTGGGTCAATTCTGTTCACAATCTTTGGATTCAGAGCATTGTTTCAGAAGGGTACAGAATTTGTTTCAAGTTGAGACCTCCTGCAAAGAGATTTTTTCTTTCCCGTGTCCCAGTAAATCCAGTAAAAGCTCAAGCATTTCTGAAATGTGTTTCAGATCTAGAGTTGACTGGAGTAATTATGCCAGTTCCAGTTTCGGAACAGGGGATGGGGTTTTATTCAAATCTCTTCATTGTACCAAAGAAGGAGAATTCCTTCAGACCAGTTCTGGATCTAAAAATATTGAATCGTTATGTAAGGATACCAACGTTCAAGATGGTAACTGTAAGGACTATCTTACCTTTTGTTCAGCAAGGGAATTATATGTCCACAATAGATTTACAGGATGCATATCTTCATATTCCGATTCATCCAGATCACTTTCAGTTTCTGAGATTCTCTTTCCTAGACAAGCATTACCAGTTTGTGGCTCTGCCGTTTGGCCTAGCTACAGCTCCAAGAATTTTTACAAAGGTTCTCGGTGCCCTGCTGTCTGTAATCAGAGAACAGGGTATTGTGGTATTTCCTTATTTGGACGATATCTTGGTACTTGCTCAGTCTTTACATTTAGCAGAATCTCATACGAATCGACTTGTGTTGTTTCTTCAAGATCATGGTTGGAGGATCAATTTACCAAAAAGTTCTTTGATTCCTCAGACAAAGGTAACCTTTCTGGGTTTCCAGATGGATTCAGTGTCCATGACTCTGTCTTTAACAGACAAGAGACGTTTAAAATTGATTACAGCTTGTCGAAACCTTCAGTCACAATCATTCCCTTCGGTAGCCTTATGCATGGAAATTCTAGGTCTTATGACTGCTGCATCGGACGCGATCCCCTTTGCTCGTTTTCACATGCGACCTCTTCAGCTCTGTATGCTGAAGCAATGGTGCAAGGATTACACAAAGATATCTCAATTAATATCTTTAAAACCGATTGTTCGACACTCTCTAACATGGTGGACAGATCACCATTGTTTAATTCAGGGGGCTTCTTTTGTGCTTCCGACCTGGACTGTAATTTCAACAGATGCAAGTCCCACAGGTTGGGGAGCTGTGTGGGGATCTCTGACGGCACAAGGAGTTTGGGAATCTCAGGAGGTGAGATTACCGATCAATATTTTGGAACTCCGTGCAATTTTCAGAGCTCTTCAGTTTTGGCTTCTTCTGAAGAGAGAATCGTTCATTTGTTTTCAGACAGACAATGTTACAACTGTGGCATACATCAATCATCAAGGAGGGACTCACAGTCCTCTGGCTATGAAAGAAGTATCTCGAATTTTGGTTTGGGCGGAATCCAGCTCCTGTCTAATCTCTGCGGTTCATATTCCAGGTGTAGACAATTGGGAAGCGGATTATCTCAGTCGCCAAACGTTGCATCCGGGCGAATGGTCTCTTCACCCAGAGGTATTTCTTCAGATTGTTCAAATGTGGGAACTTCCAGAAATAGATCTGATGGCGTCCCATCTAAACAAGAAACTTCCCAGGTATCTGTCCAGATCCCGGGATCCTCAGGCGGAGGCAGTGGATGCATTATCACTTCCCTGGAAGTATCATCCTGCCTATATCTTTCCGCCTCTAGTTCTTCTTCCAAGAGTAATCTCCAAGATTCTGAAGGAATGCTCGTTTGTTCTGCTGGTAGCTCCGGCATGGCCTCACAGGTTTTGGTATGCGGATCTTGTCCGGATGGCCTCTTGCCAACCGTGGACTCTTCCGTTAAGACCAGACCTTCTGTCACAAGGTCCTTTTTTCCATCAGGATCTGAAATCCTTAAATTTAAAGGTATGGAGATTGAACGCTTGATTCTTGGTCAAAGAGGTTTCTCTGACTCTGTGATTAATACTATGTTACAGGCTCGTAAATCTGTATCTCGAGAGATATATTATAGAGTCTGGAAGACTTATATTTCTTGGTGTCTTTCTCATCATTTTTCCTGGCATTCTTTTAGAATACCGAGAATTTTACAGTTCCTTCAGGATGGTTTAGATAAGGGTTTGTCCGCAAGTTCTTTGAAAGGACAAATCTCTGCTCTTTCTGTTCTTTTTCACAGAAAGATTGCTATTCTTCCTGATATTCATTGTTTTGTACAAGCTTTGGTTCGTATAAAACCTGTCATTAAGTCAATTTCTCCTCCTTGGAGTTTGAATTTGGTTCTGGGAGCTCTTCAAGCTCCTCCGTTTGAACCTATGCATTCATTGGACATTAAATTACTTTCTTGGAAAGTTTTGTTCCTTTTGGCCATCTCTTCTGCCAGAAGAGTTTCTGAATTATCTGCTCTTTCTTGTGAGTCTCCTTTTCTGATTTTTCATCAGGATAAGGCGGTGTTGCGAACTTCTTTTGAATTTTTACCTAAAGTTGTAAATTCCAACAACATTAGTAGAGAAATTGTGGTTCCTTCATTATGTCCTAATCCTAAGAATTCTAAGGAGAAATCATTGCATTCTTTGGATGTAGTTAGAGCTTTGAAATATTATGTTGAAGCTACGAAATCTTTTCGTAAGACTTCTAGTCTATTTGTTATCTTTTCCGGTTCTAGAAAAGGCCAGAAAGCTTCTGCCATTTCTTTGGCATCTTGGTTGAAATCTTTAATTCATCTTGCCTATGTTGAGTCGGGTAAAACTCCGCCTCAGAGAATTACAGCTCATTCTACTAGGTCAGTTTCTACTTCCTGGGCGTTTAGGAATGAAGCTTCGGTTGAGCAGATCTGCAAAGCAGCGACTTGGTCCTCTTTGCATACTTTTACTAAATTCTACCATTTTGATGTATTTTCTTCTTCTGAAGCAGTTTTTGGTAGAAAAGTACTTCAGGCAGCGGTTTCAGTTTGAATCTTCTGCTTATGTTTTTCGTTAAACTTTATTTTGGGTGTGGATTATTTTCAGCAGGAATTGGCTGTCTTTATTTTATCCCTCCCTCTCTAGTGACTCTTGTGTGGAGATCCACTTCTTGGGTAGTCATTATCCCATACGTCACTAGCTCATGGACTCTTGCTAATTACATGAAAGAAAACATAATTTATGTAAGAAGTTACCTGATAAATTCATTTCTTTCATATTAGCAAGAGTCCATGAGGCCCGCCCTTTTTTTGTGGTGGTTATGATTTTGTATAAAGCACAATTATTCCAATTCCTTATTTTATATGCTTTCGCACTTTTTTATCACCCCACTTCTTGGCTATTCGTTAAACTGAATTGTGGGTGTGGTGAGGGGTGTATTTATAGGCATTTTGAGGTTTGGGAAACTTTGCCCCTCCTGGTAGGAATGTATATCCCATACGTCACTAGCTCATGGACTCTTGCTAATATGAAAGAAATGAATTTATCAGGTAAGTTCTTACATAAATTATGTTTTTTAAGGTTTACTGTCTAACTTTAATTCTAGTTAAAGCCTGACAAACAGACTGAACATCCGGCATATTTGCCAAACGTTTGTGAAGCAAAATTGACAAAGCAGAAATCTGTCCTTTTAAAGAATTTGCTGATAATCCTTTCTCCAATCCTTCTTGGAGAAAAGACAGAATCCTAGGAATCCTAGTTTTACTCCATGAGTAACCCTTGGATTCACACCAATAAAGATATAATTACGCCATATCTTATGATAGATTTTTCTAGTAACAGGCTTTCTAGCCTGTATCAAAGTATCAATGACCGAATCAGAGAATCTTCGCTTAGATAGAATCAAGCGTTCAATCTCCAAGCAGTCAGCTGCAGAGAAATTAGATTTGGATGTTGGAAAGGTCCTTGAATGAGAAGATCCAGTCTCAAAGGAAGTTTCCACAGTGGCAGAGAGGACATGTCCACTAGATCGGCATTCCAAGTCCTGCGTGGCCATGCAGGCGCTATCAGGATTACTGAAGCTCTCTCCTGTTTGATTCGAGCAATCATGCGTGGAAGGAGAGGAAATGGTGGAAACACATAAGCTAGGCTGAACTTCCAAGGCACTGCCAGGGCATCTATCAGTTCGGCCTGTGGATCCCTTGACCTGGATCCGTATCTTGGGAGCTTGGCATTCTGTCGAGATGCCATTAGATCCAACTCTGGTCTGCCCCATCTGAGAATCAGTGAGGCAAATACCGCCGGATGGAGTTCCCACTCCCCGGGATGAAAAGTCTGACGACTTAGAAAATCTGCTTCCCAATTTTCTACTCCTGGGATGTAGATTGCTGACAGATAACAAGATTGAGTCTCCGCCCATCAGATTATCTTGGATACTTCTATCATCGCTAAGGAACTCCTTGTTCCCCCCTGATGATTGATATATGCCACAGTCGTGATGTTGTCCGACTGGAACCTGATGAATTTGGCCGAAGCCAACTGAGGCCACGCCTGAAGCGCATTGAATATTGCTCTCAGTTCCAGAATATTGATTGGAAGTAGAGACTCCACCCGAGTCCAAACACCCTGAGCCTTTAGGGAATTCCAGACTGCACCCCAGAAGGCTGGCATCCGTTGTCACTATCACCCACGAGGGTCTGCGGAAACAAGTCCCCTGGGACAGATGATCCGGCGACAACCACCAAAGAAGAGAGAGTCTCTGGTCTCTTGATCCAGATTTATCTAAGGAGATAAATTTGCATAATCCCCATTCCACTGTCTGAGCATGCACAGCTGCAGTGGTCTGAGATGAAAGCGGGCAAACAGAATTATATCCATTGCCGCTACCAATAATCCAATGACTTCCATGCACTGAGCCACTGATGGCCGATGAATGGACTGAAGTGCTCGGCAAGTATTCAGAATCTTTGTCTTTCTGACCTCTGTTAGAAATATTTACATGTCTACCGAGTCTATAAGGCCATTTCAGTACAAGAGGTAGACGACGTAAGTGGGGGTTCCACAATGGCTTCTAAACACATAGAACAATTAGTATCCTCAATGTCAGACATGTTGAACAGACTAACAATAATCTTAAAAGTTGTTAAACACTTTCAACAATTTTTTTCAAAAAATGTACTGCGCCTTTAAAAAATAAAAAGAGTACAATTTTTCCAAAACTGTTTATAAAAGCTAAATAACGAAATCCGATTAGAAAAACATGTTTAATGTGCCCAAAAATTATTGCACCTAAGAGCAATAGGCAAAATTTACTTTTACAGGAGATTTATAGTAGAAAAAACAATTTGTTTGACAAAATGACCCCTGCACCTCGCCACAGCTCTGCTGTGCAGCCTACCTGCCCTTAAAGTACTGGAAAAACGACTCTACCACGAACCAGTCATCAGAGCATAAGTTTAGGCCTAACCGGAGCTCATGCCTGTTGCCTTCTGAGTCAAAGTATACTGCGCGTCAGAGCGAGCGAAAAATAGGCCCCGCCCATCAAGGACGATCAACAAACTAATCCGCAACACCGCATAGGAAGCGGAGAGGAAAAAAAGACCATGTGGTCCCCCAAGAAACAGCCTTGTAATGCTGCAGCCTTTGTCATAACACACAATAAAGATAATGAGCTGCCTCTCCCAGTGTCCCTTACAAACACCCAATATGTCAAATGAAAAATGTTTAGTAAAGGATTTAAAGTAACACCCCTTTTTTTTTTTTTTTAAACCAGGTCTACTTTAACCCCTTTTTTTAGCAAAGAATAAAATGTCAGCCATTCTTATATAACAGGTCTCCTCAGAAAAAAGACTGAACATACCTCAATGCTTATAGCATGCAGCTGTTCTCCACTCTGAAGATTTCTCTTACACTACCTTTAGCACTCTGTGGGAACCAAAGTGGATCTTAGTTACGTCTGCTAAGATCATCAACCTCAGGGCAGAAAACTTCTTCCATATCCCCCTGAGGAAAATAGTACACACCGGTACCATTTAAAAAATAAAAAAAACTTCTTGATTGAAGAAACTAAAACTAACACCTCACTTTACTTCTTCCTAGTATAACACAGGCAAAGAGAATGACTGGAGGTGGAGGGGAAGGGAGGGGCTATAAATACAGCTCTGCTGTGGTGCTCTTTGCCACTTCCTGTTAGCAGGAGGTTAATATCCCACAAGTAAGGATGAAATCCGTGGACTCGTCATATCTTTGTAAAAGAAATATTTATACCCATGTTTCATCAGCAAAAAGGTAATATGTTCCTTGGCATGTGTAACCATGATATTCCACCCATAATACCCATGTAGAAAAATAATTATACACATTTTCCTATCAGAAACAGGTCAAATATGTTCCTTGGCATGTGTAACCATGATATTCCACCCATAATCCCGAAATAAAAAAATAATTATAATCATATTCTTATCAGAAACAGGTAAAATATGTTCCTTGGCATGTGTAACCATGACATTGCAACCAAAATCCATATGTAGAAATATTATACCCATTTTCTTATCAGAAACAGGTCAAATATGTTACTTAGCATGCGTAAGCATAATCCCCACATATAAAAATATTTATAAAACTTTTCAATAAGGAAAGGGTCAAATATGTTCCTTGGCATGTGTAACCATTATATTTCACCCATAATCCCCATATCTAAAAATATTTTTAACCATATTCTTATTAGAAACAGGTGAAATGTGTTCCTTGGTATGCTTAACCATGATATTGCACCCATAATCCCCACATATAAAAATATGTATACCCATATTCTTATGGGTACCAAGTCAAATATATTACTTGGCATGTGTAGCCAAGCTATCCCACCCATAATTCCCATGTAGAAAAAATAATTATCCCCTTAATGACAACTGACGTACCAGGTACATCATGCAAAAACTAACAGTTAATGACAATAGACATACCTGGTACGTCAGTTGTCTAACAGAGTGCTGGAAGCGATCGCAATCGCTTCCAGCAGCTCTGAGGGTATTTCAGTGATGCCTCGATATGGAGGCATCCTGCAATACCCCTTTACAAGCCTCCGACGCAGAGAGAGACAATCTGTGGCCCTCTCTGCACCGGTAGCGATGGTGCCGTTGTCTGGGTGGGAGCGCGCGTGCATGTGCGTGCATGGGGCGCGCGGGCGTGTGCACGGGGCGCGCGTGCACGTGCGCGCATTAGCCACACTGACACCAATGAGGGCAGAAAGGGAGAAAAAAGTAAAAATAAATAAATAAATAAATATAAAAGGATCTGGAAGGGGAGGGGTGGGGGTATTGTGGGGGGGGGGCTGCTACACTACTTTGTTTTTTGGGGCCAAACTGGGTACTGGCAGACAGCTGCCAGTACCCAAGATGGCGGTAATTAGGTAGGGGAGAGGGTTAGAGAGCTGGAGGGGGGGGTCAGGAGGTTGGGGCTAAGGCAGGGGTCCATCACAGCTAAAATATTTTATTATTTTTATTTAAAAACAAACAAACAAAAAAAAAACCTCTTTTATTTAGTACTGGCAGACTTTCTGCCAGTACGGAACAATTGTGGGGTGGGGGAGGGAAGAGAGCTGTTTGGGAGGGATCAGGGGGTGGGATGTGTCAGGTGGGAGGCTGATCTCTAAAATTAACCCTGCAAGCTCCCTACAAGCTACCCAATTTAACCCCTTCACTGCTGGGCATAACTCACGTGTGGTGCGCAGTAGCATTTAGCGGCCGTCTAATTACCAAAAAGCAACGCTAAAGCCATATAAGTCTGCTATTTCTGAACAAAGGTGATCCCATAGAAGCTTTTACAACAATGTCTGCCATAAAAGCACAAGCTGTTTGTAAATAATTTCAGTGAGAAACCTAAAATTGTGAAAAATGTAAAGTGTTTTTTTTTTTTTTATTTGCTCGCATTTGTCGGTGAAATGGTGGCATAAAATATACCAAAATGGGCCTAGATCAATACTTGGGGTTGTCTACTACACTACACTAAAGCTAAAATTAACCCTACAAGCTCCCTAATTAACCCCTTCACTCCTGGGCATAAAACACGTGTGGTGCGCAGCGGCATTTAGCGGCCTTCTAATTACCAAAAAGCAACCCCAAAGCCATATAAGTCTGTTATTTCTGAAAAAAGGGGATCCCACAGAAGCATTTACAACCATTTGTGCCATAATTGCAGAAGCTGTTTGTAAATAATTTCAGTGGGAAACCTAAAGTTTGTGACAAAATTTGTGAAAAAGTGAACTTTTTTTTTATTTTTATTTTTTTTTATAGCATTTGGCGGTGAAATGGTGGCATGAAATATACCAAAATGGGCCTAGATCAATACTTTGGGTTGTCTTCTAAAAAAAAATATATACATGTCAAGGGATATTCAGGTATTCCTGACAGATATCTGGGTTCCAATGTAACTAGCGCTAATTTTGAAAAAAAAAGTGGTTTGGAAATAGCAAAGTGCTACTTGTACTTATTGCCCTATAACTTGCAAAAAAAGCAAAGAACATGTAAACATTGGGTATTTCTAAACTCAGGACAAAATTTAGAAACTGTTTAGCATGGGTGTTTTTTGGTGGTTTTAGATGTGATTTTGGGGGTCATAGTTAGAAAAAGTGTATTTTTTTCCATTTTTTCCTCATATTTTATATATTATTTTTTTAGTAAATTATAAGATATGATGAAAATAATGGTATTTTTAGAAAGTCCATTTAATGGCGAGAAAAACGGTATATAATATGTGTGGGTACAGTAAATGAGTAAGCGGAAAATTACAGCTAAACACAAACACTGCAGAAATGTAAAAATAGCCATTGTCATTAAGGGTAAGAAAATTTAAAAATGATCCGGTCATTAAGGGGTTATACCCATATTCCTTTCAGAAACAGGTTAAATATCTTCCTTGGCATGTGTTACTATGATATTCCACCCATAATCCCGAGGTAGAAAATAATTAAACCCATATTCCTATCAGAAAATATCAAATATGTTCCCTGGCATGTGTAACCGTGATATTGCACCCATAATCCCCATATCTAAAAATATTTTTAACCATATTCTTATCAGTAACAGGTGAAATGTGTTCCTTGGTATGTTTAACCATGATATTGCACCCATAATCCCCATGTATAAAAATAATTATAACCACATACTTAGCAGAAATAAAACAAATACTTTCCTTGGCATGTGTAACCCATACTTCCCATGTTTAAAACATATTCCCAGTTTCCTATCAAAACAGATACATACATGTACTATATTAAATCAGCTATCTAGTCCTACAAAAGTATTGACTAATTTCTATATAATTTAATATGATTCCATTATACAACTATATTTATATCAGTAAGTGAATAGTTAAACATTTGCAACTACTTTATGCAACTTAGTATCAAGCACTGCAGAAAAGAACATATTTTGAGTTACTTACAAGAGTCATTACTATGAATGTGTGTAAAAAGTATACTGACACCTATTGATAGTGTTAAGTATTGCAGCCCATCATCCCAATATGCTGTTTAGTATGTCCCACAAACAAATTAGCTTCTTTTTTTTTTATTGCTTCTCCGTCTGAATCAATATAGTTTAATTTTCACTTTAATAACTGTCTATTTATTTATTTCAAATAAGCTATATTTTTAGATGCATGAAAGGGAAAAAAAGAGCAATGGCTACTTTATCCAAAGGCTGTTATATTTCACTATGTTTTAATGATGCATATTCGTAAATACAGCATACACGAACATTTCACAATTACCCTTGATCCTGTTCATAAGGTTCACTGCATAGCTTCATACATATTGATAAAAGAAAATAATCTGTTCACAGGATTAACTCAAAAGACACCCTAGGACGTCACCTGTCAGAAACGCAGTATAGCTCCACGAGGGAATAACTCTGGATATCATAGAATCTCCAACCTCTGCGCCTTTTAACTTGACCACTTCTGGAAGACTCGAGATCAGATCCTCCCCAAGAGCGACCTGCCCGAAACCCTTATACCCAAATCCAAACCACAACATGAGGACAGATAGAGGTACAAGAGTAAAGGCCGCAAATCCACGGTCTCTACTAATTCAGGATGCGTCTTCCCCCTGCTTGTTACAATTAACTACTAGCTACTCCGAAAGCACAGAGACGGTTAGCTCCCCCTACCGGTCAGAAACATACACAGCCAAAAAGTTAGATACTGTAAACCGATTATTTAAAAGCACAGTCAAGTAAATATGTGATGTAATTCATTTTCACAAAAGTATTTTGTTCTTTTACGCTTGTTGAAATATAGATCCCATCTTTAAAATAGCAAAATTCCCCAGTTAGCACGGGTTCTTAAAATTAATGTAATTTTATATAATATAAACACCTGTTATGCATTGCTTGAGTAATTCAATAGCTACTGAGTTTCTTAGAAGAGTATTTTTTTTTATGAGAAAAACTTTTTTAAAGAAACTGACTGGTGATATATTACACACTATTCTCATAATATCTGTTTTGTCTCATCAATGCAATGTTCAGACAAAAGAATCAGACTAATAAAATAATATTTCCTAGTCTTTAAAGGTACAGTGTAGTAAAAACTTTCTAATTTACTTTTATCATCAAATTTGCTTTCTTCTTTTTTTATTCTTTTTTGAAAGCTAAATCTAAGTAGGCTCATATGCTAATTTCTAAGCCCTTGAAGCCGCCTCTTTGACAGTTTTTCACAGAAGCTATTAGTTCATGTGTACCATATAGATCCTGGTTTCTCAACAGCCGGGCCGTGGCCCAGTACCGGGCCGTGATAGCCCTGCTGGTGGGCCCCGACCTGTCATGCCCCCACTGCACACTCTTACCCCACTGCACACCAGGGGTAGACTGATACCAATCAAGGCCCCCAGGAACACTGTCTCACACTGACCAAAATGTATTCCAGAGCCAGGACCCCCAACATTAAGGTAAAGAGAAAGGGCACCCATCCTCCAGGGCCAGACCCCACACTCCATGGCCCTTACAGCAACAGACCCCTGCCAGTGCCCCCACTAAACCCATACTTTTTTTTGCTTATTTACTGATAGGGCAACTGAAAACTCCAGCTTAAGGAATGCACCAGGATCTGTGGAGATGCTATTTGTGGCCCCCCCTACTTGCTGGTCCCTCTATTTGCTTGGCTGATCAGCCCACCCCTGCTGCTCACTATATATATATATGTATATATATACATATATATATATATATATATATATATATATATATATATATATATATATATATATATATATATATAAAAACTACCGGGCCCTGGACATGTCTAGCTAAAATTTACCGGGCCTTGAGGTCACTTTGGTTGAGAACCACTGATATAGATAACATTGTGTTCCTTCACTCCCGTGGAGTTATTTAGCACTGATTGGCTCAAATGCAAGTCTGTCAAAATAACTGAAATAAAGCCCTTGGATAGCACTTACTGATAGGTGGGTACATTTAGCCACCAATCAGCAAGCTCTACCCAGGTGCTGAGCCAAAAATGGGCTGACTCCTTAGCTTAGATTCCTGCTTTTTCAAGTAAAGATAGCAAGAGAACGAAGACAAATTGATTATCGGAGTAAATTTTAAAGTTGCTTAAAATTGTACGCTCTATCTGACTTATGAAAGAAAAAAATCGGTTTAGTATCCCTTTAACCTATACAGTGGCAGACCTAATGAACAGTGTGACCTGGTGCAAGATTTTTCTTTTTGCCCCCCCCCCCCCTAAAAAAAGGTAACTTAATAATGCATCTGCATACCCACAGATGCAAACACACACACATATACGCTCACATGGATATACACAAACACACATATATTATAATTATTTAGTTTTTCATAAAATTCTTAGTAGCTGTTAACAGTGGCGTAGCGTGGGGGGGGCCACAGGGGCGGTTGCCCCGGGCGCAAAATTCTGAGGGGCGCAAAATGCTTGGCTCCCAGCCTCCCCAGTCCCCACCATCTCAAGACAGTAGACAGTCACAGTCCCAATCCCAGCGGCGCTACAGGGAGGCTAAAAAATCTGACAGGCGCCTGCACCCAGCCGTTCTGTCTCTCAAGTGAACTGTCTACTACTCTGAAGTCAAGACATGCTGTGTAATGATTTAATTATCATAATTTTATGAGTGTAATCCTATCCAACCGTTACCTGCTGCTAGACTAGTGTTTACGCCACTAGTTAGCACGGTCCACTCCCACTCCCAGCGCACATGTCAGGAGGGAGGAAGAGGTCAGAGCAGCAGAGCCAGAGTGGAGTCAAGCTGACTAGCACACTGCGCCCGCAATGATAAGGTAAGTAGTGTCAACAAAAATTACCAAACTCATCACCGGGTCCGTATCAGAACCAGACCACCAGTGCCACTGCCAGCCAGAATTATAATTAAATTATTATAGCCCCTGTTTTTGCCTGGGCCCTGGGGAATAGGGATTGGAAATGGCAACACACGCAAAATGCAGCTTAGCATCTATCGTTACCCAGGTGACGTTGCAGGGCCAGCCAGCCAAGTTCCAAAGGACCCAGAGTCACTCTGAGCCAGCCAGCCAAATTCCAACTTCCAAAGGACCCAGAGTCTGAGCCAGCCAGCATGCCAGAGTGTGAGAGTGATCTATGCTGCTTTAAAGTGAAAGCTGGTTATTTTATTTCAAATTCATTTTTAACCTGGGTAAAATAAAAAATACAAGATGTAGATGATCTACATCTTGTATGTTTTACCCAGGTTAAAAATGAATTTGAAAATAATAACCAGCTTTCACTTTAAAGCAGCATAGATCACTCTCACACTCTGGCATGCTGGCTCAGATGTATTTTAAAAATGAAATCCCATGTTTAAATATTAAACCATAAAAAATGTAATTGTTAAGTTTTATATAATGTACTTACTTAATGTATATAATAAAGTAATGGCTGCCTGCAACCATAATGAGTCCTAATTTTTAAGGATGAATGTAGAGTTTACAATTCTATATATAGTATATATTCTTGTTGTTAAAAATAAAGCTTTGTTTGTTTTAAAACAAAAACCTGTCTCCTAAGTTGTTGAGCTGGCTCCTAGATTCAAAGCAAATTTGCCAATCCCTACTGTACTGGTGGAAGAGACTCAGTCAGTGCTAATGGGTTAGGGGGCGCAATTCTTGCCTTGCCCTGGGCGCTGACAAGCCACGCTACGCCACTGGCTGTTAATAAAATTATTATTATAAAAACACACACACATTTATTTATTTACATACACAATCATATACACACACATTCATAAACACACAGAGATTATATATATCATTTTTATCATTTGTTTCAGATTGCACCTATTATATGTAGATATGAGGAAGAGAGTATTAGCACACACAAAAATTAACAGATATTCTTAAAGTAAAGGTCAATTCTGATGAATTGGTGCCCGGTTTTCAATAATCCTATTAAAAACATGGGCACTTTAATTCATCAAAATTGACATTTTACTAGTTTTCTTTAAATACTTACCTTTTAATCTTCACAACCGCTCCAGCGATTCCCCTAGCCGTCGGAAGCCTCTTCATACATCAGAAATTACAAATCCAGCTTCCTCCAATCACGGCTTCCCCCCCCCCCCCGGGGATTCTTGGCCTGAGGCTACACCGTGATTGGAGGAAGCCGGATTCGTCATTTTGGACCCGCAAAGAGGGCTTGCGACGGGTGGAGGAAGCGCTGCAGCGTATGTCAGGATTAAAAGGTAAGTATTTGAAGAAAACAAGTGAAATGTCAATTTTGATGTATTAAAGTGCCCTTGTTTTTAATAGGATTATTAAAAACCAGGCACCAATTCATCAGAATTGATCTTCACTTTAAGGGAAATAAAAGTGAGGAAATTGCAGCCCAAACTAAAATTCACATGTATGCATTTTGGATTTAAATGTAAGCATTTAAAACATACAGTAACAGCCTTCACTAGAAGCATGTACGTACTGGCTTCTAATAATCTGATCTAATGTTTGTCTGGAATGTCCCCTTAAAGGAACAATGCATTAATGCAAGCAGCTAATAATAATTATTTGCATTTAAAGCAGCTTCAATAAATACCTTTATAAATAAGCTGGGTTCTCTCTCATCCCCACTGGGAGGTTGATCTCTACTGCTATCTCTTGTTTACAATATTTTTCTTAAGACAATACTGCAATTTCTTTCATGTAATTGGCAAGAGTCCATGAGCTAGTGACGCATGGGATATACATTCCTACCAGGAGGGGCAAAGTTTCCCAAACCTCAAAATGTCTATAAATACACCCCTCACCACACCCACAATTCAGTTTTACAAACTTTGCCTCCTATGGAGGTGGTGAAGTAAGTTTGTGCTAAGATTTCTATGTTGATATGCGCTTCGCAGCAGGCTGAAGCCCGGTTCCTCTCAGAGTGCAGTGAATGACAGAGGGATGTGAAGGGAGTATTGCCTATTGAATACAATGGTCATCCTAATGGGGATCTATTTCATAGGTTCTCTGTTATCGGTCGTAGAGATTCATCTCCTACCTCCCTTTTCAGATCGACGATATACTCTTATATACCATTACCTCTACTGATTCTCGTTTCAGTACTGGTTTGGCTATCTACTTTATGTAGATGAGTATCTTTTGGTAAGTATGTTTTCTTTTATTTAAGACACTCTCAGCTATGGTTTGGCACTTTATATGTAAAGTTCTAAATATATGTTTTGTACTTATATTTGCCATGATTCAGGTTAATCAGTATATTTCCTTTAGTTTCATTTTGGGAAATGCATATTAAAAAAAATAAAAAAATTCTTACCTGAAATTTTCAAATTGACTCTCTTTTCTAAATTGCGGGCTTTTAGGCTCACAGGAGCGCAAAATGCTATAATTTCTTCTGTTATGTGTGATCAGTCCACGGGTCATCATTACTTCTGGGATATTATCTGCTCCCCTACAGGAAGTGCAAGAGGATTCACCCAGCAGAGTTGCTATATAGCTCCTCCCCTCTACGTCACCCCCAGTCATTCTCTTGCACCCAAAGACTAGATAGGAGGTGTGAGAGGACTATGGTGATTATACTTAGTTTTTATAACTTCAATCAAAAGTTTGTTATTTTACAATAGCACCGGAGCGTGTTATTACTTCTCTGGCAGAGTTTGAAGAAGAATCTACCAGAGTTTTTCTTATGATTTTAACCGGAGTAGTTAAGATCATATTGCTGTTTCTCGGCCATCTGAGGGAGGTAAAAGCTTCAGATCAGGGGACAGCGGGCAGTTGAATCTGCATTGAGGTATGTAGCAGTTTTTATTTTCTGAATGGAATTGATGAGAAAATCCTGCTATACCGTTATAATGACATGTATGTATACTCTACACTTCAGTATTCTGGGGATGGTATTTCACCGGAATTACTCTGTAAAAGTACATTAAACCTTTTAATAGGTATTTAATTCATGTTAAACGTTTTTGCTGGAATGTAGAATCGTTTGCATTTCTGAGGTACTGAGTGAATAAATATTTGGGCATTATTTTTCCACTTGGCAGTTTGCTTGTTTTGCTTATGACAGTTTCGTTTCTCTCTCACTGCTGTGTGTGAGGGGGAGGGGCCGTTTTTGGCGCTCTTTGCTACGCATCAAAAAATTTCCAGTCAGTTACACTTGTATTTTCTGCATGATCCGGTTCATCTCTAACAGAACTCAGGGGTCTTCAAACTTCTTTGAAGGGAGGTAGATTCTCTCAGCAGAGCTGTGAGATTTATGTAGTGACTGTGTTTTAAAACGTTGCTCTGTGATTTTTATGTTTAAAATTTAATTAGTGTTGCTTTACTAATGGGAACAAACCTTTGCTAACAAGTTGTGTTGTTTTTAAAGAGTGATGCTATAACTGTTTTTCAGTTCATTATTTCAACTGTCATTTAATCGTTAGTGCTTCTTTGAGGCACAGTACGTTTTTGTTAAATAAGATTGTAACCAAGTTGCATGTTTATTGCTAGTGTGTTAAACATGTCTGATTCAGAGGAAGATACCTGTGTCATTTGTTCCAATGCCAAGGTGGAGCCCAATAGAAATTTATGTACTAACTGTATTGATGCTACTTTAAATAAAAGCCAATCTGTACAAATTGAACAAATTTCACCAAACAGCGAGGGGAGAGTTATGCCGTCTAACTCGCCTCACGTGTCAGTACCTGCGTCTCCCGCCCGGGAGGTGCGTGATATTATGGCGCCTAGTACATCTGGGCAGCCATTACAGATAACATTACAAGATATGGCTACTGTTATGACTGAAGTTTTGGCTAAGTTACCAGAACTAAGAGGCAAGCGTGATCACTCTGGGGTGAGAACAGAGTGCGCTGATAATTCTAGGGCCATGTCTGATACTGCGTCACAGCTTGCAGAGCATGAGGACGGAGAGCTTCATTCTGTAGGTGACGGTTCTGATCCAAGCAGATTGGATTCAGATATTTCAAATTTTAAATTTAAATTGGAAAACCTCCGTGTATTACTAGGGGAGGTCTTAGCGGCTCTTAACGATTGTAACACTGTTGCAATACCAGAGAAAATGTGTAGGTTGGATAAATACTTTGCGGTACCGGCGAGTACTGACGTTTTTCCTATACCTAAGAGATTAACTGAAATTGTTACTAAGGAGTGGGATAGACCCGGTGTGCCGTTCTCACCCCCTCCAATATTTAGAAAGATGTTTCCAATAGACGCCACCACACGGGACTTATGGCAAACGGTCCCTAAGGTGGAGGGAGCAGTTTCTACTTTAGCTAAGCGCACCACTATCCCGGTGGAGGATAGCTGTGCTTTTTCAGATCCTATGGATAAAAAATTAGAGGGTTACCTTAAGAAAATGTTTGTTCAACAAGGTTTTATATTGCAACCCCTTGCATGCATCGCGCCGATTACGGCTGCGGCAGCATTTTGGATTGAGTCTCTGGAAGAGAACCTTAGTTCCGCTACGCTGGACGACATTACGGACAGGCTTAGAGTCCTTAAACTAGCTAATTCATTCATTTCGGAGGCCGTAGTACATTTAACCAAACTTACGGCTAAGAATTCAGGATTCGCCATTCAGGCACGTAGGGCGCTGTGGCTAAAATCCTGGTCGGCTGATGTAACTTCTAAGTCCAAATTACTTAATATACCTTTCAAGGGGCAAACTTTATTTGGGCCCGGTTTGAAAGAAATTATCGCTGACATTACAGGAGGTAAGGGCCACGCTCTACCTCAAGACAAAGCCAAAGCTAAGGCTAGACAGTCTAATTTTCGTCCCTTTCGGAATTTCAAAGCAGGTGCAGCATCAACTTCCACTGCACCAAAACAGGAAGGAGCTGTTGCTCGTTACAGACAAGGCTGGAAACCTAACCAGTCCTGGAATAAGGGCAAGCAGGCCAGAAAACCTGCTGCTGCCCCTAAGACAGCATGAACCGAGGGCCCCCGATCCGGGACCGGATCTAGTGGGGGGCAGACTCTCTCTCTTCGCCCAGGCTTGGGCAAGAGATGTCCAGGATCCCTGGGCGCTAGAGATCATATCTCAGGGATACCTTCTAGACTTCAAATTATCTCCCCCACGAGGGAGTTTTCATCTGTCAAGGTTGTCAACAAACCAAATAAAGAAAGACGCGTTTCTACGCTGTGTACAAGATCTATTATTAATGGGAGTGATCCATCCGGTTCCGCGGTCGGAACAAGGACAAGGGTTTTACTCAAACCTGTTTGTGGTTCCCAAAAAAGAGGGAACTTTCAGGCCAATCTTGGATTTAAAGATCCTAAACAAATTCCTAAGAGTTCCATCGTTCAAAATGGAAACTATTCGGACAATCTTACCCATGATCCAAAAGGGTCAGTACATGACCACAGTGGATTTAAAGGATGCTTACCTTCACATACCGATTCACAAAGATCATTACCGATATCTAAGGTTTGCCTTCTTAGACAGGCATTACCAGTTTGTAGCCCTTCCATTCGGATTGGCCACGGCTCCAAGAATTTTCACAAAGGTTCTGGGTGCCCTTCTAGCGGTTCTGAGACCGCGAGGAATTTCGGTAGCTCCGTACCTAGACGACATTCTGATACAAGCTTCAAGCTTTCAAACTGCCAAGTCTCATACAGAGTTAGTTCTGGCATTTCTAAGGTCGCATGGATGGAAAGTGAACGAAAAGAAGAGTTCTCTCTTGCCTCTCACAAGGATTCCATTCTTGGGGACTCTTATAGATTCTGTAGAAATGAAGATTTATCTGACAGAAGACAGATTAACAAAGCTTCTAAATGCATGCCGTGTCCTTCATTCCATTCAACTCCCGTCAGTAGCTCAATGCATGGAGGTGATCGGCTTAATGGTAGCAGCAATGGACATAGTACCCTTTGCACGCCTACATCTCAGACCGCTGCAATTGTGCATGCTGAGTCAGTGGAATGGGGATTACTCAGATTTGTCCCCCACTCTGAATCTGGATCAAGAGACCAGAAACTCTCTTCTATGGTGGCTTGCTCGGCCACATCTGTCCAGGGGGATGCCTTTCAGCAGGCCGGACTGGACAATTGTAACAACAGACGCCAGCCTTCTAGGTTGGGGCGCTGTCTGGAATTCTCTGAAGGCTCAGGGACAATGGAGTCAGGAGGAAGTCTCCTGCCAATAAACATTCTGGAATTGAGAGCAGTTCTCAATGCCCTTCTAGCTTGGCCCCAGTTAAAGACTCGGGGGTTCATCAGGTTTCAGTCGGACAACATCACGACTGTAGCTTACATCAACCATCAGGGAGGGACAAAAAGCTCCCTAGCAATGATAGAAGTATCAAAGATAATTCGCTGGGCAGAGTCTCACTCTTGCCATCTGTCAGCAATCCACATCCCGGGAGTGGAGAACTGGGAGGCGGATTTCTTGAGTCGCCAGACTCTTCATCCGGGGGAGTGGGAACTTCATCCGGAGGTCTTTGCCCAAATACTTCGACGTTGGGGCAAACCAGAGATAGATCTCATGGCGTCTCGCCAGAACGCCAAACTTCCTCGCTACGGATCCAGATCCAGGGATCCGGGAGCGGTTCTGATAGATGCTTTGACAGCACCTTGGAACTTCAGGATGGCTTATGTGTTTCCACCCTTCCCGCTGCTTCCTCGATTGATTGCCAAAATCAAACAGGAGAGAGCATCAGTGATTCTAATAGCGCCTGCATGGCCGCGCAGGACTTGGTATGCAGATCTAGTGGACATGTCATCCTGTCCGCCGTGGTCTCTACCTCTAAGACAGGACCTTCTGATTCAGGGTCCATTCAAACATCAAAGTCTAACTTCTCTGAAGCTGACTGCTTGGAAATTGAACGCTTGATTTTATCAAAACGTGGTTTTTCTGAGTCGGTTATTGATACCCTGATACAGGCTAGGAAGCCTGTTACCAGAAAGATTTACCATAAAATATGGCGTAAATACCTATACTGGTGTGAATCCAAAGATTACTCCTGGAGTAAGGTTAGGATTCCTAGGATATTGTCTTTTCTACAAGAAGGTTTAGAAAAGGGTTTATCGGCTAGCTCATTAAAGGGACAGATCTCAGCTCTGTCCATCTTGTTACACAGGCGTCTGTCAGAAAATTCAGACATCCAGGCCTTTTGTCAGGCTTTAGCTAGGATCAAGCCTGTGTTTAAAACTGTTGCTCCGCCATGGAGTTTAAACTTAGTTCTTAACGTCTTACAGGGTGTTCCGTTTGAACCCCTTCATTCCATTGATATAAGATTGTTATCTTGGAAAGTTCTATTTTTAATGGCTATTTCCTCGGCTCGAAGAGTCTCTGAGTTATCAGCCCTACATTGTGATTCTCCTTATCTGATCTTTCACTCAGACAAGGTAGTTCTGCGTACTAAACCTGGGTTCTTACCTAAGGTTGTCTCTAACAGGAATATCAATCAAGAGATTGTTGTTCCCTCCTTGTGTCCAAATCCTTCTTCAAAGAAGGAACGTCTTCTACACAATCTGGATGTAGTTCGTGCCCTCAAGTTCTACTTGCAGGCAACTAAAGATTTTCGCCAAACTTCTTCCCTGTTTGTCATTTATTCTGGACAGAGGAGAGGTCAAAAAGCTTCTGCTACCTCTCTCTCTTTTTGGCTTCGTAGCATAATACGTTTAGCCTATGAGACTGCTGGACAGCAGCCTCCTGAAAGAATTACAGCTCATTCCACTAGAGCTGTGGCTTCCACTTGGGCCTTTAAGAATGAGGCCTCTGTTGAACAGATTTGCAAGGCTGCAACTTGGTCTTCGCTTCATACTTTTTCCAAATTTTACAAATTTGACACTTTTGCTTCTTCGGAGGCTATTTTTGGGAGAAAGGTTCTTCAGGCAGTGGTTCCTTCTGTATAATGAGCCTGCCTATCCCTCCCGTCATCCGTGTACTTTTGCTTTGGTATTGGTATCCCAGAAGTAATGATGACCCGTGGACTGATCACACATAACAGAAGAAAACATAATTTATGCTTACCTGATAAATTCCTTTCTTCTGTTGTGTGATCAGTCCACGGCCCGCCCTGTTTTTTAAGGCAGGTACATATTTTTTAAATTATAATTCAGTCACCACTACACCCTTGGCTTCTCCTTTCTCGTTGGTCTTTGGTCGAATGACTGGAGGTGACGTAGAGGGGAGGAGCTATATAGCAACTCTGCTGGGTGAATCCTCTTGCACTTCCTGTAGGGGAGCAGATAATATCCCAGAAGTAATGATGACCCGTGGACTGATCACACAACAGAAGAAAGGAATTTATCAGGTAAGCATAAATTATGTTTTATTGCGTCATTCTTGGCGTGAGACTTTTTTGGCGCGAGAATTACGTTTGTTGACGTAATTTAATCATTTCCGGCGTCTTAGTTGGCGCCGAGAATTTTCACATAGTTGCGTCATCTATGACGCTTGTGTTTGTTGCAGACGTTCTTGGCGCCAAAAAATATTTTGTCAGTTGTGGGCGTCATTCTTGGCGCCAGATTTCTGATATTATTTAAGTCTTTATTTCATTTTGCTTCTGGTTTCCAGAGGCTTATTTTGTTTGCATTTTTTCCCATTCCTGAAACTGTCATATAAGGAAATTTATATTTTGCTTTATATGTTGTTTTATCTCTTACATTTGCAAGATATCTCAAAACTGTTCATGTATCAGAAAACACTGTTGGATTCCTGCTGACTGATATCAGTCCTACCAAAGTTAAGTTCATTTATTTTAATGTTATGAATTTTTATCTTTAGCTATGGTTTGTAATAAGTTATCATGATAAACTTTTACATGCAGAAAAAATGTCCATCAGTATTAATGCATTGTCTATTGCTATTCTTTTAACATCTAATGTACAAGATATACCTGGGAATTTATAAGAATATTTTTCTGATTCTATTCAGAATGCTTTGTCTGCCATCCCGCCTTCTAATAAAATGTAAAGGTCTTTTTTAAACTTCTCATTTAGTTGATGAATTTTCAAATGACCGACAACATACTGAATTATCCTTCTCTGATGAGGATTTATCTGATTCAGAATATCCTTCATCAGATATTGACACTATCAAATCTACTTTTTATTCTTAAATAGAGTACATTTGTTCTTTGTTGAAAAAGTGTTGATTATATTGGATATTGAGGAGACTAGTCCTCTTGATTTTCAGGCTAGCTAACATTTAAATTCTGTTTATTAACCTCCTGTGGTTACTTCAGAGGTTTTTTTCCAGTTCCTAATATTAGGGAATGGAATAGGCCTGGTACTTCTTTTATTCCTTCTTTAAGGTTTTAAAATTTTATCCTTTGCCAACAGTTAGTTTGGAGTTTTGGGAAAAGATCCCCAAAGTTAATGGAGCTATCTCTACTCTTGCTAAACGTACTACTATTCCTATGGAAAATAGTATTTATTTTAAAGATTCTTGAGATGGGAAACTTGTATCTTATCTAAGGAAAGTTAATTTATTTTCAGGTCCTTTTCTTAGGCCTGCAATTTCTTTGGCTGATGTTGCAGCTGTTTCATCTTTTTTGGTTGGAAACTTTTGCGCAACAAGTATCGGATTATGATTTGTTTAGCATTGTTAACTTGATTCAACATGCTAATGATTTCATTTGTGATGCCATTTTTTGATATTATCAAAATTGAGGTTAAATCTAGGTCTTTAGCTATTTTAGCTAGAAGAACTTTGTGGCTTAAATTTTGGAATGCTGATTTAATTTCTAAAATCCAGATTTCTATTTTCTTTCCTTCCAAGGTAATAAATTATTTGGTTCACAGTTGGATTCAATACTTTCAACTGTTACTCTGGGGAAGGGAGTTTTTTTGCTTCAAGATTAAGTTCTAAGGGTAAATCTTAAGCTTATATCAGTTTTTGTTCTTAATAAGGAACAGAAACCTAATTCTTCCCCAAGTAATATGTTTCTATGTGGAAGCTTTCTTCAAAATGGGATGAATTCAAGCCATTTAAGAGATCAAAGCCAGCCCCCAAATTCGCATGAAGGTGCGGCCCTTATTCCAGCTTAGCTGGTTGTGGGCAGGTTAAGATTTTTCTAAAGTTGTTTGGTTCAGTTCGGTCCAAACTTCTTAGATTGGGGTACAGAATAGGATTCAGAGTAAGACTGCCTGTGAGAAGTCTTTTTCTCTCTCATATATTCCAGCTATCCCAGTAAAGGCTCAGTCTTTCCTGAAGTATGTTTCAGACCTGGAGTTATCTGGGGTATTCATACCAGTTCCGTTTCAGGAACATGGTCTGGAGTTTTGTTCAGAACTATTCATTGTCCCAAAGATATAAAATCTTTTGAATTGTCATGTAAGAGTACCATCTTTCAGAATGGTGATTATAAGGTCTATTCTGCCTTTTGTTCACCAAGGGCATTATTTGCCCACAATAGACTTACAGGATGCATATCTTCATATTCTGTTTTCATTCAGATTATTTTCATTTTCTGAGATTCTCTTTTTTAGACTAGCATTACCAATTTGTTGCTTTTCCTTTCTGGCCTAGCAACAGTTCTAGGAATCTTTTCAAAGGTTCTCTGTGTTTCCTTATTTGGACGATATCGTGGTACTTGCTCAGTCTTTTCGTTCTGCAGGATCTCATACGATTCAACTTCTGTTGTTTCTTCAAAGACATGGTTGGAGGATCATTTTACCAAAAGTTCCTTGATTCCTCAGACAAGGGTCACCTTTTTTTAGGTTTCCAGATAGATTGTGTCAATGTCTTTGTCTCTAACAGACAAGAGACAATTTATATTGGGTTCAGCTTGTCGGAACCTTCAGTCTCTTTTATTTCCTTCAGTAGCTATATGCATGGAAGTTTTAGGTCTTATGACTGCAGCATTGGATTCGATTCCCTTTGCTCATTTTCATATGAGACCTCTCCAGTTTTTAATGCTGAATTAATGGTGCAGGGATTATTCTAGGATATCACATTTAATATCCTTGAATCCCAATATTCAACTATATCTGATTGGTGGTTAGATCACCATTGTATAGTTCTACGGGTCTCTTTGGTTCATCCAACCTGGACCATGATCACAACAGATGCAAGTCTTTTAGGTTGGGAAGCTGTCTGGGGATCTCTGACAGCACAAGGGGTTTGGAAATCTCAAGAGGCGAGATTACCAATCAATATTTTGGAACTCTGTGCGATTCTCAGAGTTCTTCAGTTTTGGCTTCTATTTGAAGAGAGAGACATTTATTGGTTTTCAGACAGACACAACTGTGGCGTATGTCAATCATCAGGGTGGGACTCACAGTCCTCAGGCTATGAAAGAAGGAACTCGGATACTTGCTTGGGCAAAATCCAGCTCCTGTCTAATTTCTACGGTCATATCCCAGGTATAGACAATTGGGAAGCGGATTATCTCTGTCGCCAAGCTTTTCTTCCGGGAGAATGGTCTCTTCACCCAGATGTGTTTTTTCAAATTGTTCAGATGTTGGGGCTTCCAGAAATAGATCTGATGGCATCTCATCTAATCAAGAAACTTCCCAGGTACCTATCCAGGTCCAGGGATCCTCAGGCGGAAGCAGTGGATGCATTGACACTTCCTTGGAGTTATCAACCTGCCTATATTTTTCCGCCTCTAGTTCTTCTTCCAAGAGTGATTTTCAAAATCATCATGGAGCAATCGTTTGTGCTGCTGGTGGCTCCAGCATGGCCGCTCAGGTTTTGGTATGTGGATCTTGTTCGGATGTCCAGTTGCCAACCTTGGCCACTTCCATTAGGGCCAGACCTTATATCTCAAGGTTCGTTTTTCCATCAGGATCTCAAATCATTAAATTTTATGGTATGGAAATTGAAAGCTTAGTCATAGAGGTTTTTCTGACTCAGTGATTAATACTATGTTGCAGGCTCGAAAATCTGTGTCTAGAAAGATTTATTATCGAGTTTGGAAGACTTACATCTCATGGTGCTCTTCTCATAAATTCTCTTGGCATTCTTTTAGAATTCCTAGAATTTTACAGTTTCTTCAGGATGGTTTAGATAAGGGTTTGTCTGCAATACTTTGAAAGGACAAATCTCTGCTCTTTCTGTTCTCTTCCACAGAAAAATTGCTAAACTTCCTGATATTCATTGTTTTGTACAGGCTTTGGTTCATATAAAGTCTGTCATTAAATCAATTTCTCCTCCTTGGAGTCTTAATTTGGTTTTGAGAGCTTTACAGGCTCCTCCGTTTGAGCCTATGCATTCTCTGGACATTAAATTACTTTCTTGGAACGTGTTCCTTTTGGCCATCTCTTCTGCTAGAAAAGTTTCTGATTTATCTGCTCTTTCTTGTGAGTCTCCTTTTCTGATTTTTCATCAGGATAAGGTGGTTTTGCGGACTTCTTCTAAAATTTTTACCTAAAGTTGTGAACTCCAACAACATTAGTAGAGAAATTGTTGTCCCTTCTTTGTGTCATAATCCTAAGAATTCTCTGGAGAGATCCTTACATTCTTTGGATGTGGTAAGAGTTTCGAAATATTATGTTGAAGCTACTAAAGATTTCAGGAAGACTTCTAGTCTATTTGTTATCTTTTAAGGTTCTAGGAAAGGTCAGAAGGCTTCTGTCATTTCTTTGGCATCTTGGTTAAAGCTTTTGATTCATCATGCTTATTTGAAATCAGGTAAATCCCCGCCTCAGAGGATTACGGCTCATTCTACTAGGTCAGTTTCCACTTCCTGCGTTTTTAAGAATGAAGCATCTGTTGATCAGATTTGCAAAGCAGCAACTTGGTCTTCTTTGCATAGTTTTACTAAATTCTACCATTTTGATGTTTTCTCTTCTTCAGAAGCAGTTTTTGGTAGTAAAGTTCTTCAGGCAGCTGTTTCAGTTTGATTCTTCTGCTTATAATTTCATTTTTTTTTTCATTATAAGATTAAAACTTTTGATTTGGGTTGTGGATTAATTTTTCAGCGGAATTGGCTGTCTTTATTTTTATCCCTCCCTCTCTAGTGACTCTTGCGTGGAGTTCCACATCTTGGGTATTTGCTATCCTATACGTCACTAGCTCATGGACTCTTGCCAATTACATGAAAGAAAACATAATTTATGTAAGAATTTACCTGATAAATTAATTTCTTTCATATTGGCAATGAGTCCATGAGACCCACCCTTTTTATGGTGGTTATGATTTTTTTGTATAAAGCACAATTATTCCAATTCCTTGTTGATGCTTTCGCTCCTTTCTTATCACCCCACTGCTTGGCTATTCGTTAAACTGAATTGTGGGTGTGGTGGGGGGTGTATTTATAGGCATTTTGAGGTTTGGGAAACTTTGCCCCTCCTGGTAGGAATGTATATCCCATACGTCACTAGCTCATGGACTCTTGCCAATATGAAATAAATAAATTTATCAGGTAAATTCTTACATAAATTATGTTTTTCAGAATAGATGTAGTTTTCAACAGGCAAAAGCAGCTATTTAAAATTATGACAAAGGTAAATACTAAGAGGGGTAAATATTTTACAGTACACTGTCCCTTTAACATCAATACAGGATTTCCATTGTTATTTTTTAGCACAAAACACCTCTTTTCACAGTGCCCCACTTAGATTTTTTTGTATTATTATTATTTAGTCATTAATTATTTCTTGTGTAACACATGTAAACAGAGGATGGATTGTCTTAGACTCTAAGGCATAAAGTGTAATACATTGCAAGATCCTGATGCTGCTCATAGCCTATTAAGGGACTTATACTCATAATTGATTTGAACTAAAACAGAAGAAATGTGTATTTACTGATCCCACTTGCTCTGATAATCAGCAATATTACTTCTTCTGTATCAGTGTTATGTTTTAGTTCTACAGAATATTTATTGCACAACAGACTACACTTGTCCTTTATCTGTAAATAGAGCCCCAGAGGAATGCCTATGAGAGGAGGGGCCAATGACCTCACTCTAGGCATAGGGGCGTGGTTCCGTGAGCCGTTGCTCACTCGTTGGTTGGCTGAGCAGAAGAGAAGACCTGTGAAGAGAAGCGCCCTAATCTACTTACCATTGCGGAATTCCAGAAGATTCTTTCTACAGTCCAGGAGCTGCTGTTGTCGAAAGGCGAGGAGTGGATCAGGAAACATCTTGCTGTCGATGAAGATGCTGGAACCGGAGGAGCTGTCACGGCGGGTGGGGAAGTATCCAGGCCGGTGCGCAAATCCCGTCCGCCAGAGAGGTTGAGTCCATCCACCGTAAAGAGGCAGGAGTCCGGGAGCCGGAGGAGGAAGCCGGTGAAGTCATCAGCAGGAGGATCTGGTCAGTGGATGGCGTCGGAGAAGAAAGGCGGAGCTGTTGGTCGTCGGACAGGAGCCGGAATCATCAGCAGGCCGGACGAGTCGCGGTTTCTTCAAGGAGAAGCTGCAGAAGGTAATTCTTCTTCCTTTACAGGTGCCGGTGTCTTGATTGGAGAAGAGGTGGAGTCGGATGAAGTGGAAATGGCGGCTGGCGAAGAAGATGCGTGTGAGGTCCGTCACGTAAGTAATTTGGCGCCATTTATGGAAATTACGGCCTTACCAGGCCCAAGCAGCGCAGTGCCTCAGGAAATGTGTACGGCCTCTAGGCCTATGGGTTTATTAGCAAGGGTCTTAAGACCAAACAGGGAGCCTTAATTTTATCGGGAGAAGCAGGAGATGAAAGGGGATATATTTACAGGGAACAGGATAGCTTTACGTCCATGGAATCAGGCACTTCACATGACGAAATGTATGTTGGGGGCAATATTAAATCTACAAAACAGGATAGGCCTATAATGGCTAATAAGCCTAGGAATTCGAGGGGCAATGTGGAAACTGTCATACAAGTCGGGAATGTTACGGCTAATAAGCCAGTGAGTGTTACAGCTTCTAGTGGAACAGGGAAAAAAGCAGTTGCAAAAAGGAAGCACTGCTATACAGGCTTAGGAGATGAAAACGCTGAGGAGGATGTTAGGCCAGGAAGTTTAGAAAAGTGGGAGAGTTTCAAAGTAGGTGCTAGTAGTAGAGAAGAGTTTAGGAGGGGAAATAAATGTATTGATAGAACAAGTGACAAGGATGTTAGGGAGGCTGCCTCTAGGCAGGCTAATGTTTCTTTTTCCTCAGACTCTGTGCATTCTAGATACATGTCAGCAAGCCAGAGAAGTGACACTCTGCCTTCTAGGATGCTGGAGGAGGCAGATTCGATGTGGATTGAACATTATAGTGACTTCGGTGAAGAGGAGGAGCAAGTGACTGTAGCTGGACCAGCGGCGACGGAACAGGTAAAGGGTTTAGAAGTTTTATCGCAATTAATTAGGGCATTAGTTCCGGATAGTGGTAGTTCTAAGGGTAATATGTTAGGTAGTATGTTAGGGGTTGATTCTGTGGTTAGGAAAGATTCAGAGAGGGTCCTTCCTAGGAGGTCTTCTGGGGAGGTTAGTGTTAGTCATTATGCTAGAGGGTCAGCTAACAGGGACTACGCATCCTCTCAGCCACAGGAAGAAAGTTCCAGGATTCCAGTGTCACGGCAGCAGGAGAGATCCTGTTCGCCTATTACCTTCAGAAAAAATCAGGATCCAGGTGAATCTTCATTATGGGGATCCCTGGATAAGCAGTCAAGGGAGAGAGGGAGACCCAGAAGGTCTAGGACTCCTGTAAAAAGGAGGTATAAAGAAAGAAAAAATCAGAGGCAAGGCAGCGAGTCAGCACGTCAGGAAGCAAGGAGGGATACAGTCATTGCAAGGGAGAATCCTGTAGTGTCCAATAATGCAGGTGAGAATACAAGTGCAGATGCTGTTCCTGATATGAGTGCCTCTGATGCAAGGTGTGAGTTCATGTTAAAAGGTTTGAAAGAGTTAGTTTCTCAGTTGGAAAATAGCGGTTCGTCGTGTGTTGTTGGACCTTCTGGCCCTGTCGGGGTGTGGGTTTCCCAAAATGTGCCCTCTGGGGGTGGTCCCCCGGAGCAGGCTGGTTCTGTAATTTTAGGTAGTGCGAGCATGGTTGGGCAATCAAAAGTATCTGATCAGGCTTTTAGATGCCCATGTTTGTGTTCTGTTGGGCCTCTGGGCATTCATTTAGCTATAGAGGTAAAAGAGAAAATTTGGAGGAGGGAATTTATTGAAATCTTTTCCCTGCTTCCGGTGGACCAGGTGTTTGATGTTAAAGATGATTCTAGAATCGAGTCGGTAAAAAAAGAGGAGGAAGATCGCAAAAGAAAATTTAGGAAGTTGCCAAAAACATTGTCTAACTGGTCAACTGCTTTTTGTATTTTGGCAAGTGTAATTGGTGAGAAAAGCCCAGAGCTTTCTTCTTCTTTATTTTGTTATCTTAACAAAATTGCTAGTGCTTGTCGTACCTATGGGGGACTAGTGTGGTGGAAGTATGACGAGCAGTTCCATCAGCGTTTGGCGGTTCGGCCGGAGATGAGATGGGATGATAGGGATATGGGCATATGGTTGGAGCTTATGACTCCATTAAGGTCGGGTCAGTCCTTTTGTGGTTCGGGGGGAGGAAGCATTGCCTCCTCTACAGCATCATCAGCAGTGGCTTTCAGGAAAGGGCTTTGTTTCCAATTTAATGAGGGGGCCTGTAAATTCGGGACAGCTTGTAAATACAAGCATGAATGTTCCTTTTGTGGAGGAATCCACTCAAAGTGCTTCAAGAAAGGTAAATCTTTCACAAAAGGAGATAATGTTATTCAAAGCCAGGACGCCAGTGAAAGTCAAAAAGATGGCGCCGTGGTTAAAGTTGTACGGTAGGAAAAAATTTAAGCAGCTTGATGCAGTCACTTTATTGAAGGGTTTTTTCTGACGGTTTTATATCCCCTTTTCTGAGGGGATTGAATCTGTTTTTGCTGGGAACTTGAAGTCTGTATTGGATTTTCCTGAAGTGGTGATGGCAAAGATTCAGAAGGAAATCTCGTTAGGTAGGATGGTGGGTCCTTTTGCGGTCCCTCCTTTTAAGAACTTAAGAGTTTCTCCTTTGGGAGTTATTCCCAAGAAGGTTCCAAATCAATTTAGATTGATTCATCATTTGTCCTTCCCGAAAGGTTTTTCGGTCAATGATGGTATTGATCCAGAGTTATCTGCAGTCAGATACGCGTCTTTTGATAAGGCTTTAGATTTGGTTTGGGATGCTGGTCCTAATGCCTTGTTGGCGAAGGTGGACATTGAATCGGCATTCAGGCTTTTACCTGTTCACCCCTCTTGTCATCACTTATTGGGCTGTTTTGTTGATGGTTTTTATTTTGTGGACTTATGTTTACCCATGGGCTGCTCTATTTCCTGTTCTTATTTTGAAAAATTTAGTTGTTTCTTAGAATGGGTAGTCAAACAGATTTCTGGATTGTCATCCGTTATTCACTATTTGGATGATTTTCTTTTTGTGGGTCCTGAAGGGCTTGATTCATGTCAAGTTCTGATGGATTATTTTATGCTGGTAGCTAGGGATTTTGGAATCCCTGTTGCTAGTGAAAAAACCGAAGGCCCTTCTTCTGTGATTAATTTTCTGGGCATCTGTATTGATGCCGTTTCCATGGAATGTAGGCTTCCCTTGGAAAAAATTCTTGATCTGGTATCTTCAATTGATACAGTCCTTGTAAGAAAAAGCTTTCTTTAAGGGAAATTCAGTCTTTAGTTGGTAAACTTAATTTTGCATTTAAAATCATTCCGGTGGGAAGAATTTTTTTGCAGAAGGTTATCCTTATCTACGGTGGGAGTTAAAATTCCCCACTTTAGGATTCGTTTATCAGCACATTTAAAGGAAGATTTGAAAGTCTGGAAAGCTTTCCTAAAGGAATTTAATGGTAAATCCTTAATTCAAGCTCCGGAGATGTTATGTAGTGAACTTCATTTATTCACTGATGCTTCGGGGCGCATGGTTTTGGGTCCCTATTTGTGAGGAAATGGTGCACGGGTGCTTGGCCTGAGTATTGGGCGGCTGCGGGTTTAACAAAAAACCTTGTATTTCTGGAATTATTTCCGCTGGTGGTAGCTTTAAAAATTTGGGGTTCTGAATTTGAGAACAGAAAGGTGGTCTTTCATTCTGATAATATGGGGGTTGTTTTCGCTATCAACCGCCTATCATCCAGTTCTAAGCCAGTGATTGGGTTGCTCAGGATGTTCGTTTTTGAAAGTATGAAGCAAAATGTTTATTTCAGAGCTATTCATGTTCCTGGAAAAGAGAATGCAGGGGCTGACGCTCTTTCTCGTTTTCAGTGGCGGAGATTCCGGCAGGCAGTGCCAGATGCGGAAGGGAGCGGTTCTCCTTGCCCGGAAGAGATGTGGTATCTGAACTTCCTAGACTGTTGAGATCAGTGAGGGGAGCCTTAGCTCCTAGTACTTGGAAAGCGTATATACCTGTGTGGGTGCAGTGGTTAAATAAAATAGCTGTTTTCAAAGGAGATAAGGAGGAGTTTTTGTTATTGGAATGGATTGAAGAATGGAGAGAGAGGAATATGTTTAAGTCTATGGTTCAGAGGAACATGGCGGCATTATCCTTCTTGTTTCACCTCTTGGGTTGGGTCGAGGATGAGAGGATGGCGGTTAGAAGCCTACTTAGGGGAAAAGTTGCTGTAGATAATAGAAGGCCCTTGGTCTTTTCAGTGTTGGTCAGGATTGTTAATGTGCTTCCTGTTATTTGTTTTTCCCAATTTGAAGTTCTGACAGTTAGGGATTTTCTATTTGTCAGAAGATGTATTGATGGTATTCCGTTATTTGTTCATGAAGATGGGACCTTTTTATCCCGTTTTCAATTCGAATCAGCTTTAAAAAAGGCTTTAGAAGCAATTGGTTTGGATAGTAGTGAATTTGGTTGTCATTCTTTTAGAATTGGGGCAGCGACTGAAGCTAGTATTTCTGGGTTGAATGTTGGTACAGTTAAAAAGATTGGGAGATGGAGATCTGAGTGCTTTAGGTTATATGTTAGACCAGAGCTTGTTGGAAAGTTATAAGTTATAGATAGTTTTATTTTTTGGCAGGTCCCCTTCATTGTTGGATCGTGGGACACTCATACATATATTGGGCAAGAAAAGAGGCAGCAGTAAGAGAATCAGGATTGCAGCGTAGCTGTTCTTCTGAGGAGATTTTGATTAAATGGTTCGGTATTAGGGGTATGAAGTGGGATCAGCTATTAGTTAAAGTTATTAGTTGGGCTAGACTTTTTCATCCACCTGACATTTTAATCATTCATGCGGGGGGTAATGATCTGGGGTTTATGGCTCAAAAATGCCTTATCGATATTATAAAAAGGGATATTGTTAGGTTGAAAGAATTATTTCCTGACATGATGATAATATGGTCCGACATTGAATGCAGATTATCTTGGAGGTCTGCTTGGGACGTTAAAATGTTGGACTCATCTCGTAAAAAGGTTAATCGGACTATTACAAGTTTTGTGGCTAAATTGGGGGGTTTTGGTGCCAGGCATGTGGAGTTTGAAGGAGAGTATGGAAGCTGTTTCTTTTTAAAAGATGATGTGCATCTTAACAAAATCGGTTTACACCTTTTTAATTTCAACATGAGCGAAGGGGTGAAAAAGGCCTTAGCCCTGTGGGTTGGTGCTCGAAGGGTTTTCGAGCAGTGGTGGGGTGCTAGCCGCTAAGTTTATATATAATTATTCTGGGTACCTCCTCAGGTATGGGGAGAGGTTAAGGATGTGGGCGTGCCTGGCGGAGCGCCAGTGGAAGGCACGTTATGTTAATTTGGCAAGCACCTTTTAATGTTAATGTTGTTTTAATAAAGTTCTATTTCAATTAATTTAAATAATAAATGCGGGCTGCGGCCTTTTTTCCCCCAATTGGTGTCTCTGTGTATTTATTTATTATAATATTGCCTAGATGTGTGGCCAATAGAGCCCCGGAGGAATGCCTATGAGAGGAGGGGCCAATGACCTCACTCTAGGCATAGGGGCGTGGTTCCGTGAGCCATTGCTCACTCGTTGGTTGGCTGAGCAGGAGAAAAGACCTGTGAAGAGAAGCGCCCTCCCTCCCCCCCCCCTTTTTGGTAAGTGGTTGTCGCAGCTGTTGCGTGGTGCTAGCCGCTAAGTTTATATATAATTATTCTGGGTTCCTCCTCAGGTATGGGGAGAGGTTAAGGATGTGGGCGTGCCTGGCGGAGCGCCAGTGGAAGGCACGTTATGTTAATTTGGCAAGCACCTTTTAATGTTAATGTTGTTTTAATAAAGTTCTATTTCAATTAATTTAAATAATAAATGCGGGCTGCGGCCTTTTTCCCCCAATTGGTGTCTCTGTGTATTTATTTATTATAATATTGCCTAGATGTGTGGCCAATAGAGCCCCGGAGGAATGCCTATGAGAGGAGGGGCCAATGACCTCACTCTAGGCATAGGGGCGTGGTTCCGTGAGCCATTGCTCACTCGTTGGTTGGCTGAGCAGGAGAAAAGACCTGTGAAGAGAAGCGCCCTCCCTCCCCCCCCCCTTTTTGGTAAGTGGTTGTCGCAGCTGTTGCGTGGTGCTAGCCGCTAAGTTTATATATAATTATTCTGGGTTCCTCCTCAGGTATGGGGAGAGGTTAAGGATGTGGGCGTGCCTGGCGGAGCGCCAGTGGAAGGTACGTTATGTTAATTTGGCAAGCACCTTTTAATGTTAATGTTGTTTTCATAAAGTTTTATTTCAATTAATTTAAATAATAAATGCGGGCTGCTGCCTTTTTCCCCCAATTGGTGTGTCTGTGTATTTATTTATTATAATATTGCCTAGATGTGTGGTCAATAAACTAGTTAGTGAAATATTTGTGTCTATAGGAAGGCTGAGTGCTACACCCAGTAAGAGAAAAAGCTTCACTTTGCTCACACATATCAATATATGTCTGTGGCAGCAGATTTTCAAGCACGCACTAAGATGTTTGCTATCCTAGATTTTGTGGTGCCAGTACAAGTCCTGCATGCAATCCGCAGGTAAGCAGCAAAACAATCTTCAGCAACATTCAGCTCTAGCCTAAGCTGCATTGCATGTCTGTGTTTAATGTGTTGCTTTCTTCACTCAGACATTTACAATTAATAGGGACTTCCTACAGCCCAGTAGAGGTACAGATATACGAGGAGGGGGGGGGGGTAAAGAAAAAAACAGCACTACCAACCCCTGCTATTTTTAGCTACGTCTTCTCTGAGGTAAGAAAGTAATTTTCCGGTCTGCTCATCGCCCTGCCCAGTGCCCACCGCTTAACTCCCATGCTATTGCATGTGCATTGAGCTCCCTACCTATACAGGGAGTGCAGAATTATTAGGCAAATGAGTATTTTGACCACATCATCCTCTTTATGCATGTTGTCTTACTCCAAGCTGTATAGGCTCGAAAGCCTACTACCAATTAAGCATATTAGGTGATGTGCATCTCTGTAATGAGAAGGGGTGTGGTCTAATGACATCAACACCCTATATCAGGTGTGCATAATTATTAGGCAACTTCATTTCCTTTGGCAAAATGGGTCAAAAGAAGGACTTGACAGGCTGAGAAAAGTAAAAAATAGTGCGATATCTTGCAGAGGGATGCAGCACTCTTAAAATTGCAAAGCTTCTGAAGCGTGATCATCGAACAATCAAGCGTTTCATTCAAAATAGTCAACAGGGTCGCAAGAAGCGTGTGGAAAAACCAAGGCGCAAAATAACTGTCCATGAACTGAGAAAAGTCAAGCGTGCAGCTGCCAAGATGCCACTTGCCACCAGTTTGGCCATATTTCAGAGCTGCAACATCACTGGAGTGCCCAAAAGCACAAGGTGTGCAATACTCAGAGACATGGCCAAGGTAAGAAAGGCTGAAAGACAACCACCACTGAACAAGACACACAAGCTGAAACGTCAAGACTGGGCCAAGAAATATCTCAAGACTGATTTTTCTAAGGTTTTATGGACTGATGAAATGAGAGTGAGTCTTGATGGGCCCGTGGCTGGATTGGTAAAGGGCAGAGAGCTCCAGTCCGACTCAGACGCCAGCAAGGTGGAGGTGGAGTACTGGTTTGGGCTGGTATCATCAAAGATGAGCTTGTGGGGCCTTTTCGGGTTGAGGATGGAGTCAAGCTCAACTCCCAGTCCTACTGCCAGTTTCTGGAAGACACCTTCTTCAAGCAGTGGTACAGGAAGAAGTCTGCATCCTTCAAGAAAAACATGCAGGACAATGCTCCATCACACGCGTCCAAGTACTCCACAGCGTGGCTGGCAAGAAAGGGTATAAAAGAAGAAAATCTAATGACATGGCCTCCTTGTTCACCTGATCTGAACCCCATTGAGAACCTGTGGTCCATCATCAAATGTGAGATTTACAAGGAGGGAAAACAGTGTCTGGGAGGCTGTGGTTGCTGCTGCACTCAATGTTGATGGTGAACAGATCAAAACACTGACAGAATCCATGGATGGCAGGCTTTTGAGTGTCCTTGCAAAGAAAGGTGGCTATATTGGTCACTGATTTGTTTTTGTTTTGTTTTTGAATGTCAGAAATGTACATTTGTGAATGTTGAGATGTTATATTGGTTTCACTGGTAAAAATAAATAATTGAAATGGGTATATATTTGTTTTTTGTTAAGTTGCCTAATAATTATGCACAGTAATAGTCACCTGCACACACAGATATCCCCCTAAAATAGCTAAAACTAAAAACAAACTAAAAACTACTTCCAAAAATATTCAGCTTTGATATTAATGAGTTTTTTGGGTTCATTGAGAACATGGTTGTTGTTCAATAATAAAATTAATCCTCAAAAATACAACTTGCCTAATAATTCTGCACTCCCTGTAGAGCTGAGCACTCTATTACAAAAAATGGACACACAGAAATAATATAGAGGCAGCAACCTAGCTCACCATGAAAAAATTGCGTGACAGCTGGAATTTATTTCTGTAAGTGGTGGCACACACCCGGCTTACTTACCGGTTTTTGCAACCCTAGGAACTGGTGTGTGCCACCACTTACAGAAATAAATTCCAGCTGTCAAGCAAATTTTTGTGGTGAGCCGGGTGGGCCCCGCAATGCCTCCATATTATTCCTGTGTGTCCATTTTGGGTAATAGAGTGCTCAGCTCTCTAGGTAGGGAGCTCAATGCACATGCAATAGCGTGTGAGTTAAGAGGTGGGTGGGGCGATGAGCAGACCGGCAGCGGTTAGAGAGAAAAAAAGGCAGTATACCTTTTCAAATATGTTATTAGACTTCTCTGTGTGCCCCTTCCAGCCCTTGCAGTGGCACCGCCTGCACTTCTGGTACGTCAGCCTTTGAACCTATCTTTTAAAGCTAACATAACATATAAGTGGCTTATTGAATTGAAGTCTATGACTAGCTGATAGAAGCACACAACTCTGCATGTTCCAATAGTTCTAGTGAAAGTTATTAAAAATTGTCTGAGGTTCACCTAGTCTCTGACAACCCTAAGCTAGGTTAAGGCTTGATTGGACAAGCCTGTATGGCTAAAATCAGCAGGTATTATTTAGTGCTTGACTGGCTGTCCCTGACAGCAATCATTAGAAATACTATGGCAGGATTAACAGGGGACTATGGACACATGGTCAGACCCCCTATACATCATTACAAACAAAGGTGATAAACGGCTTGACGGTTTGATATATGAATCTAGTTTTGCCTATCTCTTCGTTTTTCTGCAATGAAAAATTGTATAACTGTATGGATATAGGTATAGTCAAATTATTTTGAAGTTGATACTGCAACTTTATATTTGCTTTATGGACATGTATTGTGCATAAAGCTTTCAATAAACATAATTAAAAAAAAATGTGACAAAAAAAAGAGCTGATTAGCCAAACAATGCAGCTTCTTCCCCTTTCCTTCCCTTCCTGTACCTATTTTTTTTGGCATTAAAGTGCACAAGCAAACAAAATAATCAATTTGGTCAAACAGTTGGTTGTTAAACTCAGACAAATTTTGTATCTGTCTCAGACAAATTTGTAAACCTAATGCACATCTCTAGTATTTTCCCAATAGAAAGGTTGATTTATTACAACTAGATATTAAGAGGTGTGAAATGGCCATTGTATATGTCATTTCAATTAAATTCTCTTATAAAAAGTCAGTACTGATAACAAGTTACTTTCTTCAGGATTTCATTAAAAAATAATATCTGATTACTCTTAAAGGGATAGTCTAGTCAAAATTAAACTTTCATGATTCAGATACAGCAGGCAATTTTAAGCAACTTTCTAATTTACTCCTATTATAATTTTTTCTTCATTGTCTTGGGATCTTTATTTGAAAAAGCAAGAATGTACGCATAGGAGCCGGCCTATTTTTGGTTCAACACTGGGGTATCACTTTTGTGATTGGTGTCTAAATTGTAGCTACTTAGCCTCTTAATTCCTATGGAAGCAGTAAGGGTGTACTTAGTTTTTCACGCATGGCTTCTCCATTTTGGCTTTATTTTGGTTAAATAAATCATGACACAGTGTAATATGTTATGTGTTATTGTTCATCTGCGGTTGTAAAAACCATACAATTCAAACAGGGTATACTTTATATTTCACATGACTGTATATGTGTATATATATATATATATATATATATATATATAGGTATAGCTATATAAAGATATATTTATAGTAATATTTATTTAAAAATACTTGGAATATATTCCCCTATGTGAAGAACATTGAAATGTGAAATATTTACATTACAAACTAAATTAAACACTTTTTATTAAATATGAATATTGCAAGTATGTTTTCAGCTACTTGACTGCAAAGGGCTCTAATGCACATATATATGTCTCTCTCTCTTTATATATATATATATATATATATATATATTAGGGGTGCGCATCTTCACTTGTCTCACGATTCGATTCGAATACGATTATCATGGTAACGATTCAATTCGATTCTGCGATGCATCACGATGCATCACGATTACTGCACTATTTATGCCCATGATTTCAATTTTTCAAGAAAAAAAATTCAAGCAGTCAAAATAAACTCTTTTTTTATTTTATTTGCTCAAAAAAGGACACTCTTCCTGTGGCAAAGTCTGAACACAGCAGACAACAACAGTTTTATAGAACAGTTAATGTTGTAATTGGTTTGGCAACAATATTATGGCATCAAACTGTAGTGGTGTAAAAAGTGCAGTGCTCACAGTGTACTTCTTCAATAAAAGAACATATTTAAATGTATATACTATATATACATTTACACTAAATAAACAAACATGAACATAAATACATGTCTAACCTTCTATGTTGGTTTTAATTTAATGTCTTTCTTTACTTAGTAATAATAATAGACATTAAATTAAAACCAAAATAGATAGGTTAAGCTAAAGTTACCACCATTACCAATACCTTATTTGTGTGAAAATGGTCATCCTCAGAAAACAAAACATAAATCCCTTATATGCGGTACAAAATTACAGGTGTGCCTTCATGACTGGCAATTTGTGGCAAACAAACATCACGTGAATGAATCTGGAACACAACACACAGCACTGTGTGCATGCACATCACACACACGTCACATATACAATTAGTTTACACAGTTACAGTAGTACTAGGACATTTAAAACAAGTAGCATTGAACTTAACTACTATAACTAACTACTAGTTTCTTGATTATAATATCTTTATGGGATCACAAATAGTTACTTAGTGTTAAAGCAGTACTACACACAACTGAACAGAACACACACATAGTTGCCAACAGTCCCTGATTTCCTGGGACAGTCCCTGGATTTTGCTGTATGTCCCTGGATTTTTTTTGTCCCTGGAAATGTCCCTGGAAATGCTACCTCTTTTGCCCAACATTTGGTGTATGTATGTATATATATATATATATATATATATATATATATATATATATATATACTGTATGTATATATACACAGTATATATATATATATATATATATATATACACACACACATATACATAGATAGATAGATGTAGTTTATTTAAATATAATTCAATTCCTAAATCCTAATGCAATAGTGTTGTTATTATTATTGAAAGGGTTCACATATTATTTGTCTGCCTAATTTTGATGCTGTGTTATAAAAATAACCATATGCCCAGAATGTGTTCCAGAGACTGGGTAGGTGCAAGAGCTTGGTGCTGTAATCTGTATAATAAGCTATGGATAAGTCTAAATTATACTATTACTGGGTGTGTTTTGATTGCAGAACTGAGTGGACAGAGCAGTTGAACAGTAGGTCGTCAATACTCCAGTAACCTGCATGCTTGCTCTGCTGCAAAGTGTCCCTGGAAATTTTTTTGAAATGTTGGCAACTATGCACACACAGTCACACACAAACAAACAATACATAAACCCCACAGACATCAAGGAGTAAATCATGATGAAGAAAGGGTGGCATGCCACGCACACATGAGGTGTGTGTGCTTTATTTTTGTATTGTGTTGTGTGTGTGTGTGTGCTGTGTACTGTCTGTTACAGTATATTTGTGATCCAATAAAGATTTACTCAAGGTTTTAAGCTTCAATTTACGATTTATTCTGTCAAGGCTTTTCCTTCCCCTAATAATAGTGTTTTGGCTTCAGTGGTCTCACTCTCTGCACACTCAAAGACGGTTAGACACACACAAACAAAAACATTCAAAGGCACCCAGTCACCACACACACTCATAGACAGTCACATACAAACAAAAACATTCAAAGGCACTCAGTCTCACACACACTCATACAGGCCCATTTATCAAGCTCCGTATGGAGCTTGAAGGGCCATGTTTCTGGCGAGTCTTCAGATTCGCCAGAAACACAACTTATGAAGCAGCGGTCTAAAGATCGCTGCTCCATAACCCTGTCCGCCTGCTCTGAGCAGGCGGACAGTAATCGCCGGAAATCAACCAGATCGAATACGATCGGGTTGATTGACACCTCCCTGCTGGCAGCCGATTGTGAGCTGCTGGTGCAATGTTAAATGCGGAGAGCGTATTGCTCTCCTCATTTAGCGAGGTCTTGCGGACCTGATCCGCAGTGTCGGATCAGGTCCACAACACCTTTGATAAATTGGGGCCATAGACACATACAAACAACAACATTCAAACTGGCACTCACTCAGTCACACACTCATAGACAGTGACACACACAAACAACTCTCTGGAGTACACGTTTAGGATTTCTTAGTAGAGGCGCTGAGTCTGACTGGCAGCTGGCGGGTGGTGGTGGTTATTGTTAACTGGTTGGTTATTAGGTTAACCCCTACAGTACAGATCTGCCTGGGAGTGGGATGGCATTTTGGATCATATGATATATTTCTTAAAGGGTCTATTTAAAATAGACAATATTTAGTGTGAATAATCCCTTATGCAATATGCAGTCACTGCATTGTAAACAATACAGCTGTCAGGTGTGCTGTAAACAATAGCACAACATCTACAAAACAGAGCACTTCCTGACTGGCAAACATCACACAGTAACTAGAAGTAGTAATAGACATTACAACAAGTAGCATTGAACTACTAGATTAACTAACTATGATTATCTTTATGGGATCACAAATATATTGTTACACAACACACACAGTCACACACAGTCAAACAATACCAAAAAAAACACACATCATAAAAAGAGTGAATCATGGTGAAGAAAGGGTGACACGCACGCACACATGAGGTGTTGCAGTTGTGTGTTGTTTCTGTTGTATTGTTTGTGTGTGTGTGTGACAGTGAGTGACGTGGTCATGTAGTACTAGTATATTTGTGATCCAACAAAGATTTACTCAAGGTTTTAAGCTTCATTTTTCAAAAGCTATAAGCTATAACATTAACAAATATAAAATAACTTAACAATACTGCACTGGGCAGTGGGGCACAAATCACTTTCTTCTGGATGTGCCAAAAAACATTAAATATAAACCTGAATCACTACTCAGAATTATGGAATATGTAGGTTTTTCTGTAAGAACACTAGTTGATCCACAAGCTCTGGTTTGAGGGTGCTTCTTTTTGCCGTTACCACATCTCTTGCAGTGGAGAAAACCCGCTCTGCAGACACGCTTGTACCTGGGATACACAAGTATCGCTTTGACAAATGAGAGAGGAGGGGAAATATGACCTCATGTACATGCCACCAGTTCAAAGGGTCTTCAGTGAGAGGCAGAGATGGGGCTTTACAATATTTCTCTATTTCCTCTTCAGTCTTGGCATAGGGGGTCTTGGGTTCTATTGTACCTTCAGTGTCAGTGAAAGACTGTCCCAGCAAAGTCATGAGCAGCGATGTGGACTTTCTTTTGGGAGGAGAAGGGTTATCCTCCTCGATGGGTGATTCTTCTTCCAGAGTTTCTTTTCCCTCAGGCAGTGGCACTTCATCCACGTTTGTCCTCCTAGATGTAACTGTACTAGTACACTCAATCTGTGTTAGAACAAAAGAATAGAAAATAGCATTCATTATTACCTCTAGCAGCCAGCTAATGCTATGTGCACTGCTCAGACAGTAATGCATGCAACAGCTCACATCTATTAGGACGGAGGAGGAAAGTTGACTGTGGCGTTTCGAACTGTCTTATATAAATAATAAACCTTGTACTCATTAAACTAGCTACTAAGCTACTGCTAGCTAAGCCTATTTTGTTATGAATGTTATGTTTTATGTTTGTTTTCAATTTATAAATTTTTCAAGAAACATGATGCAATTAAAATTACCTCCAAGGATGCAGCCTCCTCAGTCACTCCTCTGTATATCTCCAATCTCTCCTCCTCTGTGAGAATAAAAGGCAGTCCCTTAAAACGAGGATCCCGGGCAGAGGCTGTATAAAGTATCTTCTTCTCTGCCTCACTGCTGTACCTCTTCAGGAGATCTGTTTTGATGGCATTCTTGATCTCATGGATCATGGGTGTGTCTCCCATGGTGTCTGTCATGTTCTGGAGCAGTTGTGCATTTAGAGGGGCAATGAGAGACACTGTTGGATTGCACTCTTCTGACATCAGTGTGATTACATCTTTCATTGGCTTTAATGCACTCACAGCATCCTCTGCATTTGACACATCTGTTACGTTGAGAGTGCAGAGATCTGACTCACTTTTTCTGACTTCTGGAGACAGCAATGTGGCATAGATTGCAGGTTGCTGTTCTAAGAACCTCTCGACCATGTCATATGAGCTGTTCCACCTTGTTGTCACATCAGTTATCAGCTTATGATTCTTCAGGCCAAGACATTTCTGTTTTTCTTTCAGACAGTGGTTTGCTGTAGTGCTGCGGTGAAAAAATGTTGATATTCGTCGCACTCTGCCTAAAAGCCTGGAGAGTGTGGCCACTTTCAGCGCCCGCTGGGATGCGAGATTCAGTGTATGGGCGAAGCATTTTATATGAGGGAATTTTCCAACTTGAGCAGCAACAATCATGTTTGACGCATTGTCAGTCACAAGCACTACAGATTTATCGGACAGCTGCCATTCTTCCACGACACAAGTCAGTAGCTCCGCCAGATGAGAACCCGTGTGAGACTCATAAACTGCTCTCGTTTGCAGCACATGCGACAAGATCTGCCAGTCCTTGCTAATGTAATGTGCAGCTACTGTAACATAAGATTCCGTCGTGACTGAAGTCCATGAATCACACGTTATTGCGACTCGACTGGCTTGGCTCATTGATGCAATTACCTGAGCTTTGGTTTCGTGGTAGTGTGCAGGTATAACGTTTTCTGTAAAGTGAGTGCGTGACGGGAGCTTATAACGTGGCTCTAGCGTCTTCAACAGGTTGCGAAACCCAAGGTTTTCCACAACAGAGTAAGGCCGTAGGTCCTTCGCTATGAAAGTTGCCACAGCTTTGGTTATTCTCTTCCCTTATTCAGAGTTGGGCGGCAAAGTTGACAGCATTGCATCAATTCTTGGCTAATGAGCTTCAGCTAGTCTTCTTGTTATTTCCTTGGCAGTGGCAGTGGCACTGGCGGCAGGTGTTAGCATCTCAGAGTGAAAACGGCTAACGTGATTTCTCAAGTTAGTAGTATTCCCTAGGTGTTTAATTTTTGTGTGACAGGCTTTACAAACCGCGTGTGTCTTGTCCAATTTGTGCTTTCCAGTATGCTCATAAAATCCAAAATGTGCCCAGATGCTTGCTTTTAAAATGCTAGGTGCATTTTTTATCTCTCTATCTTTTTTGTCTCCCTCTGTCATTTTAGCATGACTTGTACATATGTGACGGATGATGTTGTTGTCAACGTCAAACTCTGTCAGTGTTAAAAAACAAAACACTAAGTTGTCAAAATGTCAAGCCGCAAATGTAAAATCAACAAGAAAATTTAAATGTAGTACATTACATTAGTAACTTCAACTACTTGCCATTTTGCCAACATTTGAAAACAAATTGCATTGCAGGGGACACTTATAAAATACACTGTAATATATTACACACTTAAAGGTACAATTGAAACCCAAACATTTTCTTTCATGATTCAGATAGAGAATACAATTTTTAATAAACAACATAACTAACTTCTATTATTTAATTTGCTTCATACTTCTCAGATATCGTTTGTTGATTAAATAGCAATGCACACATTGCACAGTGCACAACACAAGGCATTTCAACAAAGGATAAGTAAATGATATAATAGAAGTCAAGGGCGCGATCCGATATAGATCGCAGTTTGCGGCGCAAGCGAGGGAACCGGCGTCGCCCGCAGTTTCAGCTCGCAACTCGAGCTATCCCATATAGGTCGCCGTCAGATGCTAACGTGCCGTAAGTCTGACAAACCAGCGATGTCCAGAAATCTGCGCAAGTACAAATTTCTGGCGTCGCCAGTGACTTGCGGCACGTTAGAAACTGCCGGCGCCTATAAAACCTGACTAAAGTCTAAAACACCCGCACTGTCTAACACGCCTCCCTAACATAGCCCGCACTGTCTAACCCTCTATCCGCTATCCCCCCTCACTAGCCTAACAATAAAAAAGCTATTAACCCCTAAACCGCCGCTCCCGTACCCCGCCGCAACCTAATAAAGTTATTAACCCCTAAACCGCCGCTCCCGTACCCCGCCGCCAGCTATATTATATCTATAACCCCCTAAAGTGAGCCCCTAACACCGCCGCCATCTATATTAAAATTATTAACCCCTAATGTAAGCCCCTTACACCGCCGCCATCTCTATTAAAATGATTAACCCCTAATTTAATCTACCTACCCCGCCGCCAGCTATATTATCTATATTAACCCTAAGTATATTATAGTTAATATAGTTATTACATTATATATATTAACTATATTAACCCTAATTATATTAGGGTTAATATAGTTACTATAGTATTTATATTAACTATATTAACTCTATCTAACCCTAACACCCCTAACTAAATTTATATTAAATTAATCTAATTCATTTATAAACTAAAATATTCCTATTTAAATCTAAATACTTACCTATAAAATAAACCCTAAGATAGCTACAATATAATTAATAATTACATTGTAGCTATGTTAGGGTTAATATTTATTTTACAGGTAAATTGTTAATTATTTTAACTAGGTATAATAGATATTAAATAGTTATTAACTATTTAATATCTACCTAGTTAAAATAATTACCCAATTACCTGTAAAATAAATCCTAACCTAAGTTATAAATACACCTACACGATCAATAAATTTAATAAACTACAAACATCTATCTAAAAATACAATTAAATTAACTAAACTAAATTACCAAAAAAAACAAACACTAAATTACAAAAAATAAAAAAAAGATTACAAGATTTTTAAGCTAATTACACCTATTCTAAGCCCCCTAATAAAATAATAAACCCCCAAAATAAAAAAAATTCCCTGCCCTATTCTAAATTAAACAAATTTCAAAGCTCTTTACCTTACCAGCCCTTAAAAGGGCCTTTTGTGGGGCATGCCCCAAAGAATTCAGCTCTTTTGCATACAACAAATACAATCCCCCCCCCCCCCATTACAACCCACCACCCACATACCCCTATTCTAAAACCACCCAAACCCCCCTTAAAAAAGCCTAACACTACCCCCCTGAAGATCTCCCTACCTTGTCTTCACCACACCGGGCCGAACTCCTGATCCGATCCGGGCGATGTCTTCCTCCAAGCGGCAAAGAAGAATTCTTCCTCCGGCGACGTCTTCCTCCAAGCGGCAGCAAAGTCTTCATTCTTCCGGCGGCATCTTCAATCTTCTTTCTTCGCTCCGCCGCCGCGGAGCATCCATCCCGGCCGACTGCTGTACTACGAATGAGGTACCTTTAAATGACGTCATCCAAGATGGCGTCCGCCGAATTCCGATTGGCTGATAGGATTCTATCAGCCAATCGGAATTAAGTTAGAAAAATCTGATTGGCTGATTCAATCAGCCAATCAGATTCAAGTTCAATCCGATTGGCTGATCCGAACAGCCAATCAGATTGAGCTCGCATTCTATTGGCTGTTCCGATCAGCCAATAGAATGCGAGCTCAATCTGATTGGCTGTTCGGATCAGCCAATCGGATTGAACTTGAATCTGATTGGCTGATTCAATCAGCCAATCAGATTTTTCTAACTTAATTCCGATTGGCTGATAGAATCCTATCAGCCAATCGGAATTCGGCGGACGCCATCTTGGATGACGTCATTTAAAGGTACCTCATTCGTAGTACAGCAGTCGGCCGGGATGGATGCTCCGCGGCGGCGGAGCGAAGAAAGAAGATTGAAGATGCCGCCGGAAGAATGAAGACTTTGCTGCCGCTTGGAGGAAGACGTCGCCGGAGGAAGAATTCTTCTTTGCCGCTTGGAGGAAGACATCGCCGGAGGAAGAATTCTTCTTTGCCGCTTGGAGGAAGACATCGCCCGGATCGGATCAGGAGTTCGGCCCGGTGTGGTGAAGACAAGGTAGGGAGATCTTCAGGGGGGTAGTGTTAGGCTTTTTTAAGGGGGGTTTGGGTGGTTTTAGAATAGGGGTATGTGGGTGGTGGGTTGTAATGGGGGGGGGGGGATTGTATTTGTTGTATGCAAAAGAGCTGAATTCTTTGGGGCATGCCCCACAAAAGGCCCTTTTAAGGGCTGGTAAGGTAAAGAGCTTTGAAATTTGATTAATTTAGAATAGGGCAGGGAATTTTTTTTATTTTGGGGGTTTATTATTTTATTAGGGGGCTTAGAATAGGTGTAATTAGCTTAAAAATCTTGTAATCTTTTTTTTATTTTTTGTAATTTAGTGTTTGTTTTTTTTGGTAATTTAGTTTAGTTAATTTAATTGTATTTTTAGATAGATGTTTGTAGTTTATTAAATTTATTGATAGTGTAGGTGTATTTATAAATTAGGTTAGGATTTATTTTACAGGTAATTGGGTAATTATTTTAACTAGGTAGATATTAAATAGTTAATAACTATTTAATATCTATTATACGTAGTTAAAATAATTAACAATTTACCTGTAAAATAAATATTAACCCTAACATAGCTACAATGTAATTATTAATTATATTATAGCTATCTTAGGGTTTATTTTATAGGTAAGTATTTAGATTTAAAAAGGAATATTTTAGTTTATAAATTAATTAGATTAATTTAATATAAATTTAGTTAGGGTTAGATAGAGTTAATATAGTTAATATAAATACTATAGTAACTATATTAACTATATTAACCCTAATATAATTAGGGTTAATATAGTTAATATATATAATGTAATGCCTATATTAACTATAATATACTTAGGGTTAATATAGATAATATAGCTGGCGGCGGGGTAGGTAGATTAAATTAGGGGTTAATCATTTTAATAGAGATGGCGGCGGTGTAAGGGGCTTACATTAGGGGTTAATAATATTAATATAGCTGGCGGCGGTATAGGGGGATTAGATTAGGGGTTAATAATTTTTATATAGGTGGCGGCGGTGTAAGGGGTCAGATTAGGGGATAGATAAGGTAGATGGCGGCGGTTTTAGGGGCTCACAGTAGGGGGTTAGTTTATGTAGATGGCGGCGGGGTCCGGGAGCGGCGGTTTAGGGGTTAATAACTTTATTAGGGATTTCGGGGGGGATCGCGGTTGACCGGTAGATAGAAATTGCACATGCGTTAGGTGTTAGGTTTTATTTAGCAGATTGCGGTTGACAGGGAGATAGACATTGCGCATGCGTTAGGTGTTAGGTTTATTTTCTAGTTAGTTTAGGGAGTTACGGGGCTCCAATAGTCAGCGTAAGGCTTCTTACGGCTGCTTTTTGTGGCGAGGTGAAAATGGAGTAAGTTTTCTCCATTTTCGCCACGTAAGTCCTTACGCTGCATATTGGATACCAAACTGCGCTGGTTTGGTATACCTGCCTATGGCCCAAAAAACTACGGGCGACGGCAGAAATATACGCGCGTAACTTCTAGGTTACGCCGTATATAGGATACCAAATCAGCGTAAATATTGGCGTCGCCGGCTTTTGCGGGCGACGATTTATATCGGATCGACCCCCTGGTAAATAGGGAAAGTTGTTTAAAATTGCATGCACTTTCTTCTACATCACAAATTGGGTTTTATGGCCTTTAGTATGTTTAAAAATGCAGCTTTAGCCTTGTTATAAATAAAACAGGGATTGGCATCTTTTAAGAGAGCACATGCATTCGCATTGCTAATAATTGTATATATAAAATTTATTATAAATACTATTATATATATAAGTGACAGTGTGTATATATTATTTTCAATATTTGCAGACCAGGCGTCCATGTGAAAAACATATAGATTGTATTGTAGAGGGGCCGCAGGCGCAGACCATCCATGTGAAAAACATATAGAGGGGTTTTTCTATCAGTAGGCATTAGGCAATGGCATTGGCAAAATGTACTACGTTTTGGTTAACTACTATAATGTACAACGTTTTGGTTACTACTATAATTATTACTATTACTACGTTTCTCAGTTCTCACCATAGGTCTCCTCCTCTGTCTCCCACAAAATAAAAATGAGCCCGCTGTGTAAACTGTATACTCGTTTTGGTTACTACTATAATTACTATTACTACGTTTCTCAGATCTCACCATAGGTCTCCTCCTCTGTCTCCCACAAAATAAAAATGAGCCCGCTGTGTATACTCGTTTTGGTTACTACTATAATTACTATTACTAAGTTTCTCAGTTCTCAACTTCTCACCATAGGTCTCCTCCTCTGTCTCCCACAAAATAAAAATGAGCCCGCTGTGTATACTCGTTTTGGTTACTACTATAATTACTATTACTATTAAGTTTCTCAGTTCTCACCATAGGTCTCCTCCTCTGTTTCCCACAAAATAAAAATGAGCCCACTGTGTATACTCGGAGTCGGAATCGTCATCACCATCATCACTTAGTCTCTCACGGCACCAGTCCTCCCTACTGCGTTCGGCACTTCCAGAGACTGCCCATGTTGCTTTATTGGGGTGACGTGACGTCAAACGCTGGTACCGCGCACTTTCTCTTACTTGTCCTGGAGGCGGGGTCACGTGGGTAACATGAATTGATTCGTGCGCTTCACCGCATCGATGCAGAATCTTTTAATGCCGCATCGCGGTGCATCGCCAATACGATTATTTTTGACAGCCATAATATATATATATATATATATACAGTAAATAAAAAGAAATGTACAGTGGTGCACTAAATATTTCTCAATTTCCAATGCTTACATAACTGTGCTAGCTTTCCCAAAAAGATCTGTCGCATTTTGCACTCCAACCAGGAGTAAGGCATACTATGTGAGAGAGAGGATATCGTGTACCTCTAAAAATGTCATATATCTACTTAATTGTCCGTGACCCAAATTTTATGTGGGTAAAACCTCTAGAGAACTAAAAAGCAGAATTCGTGAACATAGGGATGACATTAAAAATGAAGACATGGATAGCCCAGTAGCAAGGCACTTTAAATCTCACCACAATTCAGATCATACAAAATTGAAAATCATGGGCATTGAACAGTTAAAACAGAATAGATGGGGTGGGAATCTGGATAGAATAATTTTGCAACATGAATCAAGATGGATATTTAGGTTGAACACCTTGAGTCCAATAGGCTTGAATGAAAAAATAGAGTATGTATGTTTTTTTGTAGGAGGACAAAGTAGGTGAAGCAAAACCTGATAATGGTGAACTAATATTGCATCTAAAATATCAAGGTAGATGTGCATACAGAAATACCCTCTGATTAATAAATTATGATAAAGCGAATAGGAAATATCTGTAGTAAGAGAATTTGAAAGTGAGTAAACGTATGTGTGCCTCATATCATTATAAGAGCCATGACAAAAGTGTCAATAATGTTGTAAAAAATGTTGCCAAAAGAGTAAAGGTTGTTTGAAAAGGCAACAGGCAACCTTGACTATAGCCTTAAAAGGAGAAACCAGTATGAAAGGTTTAAATAAAAGGTAAAGGTGGATGTTAGCCAAAATGAGACAACTGAAAATTGCAAAAGTGTTGTGTTGTAATTTACCATAGTATGTCTGTGTAAATAAGTAAATATCGGAATACTCAATGGTCCGTTCCAATTGTTGCAGTTTAACACCAGATCATATCACTATTCGCAATAGAGCTGTCACAGAGCTAACGCTATAGCAGGGGGCGGACCTAAGAGCCAATGGGAGCATAAAGTCCGGCACCCCCCCATAGGAAACACATCTGACGAAGCCCCGATACTCAGCCCTTTGTGGGAGGGGAGAAACGCGTCATGACGGAGGATGCACGTGAGGTGATCAGCTAAACAACGGACTTCGCTAGACTCTGAGTAAAGGAGGACGCTGAAGCGTACACTGTAGGTAAGCAAGTGAAAAAGCCAGCCGAAATAAAAAAGATCCACACATCGATTCGTCTGTGAAACAGGTACCTGGAAGTTTGCAAATTGGTTGGGCTAACTAGTCTTGCGGTATTATATATTTTTTTTTGCGGGCAGCCTGGTTCTGTCCTGACAGTGTACATAGTGCGTCCTCCCTCCAAGGACATATGTCAAACACATAATTTGTTCCGATTAATTGTGTGGAGCAACCAATCCATAAGAATTGCTGTGTAGATATAAACTGTTACGATTCACTGTGAGGAGTAACCATTCATAAGAACTGCTGTGCAGCTGCAATATTGAATAAGCACACTGAAGAGTTAAAATCAACACCAGAGCGTGTATTTACACTTATGAGCCTGGGATATGGACATTCAGTAACGACTATGACAGCTTTAGTATTGGGGCCCCATACTTTATAATTGTGTATTGGAAACATTATATGTCAGTTCAGTTGTGGCAATATTGAGTGATGAGTAACCTGTAATAGGATATATTCACTATCTTTTGAACGGCAGAATTTTTATGAACATGATATGAATCCTGTGAGCTAGCTGAGTCTGAATGTGTGCGTGTGTGTTTGGAAGGTGTTTTTTATTCTTGCAACTAGGAATTAGGGTGGAGAATAGACATAGACATTCTGATCTGTTTGTTTTTTGGAGATATAGTAATAAAGCTTTTGTTAAACTAAGTGCAGCCTGTGTCCCTCTTTGATTGACCTAATATTTTTGTTCAATCCTATCTTGTTGAAGTGGTAATTTATATATAAATATATATATATATATATATATATATATATATATATATATATATATATATATACACACACACACGTATGTATTTGTGTGTTTATATATATATGTATGTAATTACATATATACACATATGTATTTGTGTGTTTATATATATATATATATGTATGTAATTACATATATACACATATGTATGTAATTACATATATAAACATATGTATTTGTGTGTTTATATATATATGTATGTAATTACATATATACACATATGTATTTGTGTGTTTATATATATATATATATATATGTATGTAATTACATATATACACATATGTATTTGTGTGTTTATATATGTATGTATGTAATTACATATATACACATATGTATTTGTGTGTTTATATATGTATGTATGTAATTACATATATACACATATGTATTTGTGTGTTTATATATATGTATGTAATTACATATATACACATATGTATTTGTGTGTTTATATATGTATGTATGTAATTACATATATACACATATGTATTTGTGTGTTTATATATGTATGTATGTAATTACATATATACACATATGTATTTGTGTGTTTATATATGTATGTATGTAATTACATATATACACATATGTATTTGTGTGTTTATATATATATATATATATATATATATATATATATATATGTATGTAATTACATATATACACATATGTATTTGTGTGTTTATATATGTATGTATGTAATTACATATATACACATATGTATTTGTGTGTTTATATATGTATGTATGTAATTACATATATACAAATATGTATTTGTGTGTTTATATATATATATATATATATGTATGTAATTACATATATACACATATGTATGTAATTACATATATAAACATATGTATTTGTGTGTTTATATATATGTATGTAATTACATATATACACATATGTATTTGTGTGTTTATATATGTATGTAATTACATATATACACATATGTATTTGTGTGTTTATATATGTATGTATGTAATTACATATATACACATATGTATTTGTGTGTTTATATATATATATATATGTATGTAATTACATATATACACATATAAATAAAAAGTACACGTCTTGATAATTGGAGTGTATTCCTCTTGCTAGGCAAATTTGCTGCTTCGGTAGTGGTCAGTCACTGTCAGGCCCAGACCACTCCTGTCCTCTGTCTCTGTGGGGGAAATTGCAGCCTCCCAGCATCATAACCTCATCATGCACAAAGACACAGAACAGGTCAGGTGCAACATTCAAGGTGGGACAAGTGCATCTTCCCTAGCTTTCTCCCCACTTATTGGTTGCAGGCAGGCAGCCTTACTAAGGTCAATGGCAAGCTTAGTAGGTTGATATACTAATCTGTAATGTTAATACTAGGGGGCGTCATTTCATTCTTGGACCCAAGCAGCACAATATCTTGAGCTGGCCCTTATGGTCCAGAGTAAACTGCCAGTAAATTCAGTACTGGCAGAAACTGTAGAGAGTTCAATATCTGTATCCTGAAAGCTCACAGCCTTCCTCCAACAAGTTGTCCTGTCAGTCAGACTTGCACCGACTCTACAAGGCTTCCTGCACTGTGGGAAGGGCCAACTGCATGGCTTACACGGCATAAGCTAGATCCCATCCAGATAAATTACCTCTAACACTGGTTGGGAACTAGTTGATATTTTTACATTTCAGCAGCCATGAAATGTGGGCACAAGCTAAACCTGGATATTTGCATGTCCGGGTCTGAGTAAGCAGGAAACCCTGACACAAAGTTTGAAACCCTAACTGGCTGGGTCAATTCCAGACAAGTGGCAACCCAAGAGGTCGGGGAGAAATTTTCATTCTCCAGAAAACCTCTCAAACTTGCCAAAGCATTTGCATCACTCTCGTCTTGAGCTGTTATAGTTGTTAATCCTCATTGTTTTCCATAATTATGGGCAACACTAGTTTTCTTGCAAATCTTCTACCAAAGTAAGCTTATCTAAACCGTTAGCAGGTCCCCTTTTAAACGATTCAAATTTGGCATTTCACCTATAGGGCTATCTCCTAAAATTTCCTTGGAGCCCACCTCTGGATCCTCCACTACCCATTGTGGGGATTCTTGAATTGGTCTCCTCCCCTGACTTTGAGATCTTATGTTTTATTATCTGCCTCTGATTTTGTAATCCGCTTTTCCTAGATCTTTTCCTTCCTCCTAGACGTTTTGACCTCGAGGAAGAACATTTTTTTTTTTTTTTTAAATTTCCTTCCCCTTTTTTATCCATCAGTGTCTGAATCATAGCAACTTTTAACATCTATACAGTTTCCTTCATTTTCTCACTTTCAATCTGACCTCAGTTTAGAAGCATATACTTTTACTTCTCCATTAATTGATTCAGATAAAGAATGCAATTTTAAAAAATTGACTTCTATTATCATATTGTCTTTGTTCTCTTGGTATCATTTTTTTTAAAGCAGGGATGTGAGCTCATGAGTTTGCACGTGTCTTGAGCACTATATGACAGCAGTTTTTCAACGATTTTATCCATTTCCAAGAGCACTAGATGGCGGCACTATTTCCTGCCATTTAGTGCTCCAGACACCTAACTAGGTGCCTCTCTTCAACAAAGAATATAATGGGAACAAAGCTAATTTGATAATAGAAGTAAATTGGAAACTTTTTTTTAAAATTGGGTTTCATATCCCTTTTAGCTTGCTGACAAATTCCAAATTATAACTCAGGAGTCAGGACTCATTTTTACCCAGCTAATAATCTTCCTATACATATATCTTTCAAGGAAGTAATACACAAGAGACACCTCCCGCAAGGAAAACAAACAGCATAGACCAGAAACAATATTAGAATGAAGACATTTTATGTTAGTCAAACACTACATACATAACCATGATTATATTAAAGGGACAGGATACCTAAATGTTGAATCAAAGTGATGCAGCATATCTGCAAAAAGTGTAATTCAAAATATTATGCAAGCATCTCTATGTAAAAAAAACATAATTTATGTAAGAACTTACCTGATAAATTCATTTCTTTCATATTAGCAAGAGTCCATAAGCTAGTGACGTATGGGATATACATTCCTACCAGGAGGGGCAAAGTTTCCCAAACCTCAAAATGCCTATAAATACACCCCTCACCACACCCACAAATCAGTTTAACGAATAGCCAAGAAGTGGGGTGATAAGAAAAAAGTGCGAAGCATAAATATAAGGAATTGGAATAATTGTGCTTTATACAAAAAAATCATAACCACCACAAAAAAAGGGTGGGCCTCATGGACTCTTGCTAATATGAAAGAAATGAATTTATCAGGTAAGTTCTTACATAAATTATGTTTTCTTTCATGTAATTAGCAAGAGTCCATGAGCTAGTGACGTATGGGATAATGACTACCCAAGATGTGGATCTTCCACGCAAGAGTCACTAGAGAGGGAGGGATAAAATAAAGACAGCCAATTCCGCTGAAAATAATCCACACCCAAAACAAAGTTTAAAACTTATAATGAAAAAAACTGAAATTATAAGCAGAAGATTCAAACTGAAACAGCTGCCTGAAGTACTTTTCTACCAAAAACTGCTTCAGAAGAAGAAAACACATCAAAATGGTAGAATTTAGTAAAAGTATGCAAAGAAGACCAAGTTGCTGCTTTGCAAATCTGATCAACCGAAGCTTCATTCCTAAACGCCCAGGAAGTAGAAACTGACCTAGTAGAATGAGCTGTAATCCTTTGAGGCGGAGTTTTACCCGACTCGACATAAGCATGATGAATTAAAGATTTCAACCAAGATGCCAAAGAAATGGCAGAAGCCTTCTGACCTTTCCTAGAACCGGAAAAGATAACAAATAGACTAGAAGTCTTTCGGAAATTCTTAGTAGCTTCAACATAATATTTCAAAGCTCTAACTACATCCAAAGAATGCAATGATTTCTCCTTAGAATTCTTAGGATTAGGACATAATGAAGGAACCACAATTTCTCTACTAATGTTGTTAGAATTCACAACCTTAGGTAAAAATTTAAAAGAAGTTCGCAACACCGCCTTATCCTGATGAAAAATCAGAAAAGGAGACTCACAAGAAAGAGCAGATAATTCAGAAACTCTTCTGGCAGAAGAGATGGCCAAAAGGAACAAAACTTTCCAAGAAAGTAATTTAATGTCCAAAGAATGCATAGGTTCAAACGGAGGAGCTTGAAGAGCCCCCAGAACCAAATTCAAACTCCAAGGAGGAGAAATTGACTTAATGACAGGTTTTATACGAACCAAAGCTTGTACAAAACAATGAATATCAGGAAGATTAGCTATCTTTCTGTGAAAAAGAACAGAAAGAGCAGAGATTTGTCCTTTCAAGGAACTTGCAGACAAACCTTTATCCAAACCATCCTGAAGAAACTGTAAAATTCTTGGAATTCTAAAAGAATGCCAGGAAAAATGATGAGAAAGACACCAAGAAATATAAGTCTTCCAGACTCTATAATATATCTCCCTAGATACAGATTTACGAGCCTGTAACATAGTATTAATCACAGAGTCAGAGAAACCTCTTTGACTAAGAATCAAGCGTTCAATCTCCATACCTTTAAATTTAAGGATTTGAGATCCTGATGGAAAAAAGGACCTTGTGACAGAAGGTCTGGTCTTAACGAAAGAGTCCACGGTTGGCAAGAGGCCATCCGGACAAGATCCGCATACCAAAACCTGTGAGGCCATGCTGGAGCCACCAGCAGAACAAACAAGCATTCCTTCAGAATCTTGGAGATTACTCTTGGAAGAAGAACTAGAGGCGGAAAGATATAGGCAGGATGATACTTCCAAGGAAGTGACAACGCATCCACTGCTTCCGCTTGAGGATCCCTGGATCTGGACAGATACCTGGGAAGTTTCTTGTTTAGATGAGAAGCCATCAGATCTATTTCTGGAAGACCCCACATTTGAACAATCTGAAGAAATACCTCTGGGTGAAGAGACCATTCGCCCGGATATAACGTTTGGCGACTGAGATAATCCGCTTCCCAATTGTCTATACCTGGGATATGAACCGCAGAAACTAGACAGGAGCTGGATTCCGCCCATACCAGAATTCGAGATACTTCTTTCATAGCCAGAGGACTGCGAGTCCCTCCTTGATGATTGATGTATGCCACAGTTGTGACAATGTCTGTCTGAAAACAAATGAACGATTCTCTCTTTAGAAGAGGCCAAGACGGAAGAGCTCTGAAAATTGCACGGAGTTCCAAAATATTGATCGGTAATCTCACCTCCTGAGATTCACAAACCCCTTGTGCTGTCAGAGACCCCCACACAGCTCCCCAACCTGTAAGACTTGCATCTGTTGAAATTACAGTCCAGGTCGGAAGAACAAAAGAAGCCCCCTGAACTAAATGATGGTGATCTTAGCAAGAGTAGAGACAGCCCCATCAACCTTAGGGATTTTGTCCCAAAACTCTAATCTGTCAGATGGCACAGGATATAATTGCTTAAAACGTTTAGAAGGAGTAAATGAATTACCCAAATTATTCCATTCCCTGGAAATTACTTCAGAAATAGCACTAGGGACAGGAAAAACTTCTGGAATAACTACAGGAGATTTAAAAAACCTTATCTAAATGTTTAGATTTAGTATCAAGAGGACCAGAATCCTCAATTTCTAATGCAATTAGGACTTCTTTAAGTAAAGAACGAATAAAGTCCATTTTAAATAAATATGAAGATTTATCAGCATCAACCTCTGAGACAGAATCCTCTGAACCAGAAGAACCATTATCAGAATCAGAATGATGATGTTCATTTAAAAATTCATCTGAAAAATGAGAAGTTTTAAAAGATTTTTTACGTTTACTAGAAGAAGGAATAACAGACATAGCCTTCTTAATGGATTTAGAAACAAAATCTCTTATGTTATCAGGAACACTCTGAGTATTAGATGTTGACGGAACAGCAACAGGTAATGTAACAGTACTAAAGGAAATATTATCTGCATTAACAAGTTTGTCATGACAAACAGTACAAACAACAGCTGGAGGAACAGATACCATAAGTTTCCAGCAGATACACTTAGCTTTGGTAGCTCCAGCACCAGGCAGCGATTTTCCAGAAGTATCTTCTGACTCAGTTTCAACGTGGGACATCTTGCAATATGTAATATAAAAAACAACATATAAAGCAAAATTGATCAAAATCCTTAAATGACAGTTTCAGGAATGGGAAAAAATGCCAGTGAACAAGCTTCTAGCAACCAGAAGCAATAAATAATGAGACTTAAATAATGTGGAGACAATAGTGACGCCCATATTTTTTTAGCGCCAAAAATGACGCCCACATTATTTGGCGCCTAAATGCTTTTGGCGCCAAAAATTACGCCACATCCGGAACGCCGACACTTTTGGCGCAAAAGAACGTCAAAAAAGACGCAACTTCCGGCGACACGTATGACGCCGGAAACATAAATTTTTTTTTGCGCCAAAAAAGTCCGCGCCAAGAATGACGCAATAAAATGAAGCATTTTCAGCCCCCGCGAGCCTAACAGCCCACAGGGAAAAAGTCAAATTTTAAGGTAAGAAAAAAATTGATTTTATTCATATGCATTATCCCAAATATGAAACTGACTGTCTGAAATAAGGAATGTTGAACATCCTGAGTCAAGGCAAATAAATGTTTGAATACATATATTTAGAACTTTATAAAAAAGTGCCCAACCATAGCTTAGAGTGTCACAGAAAATAAGACTTACTTACCCCAGGACACTCATCTACATGTTGTAGAAAGCCAAACCAGTACTGAAACGAAAATCAGCAGAGGTAATGGTATATAAATAAGAGTATATCGTCGATCTGAAAAGGGAGGTAAGAGATGAATCTCTACGACCGATAACAGAGAACCTATGAAATAGACCCCGTAGAAGGAGATCATTGAATTCAAATAGGCAATACTCTCCTCACATCCCTCTGACATTCACTGCACGCTGAGAGGAAAACCGGGCTCCAACCTGCTGCGGAGCGCATATTAACGTAGAATCTAGCACAAACTTACTTCACCACCTCCATAGGAGGCAAAGTTTGTAAAACTGATTTGTGGGTGTGGTGAGGGGTGTATTTATAGGCATTTTGAGGTTTGGGAAATTTTGCCCCTCCTGGTAGGAATGTATATCCCATACGTCACTAGCTCATGGACTCTTGCTAATTACATGAAAGAAATGTCCTCAGCAGTCACCTCAAAGTGTAAAGGATGCTAATCCTGGGACTTGCAAGGGCATGTGCATCTGGCATGTGCATGCACAGTGACTTCCCTCCAGTAAAGGAAGTGAAATAGAAAACAGTAAAGCAAAGTGTGAACTTGGCACTGATGAGGCGGATGGTCTTTTTTTATTTTAACCATGCAGATGACACTAAAAAATAGTAGCTCTGGATCAGAGAAAACCTACTCTGGTGAGGTGAAGAAATTATGAGGTCAAAAATGTTCCTTTTTACAGAGATCTTCATGTGATATTTTCCTGTCAGCTTTTTTTTTAGTTATGATGCATCACTTTCAAGTGATTTAGCATATGAGTAAAATGTCCCGTTATATTAAAAATACTTTTATCTGGAGTTGTTGGGTTATAACAAGCATTTATCATCAACTCTAGTTATCCAGTATGACATAATCTAAATGAAATATTAAAAAAAGCTTCCTTCATAAATAGGTCTCTTAGGAGTTTATTTGATATGATGGACCATGGTCTCATGGTTTCACAAATGATCTTTCTAAGAGAAGATGTCTCTGATATAACCAACATCTTATGCAAAGACTACAGACCCACTACTAGTGCATAATTTTTAAGCAAAAGATACCCAGCTTAACTCCAATGATTTGAAGCCTAGTAGGTGAGTGACTTTGCATACACTCATAAAACTAAAAATGTATATAAGTTTAGAAAACTAAACATTTTATGATGAGTAGTTCAAATACAAAAAATACACTCCACATTCTACACCAGAGATGGACAATTGGTGGCTCATGGGCATATGCAGCTGTCTGCAATTGTTTTTTTTAGCCACTGGGAAACAGATACATTTAACAACTCAAAAGAGTAATTTGGAGGGGAGAACAACAGATAAAAGATACCCTGCAACCTGACCTAAAGCAGCCCTTGTGTCACTGAACCAGTGACGTGCGGTGAGGCCAGTGGCTGGTGAGGCACTGGCTAGTATCAGAGCCAGATCAACACACATATGAACCCGATAGAGGTTCAAATGTTGGATATTTAAAAGTCTGCAGAAACACACAAACAAAAACATTCAAAGGCACCCACACTCACTCATAGGCACACACAAACATAATCATTCAAAGACATACATAAAGACACAAAAATATTCACATAGAAAGACTCAGATACACACACACACACACACACACACACACAAAGAAACAGAATAATAAACAAAAAGAAAAAATAGCTATACTGCATAAATAGAAGCACAATAACATGCACTCATTAGATTTATAGCAAAAAATAAAATAATCAAATTTTGTTAGTTTTTTTTTCTTCAGACAAGGAAAAAAAAGACGAAAACCGGAACCAGGGTGCCAGTGCAAAATGTGGTTTATTCAAGCTGTAAAAAATAGGTCAAGGAAGCACCTGACGCGTTTTGCGCATGAGCACATGCGCTTCATCAGAGATAGGTACCTTTTCTGCTACAAATCCAGGAAGTGCCTATCATGCATCTGACTATGCTTTAGAGTTTATCTATACTGCTTTTATAGTCGGTTAGGAGTACTGGATCCACTTGGAATATTCTATCACCTGCTTATAATGCTGTTGCTAAGCTTCTTTAAAATATATTTTTACCATTAAGCAACACAACAGATGAAAAGTCTGATGACTTAGAAAAGGGAATTCCAGACTGCACCCCAGCCCAATAGGCTGGCGTCCGTCGTCACTATGACCCACGCTGGCCTGCGGAAACACATTGCCTTGGACAGATGATCCGGTGACAACCACCAAAGAAGAGAGTCTCTGGTCTCTTGGTCCAGATTTATCTGAGGAGATAAATCTGCATAATCCCCATTCCACTGTTTGAGCATGCAAAGTTGCGGTGGTCTGAGATGCAAGCGAGCAAACGGAACTATGTCCATTGCCGCTACCATTAAGCCGATTACCTCCATACACTGAGCCACTGACGGCCGAGGAATGGAATGAAGAGCTCGGCAGATGGATAAAATTTTTGATTTCCTGACCTCCGTCAGAAAAATTTTCATGTCCACAGAATCTATCAGAGTTCCCAGGAATGAAACTCTTGTGAGAGGGAGAAGTGAACTCTTTTTTACGTTCACCCCGTGAGATCTTAGAAAAGCCAACACGATGTCCATGTAAGACTTGGCTAGTTGGTAAGTTGACGCCTGGATTAAGATATCGTCCAGATAAGGCGCCACCGCTATGCCCCGCGGCCTTAGAACTGCCAGAAGGGACCCTAGCACCTTTGTGAAAATTCTGGGAGCCGTGGACAACCCGAAGGGAAGAGCCACAAACTGGTAATGCTTGTCCAGAAAGGCAAACCTGAGGAACTGGTGATGAACTTTGTGGATAGGAATGTGTAGATACGCATCCTTTAAGTCCACGGTGGTCATATATTGACCCTCCTGGATCATCGGCAAAATAGTCAGAATGGTCTCCATCTTGAAGGATGGGCCTCTGAGGAATTTGTTTAGGATCTTGAGATCCAAAATTGGTCTGAAGGTTCCCTCTTTTTTGGGAACCACAGATTGGAGTAGAACCCTTGCCCCTGTTCTGTTTCCGGAACTGGGCAGATCACTCCCATGGTATATAGGTCTTCTACACAGCGTAAGAACGCCTCTCTTTTTGTCTGGTTTACAGACAATTGAGAAAGATGGAATCTCCCCCTTGGGGGAGAATTTTTGAAATCTAGAAGATACCCCTGGGTTACTATTTCTAAAGCCCAGGAGTCCTGAATGTCTCTTGCCCAAGCCTGAGCGAAGAGAGAAAGTCTGCCCTCTACTAGATCCGGTCCCGGATCGGGGGCTACCCCTTCATGCTGTCTTGGTGGCAGCAGCGGGCTTCTTGGCCTGTTTACCCTTGTTCCAAGTTTGATTAGGTCTCCAGACTGACTTGGATTGAGCAAAATTCCCCTCTTGCTTTGCGGCAGGGGAAGAGGTAGAGGGACCACCTTTGAAGTTTCGAAAGTAATGAAAATTATTTTGTTTGGTGCTTATTTTATTAGTCTTATCCTGAGGAAGGGCATGGCCTTTCCCTCCAGTGATGTCTGAAATGATCTCTTTCAGTTCAGACCCAAATAGGGTCTTACCCTTGAAAGGGATGGCTAAAAGCTTAGCTTTTGATGACACGTCAGCAGACCAGGACTTAAGCCATAACGCTCTATGCGCTAAAATGGCAAAACCTGAATTTTTCGCCGCTAATTTAGCCAATTGAAAAGCGGCATCTGTAATGAAAGAATTAGCTAGCTTGAGAGTCCTAATTCTATCCAGAATATCATCTAATGGGGTCTCAACCTGAAGAGCCTCTTCCAGAGCCTCGAACCAAAAGGACGCTGCAGTAGTTACAGGAACAATGCACGCTATAGGTTGGAGAAGAAAACCTTGATGAACAAATATTTTCTTCAGGAGACCCTCTAATTTTTTATCCATAGGATCTTTGAAAGCACAACTGTCCTCAATAGGTATAGTTGTACGCTTAGCCAGGGTAGAAATAGCTCCCTCCACCTTAGGGACCGTCTCCAACGAGTCCCGCACGGCGTCTGATATGGGAAACATTTTCTTCAAAGTAGGAGGGGGAGCGAACGGAATACCTGGTCTATCCCACTCCTTAGTAACATATTCCGAAATCCTCTTAGGGACCGGAAAAATATCAGTGTAGGCAGGAACCTCTAGGAATCTGTCCATTTTACACAATTTCTATGGAACTACAATAGGGTCACAATCATCCAGAGTCGCTAAAACCTCCCTGAGCAATAAGCGGAGGTGTTCTAGTTTAAATTTAAAAGCCGTCATATCTGAATCTGTCTGAGGGAACATATTTCCCGAATCAGAAATCTCTCCCTCAGCCAGCAAATTCCTCACTTCAGAACATTGTGAGGGTACATCGGATATGGCTAATAAAGCGTCAGAGGGCTCGGCGTTTGTTCTCACACCAGACCTACTGCGCTTCCCTTGCAACCCAGGCAGCTTAGATAAAACCTCTGTGAGGGTAGGGGGGTGTGTCCGAGCAGCGTACCTAGCAGGACGCATCTACTGAGAGCTCTGAAAGAAACCTCAAAAATCCGCCGATTAAAGAGCATTTAACAGCCAAATCAAGCTTATAATTAGGCATATAACAGCCGCAGTGGACACAATAGAAACATTATACAGCTTGATTCCTGTTTTCATGACATCAGGGCTACAGATCGGCAAGTTAAGACCTAAGGCGGCGGCCTACATATAGGTAACGACCCCCCCCCCCCGGTTAAACTGGGTCTACAGTGCTGGCAGCAGTCGTCTGCCTTACTGACTTTTATATCATAATACAAGGCTTTTCTACTTATAAAGGGAGAAATTTACAAATATAACTTCAGTGTATATGCATTCAGCTGAAAACTAAAATGGCGGGTGTGGCGGGACAATGTTTTACACAGGACTCCGACCCACGCCTAGAAAGATTTGAACGCCTTGTGACCCAGCTGATGGACAAGGCCCCTTATGATTATTTAATACTACGGGTGCCCCCTGCCGCAACTGATCCAACTGAAGCAAAGCACATCGGAGGCACAACACCCGCACCCCACATGGTGTCACATAAATCACAAAGAGGCCCGCAAGCTGTACAGAGAGATGCTAAGACAGCTTGCAAAGAAAAGAGGGGAACCCAGCTTAAAATGAGTCCAAAAGAGATCACCTGGCAGAGAGTACCCTCACCAAGAGAACCGGCCCTATGGCTAACGAGCAGAAAGGTAATACAGCTCACGGTGGGGCGGAGACTGGACATTGCCAGGAAGGTGCTGTGTCCACTGGAGTCGGAAGGTTTTGCGACCCGCAGGGCATCAGAGACTCCTTGGAAGCTGATGGAACGACTCCCTGCATTTCAGCTACCACACAGACACCAATATCGCTCACGCTTACTCAAAGCAGATGGGACATGTGTTTTGATGCTCTGCGGGGGCCACATCTCTAGATCCGGGGTAGGGTAGCATGCGGATACCCTCTCTGGCAGGAACGCTTAGCCCAACATGATGCTACCTGCACCCACAGGGTAAATGTACTATAGTTAACTTACCACTAGATCTCCTGGCAACTTGTGACATGAACTGTCCATCAGCTTTATCTACAGCCATATCTTCAAGTTTAGCAAAGACTATTCGCATTAGGCTGCATGAATAGGATTAACAGTTTAAAGTTGTATTATAACAGTGCCTGGTCATCTGCAATAAAAGGCTCAAGGATTTACCTTTCTAAAACCCCCTTAGTATAACATGTGCCACATATTCCTATATCCTACACTGTATATAGTATTTTTGCCCTATAAGGAGCTAGATAGAGTGTTTTTGGCCTTTAATTACTATAAATCACTATACCCCTACATTATAAAACTCCCTGGGACCCATGTGCTGATTTAAAACCTTAAAGCCATGCACAAAAAATGTTTTGTTGTATTAACTGTTATGAGTGGTGATAATTGTATATCCCTATGTTGATTTTGTTTTTGCACAGTGCAAACCCTCAGTTTATCTCTCTTCTGCTAAATGTTAACCCCAAGGACTTAAACAAGCATCAAGTCTGGTCCAAGAGAGACCTGTATAGCTATTAATGGGGCTGAAAATGGAGGACTTTCAATATCGTAGATTAATTGCAGTCAGATTTAACATGTTTATTTATTGTGTTATGTCTAACATACAAACTGCCTGTATCACTTTTCCTCAATAAAAAAAAAAAAAAAAAAAAATAGAATGAACCCATAAAATAAATTAAAAAAAAACAAAACAAAAAAAAAACCTCTGTGAGGGTAGTATTCATAACTGCGGCCATATCTTGCAGGGTGAAAGAATTAGACGCACTAGAAGTACTTTGCGTCAACGGTTGTGACACTTAGGGAGAATTAAATGGCATAACCTGATTCCCTTCTGACTGAGAATCATCCTGCAACATACTTTTAGTAGCTAAAATATGTTCTTTGCAATTTATTGACCTTTCAGTGCATGAGGGACACATTCTAAGTGGAGGTTCCACAATGGCTTCTAAACATATTGAACATTGACTTTCCTCAATGTCAGACATGTTGAACAGGCTAGTAATGACTACAAACAAGCATGAAAACACTTTATTTAGTGAAAAAAATAATCTTAAAAAACGGTACTGCGCCTTTAAGAGAAAAAAAGCATACACGTTCTGCAAAACATGCACCAAATTTTTCTAAATTTTGTATGCAGACACCCTATAAGTAGTTAAGAGTGCCCCACAAGGAATTTTAACATTTAAACCCTTCATTTACAAACAGGATTGAAAATAGGCCCAGATCCGGGAAAAAACACCCCCAGCACCTTGCCACAGCCCTGCTGAGGCCCTACCTGCCCTCAGGGATAGTAAATGTGGGGGAAAAGCTTCGATTTGGCCCAAAACTTACACCAGGGCCCTCAGGAGCTTGCTGCTTGCTGAGAAAAACTAGCTGTGCATCTGAGGCGCGAAAATAGGCCCCGCCCATCTCACTCGATGTCTCCACAGCCTCAAAGAACCGCACCAGAGCGGTTATAACTAGCCATGTGGGTTCTGAGACCCAAAAGTTAAGCCATGTGTGCCCTCAATAAAGTTGCCCAAAACGTTATTGCCACAAAACGTTAAAGCACTCCCAAATCATAAAAACGTTTGCCCACAAACATTTACAACTCAGTGACAACCATATTTGTAATTGGCCCCATATGCAAGCTAAGTAATGCCCTTCTTTTTGCTCTAGGATTACTGCTTTCCCTTACTCTCCTGGGTATAATGTCAACCTTTCTGAAATACACAGTCTCTCCAGAAAAATATAACTGAACATACCTCACTGCTGCATAGCATGAAAACGTTCCTCACACTGAAGTTTCCTGTACCCCTCAGCCTCTGTGGGAACAGTAATGGACCTTAGTTACAAATGCTAAGTTCATCATCCTCCAGGCTGCAGTCTTCATCCATCTGCTGCCTGAGAGTAAATAGTACACACCGGTACCATTTAAAATAACAAACTCTTGCTTGAAGAAATTAAAAACTAATATTTTATAACCTCTTTCACTTTACCTTTCCTAGTACTTAGAGTAGGCAAAGAGAAAGACTGGGGGGTGGAGCTAAGGGAGGAGCTATATAGACAGCTCTGCTGTGGTGCTCTTTGCCACTTCCTGTTAGCAGGAGGATAATATCCCACAAGTAAAGGATGAATCCGTGGACTCGTCTTACCTTTATAGAAGAAAGCTAGGCCTTTAGCTAGTCGATTGTCTCCTCTATATTAACCAATTAGCAAAGGACATGACTTACTTTATTAACAAAAAACATAATTTATGTAAGAACTTACCTGATAAATTCATTTCTTTCATATTAACAAGAGTCCATGAGCTAGTGACGTATGGGATATACATTCCTACCAGGAGGGGCAAAGTTTCCCAAACCTTAAAATGCCTATAAATACACCCCTCACCACACCCACAAATCAGTTTAACGAATAGCCAAGAAGTGGGGTGATAAGAAAAAAAGTGCGAAGCATATAAAATAAGGAATTGGAATAATTGTGCTTTATACAAAAAAATCATAACCACCACAAAAAAGGGTGGGCCTCATGGACTCTTGTTAATATGAAAGAAATGAATTTATCAGGTAAGTTCTTACATAAATTATGTTTTCTTTCATGTAATTAACAAGAGTCCATGAGCTAGTGACGTATGGGATAATGAATACCCAAGATGTGGATCTTTCCACACAAGAGTCACTAGAGAGGGAGGGATAAAATAAAGACAGCCAATTCCTGCTGAAAAAAATCCACACCCAAAATAAAGTTTAATAAAAAACATAAGCAGAAGATTCAAACCGAAACCACTGCCTGAAGTACCTTTCTACCAAAAACTGCTTCAGAAGAAGAGAATACATCAAAATGGTAGAATTTAGTAAAAATATGCAAAGAGGACCAAGTCGCTGCTTTGCAAATCTGATCAACTGAAGCTTCATTCCTAAACGCCCAGGAAGTAGAAACTGACCTAGTAGAATGAGCTGTAATCCTCTGAGGCGGAGTCTTACCTGATTTAACATAGGCAAGATGAATTAAAGATTTCAACCAGGATGCCAAAGAAATGGCAGAAGCTTTCTGGCCTTTTCTAGAACCAGAAAAGATGACAAATAGACTAGAAGTCTTTCGGAAAGATTTAGTAGCTTCAACATAATATTTCAAAGCTCTAACAACATCCAAAGAATGTAACGATTTTTCCTTAGAATTCTTAGGATTAGGACATAATGAAGGAACCACAATTTCTCTACTAATGTTGTTGGAATTCACAACCTTAGGTAAAAATTCAAAAGAAGTTCGCAACACCGCCTTATCCTGATGAAAAATCAGAAAAGGAGACTCACAAGAAAGAGCAGATAATTCAGAAACTCTTCTGGCAGAAGAGATGGCCAAAAGGAACAAAACTTTCCAAGAAAGCAATTTAATGTCCAATGAATGCATAGGTTCAAACGGAGGAGCTTGAAGAGCTCCCAGAACCAAATTCAAACTCCATGGAGGAGAAATTGACTTAATGACAGGTTTTATACGAACCAAAGCTTGTACAAAACAATGAATATCAGGAAGAATAGCAATCTTTCTGTGAAAAAGAACAGAAAGAGCAGAGATTTGTCCTTTCAAGGAACTTGCGGACAAACCCTTATCTAAACCATCCTGAAGAAATTGTAATATTCTCGGAATTCTAAAAGAATACCAAGAAAAATGATGAGTAAGACACCAAGAAATATAAGTCTTCCAGACTCTATAATATATCTCTCTAGATACAGATTTACGAGCCTGTAACATAGTATCAATCACAGAGTCAGAGAAACCTCTTTGACTAAGAATCAAGCGTTCAATCTCCATACCTTTAAATTTAAGGATTTCAGATCCGGATGGAAAAAAAGGACCTTGCGACAGAAGGTCTGGTCTTAACGGAAGAGTCCATGGTTGGCAAGATGCCATCCGGACAAGATCTGCATACCAAAACCTGTGAGGCCATGCCGGAGCTATTAGCAGAACAAACGAGCATTCCCTCAGAATCTTGGAGATTACTCTTGGAAGAAGAACTAGAGGCGGAAAGATATAGGCAGGATGATACTTCCAAGGAAGTGATAATGCATCCACTGCCTCCGCCTGAGGATCCCGGGATCTGGACAGATACCTGGGAAGTTTCTTGTTTAGATGAGAGGCCATCAGATCTATCTCTGGAAGCCCCCACATTTGAACAATCTGAAGAAATACCTCTGGGTGAAGAGACCATTCGCCCGGATGCAACGTTTGGCGACTGAGATAATCCGCTTCCCAATTGTCTACACCTGGGATATGAACCGCAGAGATTAGACAGGAGCTGGATTCCGCCCAAACCAAAATTCGAGATACTTCTTTCATAGCCAGAGGACTGTGAGTCCCTCCTTGATGATTGATGTATGCCACAGTTGTGACATTGTCTGTCTGAAAACAAATGAACGATTCTCTCTTCAGAAGAGGCCAAAACTGAAGAGCTCTGAAAATTGCACGGAGTTCCAAAATATTGATCGGTAATCTCACCTCCTGAGATTCCCAAACTCCCTGTGCCGTCAGAGATCCCCACACAGCTCCCCAACCTGTGAGACTTGCATCTGTTGAAATTACAGTCCAGGTCGGAAGAACAAAAGAAGCCCCCTGAATTAAACGATGGTGATCTGTCCACCACGTTAGAGAGTGTCGAACAATCGGTTTTAAAGATATTAATTGATATATCTTCGTGTAATCCCTGCACCATTGGTTCAGCATACAGAGCTGAAGAGGTCGCATGTGAAAACGAGCAAAGGGGATCGCGTCCGATGCAGCAGTCATAAGACCTAGAATTTCCATGCATAAGGCTACCGAAGGGAATGATTGAGACTGAAGGTTTCGACAAGCTGTAATCAATTTTAGACGTCTCTTGTCTGTTAAAGACAGAGTCATGGACACTGAATCTATCTGGAAACCCAGAAAGGTTACCCTTGTTTGAGGAATCAAAGAACTTTTTGGTAAATTGATCCTCCAACCATGATCTTGAAGAAACAACACAAGTCGATTCGTATGAGACTCTGCTAAATGTAAAGACTGAGCAAGTACCAAGATATCGTCCAAATAAGGAAATACCACAATACCCTGTTCTCTGATTACAGACAGAAGGGCACCGAGAATCTTTGTGAAAATTCTTGGAGCTGTAGCAAGGCCAAACGGTAGAGCCACAAATTGGTAATGCTTGTCTAGAAAAGAGAATCTCAGGAACTGAAAATGATCTGGATGAATCGGAATATGCAGATATGCATCCTGTAAATCTATTGTGGACATATAATTCCCTTGCTGAACAAAAGGCAATATAGTCCTTACAGTTACCATCTTGAACGTTGGTATCCTTACATAACGATTCAATAATTTTAGATCCAGAACTGGTCTGAAGGAATTCTCCTTCTTTGGTACAATGAAGAGATTTGAATAAAACCCCATCCCCTGTTCCGGAACTGGAACTGGCATAATTACTCCAGCCAACTCTAGATCTGAAACACAATTCAGAAATGCTTGAGCTTTCACTGGATTTACTGGGACACGGGAAAGAAAAAATCTCTTTGCAGGAGGTCTCATCTTGAAACCAATTCTGTACCCTTCTGAAACAATGTTCTGAATCCAAAGATTGTGAACAGAATTGATCCAAATTTCTTTGAAAAAACGTAACCTGCCCCCTACCAGCTGAACTGGAATGAGGGCCGTACCTTCATGTGAACTTAGAAGCAGGCTTTGCCTTTCTAGCAGGCTTGGATTTATTCCAGACTGGAGATGGTTTCCAAACTGAAACTGCTCCTGAGGACGAAGGATCAGGCTTTTGTTCTTTGTTGAAACGAAAGGAACGAAAACGATTGTTAGCCCTGTTTTTACCTTTAGATTTTTTATCCTGTGGTAAAAAAGTTCCTTTCCCACCAGTAACAGTTGAAATAATAGAATCCAACTGAGAACCAAATAATTTGTTTCCCTGGAAAGAAATGGAAAGTAGAGTTGATTTAGAAGCCATATCAGCATTCCAAGTCTTAAGCCATAAAGCTCTTCTGGCTAAGATAGCCAGAGACATAAACCTAACATCAACTCTAATAATATCAAAAATGGCATCACAGATAAAATTATTAGCATGCTGGAGAAGAATAATAATATCATGAGAATCACGATCTGCTACTTGTTGCGCTAGGGTTTCCAACCAAAAAGTTGAAGCTGCAGCAACATCAGCCAATGATATAGCAGGTCTAAGAAGATTACCTGAACACAGATAAGCTTTTCTTAGAAAAGATTCAATTTTTCTATCTAAAGGATCCTTAAACGAGGTACCATCTGACGTAGGAATGGTAGTACGTTTAGCAAGGGTAGAAATAGCCCCATCAACTTTAGGGATTTTGTCCCAAAATTCTAACCTGTCAGGCGGAACAGGATATAATTGCTTAAAACGTTTAGAAGGAGTAAATGAATTACCCAATTTATCCCATTCTTTGGAAATCACTGCAGAAATAGCATTAGGAACAGGAAAAACTTCTGGAATAACCGCAGGAGCTTTAAAAACCTTATCCAAACGAATAGAATTAGTATCAAGAGGACTAGAATCCTCTATTTCTAAAGCAATTAGTACTTCTTTAAGTAAAGAGCGAATAAATTCCATCTTAAATAAATATGAAGATTTATCAGCATCAATCTCTGAGATAGAATCCTCTGAACCAGAAGAGTCAAAAGAATCAGAATGATGGTGTTCATTTAAAAATTCATCTGTAGAGAGAGAAGATTTAAAAGACTTTTTACGTTTACTAGAAGGAGAAATAACAGACAAAGCCTTCTTTATGGATTCAGAAACAAAATCTCTTATGTTATCAGGAACATTCTGCACCTTAGATGTTGAGGGAACTGCAACAGGCAATGGTACATTACTAAAGGAAATATTATCTGCTTTAACAAGTTTGTCATGACAATTATTACAAACAACAGCTGGAGGAATAGCTACCAAAAATTTACAGCAGATACACTTAGCTTTGGTAGATCCAGCAGGCAGTGATTTTCCTGTAGTATCTTCTGGCTCAGATGCAACGTGAGACATCTTGCAATATGTAAGAGAAAAAACAACATATAAAGCAAAATAGATCAAATTCCTTATAAGACAGTTTCAGGAATGGGAAAGAATGCCAAATATCAAGCTTCTAGCAACCAGAAGCAAAAGAAAAATGAGACTGAAATAATGTGGAGACAAAAGCGACGCCCATATTTTTTAGCGCCAAATAAGACGCCCACATTATTTGGCGCCTAAATGCTTTTGGCGCCAAAAATGACGCCACATCCGGAACGCCGACATCTTTGGCGCAAAATAACGTCAAAAAATGACGTAACTTCCGGCGACACGTATGACGCCGGAAACGGAAAAGAATTTTTGCGCCAAAAAAGTCCGCGCCAAGAATGACGCAATAAAATGAAGCATTTTCAGCCCCCGCGAGCCTAACAGCCCACAGGGAAAAAAGTCAAATTTTTGAGGTAAGAAAAATATGATAAATCAATGCATAATCCCAAATATGAAACTGACTGTCTGAAAATAAGGAAAGTTGAACATTCTGAGTCAAGGCAAATAAATGTTTGAATACATATATTTAGAACTTTATAAATAAAGTGCCCAACCATAGCTTAGAGTGTCACAGAAAATAAGACTTACTTACCCCAGGACACTCATCTACATGTTTGTAGAAAGCCAAACCAGTACTGAAACGAGAATCAGTAGAGGTAATGGTAAATATAAGAGTATATCGTCGATCTGAAAAGGGAGGTAAGAGATGAATCTCTACGACCGATAACAGAGAACCTTATGAAATAGACCCCGTAGAAGGAGATCACTGCATTCAATAGGCAATACTCTCTTCACATCCCTCTGACATTCACTGCACGCTGAGAGGAAAACCGGGCTCCAACTTGCTGCGGAGCGCATATCAACGTAGAATCTAGCACAAACTTACTTCACCACCTCCCTTGGAGGCAAAGTTTGTAAAACTGATTTGTGGGTGTGGTGAGGGGTGTATTTATAGGCATTTTAAGGTTTGGGAAACTTTGCCCCTCCTGGTAGGAATGTATATCCCATACGTCACTAGCTCATGGACTCTTGTTAATTACATGAAAGAAATATGCAAGTACATGTCATTTTGTTTTATAAAAAAAACAAATAAACATGTGAAGATTAAAAAACAAAATGTATGCCTACCTGATAAATTTATTTATTTCAAGGCATGGAGAGTCCACAATTTAATTCCAATTACTAGTAGGATATTTAACTCCTGGCTGGCAGGAGGAGGCAAAGAGCACCCCAGTAGAACTGTTAAGTGTCACTTCCCTTACCCATAACCCCCAGTCATTCAGCCAATGGGAAACGGAAAAACATAATTTATGTAAGAACTTACCTGATAAATTCATTTCTTTCATATTAGCAAGAGTCCATGAGCTAGTGACGTATGGGATATACATTCCTACCAGGAGGGGCAAAGTTTCCCAAATCTTAAAATGCCTATAAATACACCCCTCACCACACCCACAAATCAGTTTAACGAATAGCCAAGAAGTGGGGTGATAAGAAAAAAGTGCGAAAGCATATAAAATAAGGAATTGGAATAATTGTGCTTTATACAAAAAAATCATAACCACCACAAAAAGGGTGGGCCTCATGGACTCTTGCTAATATGAAAGAAATGAATTTATCAGGTAAGTTCTTACATAAATTATGTTTTCTTTCATGTAATTAGCAAGAGTCCATGAGCTAGTGACGTATGGGATAATGACTACCCAAGATGTGGATCTTTCCACGCAAGAGTCACTAGAGAGGGAGGGATAAAATAAAGACAGCCAATTCCTGCTGAAAATAATCCACACCCAAAATAAAGTTTAATGAAAACATAAGCAGAAGATTCAAACTGAAACCGCTGCCTGAAGTACTTTTCTACCAAAAACTGCTTCAGAAGAAGAAAACACATCAAAATGGTAGAATTTAGTAAAAGTATGCAAAGAGGACCAAGTTGCTGCTTTGCAAATCTGATCAACCGAAGCTTCATTCCTAAACGCCCAGGAAGTAGAAACTGACCTAGTAGAATGAGCTGTAATCCTTTGAGGCTGAGTTTTACCCGACTCGACATAGGCATGATGAATTAAAGATTTCAACCAAGATGCCAAAGAAATGGCAGAAGCTTTCTGGCTTTTTCTAGAACCAGAAAAGATGAAAAATAGACTAGAAGTCTTTCGGAAAGACTTAGTAGCTTCAACATAATATTACAAAGCTCTAACAACATCCAAAGAATGCAATGATTTCTCCTTAGAATTCTTAGCATTAGGACATAATGAAGGAACCACAATTTCTCTACTAATGTTGTTAGAATACACAACCTTAGGAAAAAATTCAAAAGAAGTTCGCAACACCGCCTTATCCTGATGAAAAATCAGAAAAGGAGACTCACAAGAAAGAGCAGATAATTCAGAGACTCTTCTGGCAGAAGAGATGGCCAAAAGAAACAAAACTTTCCAAGAAAGAAGTTTAATGTCCAAATGAATGCATGGGTTCAAAAGGAGGAGCTAGAAGAGCCCCCAGAACCAAATTCAAACTCCAAGGAGGAGAAATTGACTGAAAGACAGGTTTTATACGAACCAAGTCTTGTACAAAACAATGAATATCAGGAAGATTAGCAATCTTTCTGTGAAAAAGAACAGAAAGGGCAGAGATTTGTCCTGTCAAGGAACTTGCGGACAAACCTTTATCTAAACCATCCTGAAGAAACTGTAAAAAAAAAATTCTCGGAATTCTAAAAGAATGCCAGGAAAAATGATGAGAAGACACTAAGAAATATAAGTCTTCCAGACTCTATAATATATCTCTCTAGATACAGATTTACGAGCCTGTAACATAGTATTAATCACAGAGTCAGAGAAACCTCTTGACCAAGAATCAAGCTTTCAATCTCCATACCCTTAAATTTAAAGATTTGTGATCCTGATGGAAAAAAGGACTTTGCGACAGAAGGTCTGGTCTTAACGGAAGAGCCCACGGTTGGCAAGAGGCCATCCGAAAAAGAATCCGTCCATGCTGGAGCTACCAGCAGAACAAACGAGCATTCCTTCAGAATCTTGGAGATTACTCTTGGAAGAAGAACTAGAGGCGGAGAGATATAGGCAGGATGATACTTCCAAGGAAGTGATAATGCATTCACTGCCTCCGCCTGAGGATCCCGGGGTCTGAACAGATACCTGGGAAGTTTCTTGTTTAGATGAGAAACCATCAGATCTATTTCTGGAAGTTCCCACATTTGAACAATCTGAAGAAATACCTCTGGGTGAAGAGACCATTCGCCCGGATACAACGTTTGACGACTGAGATAATCTGCTTCCTAATTGTCTAATCTCTGCGGTTCATTTCCCAGGTATAGACAGGAGCTGGATTCCGCCCAAACCAGAATTCGAGATGCTTCTTTCATAGCCAGAGGACTGTGAGTCCCTCCTTGATGATTGATGTATGCCACAGTTGTGACATTGTCTGTCTGAAAACAAATGAACGACTCTCTCTTCAGAAGAGGCCAAGACTGAAGAGCTCTGAAAATTGCACGGAGTTCCAAAATATTGATCGGAAATCTCACCTCCTGAGATTCCCAAACCCCTTGTGCCGTCAGAGACCCCCACACAGCTCCCCAATCTGTAAGACTTGCATCTATTGAAATTACAGTCCAGGTCGGAAGAACAAAAGAAGCCCCCTGAACTAAACGATGGTGATCTGTCCACCACGTCAGAGAGTGTCGTACAATCAGTTTTAAAGATATTAATTGAGATATCTTTGTGTAATCCCTGCACCATTGGTTCAGCATACAGAGCTGAAGAGGATGCATGTGAAAATGAGCAAAGGAGATCGCGTCCGATGCAGCAGTCATAAGACCTAAAATTTCCATGCATAAGGCTACCAAAGGGAATGTGTGACTGAAGGTTTTGACAAGCTGATATCAATGTTAGACTTCTCTTGTCTGACAAAGACAGAGTCATAGACACTGAATCTACCTGGAAACCTAAAAAGGTTACCCTTGTCTGAGGAATCAATGAACTTTTTGGTAAATTGATCCTCCAACCATGATCTTGAAGAAAGAACACAAGTCGATTCGTATGAGATTCTGTTAAATGTGAAGACTGAGCAAGTACCAAGATATCGTCCAAATAAGGAAATACCAATACCCTGTTCTCTGAATACAGACAGAAGGGCACCGAGAACCTTTGTAAAAATTCTTGGAGCTGATGCTAAGCCAAACGGTAGAGCCACAAAACTGGTAATGCTTGTCTAAAAAAGAGAATCTCAGAAACTAAAAGTGATCTGGATGAAACGGAATATGCAGATATGCATCCTGTAAATCTATTGTAGACATATAATGCCCTTGCTGAACAAAAGGCAGGATAGTCCTTACAGCTACCATCTTGAATGTTGATTCAATATTGATAGATCCGGAACTGGTCTGAAGGAATTAACTTCTTTGGTACAATGAAGAGATAGAATAAAACCCCAGCCCCTGTTCCAGAACTGGAACTGGCATAATTACTCCAGCCAACTAGATCTGAAACACATTTCAGAAATGCTTGAGCCTTTGCTGGGTTTACTGGGACACGGGAAAGAAAAAAATCTCTTTGCAGGAGGCCTTAACTTGAAGCCAATTCTGTACCCTTCTGAAACAATGTTCTGAAACCAGAGATTGTGAACGGAATTGATCCAAATTTCTTTGAAAAGAACGTAAACTGCCCCATACCAGCTGAGCTGGAATGAGTGCCGCACCTTCATGGGGACTTAGGAGCTGGCTTTGGGTTTCTATAAGGCTTGGATATATTCCAAAGTGAAGAAGGTTTCCAAACTGATACCGCTCCTGAGGATGAAGGATCAGGCTTTTGTTCCTTGTAGTGATGAAAGGAACGAAAACAATTATTAGACCTAAATTTACCTCAGATTTTTTATCCTGTGGTAAAAAAGTTCCCTTCCTTCCAGTAACAGTTGAGATAAAAGAATCCAACTGAGAACCGAATAATTTATTACCCTGGAAAGAAAGGGATAGCAAAGTTGACTTAGAAGACATATCAGCATTCCAAGTTTTAAGCCATAAAGCTCTTCTAGCTAAAATAGTTAGAGACATATACCTGACATCAATTCTAATGATATCAAAGATGGCATCACAAATAAAATAATTAGCATGTTATAGAATAATAATGCTATGAGAATTATGATCTGTTACGTGTTGCGCTAAAGCTTCTAACCAAAAAGCTGAAGCTGCAGCAACATCCGCTAAAAATATAGCAGGAGTAGAGACAGCCCCATAAACCTTAGGGATTTTGTCCCAAACTCTAATCTGTCAGATGGCACAGGATATAATTGCTTAAAACGTTTTAAAAGGAGTAAATGAATTACCCAAATTATTCCATTCCCTGGAAATTACTTCAGAAATAGCATCAGGGACAGGAAACACTTCTGGAATAACTACAGGAGATTTAAAAACCTTATTTAAACGTTTAGTTTTAGTATCAAGAGGACCAGAATCCTCTATTTCTAATGCAATTAAGACTTCTTTAAATAAAGAACGAATAAATTCCATCTTGAACAAATACAAAGATTTATCAGCATCAACCTCTGAGACAGAAACCTCTGAACCAGAAGAACCATTATCAGTATCAGAATGATGATGTTCATTTAAAAATTCATCTGAAAAAAGAGAAGTTTTTAAAAGACTTTTATGTATACTAGAAGGAGAAATAACAGACATAGCCTTCTTAATGGATTTAGAAACAAATCTCTTATGTTATCAGGAACACTCTGAGCATTAGATGTTGACGGAACAGCAACAGGTAATGTAACAGTACTAAAGGAAATTTTATCTGCATTAACAAGTTTGTCATAACATTTAATACATAGAAACATAGAAACATAGATATTGACGGCAGATAAGAGCCATAGGCCCAGCAAGTCTGCCCCACCTTACCTAACAGTATAAACTTATCTAGTTCGTAGGATAGCCCTATGCTTGTCCCATGCATTTTTAAAGTCCCCCACAGTGTTTGTTGCTACTACCTCTTGAGGAAGTTTATTCCATAAATCAATCACTCTTTCTGTAAAGAAGTGCTTCCTCAAATTACTCCTGAATCTACTACCCTTTAGCTTGAGCTCATGACCCCTTGTTCTTGAATTTTCCATTTTATGTAAAATACCCACAGCCTCAGTTTTACTAAACCCTTTAATGTACTTGAAAGTTGCTATCATATCACCTCTTTCCCTTCTCTCCTCTAAGCTATACATATTTAGGTCATTGAGCCTATCCTGGTAAGTTTTATTTTTTTAGACCATGTACCATTTTGGTAGCCCTCCTTTGCACAGATTCAAGTTTGTTAATATCCTTCTAATATCCTTCTGAAGATATGGCCTCCAGAACTGCACACAATACTCAAGATGAGGCCTAACTAATGATCTATAAAGTGGCATAAGAACCTTACTATTTCTGCTGCAAATACCTCTACCAATACATCCAAGCATTCTGCTAGCCTTACTCGCTGCCTTACTACATTGTTTACTAAGTTTTAAATCATCTGAAATAATAATTCCCAAGTCCTGTTCCTCGTCTGTAACAGTCAGTAAAGTGTCATTGAGTCTGTAATTAACATTTGGATTTTTCTTCCCTAAATGCATTATTTTACACTTTGCTGTGTTAAACTTTAGATCCCAGTCGTTTGTCCAATCCTCCAATTGTTGTATATCACTTCTCATTTTGTCTACCCCCCCTGGAACATCCACTCTGTTGCAAATTTTTGTATCATCTGCAAAGAGACATACTTTCCCCTGTAGCCCTTCGCAGATAAATATGTTAAACAAAACAGGCCCCAGAACTGACCCCTGAGGAACACCACTAGTAACAGCCCCCTCTGCTGAATGAACTCCATTTACTAAGACACTTTGTTTTCTGTCCTTAAGCCAGCATTCCACCCAGTTCACAATTTTTGAATCTAGACCAAGGAGATATAGTTTGTGAATAAGTTTATTGTGTGGGACGGTGTCAAATGCTTTGCTGAAATCTAGATATGCTACATCAACTGCTCCTCCCTTGTCTAATACTTTTGTTACATAATCAAAGAAGTCAATTAGATTAGTCTGACATGATCTCCCTGAAGTAAAACCATGCTGATTTTGGTCCTCTAAATTGTTTGTCTTTATGTAAGTCATAATTCTTTCCTTTAAGAGGCTTTCCATTAATTTCCCTACTACTGAAGTTAAACTAACTGGCCTGTAGTTGCCAGATTCTTCTCTACTGCCCTTTTTATGAAGAGGTATTACATTTGCTATTCTCCAATCATCTGGGACAGCTCCTGTTAATAGTGACTGATTAAACAGATCAGTTAATGGGACAGTTAGCACTGAACGAAGTTCTTTTAAAACCCTTGGATGAATATTATCAGGACCCACTGCCTTTGTAACATTTATTTTTGATAATGCTAACAAAACCTCATCCTCTGTAAAAAGATTACTGTTAAGCTTGTTTCTATTTTGCATAGCATCCCTTAATGTAGACATTGTATCTTCACAATCTTTAGTGAAAACAGAACAGAAGTAATCATTGAGACAGTCTGCAATCTGCTTATCAACAGCTACATACAAACAACAGCTGAAGGAACAGATACCAAAAGTGATACACTTAGCTTTGGTAGCTCCAGCACCGGGCAGCGATTTTCCTGAAGTATCTTCTGACTCAGTTGCAACGTGGAACATCTTGCGATATGTAATAGAAAAAACAACATATAAAGCAAAATTGATCAAATTCCTTAAATGACAGTTTCAGGAATGGGAAAAAAATGCCAGTGAACAAGCTTCTAGCAACCAGAAGCAATAAATAATGAGACTTAAATAATGTGGAGACAAAAGTGACGCCCATATTTTTTTAGCGCCAAATAAGACGCCCACATTATTTGGCGCCTAAATGCTTTTAGCGCCAAAAATGACGCCACATCCGGAACGCCGACACTTTTGACGCAAAAGAACGTCAAAAAATGACGCAACTTCCGGCGACACGTATGACGCCGGAAACAGAAAAAAATTTTGCGCCAAAAAAGTCAGCGCCAAGAATGACGCAATAAAATGAAGCATTTTCAGCCCCCGCGAGCCTAACAGCCCACAGGGAAAAAGTCAAATTTTTTAAGGTAAGAAAAAATGATTGATTCAAATGCATTATCCCAAATATGAAACTGACTGTCTGAAAATAAGGAATGTTGAACATCCTGAGTCAAGGCAAATAAATGTTTGAATACATATATTTAGAACTTTATAAAAAAGTGCCCAACCATAGCTTAGAGTGTCACAGAAAATAAGACTTACTTACCCCAGGACACTCATCTACATGTTTGTAGAAAGCCAAACCAGTACTGAAACGAAAATCAGCAGAGGTAATGGTATATATATAAGAGTATATCGTCGATCTGAAAAGGGAGGTAAGAGATGAATCTCTACGACCGATAACAGAGAACCTATTAAATAGACCCCGTAGAAGGAGATCATTGCATTCAAATAGGCAATACTCTCCTCACATCCCTCTGACATTCACTGCACGCTGAGAGGAAAACCGGACTCCAACCTGCTGCGGAGCGCATATCAACGTAGAATCTAGCACAAACTTACTTCACCACCTCCATAGGAGGCAAAGTTTGTAAAACTGATTTGTGGGTGTGGTGAGGGGTGTATTTATAGGCATTTTAAGGTTTGGGAAACTTTGCCCCTCCTGGTAGGAATGTATATCCCATACGTCACTAGCTCATGGACTCTTGCTAATTACATGAAAGAAAGGAAGATAACACAAGGGTATAGAGGTGCCTGAGGTTTGTAAAAAAAAAAAACTCATTCAAATTTAAATAAGGGTGGGTCATGGACTCCATGCCTGGAGAGAAATACATTTATCAGGTAAGCATACATTTTGTTTTATTTCCTATGGCATGGAGAGTCCACAATTTCATTCCAATTACTAGTGGGAACCAATACCCAAGCTAGAGGACACAGAATAAAAGGGAGGGAGAGCAAGACACCCGGACCTAAACAGAATGCACCACCACTTGAAGAACCTTTCTCCCAAAGGGAGCCTCAACCGAGGCAAAAGTATCAAATTTGCTCCACAGATGCTTCATATTTGAAAACCCAAGAAGAAGAGACAGCCCTAGTGAAAGGAGCCATAATTCCCTCAGGGGCTGATGTCCAGCTGTCTCATATGCTAACTATATAACACTTCTCAACCAGAGAGAGACCCTTACGCTTACCAGCAAAATTAACAAATAGGGCAGAAGACTGAAAAAAAACTTTAGTTGCTTGTAGATAAAACTTTAGGGCACGCATAACATCAAGGTTGTGTAATAGACGTTCCTTCGAACAAAAGGAAGGAACAACAATTTCCTGATTAATGTTGCAATCCGATACCACTTTGGGAAGAAAACACAATTAGTACAAAGGAACGCCTTATCTTTGGAAAAATAAGGTAAGGGGAATCACACAGCAGAGCCGAAAAGTTCAGAACTCTGTGAGCAGATGAAATAGCAAGTATAAACAAAACTTACCATGATAACAACTTAATATCAACCGAATGCATAGGCCCAAACGGAGCCTGCTGCAAAACCTTAAGAACAAGGTTAAGGCTCCATGGAGGAGCAACAGGTTTAAACATAGGCCTGATACTGATCAAGGCCTGAACAAAGGATTGAACATCTGGCAGATCAGTCAGACGCTTGGAAAAAGAATAGACAGTGCAAAAATCTGACCCTTCAGAGTATTGACTGACAAGCCTTTGTCCAGGCCCTTACTGAAGAAAGGACAGAATGCGAGGAACCCTCACCCGACTCCAAGAGAAACCCTTCAATTCCAACCAGTACAGGTATTTGCACCATACCTTATGTGAAATCTTACGAGTAACAGGCTTACGAAACTGAAGCACAGTATCAATGATATTCTCAGAAAAACCACACCTAGACTAGGCGTTCAATCTCCAAGCAGTCATCTTTAGAGAATCTAGGTTTGGGTGAAAGAAGAGACCCTGAAGTAGAAGGTCCTTCCTCAGAGGAAATCTCCAAGGCGAAAGAGATGACATCTTTACCAGATCCACAAACCAGATCCTTCGACATCAGGCAGGAGCTTTTAGAATCTCCAACAACCTCTCCTGCTTGATTCGAGCAATGACTTGAGGAAAGATGCAAAGGAAGAAAACAGGAAACTAAGACCGAAATCCCCCCCAAAAAAACCACCAGAGCGTCCATCAGAGCTGCTTGCGGATCTTTTCATTCTGACCCGATCTTGGAAACTTGGCGTTTTGGACGAGCCGCTATCAGATCCAATTCCAGAACCTCCCATCAGAGGATTATCATAGAAAACACTTCCAGGTGGAGAGCCCACTCCCCAGGATGAAAAGACTGCCTGCTTAGAAAATCTGCTTCCCAGTTGTTCACCCCTGGAATGTAGATGGTAGAGATGAGACAATCGAAAGACTCTGCCCACTGAGAATGTCAGTCATCTCCTTCATAGCAAAGGAACTCCAAGTTCCTCCTAGGTGAGTGAAGCTCTGATAAACCGGACTAAACTTAGTAGTGGCCAGGCTTTAAGAGCATTGAAGATTGTTCTCAACACAAGAAATTATGGGAAGAAAAGACTCCTCAGTTCCAAAGACCCTTAACCTAACGATACGCCCAACATGTTCCCCAGCTCGACAGGCTGGCATCTGGTCACAATCACCCAGGATGGTCTCAGAAAGCATGTATCCTGAGACAGATGGTCTTGGCAAATCCACCAGGATAGAGAGTCTCTTGATATGGAATCTAGAACTATCCTCTGAGATAGAGCCGAGGTCTTAGATGGAAACTAGCAAACAAAATAATGTCCATGGATTAAACCAATCACCTCCATACACTGAGGCACTGAAGGATGGATAGAGGACTGAAGAGAATAATAAGAAGAAAGAATTTAAAACTTTCTGACCTCCGTCAGAAAAACCTCAAGGACACAGAATCTATGATCGTTCCTAAAATGCATACCCTGATGTCTGGCCCCAGGAAACCCTTTTTCAGATTAACTTTCCATCCTTAAAACAAAGAACAGAGAATCTGTATGAGCCCTCTACCCACTTGACCCCTAAAAAAGCTATCCTGTACACCGACTATGTTTACAGCGCTGCGGAATCTGTTGGCGCTCTACAAATACCTGATAATAATAATAATAATATCCTTCCAAGCCTGTTGGAAGAAGGGCAGTGTGTCCCCTACGTGATCCAAAACTGGATCGGGCCGGCCCTATTATGCTAAATTAGATTCAGAGAAATTTTTCCCTATTCCAAGGTAGACTAAATCTCCACGAAGACTTGAATTGTTCCATCTTGGAAAAGAAAGAGGAAGACTTTTGTCCCTTGAATTTGTGAAAGGAACAAAAAATAGAATTCTAGCAACCCTTAGGTCCATCTTTCTTGTCCTGAGGTATTAAAACTCCCTTTACACCAGCAACTGCGGAGATTATCTTGGCCAGACCAGAGCTTGGATGTTACATCCACAGACCAAGAAATAGTCATGGAGCTCAATGAGGAAGAACTGCAAAAAATAGATATTTTGTCTCCCAGTCTAACAATGTGCATGCTGGCATCACAGATAAAAATATCAGCCAGCTAGAGCCTTACTGCTGAAATAAAAGATGGCGCCTGCACCAAGATGTCGTCCAGGAATGGCGCCTTCGCTATCCCTTGAGATCTGACCACCGCCAAAAGTACCCCTTGAAAAAATCAGAAGAGAAGGGTAACAAAAGTTTTTCTCTAGAAAGGCAAACCGTAGAAGTTGGACATGTTCCCTGTGTCCATTTTAAAGGACAGGACCTTGAGAAATTTGTTGACACTTGAGGTCCAAAATATTCAGAAAATTCCCTCTTTCTTGGGAAACACAAGAAAATATTGAATAGAATCCTTTACCCTGTTCTGCAACAGGAATTTGGACAATTACTCTCAGAGAATATAGGACCTTTACGCAGTCTAAAAAGGTTCGACGCTTCACTTGTTTGCAGATAACCTTAAGTGGAGAAATCTGACCCTGAAAAAAGAACAGAATTGAACTCTTGAATCTCCTCTATGGTAGTTTCCTCCGAAATTTGGTCGGAAAAGAAGACATACCAAAGAGAAGCTGAGCCAGTAACAGTCGTTACTGGCCACTGGTTGTCATTGTAAACCTAGAAGGTAGTTATGCAGACTCCCTTAATGCCATAGTATTGCTGTACACACAGCTTTTAACCTTAGGCGTTTTTTTTTTTTTTTAATGGAACTATCCTCAAGGGGGATAGTCACTAAGTTAGTGTGGTATATAGCACCCTCTACCTTAGGCACGTTGCGCCACAAAATACGCACAGAATCAGGAAACTTCTAAGTTCCTAAAGAAAAAATAGGACTATAAACATGTCACAGACATGAGGTATACATGTCGTAGACAAATCTAAAATATTCACTTCAAATTGAAAGGAAAAACATTAACAAATATCGCATAATGCAACATATGTAGATGGGAGCTCCTCTACAATTATTAATACACCAGTATTAATAAGAAAGAAAACAGAATTTATGCTTACCTGATAAATTACTTTCTCCAACGGTGTGTCCGGTCCACGGCGTCATCCTTACTTGTGGGATATCTCTTCCCCAACAGGAAATGGCAAAGAGTCCCAGCAAAGCTGGCCATATAGTCCCTCCTAGGCTCCGCCCACCCCAGTCATTCGACCGACGGACAGGAGGAAATATATATAGGAGAAACCATATGGTACCGTGGTGACTGTAGTTAGAGAAAATAATTCATCAGACCTGATTAAAAAACCAGGGCGGGCCGTGGACCGGACACACCGTTGGAGAAAGTAATTTATCAGGTAAGCATAAATTCTGTTTTCTCCAACATTGGTGTGTCCGGTCCACGGCGTCATCCTACTTGTGGGAACCAATACCAAAGCTTTAGGACACGGATGAAGGGAGGGAGCAAATCAGGTTACCTAAACGGAAGGCACCACAGCTTGCAAAACCTTTCTCCCAAAAATAGCCTCCGAAGAAGCAAAGGTATCAAATTTGTAAAATTTGGCAAAAGTGTGCAGTGAAGACCAAGTCGCTGCCTTACATATCTGGTCAACAGAAGCCTCGTTCTTGAAGGCCCATGTGGAAGCCACAGCCCTAGTGGAGTGAGCTGTGATTGTTTCAGGAGGCTGCCGTCCGGCAGTCTCATAAGCCAATCGGATGATGCTTTTAAGCCAAAAGGAAAGAGAGGTAGAAGTCGCTTTTTGACCTCTCCTTTTACCAGAATAAACAACAAACAAGGAAGATGTTTGTCTGAAATCTTTTGTAGCCTCTAAATAGAATTTTAGAGCATGGATTACGTCCAAATTGTGTAACAAACGTTCCTTCTTTGAAACTGGATTCGGACATAAAGAAGGTACAACTATCTCCTGGCCCTTTCCCCCAGTGATGTCTGAAATAATCTCTTTCAATTCTGGTCCAAATAGAGTTTTACCTTTGAAAGGGATGTTAAGCAATTTTGTCTTGGATGACACATCCGCTGACCAAGACTTTAGCCAAAGCGCTCTGCGCGCCACGATAGCAAACCCTGAATTTTTCGCCGCTAATCTAGCTAATTGCAAAGCGGCATCTAAAATAAAAGAGTTAGCCAACTTAAGTGCGTGAACTCTGTCCATAAACTCCTCATATGGAGTCTCTCTACTAAGCGAGTTTTCTAGTTCCTCGAACCAGAACCACGCTGCTGTAGTGACAGGAACAATGCACGAAATGGGTTGTAGAAGGTAACCTTGCTGTACAAAAATCTTTTTAAGCAAACCCTCCAATTTTTTATCCATAGGATCTTTGAAAGCACAACTATCTTCGATAGGAATAGTAGTGCGTTTATTTAGAGTAGAAACTGCCCCCTCGACCTTAGGGACTGTCTGCCATAAGTCCTTTCTGGGGTCGACCATAGGAAATAATTTCTTAAATATAGGGGGGGGAACAAAAGGTATGCCGGGCTTTTCCCACTCCTTATTTACTATGTCCGCCACCCGCTTGGGTATAGGAAAAGCGTCGGGGTGCACCGGAACCTCTAGGAACTTGTCCATCTTGCATAATTTCTCTGGAATGACCAAGTTGTCACAATCATCCAGAGTAGATAACACCTCCTTAAGCAGTGCGCAGAGATGTTCTAATTTAAATTTAAATGTCACATCAGGTTCAGCTTGTTAAGAAATTTTTCCTGAATCTGAAATTTCCCCATCTGACAAAACCTCCCTCATGGCCCCTTCAGATTGGTGTGAGGGTATGACAGAACAATTATCATCAGCTCCCTCCTGCTCTTCAGTGTTTAAAACAGAGCAATCGCGCTTTCTCTGATAAGTAGGCATTTTGGATAAAATATTTGCTATGGAGTTATCCATTACAGCCGTTAATTGTTGCATGGTAATAAGCATTGGCGCACTAGATGTACTAGGGGCCTCCTGTGTGGGCAAAACTGGTGTAGACACAGTAGGAGATGATGTAGTATCATGTTTACTCCCCTCATCTGAGGAATCATCTTGGGCAATTTCATTATCTGTGGCAGTACTGTCCTTACTTTGTTTGGACGCTATGGCACAATTATCACATAAATTTAAATGGGGAGACACATTGGCTTTCATACATATAGAACATAGCTTATCCGAAGGCACAGACATGTTAAACAGGCTTAAACTTATCAACAAAGCACAAAAAAACGTTTTAAAACAAAACCGTTACTGTCTCTTTAAATTTTAAACAGAAAAAACTTTATCACTGAATATGTGAAAAAGTATGAAGGAATTGTTCAAAAATTACCAAAATTTCACCACAGTGTCTTAAAGCATTAAGAGTATTGCACACCAAATTTCAGAGCTTTAACCCTTAAAATAACGGAACCGGAAATTTAACCCCTATACAGTCCCAGCTATAGCCTTTGCTGAGACCCAACCAAGCCCAAAGGGGAATACGATACCAATTGACGCCTTCTAAAAGCTTTTCCAGCAAATTTCAGATCCTCACACATGCATCTGCATGCCCTGCTCTCAAAAAACAACTGCGCAGTAATGGCGCGAAAATGAGGCTCAGTCTACAACTAGGAAGGCCCCCTGACTGGAAAAGGTGTCTAACATAGTGCCTGCCGTTTAATAAACGTTCCCCAAGTTTATAAATGCAAATTGTCAGCATAAATATGAATAAAATGCCCAAATAAAGCAATCGATTTAGCCCATAAAAAATGTCTACCAGTTTTTTAGCCCATATTAAGCCCTTTATTCTGTTTGTTTGACTAAGAAAATGGCTTACCGGTCCCCATGAGGGGAAATGACAGCCTTCCAGCATTACATGGTCTTGTTAGAAATATGGCTAGTCATACCTTAAGCAGAAAAGTCTGCTAACTCTTTCCCCCAACTGAAGTTACTTCATCTCAACAGTCCTATGTGGAAACAGCAATCGATTTTAGTTACTGTCTGCTAAAATCATCTTCCTCTCACAAACAGAAATCTTCATCCTTTTCTGTTTCAGAGTAAATAGTACATACCAGCACTATTTTAAAATAACAAACACTTGATAGAAGAATAAAAACTACATTTAAACACCAAAAAACTCTTAACCATCTCCGTGGAGATGTTGCCTGTGCAACGGCAAAGAGAATGACTGGGGTGGGCGGAGCCTAGGAGGGACTATATGGCCAGCTTTGCTGGGACTCTTTGCCATTTCCTGTTGGGGAAGAGATATCCCACAAGTAAGGATGACGCCGTGGACCGGACACACCAATGTTGGAGAAATAGGAACTTATTATATAATGACAGCTGTTGTGCTGTGTTAGGCATATGATCCTAAAAGTTATTTAAAAAAAAACACTATGCACATACAAAGAACTGCCACTGGATGGCAGCAAATACCAAGATAACACTATTACCGTATATACAGAGAAAAATCTCTAGAAAAATAACAGTGTAAGCACAACAGAGACAGTCACAGCAGACACTAAAACACATATAATTCCTACAAAAAACATTGAGACCCCTAACGCCTAGCCCGCATCCTACTAAAAGGAGGAAACAAGGGCAAGGAGATAAAACAAGGACGCGCAGTGCGATCACCACTAACAGGGGATATGTAAAATAGAGAGCTCATGCTTATCCTCATCATTGAAATAGGCCACGCCCACACAAAAAATGGCCTCTCTGTCAACGCACTTAAATTAACTGCGCCATGTTGGATATGACCTAGTCCGTATCCCAGAATAATGCACAATGATATAAAAGCCCCTTTGAATCTGTCAGACCTGGAACAATGAGTCTTCGATAGGAGCAATACACATAGTAGGATGACAAGCCGTTAGAGCCTGACTCTTAATCAGTGCTATTGCATCCGCCAACAATGGCGGTTCTTAGTAGCCGAAACCATTACATTATTTCCTTGGCTACACACACATGGATTCCAGCCCAGAACTCCAGGTTGCTAAACCAGCTGATTTTACACAAACCCACTTCTAAGTATTAGTGGATTACTTAATGCATAGTGATCACATACGATCGTAGAGGCAGAGAAACAAATCTAACAGGATCTTCCATCTGTTATAACATCCCTTTGCACAAATGTCCAGAACAGGTACAATATCAGGCGCTCAAATTAACTGTGCAATAAACATCCTCCACATATGCCTCCTTGTAATAAAAAGGGTATAGGAAATAAAACCTAATAAACACTGAGCCTTAAAAGGACTATAAAGTCTGTAATAATAGACCATGCAGGGATTGACTGTGGGGATAAAAATGTTGCCCTGACATCCAGATCCCACACACATACAGCCTGGGTTATCATTAGAATTGCCCGGCAGAGAAAGCAGCACAATCCCTGACCCTGGCAGAAGCCAGATAGCTGCTCGGCCTGATATCCCTAAACAGTGGCTATATAATGAAAATACAAACCCTTTCTGAGGGTAGTAGGTCCCACTAGGTCTCTGTTGCAGTTCTCCCTCAGATATATTTCCTGTCTTTATGAAGTAAATAAAAAAGAACGTACCCTCCAGGATCTTCTGCTGTGGAGCAGTCACAGCAGCTTCAGGTCTGTGAGCCTCATCTGACCGCTGACATTGACCTGAAGAAAACAAGAAAAAACAAAATTTATGCTTACCTGATAAATGTATTTCTTTTGCGATGTACCGAGTCCACGGATTAATCCTAACTTGTGGGATATTGTCCTTCCTGACAGGAAGTAGCAAAGAGAGCACCACAGCAGAGCTGTCTATATAGCTCCCCCCTTAACTCCACCCCCCAGTCATTCGACCGAAGGCCAAGGAAGAAAAGGAGAAACTATAAAGGTGCAGAGGTGACTGAAGTTTACATAAAAAATGCGATCTGTTTTGAATAGACAGGGCGGGCCGTGGACTCGGTACATCGCAAAAGAAAGAAATTTATCAGGTAAGCATAAATTTTGTTTTCTTTTGCAAGATGTACAGAGTCCACGGATTCATCCTAACTTGTGGGATACCAATACCAAAGCTTTAGGACATGGATGAAGGGAGGGACAAGACAGGAACCTAAACGGAAGGCACCACTGCTTGCAAAACCTTTCTCCCAAAAATAGCCTCCGAAGAAGCAAAAGTATAAAATTTGTAAAATGTATGAAGTGAAGACCAAGTCGCAGCCTTACAAATCTGTTCAACAGAAGCATCATTCTTAAAACCCCATGTGGAAGCCACCGCTCTAGTGGAGTGAGCTGTAATTCTTTCAGGAGGTTGCTGTCCAGCAGTCTCATAAGCCAAACGGATGATGCTTTTCAGCCAAAAGGAAAGAGAGGTAGCCGTAGCCTTTTGACCTCTACATTTTCTAGCATAGACAACAAACAAAGAAGATGATTGGCGAAAATCTTTGGTTGCCTGCAAATAAAACTTCAAGGCACGAACCACATCCAAGTTGTGCAACAGACGTTCCTTCTTAGAAGAAGGATTGGGACACAGAGAAGAAACAACAATTTCCTGATTGATATTCCTGTTAGAAACAAGCTTAGGGAGGAACCCAGGTTTGGTATGCAAAACCACCTTATCAGCATGGAAAACAAGATAATGCAAGTCGCACTGTAAAGCAGATAGCTCAGAAACTCTTCGAGCTGAAGAGATAGCAACTAGAAACAGAACTTTCCAAGATAGAAGCTTAATGTCTACGGAATGCATGGGTTCAAACGGAACCCCTTGAAGAACATTAAGAACTAAATTTAAACTCCATGGCGGAGCAACAGGTTTAAACACAGGCTTGATTCTAACTAAAGCCTGACAGAACGACTGAACGTCTGGAACATCTGCCAGACGCTTGTGCAATAGAATTGATAAAGCAGATATCTGTCCCTTTAGGGAACTAGCTGATAGCCCCTTCTCCAATCCTTCTAGGACAAAATCCTAGGAATCCTGATCTTACTCCATGAGTAGCCTTTGGATTCCCCCCTTTTTTAACACCTCTTCTCTTTACCCTTCCTGCTTAGAGCCAGCAAAGAGAATGACTGGGGGTGGAGTTAAGGGGGGAGCTATATAGACAGCTCTGCTGTGGTGCTCTGTTTGCTACTTCCTGTCAGGAAGTACAATATCCCACAAGTTAGGATGAATCCGTGGACTCGGTACATCTTGCAAAAGAAACAGAGTAACCAATCCTGGTTTTCTATATAAGGGGTAGCATACAATATTTAAAGTAAGGACTACTTTCACCAACCTCCAACTGCCAATAGCCACCATTACTCTTACTAAAGAGATTGACATGTACACAGCATAGCCCCAATCCTTACTTGCAGGGAAAAGTACCCATTAAAGGATTAAATATCCTCAGACATCATCTTTGCACATCCTCCCGTGACACAGGCAAAGAGAATGACTCAGGGTTATGGGTAAGGGAAGTTACAATTAACAGTTCTGCTGGGGTGCTCTTTGCCTCCTCCTAGCCAGGAGTTGAATATCCCAATAGTAATTGGAATGAAATCGGCCATAGGAAAGAAAAAAAATATTATTCCTGCACAATCAGTTAACCCCTTCAAGCCAGTACTAAAGTGTTAACGTTGGAACAAAATTCTGATGTAAACACTTGCAGTAAAATTTAAATCACGCGAGCATCGATGCGATCATGTGATTTCAAGGCTGGAATGAATCATCACTGCCTACATTGCTAGACATCCCCCCCCAGTCTGATTCCTGATTTTGTCAAAGGGGGACCTGCAGTACGCCTTATGAGGTAGGATGTTCCATGCCGTCCATCGGCGTTAAAGCCCAGTGCTGTTAGGACAGCATGGAACGTTCTAATGACGTGAAGGGGTTAAAATAGTAAATCATGTCCCTAAAGGAACAGTTAAAATACTATTAGTTACATAATAGAGGCACATGGCTTTATTTTAAGATAAGATGGAGAGAGATGGCTTAAAAAAGATGACACATGGTATATTTTTAAATAATGCAGGCATTTTTTAATGTTGTCAGTTTGATTCCCTACCACAATTTTCTGCCACTCAGAAATGAAAAGTATAATAATTGTGTTCAGTATAATTATATAACATTGTTTATGAAGGCTTTTTAACATAAATGTTAAACAACAAATACACTGAGCATAAAGGGTTAAATGCTTGTAAAATAAATCCTTTACCAAGGCTGTCCCTCCTTAGCACCTTCACATGAGAGCTATGAAAGCAGCAGTGAGAGCTAATAGCAGCACATTCCAGTAATGAACTGCCGATCTGCCTAATAGAGGGAGGAAGTGAAAGGCTGACAGCTCTGCCCTTTTAAAGCCACAGCTGCCATTTGCTGCTTGCAGAAGTTTGTAAAAAAGCTCAGCCAGCAGCCAAAATAGAACAAGGACTGGTGCTACCCTGCATTGCAGGCTCCATTAGCCCTCTACATGGGGAAATGTATAAGTGGAACTCAGCCCCACCTACACAGGACGCAGTGCAGAACAGAGAGAGGCACTAAAATAATTACCTCTCCTGCTGCTGATCCTGCTCCAAACAAAAATTGCTGCGCACAATTTTAAGTGGAAAGGTAGTTGCAGCATATTTCTGCCACCCAGATTTCCCTTTTCTATAAGTCCCCCCCCCCCCCCCCAAGAGGCAGATATGAGATTTTTCCTGATTGGCTTAATGATGTGAAGAAAAAAAAATATGACTCCTGACCTGACAGAGAGGGGGCGAGCACTCCATAGAGCACCTTCTGTTGTTGCGTAATCAAGGGTGGCTGAGCTGGTCACTGCCTCTTTCCATGTATTTGCAGCTAAGGTCAGAAAATGTTTTTGTTTTTTTTATTTTAATTTGACTTTCACACTATTTTCTTTTCATGACAGGTTAGGATGTGCCTTCCCTGCTTGCACATCCCTGCACTAGAAATGTTTAGGAAATATTTTGTCTTTTGTGTGTAGTCATAAATTTATATGTAGCCTGTAAGGGTTTCAAAATATTTATCCGAGACCTAATCTAAAATACGGATTTGTGGTCCCCATATGTTAGGAAGTTGGCTATAACTGTTCTACACTTTGGGGAACACAAGGTGCAGAAAACTAATAAAACGGATATTGCTTTTTGAAGAGCTTGTTACAGAAATTCTTCCAGTTTTTTGCCAAACAACATTACGTCACAATAATGAGCGCAAAAAACCCCAAACTGTTCTTTTTTCTTCTATGATGGGACTACAATGTCGTTTAACACACAATTGATCACATTTTTATTAAAGTAATTTGTATAAACATTAATAAACAGTAATTCGATAGGTTTCCACACTTAGAAGGCTTTTATATCCTTGCTTTCAAAAGAAAAGAAAATAATCCTATAGCTGTGAACCAAATGTTATTTATTGCAGTATTAAACAAAATTAATAAATTTCAACACTTATTTTATATATTTACTTTAAAAAATTTAAAAACAAAAAGGAACAGAACAGTGATTATTAATTAAAATAGTGTACTGCTACCAACAATTCTTACAAGGCTTCTAGAATAGTGCAACCAAAAGGAATGTTAGAAATGGAATTTATTATAGATATTTAATACGAAACACAATTTCAAAGAACAAATATAAATATAGTATTGAGAAAAGTTGCCAGGAGTTAAAAAAAAGTACTGAAATGAAAAATATTTTCTATAGCTTGCACTCAAAAAAAATTGTATTTGCGTCCCCTTTAAACCTTTGTTTCATAAATGTAAAAAATAATTTCATACGCCTCACTTATATAACATTGTCAGCATTCACCCAAGAGAGCATGGAATGTCAGCAACTTATTTCCATTTATTGTTAATGATGGAATGCCATTTAGAACTTCTAATGGCTGATCGTACTTTTTATACTCTAGTACCCAATATTTATGCTAATTTTTATACAGTTAGATTGATTTTTTTTTAACTTCAAATCTTTAATGGCCACATTTTAATCTAAAAGAGATTTGTGACTGCTGTTGGTGCAATTTATTTAAAGAGATGTGTCAATGTTCTAATGGGTTTTATTTTTGAATTTGTGCGCTTTCCTATGAGTTTAACCCCTACAAAAGGAATAAAACACATAGCTAAAGTCTCACTCTAGAGCCACAATACTTAGAGCTCATTAGCTGGATATGGTCGGTGATTGGTGGCTACACACATATGCTGCCCCTTATTGGCTCACTGACTGTGTCCTGCTCAGGAGCTGCAATGTGTTGCTGCTGAGCAGAGATGTAGGTATATGTTTAAACCATCTGCAACTGTTTAGCACATACGGGTTGAACTAATTATTTTCTACTTTCTACACAATCTGCCCATTAAAGTCTATGGGTAGTTTTGTAGGTAAATCATTTCATAAACTGTTCTACAGAATTGTAAACAACCTCATAGTTAGCAAAGGGACACAAGTGCAAAAAAATACAGAGAGTATATTTTGCATTAGAATATCTTTTTAAAAGTTAAAGCTAATTTTAGTTGGTGTATAATTAAGATTCTTAGTATGTGGGGGTTTTTCAGAAACTTAAAGGGACAGAATAATCCTGACAAATGTGCATGAGTTTATTTCAAATTTGAAAAGTATTTTTGCAATATATTTCTATTAACAAAAATGATTCTAGTAAATGATCTCTCTGTTTCAGCAGCATATTTACATATGCTGTAATTCCCCATGCACCCTCATTAAAGTGTTGCACCAGTTGAGAGAGCAAGCAGTGGCGTTAGCAAGATTTGCATCATACAAGCAACTGCCGCCTCTGAGCAGGAGTGTTTGAACGCTGGTGCAGCCTATTTGCATATGCCACTGAAACAGTCTATTCAAACCTGAAAATGCCTCAAGCACAGTGATTAGCTGTACATATTAAATGATGCAGACTTTAAAAACATATTAGTTTTTCTATATATTGGACAACAGCAAACCTTCCTGAATTTTTCAGTCACACAAACTAAAAGCAATCTTTGTTATCCAGGCTGATGAGAGAAAAATCTCTCATGTATTATACTTACATTTTAAGAGCAATAGTAACATCCTGATTTTAAAGTAGCAACAAGAAATTAATAATAGTGAAAAGCGAACTATTCTTTACAATACCTGCTGTATAACAGTTTTAAGAAAGCTGCTTAATATGACTGAAAAAATATTTGCTCACCTAGTTGTGCATTTCAGTAAGGTTTAGCTGAATCATGCATATAAATACATGAGAATCTTTTAAAAAGTTTCTGCACTGAGGACCCTTCATTGTCTATCTAAATATAGATAAAAACAGCTATTGAAAAGGCCCAGATATCATAAAATAATGATGTTTTATGTAAATATTAACAAATAAGGTTCTCCCCAAACACCAAGCTCACTTTCATATAAATATATATACTCTTTACCCACAAGAGGCCATGTGATAGTGTTTGAGTAATGACAATATGGAATCTTAAGACATTATTTACAATGCTGTGCAAATGCAGTGTCTGTTTAGTAGCAGCAAATTAAGACAAGAAATAATATTCCATTACAGTTGAGCTGTTGCTCATCACTCTTCCTGTGCCGATTCATTGGGTTTTATTAATCCATGCTCCACTGCTTTGGCTAAACATTCTCTGGCTGCTGTGGCGACCGGTCGTTTCTTCTCCTCCCCCTCATCTTTGGCAAGCACTGACAGGATCTCCAACATTTCACTCTCCATCATCTTCTCAGCCACCTCCTTCTCTCCCATCATGTTCAGGACGACAACAGCTCCACGGTGCTGCAGTTCTGTGTTCTCACTGAGCAGCAGAGCCTGCAGGATCTCCAACCAGTGCACCGTCTGAAAGGTGAAAGAATACTTTATAGACAACAGCCATGCATTCCCTCAATTGCTCAGATGGTCCTTACTAAGCATGTTTACAATCCTTTTGGCAGCATCGGTAATAGCAGCTAAATGCAGCAGAACAGCTGAAATGTCTGGAGATGAAGATAAAATAGCTTCACAAAGTAAATGCAACTTATGTCAACTATATACTTGAAGGGTTCCATTCCCATGACAGAATCTACAATTTATGCTTTTACTATTTGCATAACATACCTTTTTTATTTTTTATTTTCTGTATTCACTGCATTTCAAAAGAACTTAATAGAAAGCAAATATTTTTAAAGCATCCAAAATAGTCAACTTTTCAAGAAAGTGTGCAGGTGAGCAGGATATACTCCCTACTACTCTCTGATCTCATCTGATGTGGCCAGTCAGGGACCATAGCAAATGAGCTTTTACACTAATCTAAGCAATACTTAAAGGAACACTGAACCCAATTTTTTTTCTTTTGTGATTCAGATAGAGCATGCAATATTAAGAAACATTCTAATTTACTTCTTTTATCAATTTCTCTTCGTTCTCTTGCTATCTTTATTTGAAAAAGAACCCTGGACAGCACTTGTTTATTGGTGGGTGAATTTATCCACCAATCAGCAAAAACAACCCAGGTTGTTCACCAAAAATGGGCCGGCATCTAAAATTACATTACAAGAGAACAAAGAAAATTTGATAATAGGAGTAAATTAGAAAGTTGCTTAAAATTGCATGCTCTATCTGAATCACGAAATAATTTGAGTTCAGTGTCCCTTTAAAAGGGGCATGAAACCCAATTCTTTTTCTTTCACGATTTAGAAAGGACATGCCATTTTAAGCAACTTTCTAATTTATTTCTATGATCTAATTTGCTTCATTCTCTTCATATCCTTTCATGCAAAGCATATCTAGATAGGCTCAAAATAGATGCCTTGTGTGATTGGCTCACCCATGTGCATTGCTATTTCTTCAACAAAGGATATCTAAAGAATGAAGCAAATTAGATAATAGAAGTGAATTGGAATGTTGTTTAAAATTGTATTCACTAGACATGCCCTGGCTGGGAAGAGCTTCCGGGGGAGGAGCACAGGTGTGTGTCTAGGTGCTGCACCTGTTTCGATCTCTCCTGCCTACAAGCTATTGGCGAGAACCACGCCTAAACCCTCCACCTGAGGGCGGCTTGTACTGCTGATTTTTTATCGCTGTCGGATGCTCGGTAGTGCCATAACATTGCACTATTGCTGCGTGAAGCAGCTCTGCAAGGGACCCAAATTTGGGGTTAAAGCCAACCATCTGCATTATTGACTTTGTTGCTATTATTCATTGCCGATATCAAAAGAAGGTCTGTGGCTGGGATAAATATCTCCTAAACTAAAGTAGCTTATATCTCTAGTGCCGGGGAACCCCCCTGTTTGGTCTTATAGAGACGGATGGTGGATGCTACTGATATCGCACTGTGGTGTATTCTCCGGAACATTGAACTGTTACCTGTTTCTCCTGTGTTGCCCGATACTGTAACAGGGAGCCGGATCTACTTTGTCCCCCGGTAAGCCGCGGAAGGAGAATGGCGGCTGAGCGGCTGGAGTCCCTGGAAAAAGGCTGTGCCCATTGGATCACTCGGCTTCCGCTATGTTGTGGTGAGAGGGGTTAGGGCCTCGTATCGTACGAGGTGCCTGTGTCGGAGCCCCTGTTGCACAGAGTGCCATTCTATATCCTGACTGGGCCGCTGCTCTCGAGCTGGAAAAGCGCTCCTCCTCCCACCGGTGCTGCGCGAGGGGGGGCTGCTGGTATCAGAGGCTCACTAGCTGGTGGCTGAATCCCGGACACACAGGACGGGTAATGTAGATAATCTGCAATGTCCACAGATGCTTAATTCTACCCGGAATGACCAGGCTTACTTTGGGATGGTTCTCGTCTGATCTCTGTTATCCATCCCCGAAATCTACAGAGACTCTTAGGTTCTCTGGGCTCCTATGTTTATCCCTACAGGACTGGTTCCAAATAAGCTGGACTAATTGGGCCATTAAAACTGGTTGACAGGGGTAAAAGTGTTTAAATTTAAAAAGACATGAAAGGCTATTTCTACTATAGTTAACTCGTTATAAAGGGAAGAAAGATATTACACCTATTGTATATTTATTAGCTAAACTTTTCTGGTTGCATACAGGTGTTATACTTTTTACAAGTTTTTGCGCATAATACATCTCTTTTTTCTCTTTTTTCCTTTATTGTATGGAATGATGATACCCTATCATACTGCTTCCGGTTAAAACAACGCCTGGCTGTGTTGGCCCAGAAGCCGTTAGTTAGTGGTGCTAGAACTAAAAATCCATGTTCTTGTTTTTTGTAAAGTACCTAAGTCTGTACCTCAACACTCTAGGAATTGAATGTATTGCTTCTACCACGGGCTTACTGTTGTCATACAGGGTCACTTAAAAGTGCTTGAAAATATGTGCAGGATGATTGATGGTAAAACCCAGTTGTATACATAAAAATAGAACTGACCTAGCAGGTTACAAAGATTGTTCACGGTATAGAATTAATGCAATTGTGGAAAACTGTAAGTGCGCTAGGAGTTCATATAAGTTTTAGGCTGTGAGCATATGCAGGTACAGCACGGCCAACAGGAGTAAAAGTGTTTAAAGTTAAAAGCTGTGACAAGCTATTTTCATCATAGTTAACTTTTCATAAAGGGAAGAAAGTTATTACACCTATTGTATATATATTAGTTAAATTTTTCTGGTTGCACACAGGTGTTATACTCCCTACAAAATATTGAAGGCTAAAATTTTTGGCTTATAATTGATCATTGTATAGAACTAATGCAATTGTGGAAAACTGTAAGTGCGCTAGGAGTTCATATAAATCTTAGGCTGTGAGTATATGCAGGTACAACACGGTTAACAGGAGTAAAAGTGTTTAAAGTTAAAAGCTATGAAAAGCTATTTCCACTATAGTTAACTTTTCATAAAGGGAAGGAAGATATTACACCTATTGTATATATATTAGCTAAATTTTTCTGGTTGTATACAGGTGTTATACTCTCTACAAGATATTGAAGGCTAAAAAGATGTTAGAAAATGTGCGCAGGAGGTAGATGGTAAAAACTGGTTGTAGACATATAAATAGAACTGACCTAGCAGGTTACAAAGGTTGATTATTGTATAGAACTAATACAACTGTTGAAAACTGTAATTGCGCTAGGAGTTCACATAAATCTTAGGCTGTGAGTATATACAGCTATACCCAGGGATGTCTATTGATCATTCCCTTCAGTCACAGACACGAATGATCTTACTTCACGGCTAATTTACGCACAAAAGAAGGTAGAAAATAAAAGGAGAAAAAGTAAAATAAATTTAGATAAGACACCACTCTTTCCTCACTCCCTTCCTTCCTATTTTTCGTTCTCTGGGGTCTTTTTCCCCCCTCTATCACTTTAGATTATTTTTGTGCTGTTTGTTTTCCTTCACTTCCCCTCCCCCACTAATTAATGGACAAGTTCCTACACTCCCAATCCAAAACTTCACCTTTAATCATGTCTGCTAGACAAAGGGATAAAAGAACTAAGCCTAGCATTGAGACGGCTGGCGAGATACAGCTGGCCCCACGTGACTCCCTTAGTGCTCATGAGTCCATTGACCTACAGACCCTAGTTTCAGATATATCTATGGCCCTTGCACCTAAGTTTGAGTCACTTAAAACTGAGATAAAGTACGAAATTGCCCAGCTAAGCTCAGAGATTAAACAATTCTCAGAGAGATTTTCTGAGGTAGAACAAAGAGTATCGGATCTTGAAGATCTTACCATAGCCCAAAACACTAAGTTAGAAGTTACTTCCTTAGCCCTGGTTAAATTACAAAACAAAGTAGAAGATCTGGAAAACCGGGCTAGACGAAATAACTTAAGAATTATAGGGGTTCCCGAGGGGAAGCAATTTGAAGATTTAACTAAACTGATCACTAAAACACTTCCAACACTGCTGAATATCCCTGAGACATATCAGGATATTGTTATAGAACGAGTACATAGGTTAGGACCAGTATCCTCTTCAAGAAACAATGTGAGGCCAAGACCAATCCTAGCCAAATTTTTGAATTATCAAGACAAATTGATGTTTTTGCAAGCTTTTCGAAAGAGTCAGCCCATACTCCTGGAAGGGACAAAAATATTGTTGTTCCGGGATTATGCCGCAGATACTGCTTTTAAAAGAAAAGAGCTGGCACCGGTTTGCACCAAACTGATACAGCAACGATTGCGTGCAACAATTGTTCATCCTGCTAAGCTTCGACTGGTCTATGATAACACCTCATATTTTTTTGAGTCTGCCAAAGCGGCAGAGGCCTTTTTGTCCAAAAATAACATAGCTCAATAGATTGTTTTTTTTTGAGCATGAATGGATCCATTGGGGTATTACCAGGTTGGGTTCCTTTCAGATTAGGGTACCAGACGGTCCAAACGTCTGGGTTTTGTCTTGTCTGTTTTTTGTTTTTTGGGTGTTTTTTTTTTTTTTTTTTTTTTTTTTTTTTTTTTGTTTTTTGGGGTTTTTTTTTTTTTTTTTTTTTTTTTTTTTTTCCTTCTTCTCTCTTCCTCCCCCGCTACCGCCTCCCGTCTTGGGTTGTAGAGTTTATATAAAATGAATGGGATTAAATTTGTTTCCTGGAATATAGGAGGCCTTACTTCCCCTATTAAGAGAAAAACGATTATTTCTTATCTTAAGAAAATAGGCGCTTCTATTGCTTTTTTACAGGAAACACACTTGAAAACACAAGAAATCCTCAAACTCAAATCTGCATGGGTAAAAGAGGTCTTTTTTTCACCTAGTTGTAGTCGCAAAGGTGGAGTTGCTATTCTCTTGGGGAAAAAATTTAATTACGAGATAATTCAGAGTCAGTCAGATAAAGAGGGGAGATATATTATTTTGAAAATTAAGATTGCTGGTTGTTTGTATACGTTATGTAATGTATATGCCCCAAACGTTTTTGATTTGTCTTTCTGGGATGCGTTGCAGGCCAAGCTTATGACATCTGCAGAAGGCTTCCTCATTTTAGCTGGCGATTTTAACATGGCTCCGCAGTATCCATTAGATAGAATGAGGCAGCAGGAATTCTCTAAAAAAACCAAAAGGGATAATCTTGAGTCAAAGTTGTTTTCTAGGATCTTTTCTAACTTGAGAGTAAGGGACATTTGGAGACTCCAAAACCCAGATACGCGGGACTTTACGTGTCTGTCAAAGGCACATAAGTCATTGTCCCGGATTGACTTATTTTTGATTGATGAAAGACTATGTAAATCCAAAGTATCAGCTCAAATATTGCCTATAACGGTATCTGATCATGCCCCAATTTGTTTTGAATCTCAAATCGGCACATTTTTGCAGGCCAATAATCGCTTCTTCTATCCTAAGTTTTTGTCTTCTGATGTTAAGTTTAGAAATTTTTTGGAAACCAAATTTGCGGATTTCGCTATGTTTAATGTAGAGGCCAGGAGTCGGCCGTCTTTGTTTTGGGAAACGGCTAAAGCAGTGATGAGAGGGGAGATTCTTGCTTACACTATTAGGCGTACAAAGAGTCTTAAAAAGCGTGAGAATGAACTGCTTCAGGCAGTCACAAATTCTTATAATCTATACTTACTGGAAAAGACACCCCAGAAGTGGGCCAAATACACTACTGCATTAGAGGCGAGAGACTCATTGTTGATATATAAAGCCACCCAAAAGGATATACGTTTTTCTGCAAAATTCTATAAGTACGGGAATAAGACGGGTAAACTTCTAGCTAGATTAGTTAAGCAAGATTTAGGATCCCAGTTAATTGACGGTCTCTATAGAAAGGGGCAAATAGCCAGCTCTCCACAGGACCTTATGCAAATTGTTTTTGATTATTATCAATCTATTTATTCGGCTAAACCAACTGATACCTTGGAACGTCAGAGGTTTTGGTCAGGCATCACGTTTCCATCATTAATAGCATCGTTAACGGAAGATCTTGAATCTCCTATTACTGAAGCAGAAGTGGCTAAAGCTATTAGTAAGTTGGGATATAATAAAGCATCGGGACCGGATGCAATACCTAATGAATTCTATAGATCGATACCAGATATTATAACACCGTACTTAACTACATTATTTAATCATATATATATAGAGGGCAATGCTCCTACATCTAGCTTTACCGCATCATTTACGTCCCTGATTTTAAAGAAGGGAAAAGATCCAAAAGCAATAGAATCTTATAGGCCAATCGCCCTCATGAATACGGATTATAAATTGTTAACTACAATCCTTGCACAGCGGCTGCAGTCCCTTCTCCCTTCTATTATCAATTCAGATCAGGCCGGGTTTATGAAGAATAGGAATTCTGCCGCCAAGATAAGAGAACTTTTGTTAACCTTAGACTTTTTTTTCAATACTACGATCTCCGACCAAAGGGGAGGAGTAAATGAAGCGGATTTGGCAATATTAGCCATAGACGCCGAAAAGGCCTTTGATTCAATCCATCACGATCATCTTTTAATTTCTTTAGAGAAGTTTGGGTTTAAAGGCAATTTCACGAATTTTATAGATAAACTATATCATACGGCTTCTACCAGACTAATAGTTAATGGCCAGCTGTCCCCAGAGATAACTCTTCAGAGGGGAACGAGGCAGGGGTGTCCCCTGTCCCCGCTCCTTTTCAACATCGCTATTGAACCTCTTGCACTAATGATAAGACAGAGGCTTGAGGGGATTGTAGTCGCTGGACGTAAAGTAAGAATAGCATTATATGCGGATGATATTCTTCTGTATTTAGCTAATATCCGTAGGAATTTACCAATTTTGATGGCCATTATACAACAGTTTGGATCCTTTTCAGGGTATAGGGTAAACATAAGTAAATCCGAATTTCTTTGGGTTAGGCAGACAAATGACTCTCCTATAAACATACCTTTTTCTATAGTAAAGGACTCGTTTAAATACCTGGGTATAAATATATCTAGTAACCCCGATACCTGGTATGCGCTGAATATCCCTCCTGTTTTAAACAAGGTTAGAGCAGCTCTCAAGAACTGGCAGAACTTGCCTCTGTCATTATCTGGGCGCATAGCAGTATATAAAATGATTCTACTACCTAAAATATTGTATGTTCTACAGAACACTCCTGTATTACTGAAGAAAAAGGATATTACCTTATTTAATTCATCTCTTCGAGCCTTCTTATGGCAGGACAGGAAGCCCAGAATGTCACTGGCAAAACTTTCTTTCCCAATTGGAGCTGGGGGTCTGGCTCTACCTGATTTAAAGGCATATAATTATGCTTTTCTAATTCGCATTGTAGCGGACTGGTTATTTCAGCGCAACTATGTTACAAATATTGATCTCGAGACTAGCATCATGTATCCTTTTGTACCGGCGGCACTTATACATATGGACACGCCCAATATTCCGTCCCATATTAGAAGATATAAAACAATACACAACATAATTCTTGCTTGGAAAAAGGTATGTAATCTGCTGGTAATAGAATATCATGTATCCCGATACTTGCCATTTGTAGGGAATCCACAATTTCAGGATGGTTCACCCTCTTTAATTTTTTTAAAATGGAATACTCGAGGGCTTAATGACGTTTCCCAGCTGCTTGATATAGAAGAAGGCTGCATACAATCATTTGATGCATTAAGATTGAAATTCAATCTTCCACATAGTAATTTTTATGCTTACCTTCAAGCCAGACACTACGCCATGAAGTTAGTAAATGAGTTCGGCTGGAACTGGTCTTTAGTGCAGCTGGACAGGTGGCTTATCTTGGTAAAGAACGGAATTACGTCAATCTCCCCATGCTATAGGTTACTGGTATCGGACAGAGGTACAATCAATCTTGATAAGATTGCGGGTAACTGGGCTAAACTCCTGGATAGAGAAGTTGATTCTAAAATACCTTCTACCTCAATCCAAGAGGTTGCTCGGACAACTCTCTCGTCTACATGGAGAGAATCACATGTCAAGTTGCTACATAGGACATATTTTACACCAGAAAAGGGAACAAGATGTGGGAAATCTAACTTCACTATCTGTCCTAAATGTTCACTTCCTTCTGCAGATCTCTTGCACATGTTATGGACGTGTCCAAAAATTAGGAATATCTGGTCTAAAGTTCAGTTTTGGCTCTGTAGAATACTGGGTCTCCCCTCGATAAGTCTGACAGATCTGAATGTAGTTTTTCTTTTTTCTAATCCAGAAGATAAGCAGCTTAATACTAAACTGATTAATATAACTATACTGGCTGTTCGATATCTGATTTTTAAAAAATGGAAAATGAACTCTGGTCCCAGTATATCTGAAATTAAAAATTGCTTAAAAAAGCAATGTGTTCTCGAACAACATAATGTTAATATTGATAACGACAATGATATCTCCAGGTTTTTTTTAAAATGGTCAGCATTTATTAAAACATTTCCCCCTGCGGAAAGGGAATGTTTGATATATCTTTTACGTAATACTGAACTAGTCCTCCTAGGGAGGTGGTGACGGGGGTTTGAAGAGTTGCGGGTAGGGTCTCTTTTTTTTTTTTTTTTTTTTCTTTTTCTTTTTCTTTTTTTTTTTGTTTTTTTGTTTGTTCTACAATGTGCTGTTAGTTATGTCTGGGTAAAATTAATATAAAATCATCCAACAAAGAATTAAGTATTATTGTAATGAAGGAAAACTATTATATTCTGGGGCAAGCCTTAGTTAATCAATGTTATACAGTCATTTTTTCTTTTTCTTTTTAATGATCATGTCTATTTTATGCCTGTTATTATGACGTCCAATTATTGCTCCATTATCTAAAATGTATTTACTTGAAAACCAAGTGGATTGTTCTTGTTTGATTTTTGTTTTTTTTTCTCTCTTTTCCTTGCCATTGACTGTCAGTGTATTTTGTTGGATATAAATAAAGACTTATAAAAAAAAAATTGTATTCACTATCTGAATTATGAGAAATAATGTTGGGGTTTAGTGTCCTTTTAAGTATGCTGTATCTATGCACCCCTGCCTCTCATGGAGGTGGTAAAATGCACAGTTTTTATTAGGTATATTCCAAAAAAAAAAAAGAAAAAAAAAAAAAGAAGACAAAATAGCTAATGAATGCACATTATCAAAACCAATTAGTTTTAGTCTTACCACTTGTGGGATCCTTTTACAAATCTCAGGCTGCAGAGATGTTAGCATGGCAAGAGTTCCAGCTGCTGCACGGCGAAGTCGTTCATCATCTTCACCGCTGTACAATACCATCAGCTTTAAGCGGTCTGTCCCCTCCACCATATACAAGTCCTGAACCTGGAAAAATATAGTACATGCTCTGATGTTGTGCACAGGGTTATTTCCCCTTTCCTTAATGCATGCTAGATCTATGCAGATCTGTATTTGAGTTATCAAATAGCTGATCTAAACCCCAGTCTCTCCTAATCTGCTATTCTACCTAGTCCTAGGCTATAATCATGCCCTTTGAAGAGCATACAATTCAGATAACATTTATACATTACATTATTATATATATATATATATATATATATATATATATATATATATATATATATATATACACATACATACACACATACATACACACATACATACATACACACACACAAAAGACTAGGTGTCAGCTCCTTCCTTCTGTGACCATTAAGGACAAAGATGTATATACAAAGTTGTGGGGTAGTACATCCCCTATCACCACGCACTTACTTTTAAATACCTCAATCTGTATGAGGTAAGTAGCCACCATATATGCAAAAAAGCCCAGCTTGCTGATGTCTCCAAGTCCGAAGTGCAGAAAATGGAAATCGGAACAGTTGCTCAGCTGTGCAGAAACTAAGTTGTCAACACAGGATATCCACGGAGTGCCTCCTTGATTCGTATGATAACAATATTTTGTTTTATTCATCAAATGTTAATTTGCAGGAAGTGTATACACACCTCAGTGAGCAACTGTTCCGGTTTCCGTTTTCTGCACTTCGGAATGGGAGACATCAGCAAGCTGGGCTTTTTTGCATATACGGTGGCTACTTACCTCATACAGATTCGTCAGCAAACTGCATGCTTGTAATCCATGTGAACTGGAAAGTCGGTCCAAGCTCGACAGAAATGACGTCGCACGCCAACGGCCGTTTCACCCCCCACGTGACCAAACGTCATAGGGGCTTCCTCAGGGCGTACGGACCGGCTTTCCAGTTCACATGGATTACAAGCGTACAGTTTGCTGACGAACAAGCTTTGTCTTTGCCTTTGATTCCCAGACTGGAGGACTCACTTGATGTTCACAGTAACATATTTACGGAATAACTTTGTCACTTGATACAAGGTTATTTTGGGACGATGGTGTATACAAAAAAAATTACAAAAATTACATACATCACATTCGACAATAAGTGCTGATTACCACTGAACTGACAAACTTAACAGCACAACTCTTGAGTCTATGTGAATTTAGCACTTGATACAGTTTATACTTATATGTTTCAAGGCATTGCAATATAATTGTACATTTTCAAGCTTTACTCAGCTATACATTTGCTGCAACTATGTACTTACTGGAGGACGAACATGGATCCCTATTAATTACCATGATAGACTTGACCTTCTATTAAAGAGTGGTGCTATCCTCTGGTTTGGGTGTTCATCTAGTAAGCACTATCGTTATATGCTTCTGTTACAAGTCATGCAGTTTAACATTTATATGTTACTTTCATCTTTGGCATAGATCCTCAGGTATTTTCTCATGTTGATATTTTTCCAGTTAGAAATAACTGGGTCACCCTCTGAGAGAGGTGTTGCCTTTGATGTATTGCTGTAACAACGCATTTGCATGGATCCTCATTTATAAACCAAGGTAGCAGATTCCTGTTGGCGTACAGGGCTACCCTCTGGTTGAGGTGTTGCATCTAGCGTTGAATTATTTGCATATTTATCCATGTCTATTGGTTCTAAGCTGGCCATGCTTTCTTAATCTATGTGTTCATTGCACTACACATCCCATATGTGTTATTAGTATATTTATGGAATAATAAATATAGTATTATTGATACATCTGTTGGTAGACTTGTCTGCTGAATTTATGCACTTAAGTGGACAAAGCCAAAATAAATTACTAATAATTGTTTAAACTTACTTGATGTGATACTGTTATTACTATATATAATTCAAAACAGCAATACTAACTGATAAGAGGACTCAGTATACCAGGATTGAAAACGCTTTAAAACTCTTCTAAATATTACATGGGGGAGTTTCATAGAGTTCGAGAAGTACAAGTGTAAGTACTGGCAATACATTTCGGGCTAGATTATTAGTGGAGCTCAATATTTGTGCTCCACTCAGTTATACCGGCGCACGCAAATGTGCGCTGGTATTACAAGTTGAGCGCAATGCAAACGCAACCTTGCGTTTGCATTGCATGGAAGCTTTGCGCTCACAAGATCGTGCTTCCATAGGCTCCAATGGGAGCCTCGTTCTGATGCCGATAGACACGGCACAGAACCTAGAGCAACAAAGGGTTTAAGACGTGCAGCATTGGGCAGCAAACATTAAATATATATGTATAGATCTATACAAATATTAACACATACTGTAAATATATATGTATATAAGCATATACATATATATTAACAGCTAATACACAGTCCCCATAGACTGCAAGGTAAAGGCACTTGAAATCTAGCCCTTCATCTTGGGCTATTCAGGGAAAATTAATTTGCTGATCAAATAAAGCAAATAAGGAGGAGAAAATTCAGGTAGTTGGAGTATTGGCTATGTAGAGCATTTGAACTAAGAAAAAAATCTTACAGGTGACAGTCTTGAGTCTGGCTAGTTAGCAACCTGGCTGCTGGATTCTATGCTACCTACACGCCCAGTAGTTGATCTTAAATGCAGACACAGTGCAGTAGGGAAGACCTGAAGCAAAATCAGTTGTGGATTAGTAGATTGCTGAATGCCTAAACCTTACTAATTTCTAACACAAACAGAATCTGATATTAGATACAAACCAAGATTCCATATATCTAGTATTTTTGCAGTCTATTTTTGCAGTCTAAAAAGTTTAAACAAACACTGGTAAATAAATTGTGCCTTTTTTTTGCTATAGCTTCCACAGGAATGCTACCTATATCTACTACACTTTCACAATGAACAAACTAAACAGTACCCCCTGCTCAGCGGATTGGCACCATAATGTATTATACTCACCTCCTTGCTCAAGGCAAGGTTGCACATGCATTCGGTTGCAGACATGCGTATCATTTCATGATCTTCAAACATATAGCCTTCAATCATTGGCACTGCCTTTTCCTTGATTATCTTTCCTCTGAAGGATAAAATAGAACATGGTCAGGAACTACAAATGTGAACTGGTCAGAACAAACATAACAGGAAAAAAACTAAAAATTTGCCGCTTTGTGCTTAACCCTTGGTGTTGATGTAATCACCTCTTCAAAACTAGGGAAGAGCAAGCAAACAAGCTATTTTTTAAAGTGCAGATGCACATTTAAGCCAACAATTTAGATTTCTTTACAGAATCTTACCATTTTCTTTCTCCAACATAGGTGTGTCCGGTCCACGGCGTCATCCTTACTTGTGGGATATTCTCTTCCCCAACAGGAAATGGCAAAGAGCCCAGCAAAGCTGGTCACATGATCCCTCCTAGGCTCCGCCTTCCCCAGTCATTCTCTTTGCCGTTGTACAGGCAACATCTCCACGGAGATGGCTTAGAGTTTTTTGGTGTTTAACTGTAGTTTTTATTCTTCAATCAAGAGTTTGTTATTTTAAAATAGTGCTGGTATGTACTATTTACTCTGAAACAGAAAAGTGATGAAGATTTCTGTTTGTAAGAGGAAAATGATTTTAGCAACCGTTACTAAAATCGATGGCTGTTTCCACACAGGACTGTTGAGAGGAATTAACTTCAGTTGGGGGAAACAGTGAGCAGACTTTTGCTGCTTGAGGTATGACACATTTCTAACAAGACGATGTAATGCTGGAAGCTGTCATTTTCCCTATGGGATCCGGTAAGCCATTTTTATTACATAAGAATAAAGGGCTTCACAAGGGCTTTTAAGACTGGTAGACATTTTCTGGGCTAAAACGATTGATATATAAGCATTTTTAATACTTCATAGCTTTGAGGAATTATTTTATTCTTGGGAATTATGTAAAATAACCGGCAGGCACTGTATTGGACACCTTATTCTCTAGGGGCTTTCCCTAATCATAGGCAGAGCCTCATTTTCGCGCCTCTATTGCGCACTTGTTTTTGGGAAGCATGACATGCAGATGCATGTGTGAGGAGCTCTGATACATAGAAAAGGCTTTCTGAAGGCGTCATTTGGTATCGTATTCCCCTTTGGGCTTGGTTGGGTCTCAGCAAAGCAGATACCAGGGACTGTATAGGGGTTAAATATAAAAACGGCTCCGGTTCCGTTATTTTAAGAGTTAAAGCTTTCAAATTTGGTGTGCAATACTTTTAAGGCTTTAAGACACTGTGGTGAAATTTTGGTGAATTTTGAACAATTCCTTCATACTTTTTCACATTTGCAGTAATAAAGTGTGTTCAGTTTAAAATTTAAAGTGACAGTAACGGTTTTATTTTAAAACGTTTTTTGTACTTTGTTATCAAGTTTATGCCTGTTTAACATGTCTGAACTACCAGATAGACTGTGTTCTGTATGTGGGGAAGCCAAGGTTCCTTCTCATTTAAATAGATGTGATTTATGTGACACAAAATTTAGAGAAAATGATGCCCAAGATGATTCCTCAAGTGAGGGGAGTAAGCATGGTACTGCATCATCCCCTCCTTCGTCTACGCCAGTCTTGCCCACACAGGAGGCCCCTAGTACATCTAGTGCGCCAATACTCCTTACTATGCAACAATTAACGGCTGTAATGGATAATTCTATCAAAAACATTTTAGCCAAAATGCCCACTTATCAGCGAAAGCGCGACTGCTCTGTTTTAGAAAATACGGAAGAGCATGAGGACGCTGATGATATTGGTTCTGAAGTGCCCCTACACCAGTCTGAGGGGGCCAGGGAGGTTTTGTCTGAGGGAGAAATTTCAGATTCAGGGAAAATTTCTCAACAAGCTGAACCTGATGTGATTACATTCAAATTTAAATTGGAACATCTCCGCGCTCTGCTTAAGGAGGTGTTATCTACTCTGGATGATTGTGAGAATTTGGTCATTCCAGAGAAATTATGTAAGATGGACAAGTTCCTAGAGGTCCCGGGGCCCCCCGAAGCTTTTCCTATACCCAAGCGGGTGGCGGATATTGTAAACAAAGAATGGGAAAGGCCCGGCATACCTTTCGTCCCTCCCCCTATATTCAAGAAATTGTTTCCTATGGTCGACCCCAGAAAGGACTTATGGCAGACAGTCCCCAAGGTCGAGGGGGCGGTTTCTACTCTAAACAAACGCACCACTATACCCATAGAAGATAGTTGTGCTTTCAAAGATCCTATGGATAAAAAATTAGAGGGTTTGCTTAAAAAGATGTTTGTTCAGCAAGGTTACCTTCTACAACCAATTTCATGCATTGTTCCTGTCACTACAGCAGCGTGTTTCTGGTTCGATGAACTAGAAAAGGCGCTCAATAAAGATTCTTCTTATGAGGAGATTTTGGACAGAATCCATGCTCTCAAATTGGCTAACTCTTTCACCTTAGACGCCACTTTGCAATTGGCTAGATTAGCGGCGAAAAATTCTGGGTTTGCTATTGTGGTGCGCAGAGCGCTTTGGCTAAAATCTTGGTCAGCGGATGCGTCTTCCAAGAATAAATTGCTTAACATTCCTTTCAAGGGGAAAACGCTGTTTGGCCCTGACTTGAAAGAGATTATTTCTGATATCACTGGGGGTAAGGGCCACGCCCTTCCTCAGGATAGGTCTTTCAAGGCTAAAAATAAACCAAATTTTCGTCCCTTTCGCAGAAACGGACCAGCCCCAAGTGCTACATCCTCTAAGCAAGAGGGTAATACTTCTCAAGCCAAGCCAGCCTGGAGGCCAATGCAAGGCTGGAACAAAGGTAAGCAGGCCAAGAAACCTGCCACTGCTACCAAGACAGCATGAGATGTTGGCCCCCGATCCGGGACCGGATCTGGTGGGGGGCAGACTCTCTCTCTTCGCTCAGGCTTGGGCAAGAGATGTTCTGGATCCTTGGGCGCTGGAAATAGTCTCCCCAAGGTTATCTTCTGGAATTCAAGGGGCTTCCCCCAAGGGGGAGGTTCCACAGGTCTCAATTGTCTTCAGACCACATAAAAAAACAGGCATTCTTACATTGTGTAGAAGACCTGTTAAAAATGGGAGTGATTCATCCTGTTCCATTAGGAGAACAAGGGATGGGGTTCTACTCCAATCTGTTCATAGTTCCCAAAAAAGAGGGAACATTCAGACCAATCTTAGATCTCAAGATCCTAAACAAGTTTCTCAAGGTTCCATCGTTCAAAATGGAAACCATTCGAACAATTCTTCCTTCCATCCAGGAAGGTCAATTCATGACCACGGTGGATTTAAAGGATGCGTATCTACATATTCCTATCCACAAGGAACATCATCGGTTCCTAAGGTTCGCCTTCCTGGACAAGCATTACCAGTTTGTGGCACTTCCGTTCGGATTAGCCACTGCTCCAAGAATTTTCACAAAGATACTGGGGTCCCTTCTAGCGGTGCTAAGACCAAGGGGCATTGCAGTAGTACCTTACTTGGACGACATTCTGATTCAAGCGTCGTCCCTTCCACAAGCAAAGGCTCACACGGACATCGTCCTGGCCTTTCTCAGATCTCACGGGTGGAAAGTGAACGTAGAAAAAAGTTCTCTATCTCCGTCAACAAGAGTTCCCTTCTTGGGAACAATAATAGACTCCTTAGAAATGAGGATTTTTCTAACAGAGGCCAGAAAATCAAAACTTCTAAACTCTTGTCAAGTACTTCATTCTGTTCCTCTTCCTTCCATAGCGCAGTGCATGGAAGTAATAGGTTTGATGGTCGCGGCAATGGACATAGTTCCTTTTGCGCGAATTCATCTGAGACCATTACAACTGTGCATGCTCAGTCAGTGGAATGGGGATTATACAGACTTGTCTCCGACGATACAAGTAGATCAGAGGACCAGAGATTCACTCCGTTGGTGGCTGTCCCTGGACAACCTGTCACAGGGGATGAGCTTCCGCAGACCAGAGTGGGTCATTGTCACGACCGACGCCAGTCTGGTGGGCTGGGGCGCGGTCTGGGGACTCCTGAAAGCTCAGGGTCTTTGGTCTCGGGAAGAATCTCTTCTCCCGATAAATATTCTGGAACTAAGAGCGATATTCAATGCTCTCAAGGCTTGGCCTCAGCTAGCAAAGGCCAAATTCATACGGTTTCAATCGGACAACATGACGACTGTTGCGTACATCAACCATCAGGGGGGAACAAGGAGTTCCCTGGCGATGGAAGAAGTGACCAAAATCATTCATTGGGCGGAGTCTCACTCCTGCCACTTGTCTGCAATCCACATTCCAGGAGTGGAAAATTGGGAAGCGGATTTTCTGAGTCGTCAGTCATTTCATCCGGGGGAGTGGGAACTCCATCCGGAAATCTTTGCCCAAATTACTCAGTTGTGGGGCAGTCCAGACATGGATCTGATGGCCTCTCGTCAGAACTTCAAGGTTCCTTGCTACGGGTCCAGATCCAGGGATCCCAAGGCGACTCTAGTAGATGCACTAGTAGCACCTTGGACCTTCAAACTAGCGTATGTATTCCCACCGTTTCCTCTCATCCCCAGGCTGGTAGCCAGGATCTATCAGGAGAGGGCATCGGTGATCTTGATAGCTCCTGCGTGGCCACGCAGGACTTGGTATGCAGACCTGGTGAATATGTCATCGGCTCCACCATGGAAGCTACCTTTGAGACGGGACCTTCTGGTTCAAGGTCCGTTCGAACATCCGAATCTGGTCTCACTCCAACTGACTGCTTGGAGATTGAACGCTTGATTTTATCAAAGCGAGGGTTCTCAGATTCTGTCATTGATACTCTTGTTCAGGCCAGAAAGCCTGTAACTAGAAAAATTTACCATAAAATATGGAAAAAATATATCTGTTGGTGTGAATCTAAAGGATTCCCATGGAACAAGATTAAAATTCCTAAGATTCTATCCTTTCTACAAGAGGGTTTGGAGAAAGGATTATCTGCAAGTTCTTTGAAGGGACAGATTTCTGCTTTATCTGTTTTACTTCACAAAAAGCTGGCGGCTGTGCCAGATGTTCAAGCTTTTGTTCAGGCTCTGGTTAGAATCAAGCCTGTTTACAAACCTTTGACTCCTCCTTGGAGTCTCAATTTAGTTCTTTCAGTTCTTCAGGGGGTTCCGTTTGAACCCTTACATTCCGTTGATATTAAGTTATTATCTTGGAAAGTTTTGTTTTTGGTTGCAATTTCTTCTGCTAGAAGAGTTTCAGAGTTATCTGCTCTGCAGTGTTCTCCTCCTTATCTGGTGTTTCATGCAGATAAGGTGGTTTTGCGAACTAAACCTGGTTTTCTTCCGAAAGTTGTTTCTAACAAAAACATTAACCAGGAGATAGTCGTGCCTTCTTTGTGTCCGAATCCAGTTTCAAAGAAGGAACGTTTGTTGCACAATTTGGATGTAGTTCGTGCTCTAAAATTCTATTTAGATGCTACAAAGGATTTTAGACAAACATCTTCCTTGTTTGTTGTTTATTCTGGTAAAAGGAGAGGTCAAAAAGCAACTTCTACCTCTCTCTCTTTTTGGCTTAAAAGCATCATCAGATTGGCTTACGAGACTGCCGGACGGCAGCCTCCTGAAAGAATCACAGCTCATTCCACTAGGGCCGTGGCTTCCACATGGGCCTTCAAGAACGAGGCTTCTGTTGATCAGATATGTAAGGCAGCGACTTGGTCTTCACTGCACACTTTTGCCAAATTTTACAAATTTGATACTTTTGCTTCTTCAGAGGCTATTTTTGGGAGAAAGGTTTTGCAAGCCGTGGTCCCTTCCATCTAGGTGACCTGATTTGCTCCCTCCCTTCATCCGTGTCCTAAAGCTTTGGTATTGGTTCCCACAAGTAAGGATGACGCCGTGGACCGGACACACCTATGTTGGAGAAAACAGAATTTATGTTTACCTGATAAATTACTTTCTCCACGGGTGTGTCCGGCCCACGGCCCGCCCTGGTTTTTTTAATCAGGTCTGATAATTTATTTTCTTTAACTACAGTCACCACGGTATCATATGATTTCTCCTATGCAAATATTCCTCCTTTACGTCGGTCGAATGACTGGGGAAGGCGGAGCCTAGGAGGGATCATGTGACCAGCTTTGCTGGGCTCTTTGCCATTTCCTGTTGGGGAAGAGAATATCCCACAAGTAAGGATGACGCCGTGGACCGGACACACCGTTGGAGAAAGTAATTTATCAGGTAAACATAAATTCTGTTTTTTCATGCTTTAAAAAATAGTATATATTGCAAGTTCGAAATAGAATCTTAAATTGGAAGGGCCTGACTATTGTTCAGTTATCTGTATTACAAATGTGTAACATATTTTATGTAGAAAATACCAAACACAGTGTGACTAAATACACAACAGCTTTATAAAATACATCTAATCACTCTGTGAAAGTCTAAGATATAGAACTATAATGAAGATGATCCAGTCAATAAGACTAGAATTGGATAAGTTTGGCAGACTCTCTAAAAAAACATGCTTGTCGAGACACATGTATGTGAAATGAAATATGTCCAAAAACAGATTTCTGAAGTGTTGCCTATGCAGACATGAATGTCAAAATCACTGCTAAAAAGGACATTAAACACTTCTTGCTCTTGTGTAAAAATTGTGCTTTGACCCACATTCCCTAGAGGCCAAAAGAGCAAAATGATGTAACTTGCAAACGTTTAAAATAGCAAGTATTTGTTTAATCAGATTTTCTGTTACTGTGACTTTAAGGAAAATATTACATTTTAGGTCACATTCATGCTGGAATACATCTGAGAATTGTACTATAACTCCTCCAATTCCATCAGAGTACCTGTAAGTGACCGGGCAGATTTTAAAATCTTTCCAATTAAGCCATTTAGAAAGGGACAGTATACACTAATTTTCATATAACTGCATGTAATAGACACTACTATAAAGAATAATATGCACAGATACTGATCTAAAAATCCAGTATAAAACCCATTTAAAAACTTACTTAGAAGCTACCAGTTTAGCACTGTTTAAAAGGTTACTGGAACACCCACTGCAAGTTGGAAAAACAGACACTCCCCCTTCCTTTACATATGAAAAGACTCTTTACACAAACAGAAGCAAGCTGGAGTAGGTATACATCAGTATTCTCCTAAAACTATGGGGCTTGGTTAGGAGTGTGAAAATCAGAGCAATGTTATTAAAAAATAAACAAAACTATACATAAAAAAAAAAAAACAAACGAAAAAAAAAAAAAAGTGTAGGCTATATAAACATTTATGCAAAGAAAAATCTAGTGTATAATGTCCCTTTAAGAACCGTTATGTTACAATGATGCATATTGTTTACCATACCCAAGAAGAGATTTTCATTATTAACATGATGATAATATATACATTTTTATAAAGGTTATCAAGTTATATATACAAAGAGCAGTGCATAAACAAAATATTGACCGACCAATAATCTGTTAACATATACTGAAATAAACATAATCAGAAAAAAGCACCTCAAAAGTTATAGTACAACCTATTTTTTTTGCAAATTATATTAGATTTTCAAATAGTAACTACCCCCATCTTGTGTGACTTGTAATCAGTAGATGAAGGTAAGAGTATTCTAGACCATTCAAGGACACAAACGGTTACTTTTGGACCCAACATTTGTAGTAAAATGGAATAGCATCAACTTTAAAATAAAAAAAACACTTGCCTATTAAAATATATGGAATTAGTGGAACATACCTCACCCTCAAAAAGTTAGGGAGGAAGTCTGGTTATTAAACAAAATATAGTAGGCAGTCTAAATGTCCCAAGTATTAGATGCGTATTAGATGCCTATATAAATGCTTTCCAGAATCATGTGGTACATCATGCCATACATAGGTAAAAGGCAGCAGATTAGAGTTGAAATATGACCCAGTAGCAGAATATATATCATAAGACATCAATATATCTGCAACTTAACCAATATGGAACCCTAGCGGTATGAAAATGAATTCATTTCATTATCTATTCAATTAAATAGTACAAATTTAAATAACCCCCAAATAAGGGTTATAAACATAAATCACGTATGCCCAGCTGTACCAGCCATTGACAGCCTAGCTATAACTACAGCACCCACAAAGAGGATGTTACTGATACAAAATGGACATCTGGAGATGTGCGTGAATACCATAAAAAAAACGGGGGGGGGGGGGGGCTGCTATTTACAATTTAGATGTGAGCTATCTTCTTATTATAGGGTTTATATCAAGGAAACAATAGGAAGTCTGAAATAGAAACTAAAAACTGACCCATATTAACTTGTAGAGCAAGCTAAATAGAATGCCACAGAACCATATAGGTGTTATAAAAACGTATATATATATTTTTTCCCTATTTTTTCTTTTTCTTGAATCTCACTATGTCAAGGAAGTGAAACAGCATAAAACCCAGGAGGGGCTTGAAGACACCCTGCATATCAAACTCACCTGGCTGTTAATAAACCTTATGGGCGATGGGGGTAGCTCACATATAATGAGATTCACATTACTAGAAGACATACTTGGAAGTTTTACATAACTGCAAACTCATTGTCAAAAATGTGTGTGGCAATCAAAATTTTGTGAATCTATAAACAAGTTAGACATAAAATAGCAGAAACCACTCAAGTCTATTATAAGCGTCTAGGACAATAAATTTAGAGCCCAAAAATACACCCACCTTTAATACCTTTCATAGATCAACCTTCACCTCAGTGTGCAGAAAAAGGTACTCCAAGTTTAACTGCTTGTGGTGGAAAAGGACTACAATGTGTCCCCAAAATATTACGCACTGTTAATAAGTCTCTTCAAGTCCAAAATGTAATGACTGTCCTCAAAGTGGGTCATGGCACAACCTCAGTATTATCTGATCACATTAACATGACTACAAAAAGAGCAAATCGGGGATATCAGAAATCTCATCTGACTTCACCTCTTCCGCTTGACTGAAAAGCAGGAATCCAACACCAAACGAAAGTTTCCAAATCCATGCAGCAGCCCATGCCCCTAAAACATATATTCCAGCAACCTCTTTATTCAAAAGGGCTAGGGCGGAGTTAAATTGGAGCTAGAAGTTTTGCCGCTTCAGCAATAAGCTTTGCTCCCAACATGATGATATTTTAATGACAAAAGTTTGAGTCTTCTATATTATTTTATGCTGATTGAGAGAGCATCAAATTAAACATCTAGTTTCTTAAACCAGTATGTTTATCCACTACAAAAATCACGCTATAACATAATTAAATATCTATGAACAAGAACATACCTGAGTCTCTCGCTGATCCCTGCCAAGTTTGTAAGTGCCATCAATGCTTCAAAGTTCTGCAGGCCTGTCCTATCCAGGTGAAGCAAACTGACCAAAGGTCGGACAACCTCATAAATCTATTAGGAAAGCAGTCTCACGGTTAAACAACACATAAACAAAACAAGAAGAGAGAGGTAGGTATTCAATTAAAAGACATATATATATATATAAAATTGAGGAACCTGAAAAAAACACGTTGGTTTGCCTATTTTATTCGATTATCATTTCTTACCTTATTCCATATCTTATAAAAAACAATATTTTGTAGTTTATTTTGCTTTTTGTATATACTTATATTCGGGCCCAGGGGTTTATTTCCTTTTAGGGGATTAAGTTTAAATTGCCATTTTAGGTATTTTGGGTCTTATATTTTCCTGTATGAATTATTTTTTAAAAAAAGTGTGTTTATTTTCCTTGCATTTCCATATATGTGCAGTTTATTTAGAAGTATGGAGTGCAATAAAAGTAGTAGATTACTCGTTTTTATGAGATACCCCTTATTTTTCCTATATCTCAAAACGAGAAAGATATGTGGGCTCAGTAGTAGGATAAGGGAGGGAGAGGGAGTATGAACAATGAATATAATATAGAATATAAAAAAACAGAATTTATGCTTACCTGATAAATTACTTTCTCCAACGGTGTGTCCGGTCCACGGCGTCATCCATTACTTGTGGGAAATATTCTCCCCCACAGGGAAAGGCAAGGAGAGCACACAGCAAGAGCTGTCCATATAGCTCCCCCTCTGGCTCCGCCCCCCAGTCATTCGACCGACGGTTAGGAGAAAAAGGAGAAACTATAGGGTGCCGTGGTGACTGTAGTGTATAAAGAAAATTTTTTTCAACCTGATTAGGAAACCAGGGCGGGCCGTGGACCGGACACACCGTTGGAGAAAGTAATTTATCAGGTAAGCATAAATTCTGTTTTCTCCAACATTGGTGTGTCCGGTCCACGGCGTCATCCATTACTTGTGGGAACCAATACCAAAGCTTTAGGACACGGATGAAGGGAGGGAGCAAATCAGGTTACCTAAATGGAAGGCACCACGGCTTGCAAAACCTTTCTCCCAAAAATAGCCTCCGAAGAAGCATAAGTATCAAATTTGTAGAATTTGGCAAAAGTGTGCAGAGAGGACCAAGTCGCTGCCTTACATATCTGATCAACAGAAGCCTCGTTCTTGTAGGCCCAAGTGGAAGCCACAGCCCTAGTAAAGTGAGCTGTGATTCGGTCAGGAGGTTGCCGTCCGGCAGTCTCATAAGCCAATCGGATAATGCTTTTCAGCCAGAAAGAGAGAGAGGTAGCAGTAGCTTTTTGACCTCTCCTCTTACCAGAGTAAACGACAAACAAAGATGAGGTTTGTCTAAAATCTTTTGTTGCTTCTAAGTAGAACTTTAAAGCACGAACAACATCTAAATTGTGTAATAAACGTTCCTTCTTTGAAACTGGATTCGGACACAGAGAAGGAACAACTATTTCCTGGTTAATATTCTTGTTGGAAACAACTTTTGGAAGAAAACCAGGCTTAGTACGCAAAACAACCTTATCTGAATGGAAAACCAGATAGGGTGGATTACATTGCAAAGCAGATAATTCAGAAACTCTTCTAGCAGAAGAAATAGCAACCAAAAACAGAACTTTCCAAGATAATAACTTAATATCTATGGAATGTAAAGGTTCAAACGGAACCCCTTGAAGAACTGAAAGAACTAAATTTAGACTCCAAGGAGGAGTCATGGGTCTGTAAACAGGCTTGATTCTAACCAAAGCCTGAACAAAAGCTTGTACATCTGGCACAGCTGCCAGTCGTTTGTGTAACAAGACAGATAAAGCAGAAATCTGTCCTTTTAGAGAACTAGCTGACAACCCTTTATCCAAACCTTCTTGGAGAAAGGAGAGAATCTTTGGAATTTTAATCTTACTCCAGGAGAATCCCTTGGATTCACACCAGCAGATATATTTTTTCCATATTTTATGGTAAATCTTTCTAGTCACAGGTTTTCTGGCTTGGACCAGAGTATCTATTACAGAATTCGAAAACCCCCGCTTGGATAAAATCAAGCGTTCAATTTCCAAGCAGTCAGCTGCAGAGAAACTAGATTTGGATGTTCGAATGGACCTTGTACTAGAAGATCCTGTCTCAAAGGTAGCTTCCATGGTGGAGCCGATGACATATTCACCAGGTCTGCATACCAAGTCCTGCGTGGCCACGCAGGAGCTATCAGAATCACCGAGGCCTTCTCCTGTTTGATCCTGGCTATGAGCCTGGGAAGGAGAGGAAACGGTGGAAACACATACGCTAGGTTGAACGACCAAGGCGCCACTAATGCATCCACTAGAGTCGCCTTGAGATCCCTGGATCTGGACCCGTAGCAAGGAATCTTGAAGTTCTGACGGGACGCCATTAGATCCATGTCTGGAATGCCCCATAATTGGGTTAACTGAGCAAAGATCTCCGGGTGGAGTTCCCACTCCCCTGGATGGAAAGTCTGACGACTCAAATAGTCCGCCTCCCAGTTGTCTACTCCTGGGATGTGAATAGCAGATAGATGGCAGGAGTGATTCTCTGCCCATTGGATAATCTTGGTTACTTCCTTCATCGCTAGGGAACTCTTTGTTCCCCCCTGATGATTGATGTACGCAACAGTCGTTATGTTGTTCGACTGAAATCTTATGAACCTGGCTTCCGCTAGCTGAGGCCAAGCCAGGAGCGCATAGAATATTGCTCTTAGTTCCAAAATGTTTATCGGGAGAAGCGACTCTTCCCGAGACCATAGGCCCTGAGCTTTCAGGGAGTCCCAGACCGCGCCCCACCCCAAGAGGCTGGCGTCAGTTGTGACGATGACCCACTCCGGTCTGTGGAAACTCGTTCCCTGAGACAGGTGATCCTGGGTCAACCACCAGAGAAGTGAGTCCCTGGTTACCTGGTCTACTTGAATTTGGGGAGACAAGTCTGTATAGTCCCCATTCCACTGATTGAGAATGCACAGCTGTAATGGTCTTAGATGAATTCGAGCAAAAGGAACCACGTCCATTGCTGCGACCATTAGTCCTATTACTTCAATGCACTGAGCTATGGAGGGTTGAGGAATAGAATGAAGAACTCGACAAACGTTTAGAAGCTTTAGCTTTCTGACTTCTGTCAGGAAGATCTTCATTTCCACAGAATCTATTATTGTTCCCAGAAAAGGAACCCTTGTGGACGGTGACAGTGAACTCTTTTCTATGTTCACCTTCCACCCGTGAGATCTGAGAAAAGCCAAAACAATGTCTGTGTGGGCCCTTGCTTTGGAAAGAGACGACGCTTGGATTAGGATGTCGTCTAGATAAGGTGCTACAGCGATTCCCCTCAGCCTTAGGACCGCTAGAAGGGACCCTAGCACCTTTGTGAAAATTCTGGGAGCGGTGGCTAAACCGAATGGAAGAGCCACGAACTGGTAATGTTTGTCCAGAAAGGCGAACCTCAGGAACTGATGATGAGTTTTGTGGATTGGAATATGCAGATACGCATCCTTTAGATCCACGGTAGTCAAATATTGACCCTGCTGGATTGTCGGCAAGATTGTCCGAATGGTTTCCATTTTGAAGGATGGAACACTGCGGAACTTGTTTAATATCTTTAAATCCAGAATTGGCCTGAAAGTTCCCTCTTTTTTGGGAACCACAAACAGGTTTGAGTAAAAACCTAGACCTTGTTCCCCGGAGGGGACTGGGTTTATCACTCCCATCTTTGATAGGTCTCTTACACAATGTAAGAATGCCTGTTTCTTTATCTGGTCTGAAGATAAGCGAGACAGGTGGAACCTTCCCCTTGGAGGAAGTCCCTTGAACTCTAGCAGGTATCCCTTGGAGACTATCTCTAGTGCCCAGGGATCCGGAACATCTCTTGCCCAAGCCTGAGCGAAGAGAGATAGTCTGCCCCCTACCAGATCCGGTCCCGGATCGGGGCTACCCCTTCATGCTGTCTTGGTAACAGCAGCAGGTTTCTTGGTCTGTTTACCCTTGTTCCAGCCTTGCATGGGCTTCCAAGCGGGTTTGGGCTGGGCCGCGTTACCTTCTTGTCTAGCGGCAGTGGAGATATTAGCCGGTCCGTTCCTGAAATTGCGAAAGGAACGAAAATTAGACTTGTTCTTAGCCTTAAAAGGCCTATCCTGTGGGAGGGCATGGCCCTTACCCCCAGTGATGTCTGAAATAATTTCCTTCAATTCCGGCCCAAAAAGGGTCTTACCCTTGAAAGGAATATTAAGTAACTTAGTCTTGGACGACACATCTGCCGACCAGGATTTCAGCCAAAGCGCCCTCCGCGCTACTATAGCAAAACCTGAGGTTTTTGCCGCCAATTTCGTTATTTGAAAGGCGGCATCCAATATAAAGGAATTAGCTAATTTTAATGTGTGAATTCTGTCCATGACTTCTTCATAGGAAGTCTCTTTCTGGAGCGACCTTTCTAGTTCCTCGAACCAAAAGGACGCAGCTGAAGTGACAGTAATAACACACGTAGCTGATTGAAGGATGAACCCTTGCTGAACAAAAATCTTTTTAAGCAATCCTTCCAATTTTTTTATCCATAGGATCTTTGAAAGCGCAGCTGTCCTCTATAGGAATAGTGGTGTACTTTTAAAGTGTTGAAACAGCTCCCTCAACCTTCGGGACCGTCTGCCATGCGTCCCTTCTAGGGTCTACTATGGGAAACATTTTCTTAAATATAGGAGGTGGGGCAAAGGGTACACCTGGCTTCTCTCACTCCTTTTCCACTATGTTCACTACCCTTTTGGGTATTGGAAAAGCGTCGTCGTGCACTGGGACCTCTAAAAATGTGTCCAATTTGCACAACTTCTCTGGTACTACCATAGAATCACAGACATCCAGAGTAGCTAATACCTCCTTTAGCAAAGCGCTGAGATGTTCTAGCTTAAACTTAAATGCTACTATATCAGGTTCTGCCTGTTGAGAAATTTTTCCTGAGTCTGAAATTTCACCCTCAGACAGCCCTTCCCTCACAGCCAATTCCGATTGATGTGAGGGTAAAATAGATAAAGCATTGTCAGCGTGTGATTGTTCATCCCTTTTATCTGTATTTAAAGCTGAACAATCACGCTTTCTCTGAAATGTTGGCAGTTTGGATACAAGATTTGCTATAGAATTATCCACTACTTCTGTTAATTGTTGCATAGAAATAAGCACTGGCGCGCTAGGTGTCGCCTGCGCGGGCAAAGCTGGTGTAGACACAGAAGGAGAGGATGTAGAACTATCCCCACTACCTTCATTAGATAAATCATCTTGGGCAACATTATGAAATGTAACAGAGCTGTCCTCATTTTGTTTGGACGCTATGGCACAATTATCACAAACACTCGAAGGGGGAACCACATTTTTCTCTACACACACAGAACATAGGTTATCTGATGGCACAGACATGTTAAACAGATTTAGGCAGGCAAACAATGCAATAAAAACGATTTTAAACAAAAACGTTACTGTCTCTTTAAATAATAAAATGACACACTTTATTTCTGAATGTTCAAAAAACTATGAAGGCAATATCCGATTTTTCTGAAATTTGGACCCCAGTGTCTTAATGCTTAGAAAGTATTGCACAGCAAATATGGAGACTCTAGATCTTAAAACAAGCAAACCGGAGCTAATTGTTGGATTTAAACGTTTTTATACACCACAATCCCTGCTTACAGCATTGCTGCAGCTTTTACCTTTCTTAGGGGTCAATCATCCACAGAAATAAGCCTTCTGGAGTCACTTTCTGAGCCACAGGACCCTCTCACATGGAACTGCATGCACTGCCTTGAAATTAACTGAAGTGCCAAAATGAGGCCTCCTCCCTCAGTAGTACAGTACACTAGAGTGAAGGGGCCTTCCTGACTAGATTTAGGTGTCTAAAGCAAGCCAGATCAATAAAAAACGTCCAAGTGTATATGAGCTTATAAAACATTTCAATTGCCATCATATTGTAATAAAAAACAATCGATTTGGCCCCTGACAGTGTCTACCAGCATAAAAATCAAAAAGGGGAAGCCTGTCATCTTTTTTGCTGAGGTGAAAGAAAAATGGCTTACCGTTTTCCCTGAGGGGAAAAATGACTGTCATCTAGCATTAGCCTGTGTTGTTAGAAGGAGACTAGTCATACCTGAAGCAGATAAGTCTGCAAACTGTTACCCCCAACTGAAGTTCTCTGGTTTCAACAGTCCTGCGTGGTAACAGAAATGGATTTTAGTTACTTGTGCTAAAATCATAGCCCTCTTAAACAGAAATCTTCATCACTTTTCTGTTGTAGAGTAAATAGTACAAGCCAGCACTATTTTAAAATAACAAACTCTTGATAGAAGAATAAAAAACTACAACTAACACCACAAACTCCTCACCATCCCCGTGGAGATGCTACTTGTTCAGAGCGGCAAGGAGAATGACTGGGGGGCGGAGCCAGAGGGGGAGCTATCTGACCAGCTCTTGCTGTGTGCTCTCCTTGCCTTTCCCTGTGGGGGAGAATATTTCCCACAAGTAATGGATGACGCCATGGACCAGACACACCAATGTTGGAGAAATGAATATATATATATATATATATATATATATATATATATATATATATATATATATATATAAATAAATAAATAAATAAAATAAATAAATAAATAAATATGTATAAAATGTATGTAAAATAGATATATACTAAAAAACTGAAAAGACAGAAGACAATGGGGTGTGTGTGTGTGTATATTACTCTATACACCTTACATTAAAATGTCCATATGCATACACACATCTATACTGAGTGTGATTAAGCTAGAATGTGTATATTTATTATTGCTTTCATTTTAATACTAGCAGCCGCTCCAGTACTTCCTTCGCCAGTCGCAAGCTGTCTTCGCGGGTCCAAAATGACGAATCCGGCTTCCTCCAATTACGGCGTTGTATCAGGCCAAGATTCCCCCGGGGGGAAGCCGTGATTGGAGGAACCCGGATTCGTCATTTCTGATGTTGCAGAGGCTTCCGAGGGCCGGGGGAATCGCTGGAGCGGCTGCTAGGATTAAAAAGGAAAGTTTTTTAAGAAAACAAGTGAAATTTAAATTTTGATGAATTAAAGTGCCTTTGTTTCTAATAGGTTTATTAAAAACAGGGCACTAATTCATCAAAATTGACATTCACTTTAATTGTAATAGTCTTTCTTTTCCCCAAGATTTTGGTATTAATTTGATGGCTTTTATAGTGAATTTATCAGGGTTTTTATTGCAAAATTCCTCAAAATATCTGCTTATACCGTCTTCAGATGTTTCCCCTTCGATATTTTTCACATGTTCCAACAGTCTAATTTTTAATACCCTTTTCGTTCTGCCAATGTATACTTTTTTTTTTTACATATTCATTCTATTTTATATACTACATATTCTGGCTTGCAGTTCATGTAGGTTTCAATAGGGATTTGTTTTGTACTGTTAATGATCCACTTACTTTCTATTTTGTTTTCACTGGTGCGTTTACAGCACTCACAATTTCTTCTCCCGCATTTGTAGAAGCCATTTACTAATTGTTGGGTTGTCTCCATTTTTTTAGCTTTATTTGTTTTTTAGTTTTGTGGGAGCTAGAATATTTTTGAAGTTCAGATTCTTTTTGTATAAGACTGAGGTTCTTTCGGGTAAATTTTTCCCTAAAATTGGATCTTTTTTTTTAGGTTATACCAGTGTTCGTTCAAAATTCTCTCAATCTGATTTGATGCACTATTGTAGGTGGTGATGAATCTGGGGGCTTTTCCTATAGTTGTGTCGTGTTTATTCTTTTTCCTAGGTTGGAGTGGAGTGCTTCTCTCCATAGTTCTTACTTTGTTGTAGGCTTCTGAAATGTCTTTTTCTTTAAAACCTTTTTCCTTGAATTTTTCCTTTAAAATTGAGGAGGAGGCTTCAAAATCCTCAGGTTCTGTGCAATTTCTTTTAATCTTCTGAAATTGTCTAAAGGGTATATTTTTTTTTTTTATCCATTTCGGATGGTGTCTACTTTTTGCGTGTAAATAACCGTTTGCGTCGGTTTCCTTTGTAAATAATTTTGTGCTGATTTTATCATCCTTAATGAACATGGTGATGTCTAGAAAGTGTATTTGTTCTTGATTACACTCTTTTGTGAACCTTAAATTGAAATTGTTCTGGTTGATCATTTGTACAAATTCATTAAATACTGGTATATCTCCCTTCCCAATTATTAGGATATCATCAATGAATCTGTACCAATGTATAATATCAGTAAAACAATTATTTTGCCAGATCATGAGGTCTTCAAACATGCACATATATAGATTTGCGAAATATCCTAAAAAAAAGATAAAATTTTAGGGAAAATGTACCCGTAAGACCCTCAGTTACATACAAAAAGAATCTGAACTTCAAAAATATTCTAGCTCCCACAAAACTAAAAACAAATAAACCTAAAAAATTGGAGACAAACCCACCAATTAGTGAAGGGCTTCTACAAATGCGGGAGAAAAAATTGTGAGTGCTGTAAACGCACCAGTGAAAACTAAATACGCGTAAGATATTGCGATAACGGGTGACGTCACTTCCGGTTTTTCGTATCTGGATCCACTTTCGCCAAAAACCAACAAACGCCGGCATGTTTTTTCAGGCTCCCTCATTTTATACACCAACGCTACTATTCAGATAAGCTATAGTCATTTAATCTATATATACACACACACTATCTTCCCATACACATTGGGATTTTTAACAATTGTTTATTTTTATCAATTGTTTATTGTATAATATTGACACAGTATTTGTGCTTTATGTGATTTAACATCCATTTTTCACATCATAGTGTTCCTATTATTTATATATATATATATATATATATATATATATATATATATATATATATATATATATATATATATATATATATATATATATATATATATTTTAATTATTGGAACTCACAACACATAGCTGTTTTCAACAAACAGTGACCACAGCGAGTGTATAGCAAGTCCTACATTTGCCATTTCTAAAGATTTAAGATTCTATACTCTTATCCCAGCACACTCTGGGCAGGCCCCTATGAATTCCATCTAACTGTATTACTATTCATATAGTATATTAAATAACTTCCATGTGTGACATATATATTTGAATTACACTTTTGGAGTGGTGGATCTTTATAGCACTCCCTCTTTTTATATATATATATTTAGGGATTGGTTAGTGGTGGACAGGAGAGGCTCAGTATTTCTACTTTTGTGAATAAAATTTCTCTACTCTCCCCTTGCACCAAAGGTCTGATAAGTACTAAACATTTGGACCTTTGTGTTACTACCCCTTTTTATTGGTAAAACTGATAGTGCTGACAACAACCCTCTATATATATATATATATATATATATATATATATATATATATATATATATATATATATATATATATATATATATATATATATATATATATATATATATATATATATATCTCCAACAAGAGTTAACTTCAATTGCGCTAAAGCGATCGCATTTACTTTCAACTTGTATTGAGTGGAAAACCAGACTTGTTCAAACACCCACGTTAACCCCTTTTGCACTAGCTCGTAACTGTTAACACGCCACTCGTAACCCGGCTCTAAATAGGCATTATTATTTTTAAGATACTTGCATTCCAAAATGAGAGAATTTAAATATGCAATTTCTAATCCAAAAACTAAAATCTTGTTAAAAGGACAGCAAAGACTGTAATATAACATTTTAATTATGTTAAAAAACACTTTGCAGTATACTCCCAATATTTATTTTTTAGATTTTACTGTAATTTGTCTCTCAAAATTGTAGATTTTCCAGTTATTGAAAGTACACACTGTATACTTGAAAAGCATAACCCTGCTATAAGTGTGTCCCTAAGTGGCACTAGCAAGACTACAGAAAATTCTTGAAGTTACAAGGTTTTACTATATCGTTAAACAGTACAGTAATTGGGTATAATTTCTGTAAAATAATAATAATAATAATAAATATTCACATACTCCATATGCTCCCACGCACTTGCAGTGGCTTTATGTACTTACCCTCTCGCCAGGGAATGCAATTTCTGGGTTTGAAGTGATTGTAATCTTTGCTAATGCCTGAGCTGCTTTGGTCTTTCCAACATCTGTACCTTCTAAAGCTAACGGAATTAATGCCTAAAAAATAGAACATCAAGGTTTATGCACTAAAGCCAATATAAGCAGGTTATAGTCAATTTATACCTACTTCTGAGTCATAGGAAGAGAGAATTTATCCCTTAAAAAGGACAATTAAAAAATGTATTGGCATATGAAGAGACATTTCATTGATTAGATTTTCACTGAAGGTAATTTATCCCTTAAAAAGGACAATTCAAAAAATGTATTAGTATATATATATTTCATATATGTTGCAGCCAATTGTTACATAGTATTATATACGTACAACACACACAAATGAACAATTATGCTATATGAGTTGCAAGTTTCTTTGCTAGTTTTAGTCATTTCTGTATGAACACTTTTTGCAAAAGTCTATGTACTAAGCCACTTTTTTTAGTAAGTGTATTTTGACCATTTGTATTTTGACCAGCACACAACCAACTTTATTGTTTTATAAATACGCAACAATAGTAATAATATACACAAATGATCCTCTCTGAGTATTTGTTTATACTTAAACCACTCACAAAACAAGCTGAAAAACAAAATTTATGCTTACCTGATAAATTTATTTATTTCTTGACACGATGAGTCCACGGATCATCTAATTACTAATGGGATATATCACTCCTGCCCAGCAGGAAGCGGCAAAGAGCACCACAGCAAAGCTGTTAAATATCACCTCCCTTCCCACCAAAGTCATTCGACCGAAGTAAAGGAGAAAAAGGAAGTAACAAGGTGCAGAGGTGTCTGAAGTTTATAATATACTAACAACCTGTCTCAAAAACAGGGCGGGCCGTGGACTCATCGTGTCAAGAAATAAATAAATTTATCAGGTAAGCATAAAATTTTGTTTTCTTTCTAATGACACGATGAGTCCACAGATCATCTAATTACTAATGGGATTCAATACCCAAGCTAGAATACACAGATGATAAGGGAGGGACAAGACAGGTAACCTAAACGGAAGGCACCACTGCTTGAAGAACCTTTCTCCCAAAAGCCGCCTCAGCTGAGGCAAAAGGTATCAAATTTATAGAACTTTGAAAAAGTGTGAAGAGCGGACCAAGTTGCAGCCTTGCAAATCTGTTCTACAGAAGCTTCATTTTTGAATGCCCATGAGGAAGAAACAGCCCTCGTGGAATGAGCCGTAACCGTCTCTGGAGGTTGCTGTCCAGCAGTTTCATAGGCAAAGCGTATGATACTCTTCAACCACAAAGAAAGGGAAGTAGCCGTAGCTTTCTATCCCTTACGTTTTACAGAGAAAACGACAAATAAGGCAGAAGACTGATGAAAATCCATAGTCGCCTGTAAATAGAATTTTAGAGCACGAACCACGTCCAAATTGTGCAAAAGCCGTTACTTTTGAGAAGGATTAGGACACAAGGAAGAAACAACAATCTCCGGTCAGAAACTACTTTAGGGAGAAACCCTAACTTTGTACGTAAAACTACCTTATCCGAATGAAAAATAAGGTAAGGAGACTCATACTGTAATGCCGAGAGCTCTGACACACTACAAGCAGATGAAATAGCAACAAGAAACAACACTTTCCAAGATAACGTAATATCTAAAGAATGCATAGGCTCAAACGGAGCCCCTTGAAGAACCTTAAGAACTAAATTAAGACTCCAGGGAGGAGTAACTGGTTTGAACACAGGCCTGATCCTGGTACGTCCGCCAGACGTTTATGTAACAAAATAGACAAGGCAGATATTTGACGCTTTAGGGTACTAGCCGATAAACCCTTCTCCAAACCTTCTTGGAGAAAAGACAGAATTCTAGGAATCCTAACTCTACTCCAAGAGTAGCCCTTGGATTCACACCAATATAGATATTTACGCCATATCTTGTGGTAAATCTTTCTAGTCACAGGTTTACGAGCCTGAATCATGGTCTCTATGACCGATTCTGAAAATCCCCGCTTGGGTAAAATTAAGCGTTCAATCTCCAAGCAGTCAGCTTCAGAGAAACTAGATTTGGATGAAGGAAGGGCCCTTGAAGTAGAAGGTCCTTCCTCAACGGAAGTCTCCAAGGTGGAAGAGATGACATGTCCACCAGGTCTGCATACGAAATCTTGCGAGGTCACGCCGGAGCAATGAGGATCACCGAAGCCCTCTCCTGCTTGATTCGAGCAATGACCCGAGGAAGAAGAGCAAACGGAGGAAATATGTATGCAAGATTGAAGGTCCAAGGTACCGCCTGGGCGTCCATCAGTACAGCCTGAGGGTCCCTTGACCTTGAACCGTACCTCAGAAGCTTGGCATTCTGCCGAGATGCTATGAGATCCAATTCCGGCTGACCCCATTTGAGAATCAGGCTGGAAAACACTTCCGGATGGAGTTCCCACTCCGCCGGGTGAAAGGTCTGTCTGCTCAGGAAGTGGGATGTGGATCACCGACAGACAGCAATTGTGGGTCTCCGCCCACCGAATTATCTTTGCTACCTCTGTCATGGCTAAGGAACTCCGCGTTCCTCCCTGATGGTTCATGTAAGCCACTGAAGTTATGGTTGTCCGACTGGAATCTGATGAACCGGGCCGGGGCCAACTGTGGCCAGGCCAGAAGAGCATTGAGGATTGCTCTCAGCTCCAGAATGTTTATGGGCAGAACAGACTCCGACCGAGTCCAAGTTCCCTGAGCCTTTAGAGAGCCCCAGACTGCTCCCCATCCCAAAAGGCTGGCGTCTGCTGTCACAATCACCCAAGAGGGTCTGCAAAAGCAGGTTCCCTGGGAGAGATGATCATGGGACAACCACCAAAGAAGAGAATCTCTTGTCTCCTGCTCCAGCAGTATTTGCTGAGACAGGTCTGCATAATCTCCATTCCACTGACTGAGCATGAGGTCTGAGGTGGAAATGGGTGAACGGTATGATGTCCATAGCTGCTACTATCAGACCGATTACCTCCATGCACTGAGCCACTGATGGCCGAGGAGAGGACTGAAGTGCTAGACAAGAATCGAAAATCTCTGATTTCCTGGTATCTGTCAAAAAAATTTCATTGATAGGGAATCTATTATGGTTCCCAAGAAAAATACCCTTGTATTTGGAACTAAAGAGTTCTTTTCCAAATTTACCTTCCATCCGTGAGATCGCAGGAAAGATAACAACATTTCCGTGTGGGATCTTGCTTGTTGAAAGGATGGCGCCTGGACCAGGATGTCGTCCAGATAGGGTGCCACTGCAATGCCCTGTAAACGGAGCACCGCTAACAGGGATCCCAGCACCTTTGAGAAAATTCTGGGAGCTGTGGCAAGGCCGAAAGGAAGAGCCACGAATTGGAAGTGTTTGTCTAGAAATGCAAACCTTAGAAACTTGTGATGATCCCTGTGAATGGGAACATGCAGGTACGCGCGTTCTTTAAATCCACGGTAGTCATAAATTGACCCTCTTGGATCAAAGGAAGAATGGAACCACTAGTTTTCATCTTGAAGGACGGTACTTTGAGGAATTTGTTTAGACTCTTGAGATCTAAAATTGGTCTGAAGGTTCCCTCCTTTTTGGGAACCACGAACAGATTGGAATAAAACCCCAGACCCCGTTCCTGCATCGGAACAGGAACTATCAGTCCCAGGTGGGAGAGGTCCCGTACACAGTGTAAGAACGCCTCTCTTTTTGTCTGGTCTACAGATAATCTTGAAAGCAGAAACCTGCCTCTGGGAGGAAAATTCTTGAACTCTAGTTTGTATCCCTGGGACACTATGTCCACTGCCCAGGGATCCTGAACATCTCGAACCCAAGCCTGGGTGAAGAAGGAAAGTTTGCCCCCCACAAGATTCGGTCCTGGATCGGGGGCAGTCCCTTCATGCTGATTTTGAATCCATAGTAGGTTTTTTGGATTGTTTCCATCAACCCCCGGTCCAAACAAGGTCTTTCCCTTGTAAGGAATCGCTAAAAGTTTAGACTTAGATGACACATCCGCAGACCAAGGTTTTAACCATAAAGCTCTGCGGGCTAGAACAGCAAACCCTGAAATCTTTGCTCCCAGTTTGATAACCTGTAGGGAAGCATCAGTAATAAAGGAATTAACCAATTTAAGGGCTTTTATCCTATTCTAGATCTCATCAAGGGGAGTGTCTGTCCTAATAGCATCAGAGTGGAAACTGTCCCTTCCACCTTGGGTACTGTTTGCCAAGACTCCTTGATAGAGTCCGCTATGGGAAACATCTTTTAAAATATAGGGGATGGGGAAAAAAGGGATACCCGGTCTCTTCCATTCCTTAGCAATGATCTCAGAAGCTCGGTCTGGTACAGGAAAAACCTCCACCAAGGAAGGTACATCCAAATATTTGTTTAGCTTACTGGATTTCTTAGGATTAACTACGACCATGGTGTCGCAGTCGTCCAATGTAGCTAAAACCTCCTTGAGTAACAGACGGAGGTGTTCTAGCCAATAGGATTGAGCTCGCATTCTATTGGCCGATTGGAACAGCCAATAGAATGTGAGCTCAATCCTATTGGCTGATTGCATCAGCCAATAGGATTTTTTCACCTTTAATTCTGATTGGCTGATAGAATTCTATCAGCCAATAAAAATTCAAGGGACGCCATCCTGGATGACGTCCCTTAAAGGAACCTTCATTCTTTGTTAGCCGTCGATTGAAGAGGATGCTCCTCGCCGGATGCCTTGAAGATGGAGCCACTCCACGCCGGATGGATAAAGATAGAAGATGCCGTCTGGATGAAGACTTCTGCCCGTCTGGAGGACCACTTCTTGCCGCTTGGATGAAGACTTCTCCCAGCTTCGTTGAGGACATCTTGCCGCTTGGATGAAGACTTCTCCCGGATTCGTTGAGGATGGATGTCGGGTCTTCAAAAACTGTAAGTGGATCTTCAGGGTTAGGTTTTTTTTTTTAAGGGTTTATTAGGTGGGCTTTATTTTTAGCTTAGAGTTTGGGCGGAAAAAGAGCTAAATGCCCTTTTCAGGGCAATGGGGAGCTTAGCTTTTTTTAGTTAGGATTTTATTTGGGGGGTTTTGTTGTGTGGGTGGTGGGTTTTACTGTTGGGGGGGGGTGTTTGTATTTTTTTTTTATTTTTAACAGGTAAAAGAGCTGATTTCTTTGGGACAATGCCCCGCAGAAGGGCTATTGACAGTTTAGTTTAGGCTAGGGATTTTTTTTTTTGGGGGGGGGCTTTTTTATTTTGATAGGGCTATTAGATTAGGTGTAATTAGTTTAAATATTTGAAAATGTCTTTTTTATTTTGTGTAATTTAGTGTTTTTTTGTAATTTAGTTAATTGTATTTAGTAAATGTAATGTATTTAATTGTAATGTAAGGTTAGGTGTTAGTGTAACTCAGGTTAGGTTTTATTTTACAGGTAAATTTGTATTTATTTTAGCTAGGTAGTTAGTAAATAGTTCATAACTATTTACTAACTACTGTAGCTAGTTGAAATAAATACAAACATATCTGTAAAATAAAACCTAAGATTATATATAAGTTATATTGTAGCTAGCTTAGGGTTTATTTTATAGGTATTTAGTTTTAAATAGGAATTCATTAGTTAATTATAGTAATTTTTATTTAGAATTATTTTAATTACATTAAAGTTAGTGGGTGTTAGGGTTAGACTTAGGGTTTAATAACTTTAGTATAGTGGCGGCGACGTTGGGGAGGAAGATTAGGGGTTAATAAATGTAGGTAGGTGGCGGCGATGTTAGGGGCGGAAGATTAGGGTTTAATAAATGTAGGTAGGTGGCGGCAATGTTAGAGCCGGCAGATTAGGGGTTAATAAGTGTAATGTAGGTGTGTCGGGGGCTGCAGATTAGGGGTGTTTAGACTCGGGGTTCATGTTAGGGTGTTAGGTGTAAACATAAATTTAGTTTCCCCATAGGAATCAATGGGGATGCGTTACGGAGCTTTACGCTCCTTTATTGCAGGTGTTAGGCTTCTTTTCAGCCGGCTCTCCCCATTGATGTCTATGGGGAAATCGTGCACGAGCACGTAAAAACAGCTCACCGCAGCACTGGTATTGGAGTGCGGTATGGAGCGCAATTTTACTTTACGCAGCAATATTGCCTGCCAACGCCGTTTTTTTGGAAACCTGTAATACCAGCGTTGTAGGTAAGTGAGCGGTGACAACTTGCAAGTTAGTACCGAGCAGCTCTTACCGCAAAACTCGTAATCTAGCCGTTAATTTTTTACTAAAAAATTAAAACAGAAAAAATGTTACTGTCCCTTTAAATTTTAAAACGTAACTTTTTTACTTGTCTGCAGAATCTGCAAATTTGCTAAATAACAATAACAGAACACCTCAGCTTCTTTGCCGAGGTGCCTACCTGCCCTGCTGCACCGGAACTTTGTCAATCCCACTAGGCAAACGATCCGGAACTCAGAGTAAGATAAAGAGAGCCTTTCTCCGGTCCTAGAAACGCACGCTTTTAGATAACCATGCGTTTCTAGACAGACCCTGTAGTCTCTCTTCCTCCGATACTCGGCAGTGAAGTAAAAGTGGCGCGCAACTCAGATTGCCGCCTATCTTAGCTCCACCCATCGTGGGCGTCCTCAAAGCAAAAATCTCCCGGTCGGCATTTTGTCTTTAACGCTTAACCGCCGGGAGTAGTGAAACTACCTGAGCCAAAAATTTCTCAGCCCCAGTGCCTGCATAAACGGCTATCTCATAAGTCCTCTCCATGTATAGGAGAGTCAGTGTCCCCCTCTTATTAATAAAGTGCCCTCATTGTGAGCCCTTTATATATGTTACTTCTGAAATAAAGTGCCCACTTTTTCTGAGTTTCTTTTCTTCCCCAGAAATTATAAAGCCAGCACTTACTTCACAAATCTGCCAGACAGCAAGACAGATCACCTGGTTTGAGAGGTCCTCTCCCTCACATAGACCTGTGGAAGAAATAAAGACTGAGTAATTTTACTCAGGCTTTCAGAGTTAGGGCAGCATGAATTACATGGGAGGCGCAGTGAGAATTATGTCCCACAAGTTCCCATTGCTCTAAAGCCACCACTGACCTACTGAAGAGACTTATGTGGACTATGGCTACACCCTAGGACAAAGAAGCACAATCTTGCACAATTTGCACAACTTAAAAAAAAAAAAATCTTGCTTAAAGAATCTTTTCTAACACCTAACTTTACCACTTCCTTGCTCTAACATAGGCAAAGAGAATTACTGGGGTGGGAGGGAAAGGTGGTGATATTTAACAGCTTTGCTGTGGTGCTCTTTGCCGCCGCATGCTGGGCAGGAGTGATATATCCCATTAGTAATTAGATGATCCGTGGACTCATCGTGTCATTAGAAAGAAATCTGTTTTATAAATTGAGGGCATTTCAATCTGACCTCTGAAACATTAATAATAAAACTTAGTAATATTAGTAAAAGAAAAATCAGATAATACTCCATGGCCTTGCCCACATTATATCAGATGCCTGTATTCTTTACCTGAAGCAAGATGATAGCCACTCTATACCCGGTCAGCCCCACAACCACATTATATTAGATGCTCCTGCAACCCCATACCAACATCACACAGCAGATCAAACCCTGGCCCTGTAGCCCCTCTCTTAGCCAAACACCGACATCAGATATTACCCTGTAGCCCATCAATTAACCTCACACTCACATTACAACTCAGATCAGATACTGGACTTGAAAACTATCAGCTCCTTATCATCATATCCCCTGGACCAAGCGTGGCTGCTTCCAAGACCATGTGCTCCCTTTGTGTGGCAAAGTGCCATTAAGTGTGCCAAAGACTGGGGACCACAGCTCGTAGTCTCTCTCTAGTGTACTAAGCAGGCAGGTTGCAACTGTATAGTCAGTCTTGCCTGGTCTTTTTTTACATAATGGTATTGCATTCTTAATAGACTACAGTATAGTGTAAATATAACTTTTATATGACTCACTTTATTGCGGTGGTCTGGAACCAAACCTGCAATATCTCTGAGGTACTCCTGTATATATTACACATACACTTATTTTCATTTATTTGTTTACCTTTCCTCCTCCTTGTGCAACAACATTTCCCCTGTCTTCAGATTTTTCCACTAAAGCCAAGAAAACTCTAGAGAAAAAAAGAAATTCAAGTTTACATTTTTTTTCTCTAACCAGAAAAGACCAAAACAGACAGTTGTTGGCAACACTGGTTTACATCAAAAGTGATTTCTCCACTTCTCACTCAGCACAGCAGTTGTTCCTTTTAGCAGGGGCTACGTTTTCTTTGCATTTACTGCACAGGTAATGTAACAGGATATCATATTAAATTACTTAGAGTGTTTTTATATCATTATTTTTTGTTACACTGACAAAGTACATTGAGGTTCAATATTTACAGAATGGGTGAATTATCCTACCAAAAAGAGCAGAGAAAAATATAATCTGCAAAAATTATAGAAAACAACATCTATGATTATTTAGCTATTACTAACAGCTACCATAATGATTATGTTTGTTTACAAGTGCTAAGTATCCAGTACGTCACACATGACCTTCTGTATGGGGTTCACCAATAGATCCATCTTTTGCACATTCTTTTGTGTATTTTTTGTGTAAGAATATGTCTTCAAGTAGAAGCTATTTATTTTATAGATCACTTTTCTCACTGTGTATTAAATGTATAAATTTACCTGGATATCAGTTCCTTGGAAGAATCAGTGAGTGCTGGACTTTCGTTTTTCACCATGCAGGTAAGAGCAGACACTACGCCTGCCGTCAGTAATTTCTGAACACGAACAGCAACATACTCTTTCTTGTCCTATAAAAAAAAAAAAAAGCGCAGCATGAGTGAGGCACTCAAGCAAGATTGTGATTCAGAAACATCTCATATACTATTCCCACAATGTCTTAGCACTTTTATTTATTTTTAAATAAAGATGGACAATTAAAAAAAAAGTTTTCTGTGTATTATATTCTCAAAGGCTTAAACTGTCAGAAATCTACAGACTAGAAAGTATTGGCAGGACTAGATATGTGCTTCTCAGCTGTCACTCACAATCCCTGTGCAAATATAGTTGTGTACAGTATATTTTTCTTTCTATTTTCAGGTTGTAAAGTGATCAAGCAATTAAAAAAAAAAAAAGCTGGAATATTTTTGTATTTGGAAAGGAGCTGCAGATTTGCAAATTATAAGATTTGCTTGTTGGTCTATTTAGGGAGTGTGGGACAAAGCACACTTTTTACACAAATGCAAGAGGTGTTTAATGTCCTTTTACCCATTTTTCTTCTATTTCATTCATCAAATGATATTTTTAGGAAAATGTGTAATCATAAATTCTACTCTCCACAAAACCGCAGTGCTCCTGAGATTTACTTTTAAAAGAAGATAAATATTTATATAGACATGAATTCAATTTTATTTAGTTTAATTATTAAATATTACAGCCATAAATATACAGCATCTTGCTATAGAAATTAAAAACAAATCTGTATTGCAGCAAGAATAACCTTTAGATTATATAGATCTTAAATAGAATCTATCTATATATATATATATATATATATATATATATATATATATATATATATATATATATATATATATATATATATATATATATATATACATACACACATATACAGTATATACATACATACATATACATGAAGGAAGAAAATATATGGACCTAAACAGAACTCACATAGGAGTTCCCTTTGTCCGGCACCAAAGTTTAAGGTTACTGTCTCACTAATTAGCTAATTAGTAACATCGGGTAAAAACAGAGCTCCAATAATCCCGTCACAATTGTATCCAAAATGTAAATTGAACATAAAGATGATAATCTCTGTTAACTCAAATCTCTGATAGTACTAGGGCAATGTTAGAAAGTTCTTTTCCAAGTGGGAGAAAAATTAAAGGCTCATTGCTCACGGGACCAGAATCGATAAATACAACTTATACTGATTGAGCACTACAAGAGTTCATTACAGGTAGGTATACCAATACAAGGAGCGGTTCACGATACCCCAAGGTATTAGGGCTGAAGATAATGAGGATGCCTACCTCGCCAGGTGGAAAATCACATCTCCTATAAACACCATATTCACATTGCAGTTTTATTTCTGCGCCTACCTTGATTGTAGTATTCCTCAACGGCTCACCTCTGTGTTCCCTTGGGGAATGCCGTAGCCGTTATCTCTGTTGGTCCTGTAGTGCGTATCCTCTCATGAGGTGTCCCACCGCGAGCATGCCTGTATCTCGACCACAAGCTGTGTATCCGGTGAACGTTGTTGGAGGCCCCTCACGGTGGGACACTTCATGAGAGGATACGCACTACAGGATCAACAGAGATTACAGCTACGGCATTCCCCAAGAGAACACAGAGGTGAGCCGTTGAGGAATACTACAATCAAGGTAGGAGCTGAAATAAGACTTCAATGTGAATATGGCGTTTATAGATGTGATTTTCCACCCAGCGAGGTAGAGGTCCTCATTATGTTCAGCCGTAATACCTTGGGGTATCGTGAAGCGCTCCTTGTATTGGTATACCTACCTGTGGTGAACTCTTGTAAGTGCTCAATCAGTATAAGTTGTATTTATCGATTCTGGTCCTGTGAGCAATGAGCCTTTAATTTTTCTCCCACTTGGAAAAGAACGTTCTAACATTGCCCTAGTACTATCAGAGATTTGAGTTAACAGAGATTATCATCTTTATGTTGAACTTACATTTTGAATACAATTGTGACGGGATTATTGAAACGAATGTTTTATTATTTGATGAACTTTCAGGTTAACCTCCAATCTTATAAGTGGGCCCACGTTCGTTTATATATTTTGTCCTCTGAGTAATTTCTGGTGGCAATTAAAGTATAATTTAATGTATAAGTAGAATCTTTTTGCAGATTGCGATATAATTATTGACTTTCTTTGTCAGTTACATTTGGGAACTTCATGGGGAGCTCTATTTTTACCCGATGTTACTAGTTAGTGAGACAGTAACCTTAAACTCTGGTGCCGTACAAAAGGAACTCTATGTGGGTTCTGTTCAGGCCCATATATTTTCTTCCTTCATGTAACTATTTAAATAAATGTATCCCCCCCCCCTGAGCACAGTAGGTCCTGACACTTTGACAAATCAGGGCATGCAAATGAGTGGGTTTTGGATGAATGAAGTGGTGCAAACTGAATCTATGTAAAATTATATATATATATATATATATATATATATATATATATATATATATATATCTCACAGGACTAAATGAAGAACTGCACTACTTAAGCGAAGCGGATCTTTTGCATTCTGTCGGCTTAGCGCTCAAATAGGGCCAGACATGACTTTTACTGTGCTCCCTATAGAAGTCTTCCAAAAGTGTATAAAATTGTTGCTCCACAAAAAAAAAAAGTCTAAAATAGCTTCAGCAATTATGGTTTAAATACAATACCACAACAGTTCAGAAAAAAAAAAAAAAAAAAAAAGAAAAATAGGTTCAACAATGGCTTGAATACTATGAATACCTTTGGGTGCTCCTCTGGAACATGTTGCTTGGCATACTTTGCCAGTTCCAACATCTGTGGATCCACTTCTTCTCGATCATAGCTATTTGTACAATTCACCAAAGTGGAAGCGACAGCAAATAACACAGTCTTGTCCTGTGACTTTATAGGGTACAAAGAAATTAAAATGAGATTAGTATATTATGTTATAAATATTTTTATATGTATCTATTTTATCTAATGTTACTGTGCCTGGGTCAAGTGGAGTGTATATGTTTTATCATCACATGCTAAAATAGTGGGCTTGAGCCAATGTGCCTGAAATGTTGCCTTATGATGACCAATTAAGATAATAATTGAAATTTTTATTGCTGTGCTACAGCAATTTTTTTTTAAACTGTATGTAAGAGATAAATGGGAAAATCTAGTTAAATACACGGAAATGGTAAGAAAGAGGATGCATGTATGATATGTCAGCTAACTAATTCAATATTACTGGCTGTCAAATATATTTAAATGCCAGTTTTATCACTCAAACTTTAATATCAATTAATGATGTGCTAATTAATAATTTTACATAATTTCATCTCATTTTAAAATTAAAGGGACATGGAACTCAAAATGTTTCTCTTTCATGATTCAGCTTTCTAATTACTTCTATTATCAAACTTTCTTTGTTCTCTTGGTATCGTTTGTTGAAAAGCAGGGGTATAAGCTCAGAAACGTGCACGTGTCTGGAGCACTAAATGGCAGCAGTTTTACAAGAATGTCATCCATTTGCAAGAGCACTAGATGGCAGCAATATTTCCTGCCATGTAGTGCTCCCGACACCTCTTCAACAACAAATACCATGGGAACAAAGCAAATTTGATAATAGAAGTTAACTGGAAACTTTTTTTTAAATTGTATGTTCTGTCTGAATCACAAAAGAAAATATTTCAGTTTCATATCCCTTTAACATGCTTAAAATGGCCAAGAAAAATGAATTTCAATCAGATTCATTTTGAGTTTAAGTTTCACAATTTAAAAAGAGTGATTTCAAGGTACATTTCTTTTTCTTTGTTGCCCTTATAAAATAGTGTTTTTAAAATGAGTTACACATTTCTACACATTCCTGGCCAGAATAAACACATTTTGTATTCCATGTTTGTTGACGCTCAACTGCACAAACAGAGCTGTGGGAACTTATAAGCTTATGAACATGGCTTGGCCCCTAGGGATCCTTGATGTGAAAACATGTAAATACTTTTTCTAAATCCTTTTTCATGGCAAAAATATATTTTAACATTTTTAATTGCAACTCTTTTGAATGCATGATATATATTTTTTTAAGTTTAATGTCACAGGAATATTTTAATAATACCTTACCTTTGCGAGCGTGAACATAGCCTGCAAAGCAGATTTATCTTCTACAAACTCTTCTTTAACATCTGCATCAAATGTCAGGTAAGCCAACCCTTCCACAGCCCAACGCCTTGTGCTCGGTTGTATGGTCTCATTGCACAGCCATCTATAAAGAAACATGCAAGGATCTAAAATTGTTTCCCTTCTTCTATATATATATATGTCTGTATGTATGTATGTATGTATGTATGTGTGTGTGTGTGTGTGTGTGTGTGTGTGTGTGTATATGTGTGTGTGTGTATGTGTGTGTGTGTGTGTGTGTATGTATATGTGTGTGTGTGTATGTGTGTGTGTGTGTGTGTGTGTGTATGTATATGTGTGTGTGTGTATGTGTGTGTGTGTGTGTGTGTGTGTGTGTGTGTGTGTGTGTGTGTGTGTGTGTGTGTGTGTGTGTGTTACAAAAGTCGATAAAACACTCACTTGCGACACTGCTTAGCTAATTTCAGAGTAGATCCCTCTGCAAACTGTTTCATGCTGAAATCCGTCCCTCCTGCAGAGCCCAACTTGCAGAGACCCTAAAAGGAAAGGATTAGTTGCCAATAATAAGTGGTACTATCAAAGAAGCATAGAGGGAGAACACAAAAGAAACAAAATCTGCAAAATGTATTTCAAAATGTCTATAGACCCGAATATTGGAATTCCCCCGAGCTTGCAGGGCCTAATCTCTAAAGCTCTCTGGTCTAGCGAAATTCTATAAAGACACCTTGTCAGTATTATGAGGCCCCTCAGGGATTGTTTTAAAGGCAACTTTTACCTTAGGAACAGTGTATCCCATTAAGATAGTTCACTAATATGCATCATGATAAGAAAATACACTTATTTTACAATATAATGTTCAGTAAAATTAGGTGATCATTTTTGTCAATGCCGGCGAGTTTTTAAGAATTAGTCCATAGAACTGCTTCAATGTTGCAATATATTTTAATTATGTTGCTCCCTTTATTTAAAATCTACCACTGCCTTTAGAGGCCAAACCCTACTTTACTCCAAAATATATATATATATCTGCATAAAAGACATATTTAAGGGATATAAAATTACAGCATTTTATTATTGCACTCGTGCTTGCATATAACCTCTGCAAAGGCAGTTAAAAATCAGCAAGGCACTATTAGTAGCTAGCTGAATACATCTGGTGAGCCAATGAAAAGAGGCATATATGTACATGGCCACCAATCACCAGCTACCTCTGGTAGTGCACTGCTGTTTCTGAGCCTACACCTAGGTATACTTTTCAACAAAGAATACAAAAAGGACAAAGTCAATTTGATATTAGACATAAATTGACTTTTGAGTTTCATGGTCGTAATAAAATGAAACATTTGATTATGATTCTAATTTAAAGTCCACTATACAAAGTATTAGTTTACAAATAGCTAATAGATGGTTTTAGTTAATATAAATTATAAAAAGACTAAGTGAACATCTGGAGTTCTGTAAAAATGCTGGAATGAGGGATTATTTGAGTAAATTATAGCTATGGAAAATTGTTTAAAAAATACACTTAAAAGGGACAGTCTAGTCAAAATTAAGCTTTCATTATTCAGATAGGACATGTAATTTTAATCATCTTTCCATTTACTTTTATCATCAAATTTGCTTTTTTTCTCTTGGTATTCTTAGTTGAAACTAAACCTAGGTAGGCTCATAGGCTAACTTCTAAGCCCTTGAGGGCTGCCTCTAATCACATGCTTTTTAAATTGTTTTTCACAACAAAAGACTTGATAGTTCACGTGGGTCATATAGATAACACTGTGTTCAGGCACAGAAAGTTATTTAAAGGCACACTGAACCCAAATTTTTTTCTTTCATGATTCAGATAGGGCATGCAATTTTAAGCAACTTTCTAATTTACTCCTATTATCAATTTTTCTTGCTATCTTTATTTGAAAAAGACGACATCTAAGTTATTTGTTTGGTTCCGAACCCTGGAAAGCACTTGTTCATTGGTGGATGAATTTATGCACCAATCAGCAAGAACAACCCAGGTTGTTCACCAAAAATGGGCTGGCATCTAAACTTACATTTTTGCATTTCAAATAAAGATACCAACAGAATGAAGAAAAAATTATAATAGGAGTAAATTAGAAAGTTGTTTAAAATTGCATGCTCTATCTGAATCACGAAAGAAAACATTTGGGTTCAGTGTCCCTTTAAGATTTAGCACAAAAATGCTAAATGCAAGTCAATAGAAAATAAATAGTCACAGTCATGTGATCAGGGGGCTGTCAGAAGGTTCTTAGAGGCAAGGTAATCACAGAGGTAAAAAAGTATATTAATATAAATGTATTGGTTATGCAAAACTGGGGAATGGGTAATAAAGGGATTATGTAACTTTTGAAACAATAAAAATTATATTGTAGACTGTCCCTTTAAAAAGGGACACTCAAGTCAAATTTAAACTTTCATTATTCAGATACAGCATGCAATTTTAAACAACTTTCCAATTTATGTCCATTAACAAAATGTACAGTCTTTTTATAATTAAACATTTTGAGTCACCAGCTCCTACTGAGCATGTGCAAGAATTCACAGAATAAAACGTGTATGCATTTGTGATTGGCTGATGGCTGTCACATGGTATGTGTATGCATTTGTGATTAGCCGTTACATGTTACAGAGGGAGTGGAAATAGACATAACTTTTAAAATTGTCGGGGGAAAAAATCTGCTACTCATTTGAGGTTCAGACTAAGTGATATTGCATTGTCTTGTTAATTATGCAAATCTACAGTATTGACGGGTCCTTTAAGGAAAATCCCTATTAGTTTTTATTTATTAAGGTTGTTTTTTCTTTGAATTCAAATTTAAATAAATTCAAAATAATTTATTTACTGTGAAGAAATAATGAACTTCTACAATGTTGATGGAAAATAAAGAAGGGTTCTAGAAGCTAAAAAAAAAAGAAACCTATATTTTACAACTGGAATATTTTTGTACAGGGATTAACAAATTCAAGAGAAAAAAATAAAAATAAAAGACAAAATCTGAGAAGAGAAGTGGTCATCTCAGAAGTTACTATAGACTTGTAGGTATACGTTTCATAAAAGGGCAGTAAATATGTGAATTTACTTCTTAGAAGTCAGAAAAAAGGGCTACTCACCACCAGGGCACGTATACGGATAGCATCATTTTCATTCTTCTTGTAAATATCCTTCAGTAGCGTAACCCCATTGGCTGTAATGAAGGAGGCCCTTTTGGCTTTGCCTGCAGCATGGATTAGTGCTTCTACTGCAATCTGCTGATCAATTTCTCGTTCAGACGCACAAAGAGATATGATACTCTCCATGATACCTGTAAGCTCAAGTGTTCTATTTCCAGCCTCAGACGGACCCTGCAATAAGCAGGAGACTGTCTGTATTGCTCGCAATTTCCCATCCATACCATGGCCTTCAAACCATCCCCTGTGGTCATAAAGTACAGGAAAAAGGAACATTATTTTTCTAGCAAAATTGATAGGAAACGTTTAATATCTAAATGCTAGATTTTTAGCCTTTATTCATAAATCACATTATATAACAAAAGATATCTGAAAATAACGAAGACATAGTACACTAAGAATTAAATACAGAAACAGTTGAGGTTCCAGCTTATGATAGTTTAGATGATGCTTTGCCTGTGAAACTTGCTATGTATAAATGATAATGGTTTGCAGATTTGCAAAGGGAGATAACATATACATCGTTCTTCAGAGAAAATTATGAAGTAGCAGGGTGGCAGCAGTGTAATATTTTCTACATTATATAATTTTCTGCTATCCAAAGCAAAAATTAATTACATAATTTAACAAAAATAGATTTTATGATAATTTGTGCAATAAAAATTGAACAACATTTTTAACATTAGCTAATTTTAGCTTCATACTGGCTAAAATTTTAGCCAGGTGGTTAGTAAAATCACACGGTGAACCCGCTAAAAATCTTTTACCGGACATAATCCTCGCAAAGCTTGTGGAAGTTCTGTCTTTCAGGATCACATTTAAGGTCATCAAAAAGCTTGTTAAGGAGAACAGAAGCACTCATTCTAGTGGTTTCTGTGACATCAAGGCATCCAGGGATCTCCACAACAGATCCTCCCACTTCAAGTATTTTCTTTAACCCTGAAAGAACAACCCAGAAAATAGTATTTTTTTTTTTTTTTTAAAGAAAAGTCTTCTTATTGATCCTATTGTTTGTTTTTTATGTCACTTGATCCATACAGTTTATAGTGGATTTAAGTTTGTTAAACTGTAAAACAAAAATTAAAAGAGCTTTTTTTTTTTTAAATGATCTATTTACCTTGGTCAATGACCCACAGGGTCATGCCATTGTTGAGATCACGTAATGTCTTTCGAGGAACCACTTTTATCAGAAGATTAAGAGAATTTTCCCGGCCATGTGATGAAACACTTTTCTGTGTAAGCATCTCCAGAAGATGGTGGATCATAGACTTCAGCTCCTGGGATGGATCTTTGAAAGCACAGAAAAGAAGCTTGATATATGTCATTTTACTCTTGATAACTCTACATTAGAGAACCTAAAGCACACAATTCTTCTTACCAAGGACAATTGCACCTTCCTTCCCCCGGATGTCCTTAGTCATTCCTTCCTTAAGAGCATCAAACATGACATGTAGAAGATTACATGCTGCGAGAGATACAGGCTCATCATCCACTGCCATAATAGAACAGAACTTCTCCATGCCCACTGCTCTTAGAATTGCCACAGTCTGGTTATGCCAATGGAGAACACAAAAATATACATGATTAATTGGCAGAGAACATATTTTTTCTATATTAATATATTAGCAAACAAAATAACATTTCACAATCAAGTATAGTTACAAGTGGCTCCCATTCGTTTTTTTGTAAAGACTAGGATAAAAAAAAAAAAAAATACAGTAAAAGAAAGCAAGTAGGTTGGCTTGCCAGACAAAGTTTATAGGTGTAAGTAAACTGGCAAAGGTCAGTGGAGAATCTCCTCTTAGTTAGAAATCTTTATTTCCCACAATTTAAAGGGAAAGTGTACTGTAAAATTGTTTTCCCCTTAAAGTGAAGGTAAACTTTGATGAATGAAAGCCCGTTTTTAAAAAAATACTATTAAAAACAGGGGCACTTTCATTCATCAAAGTAAACAAATCAGCCTTTTTGATTAAAAACTTACCTTTATTTTTTTCACAGCTACAGCAGCTTACCCCTCCTGGAAATCCTCTCTTCACACGTCAGCAATGACTAATCCTGCTTCCTCCATTCACAGCTTTCCCCCCAGGGTGGTTATTGCCTGAGGCCACTGCGATTGGAGGAAGCCGGATTAGTTATTGCCGAGGTGTGAAGAGGGGATTTCCAGGAGGGGTAAGCTGCTGTAGCTGTGAAAAGAAAAAAAAAAGGTTTTTAATCAAAACGGCTGCTTTGTAAACTTTGATGAATGAAAGCTCCCCTGTTTTTAATAGTATTTTTAAAAAACGGGCTTTCATTCACCAAAGTTTACCTTCACTTTAATATATATCCAATGTCTTATACCAACTGTAGAGTATAAAATGCATTGGATATTCACCACAATAAAGCGTTTAAGGGACATTAAACACTAAATAAATGTTAGATAGAATGATGCATTCAAAGAAAAGATTAGTCTGAGAATAACATGTAGATGTATTTTTTAAAGTTTTATTAGCTGTTTAAATATTGAAAAAAATAAAGTGCAAAGTTTTAGTGTCTATAAAACAATGGGAGCAGCAATTATGTTACCTTTTCTGCTGTGGTCAATTAGAGACAATAATAAATAGGTCACTAGAGTGTGTAGCCAATGGCTTTGCGGAATATAACAGGTGTTCTGCACTTCCATTTCTAAAAGCTCACAAATTCAGAAAGTAATTACAGGAAAAGGGGGAAAATAAATAATGAACGTATATTGCAGAGTTTTATTTATATGTGTGATTTATCATTTTATATGTCCATCTCACAGTGTTTAAATGTCCCTTTAAGGGTAGTTTAAAACAGAACTATCTAATTATTTAATCACTTCCAGGACTTCTTGTTATTCTTTACAATTAAAATAGTTCTTAGTGACTTTGGTTGTATGTTTGAAGTCGTTATGCTGAAGAATAAATTTGGGGCCAATGCAGTCTCTCTCTAAATTTAGGGCAATAATGTGAATCAGATATCTTTTCTCCTAACCTGTATTCAGGAATCTGAACATGCTTCCTGTTTCTTTTCTTGTATTCATGTTGGTCTAGTAGCGTTAGTGAGTATAGCTGATACCAATCATGTCTTTCTCTAAACAGCCAGCAAAAGTAAAGGATTTTAAGCATGCCCAGCTTCCTGAATACAGATTTAGCTATACGGCCTCTGATTGGCACTTTCACATCATGACCAGAAAGTAAAAATAAAATAAAAATTGTGAGTAATCAGAGAAATGGCTGAAGGCCCAAGTTTTGCAAGTATGATAACGAAACATGCAAAATTGATAACTGCAAATTAATATATTTGATTAAATGTAAGCAATACATTAAATACACCATATTTTTTGCTGTAGTCACATTTAACTTTAAAAATCTGAAGCTGAATGTGTGTGGTTTCCATGTAATTTATATGCACTGAGGAAGGTTATAGAAAAGTGGTAGTATGGCCTAACGCAGCACTTTACCCGAGACTGATGACCAGTGCAGAGACCAACAAAAGTCCTCATGGCAGCTACCATCATATCTGCCTTTTTAGTTTCCATCATACGCTGCAGGAGGCGTACTCCATCACTCTGGAAAATCTTCTGTGCTCCTGCATCTTCTCTAGCTAGGACAATTAAATTCTGTGCAGCCTGTAACAAAAGACGACATTATCATCCTGCCCAAATTATTCCTCACTCTAGGACTACACCAATAATCTATGCCTTGAGTCATTACCTTTTGTTGTTTCTCTGTGTCTTTTTCTTCTGGGTCAAGTAAAATCTGAAACATCTGTTCAACTCGAGAGTCTGTGGATGACATGAGTCGAACCTGCCAAACCCAAAACAAGTTGTTTTAATTTTCCAAATGGAAAATGACCCAATTTTGCATCATATGTATACTATATCAATTTCAAACTTCTGCTGCTAATGGATAAATATAATCAGAAGATAGAGGATGTGATTATGGAAAAGGAGCATAACCTAACCATAGTAACTTGTACCACTTAGTTCTTTTAGCCACATGGAGCATAAATTCTGTACAACATGTCATCCACTCGTGATTGATTATCCACAATAATAATTATAAGCAGTATTGCAGTCCCCACAAAAGTAATCATGACCACCTTTTCCTGGGCCCGAACTCCAAGGTTTCTCACAGCCTCCTGAAATACTTTATTTTTAGGTTCCAAACTAAGACACCTTTTGAGATCAAGTATTGCCTGGTCCAGTTGACCAAGCTTCTCCAAGGCCTGGCTGCGTCTGAACAGTGCCTTCACGTCACCTCCATCCACTTCAATTGCTAAATAATAAGCAAAAAAAATCAATTATTAATGGAAGGGGATATATGTGCCCTACATGTTATCTATACTGCACTAATAATTTAAACTTGGCTGACATTTACACTGTAAACATACATACAACTTACCTTTCGATGAATCTTCTTCGGCTTTTGCATAATTATCCTAAATTAAAAACAAAACAAAAAAAAGAGATTTGATTGCCTTTTAAGAACCGGTTTCCCCTAACAAAGATATCTTCCTAATATAAAACAGCATTATAGTTTTTCTCTAAATAAATACTAAAGTATGAACAAAGTAGCCAGAGTAATAAATAGATTCTTATATACAGTATATATGAGTATATATGAGAAAAACAGACTATAAGCATCTTTTAAATACACATATGTCTAAAAAAAAAAAAAAAAAAAAAAATGGATTCATCCATAACAGGGGTGTCTACATTTTTCAGCTGATCGTATTGTAATGTTTACCTTAATTCACATGTGGGCACACTGTAACAATTATTTTAAAACAAAAACATATACTTATAAAGAAGCATTGAAGAGCAATTCTTAAGAATGATATATGATACTGTTTATACTTGCACACATCCAGCAAACATATTCATATAAAAAAAAACACACACACACGGGTCTACAAACTGCAAGTAAAATCTGACAGATTTCCTAGCTTGAGCTGTAAGCTAAACGGATGATTAACAAAAGTAATCACTCAGAGAGAAGAGTGTGTAATCACAGCTAACTACATAACTAGAACATCTAGAAAGTTGAAAGTAAACACGTTTGCTTGAGCGCAATTAAATTTAACGCATGTTAGGTGAGCACAACTTCAGAGCTCTGGTTAACTATTACGCGAGACAAAAAAGCTGCACAAAAACAGAAAAAAATCCACGTCAAAAGTAGAGTTATACTGTGATAAAAAATATTTAAAAAATAGCTTTAAAAAGTTGTGAGGTATTAGAAAACAAAACTGTTGAAAATGGCTTTAACAGAGACACATACATGTCTAAATATGTCTATGTACGCATATATTTCATTGTACACTTACTGTACATATTTCACATTCCAATGTTCTTCACATAGGGGAATATGCTCTAAGTATTTTTAAAATATAAGATCAGCTTTTTATAGAAATATTTATTTAAGAATAAATAGATCATATTCTTCTATGTGAAGAACATTGGAATGTGAAATATTCAATTTTCATAACAGTTTGAGCACACTAGGTTAAAACGAGATTGGGTTAGCACGAGAGTATGGGTGTTAGTTTTTTTTTCCCCAGCTGCTGTGCTCCATTGAAGTCTATGTGGTAATACTGTAATGTGTTTGAGATAGTCCAAATTCCACTTTTTGCGCACGTTTTGTTTTTTTCTGTTTACGTACAATAATATTTTGGCTAATTATTTTACGCAATAAAAGGCAATTATTTGATCCTGTGTTATGACAGATGCTCTGACTTGTATTACATTCATACCTATGTACACACAATTATTGTTATAATTTACAGGTAGCCCTCAGTTTACGTCGGGGTTAGGTTCAAGAAGGAATGGTTGTAAATCGAAACCATTGTAAATTGAAACCCAGTTTAAAATGTAAGTCAATGGGAAGTGAGGGAGATAGGTTCCAGGCCCCTCTCAAAATTGTCATAAGTAACACCTAATACATTATTTTTAAAGCTTTTGAAATGAAGACTTTAAATGCTTTAAACAGCATTATAAACCTAATAAAATAATCACACAACACAGAATATATAATTAAACTAAGTTAAATGAACAAAAACATTTGCTAAACAGCATTACAAACCTAATAAAATAATCACACAACACAGACTTCACCTGCATTTTTCGGCAAACAGTTCTTTCTATGCATTCTAATCTGGACTGATTTACAGACAGGAAGTTCTTGTTTCTTGTGAAATCTGCTCGATAGCTCAGGTCTGGTTAAACTGATTAATTTCAGCTTGCTTGACTTTGCTGCAACACAAGCGGACAGCTCCACCTACTGGCTATTTTAATAAATGCACTGCTTCTCAATGCTTTTCAATAGCAGTCACATGACTGGGAAAAAAAGGTTGTTATTCTGAAACGGTGTAAATTGAACCTTTGTAAAACGAGGGCCACCTGAATTTGTATAGTGACGCAAAATTCCATAGAACTCACCAATTTAAGGTAGCAGGCAGCACGATTGCGGTGAAGAATCGCTGCATCTTTTTTGTCATTGGAGAGGCTGATTGCTTTTGTGTAACAGGATAAGGCTGCATCATAATCCCCAGCCTTAAAGTGTTTGTTACCCTCTTCTCGTAGGTTTTCAGACGTTACCTGTAGCAGGTAAAAAAGTGTCATGGTAAAATCAATTTACAACATTGAAACAAGATAACATTTTCTATAAAAAAAATACAACAACAACAACAACAACACAGATTCAGCACTCTAGTAGTCATAACTATAGGTGAAATATACACGCTCTTTTTCTATATTATCATATGCAAAATAATTTCTAATCCTGGGTTCTAAGCAGAGATCTCTAGTCCACACATTACACAAACAGAAAATATTTGAGGCGGAGAGGGAAAAACAAAAACAAAAGTGTAACGAGAGGAAAAAAAAACAAAACAAAAAAAAAACAAATATTGGAAAAAAAGGAAAAAATGATCAGAGCCACTTTACCCATGCAGTTTTCCATCATTTTATTTGATGTAAAGCACCACTTCAGAACTGACATCTGGTCATTTTAATACCCTTCTAACCTGACTATGTTTAACCACTTAACTACTGAGCCATGTCCATTCACGTGTTGAGCTGCTTTAGGGTTTCTAGATGCTGCACACATTTAAGCCTTACTGTAGGCAATTTTCATTGAGGAACCCACACATTATATATTAGTTATTTTCAGGCAACCCTTTACATTCAAACTATTAATTATTTTGTGTATATATCATATGGGAGAACTTTAAAACAAAAAGGATAAAATAAAAAAAAAATAAAAAAAAGATGCTGGTTTATTCAGAGCACATAAAATGTAAAATATTTTAAAAATATAAAAACATTTCAAAATATTTTGTTAGTTGCAGCAGCAGCAAAAAAAAAAAAAAAATTCAGTCTAACTTAACCAGACCTTTATCCTTGTATTTTCGCTCGACAGGAGCTGTTTTGAGACAAATGTACCCTGAATGGACCTATTCTTTACACAGAAAAGCATATTATCAGATTATATATATACACACACACACATCTCAGAAGAGAGAGACACACTCCTGAGATAGAACAAAAGCTAGAATAACTTCCATGCCTATTCATTTTGATTGCAACTCAGGGTGCACGCTCTTTTAGCACATTATGCCTTTTCACAGAGAAAAATATACTATAGCATATCAGTCTGACCCTGCCCAATGACAGTCAAGCGCCGAAATACCAGGCAATTCTTCTCTGAACAAGAGAAACAAGAACCCCAGACAATCGTTTCGGCCTTCTGTGGGCCTCGTCAGTGAGGTGCAGTCGCATCTCTCTAAGGTAGGGTTGCCACCTCGGCCATGGTTTCCTGGACACTTATGAATTACACATGCTGCAGGGTAAGCAGAGGGGAACATGCATTGCACACCTAAACAGCACATGCATAGTGACCCTGGACAGCTCTATTCATGTTCCTCCCTGCACACCCTGCAGCATGTGTAACTCATAAGTGTCCAGGAAAACATGGCCGAGGTTGCAACCCTACTCTAAGGGCATGTGTGCAAGGAGTCCACGTCTGGTTTCCCTCATTACTCTTAGGGAGACATATATATATCTATATATCTATCAAACTCCAATGTGTTACAATATATATGTATTGCATTAGCATCAACATAGGATATGTTTTGTTGTTTGACATCAGTGAGGTTCAACTTCATAACCCATGGGAGCCGCAGATCAATATTGTAAGAATCCTTAAAGTGATGGTAAACTCTCCCCTTTATAAAAACAGATCTGGAATGTTAAGGATGTTTTAGATGGAGTTTAATTCATCAGTTGTAATGAAGATGCCATATAACTTACGTTTTAATATATATACTGTATTTTAAATTTGAATACCCCGCGCTAACGGTTTGAATTGTTCTCCTAACAGCACTCTAGCTACAACAAAAGTGCTGTACGGGGAGAGTGCTGTTTGGAGAACAGTTCAAACCTTTAGCTCACAGAAAAATTGACCTTTGAAGTGGGAGGCGGAGTGTTGGGTATTTGAATTTCATATCTATATAAGTTATATAGCGCATCTTCTTTACAACTGATTAATTAAACTCCATTTAAAATATTGCTAACATTCTGGATCTGTTTTTATAAAGAGAAGGGTTTACCATCACTTTAAGGGTTGCATATTAAACACACAAGTCTCATAATTTCTAATAATGTCCAGTGCCACAGTGCCCAATTTAGGTAACATCGCAAGGTACCCTTTATCTGCTGATATCATTTTCAGAGGGCTCATTTTAGTTTTCCTACCAACCAGAAATCCCCAAGGCACACATTTTCAGTTCTACTTTCTCCACTCCTTTCATTCATTCATGTCATTATTTATTGCAGGGGAGCATAAAAATAAAAATGAATTGATATGACATAACACAGATATAAATACATTAATAATAAAAAGATAGCAGAGCACAACAGACATGCCCTCATTTAGGCGACACCTATTTAAACACAAAAACAGAACCTTATATATGTAAGAGAATAAAGCCTCATTTAGAACACCTCATAGTTTAACTGTATTACCTGTCTAGTGTATCATATATGCATCATAGCACCTAAACAAGATACAGCTGGCCATGCTTCAATAATTCAATTTAAGCTGTTATACAACCAAGTTAATTCATTTGCCTACACAGCAGATAGTGACTTTGCTAAAAAGCTTAATCTAATTAATTAATTACGTCGGTAATAAGGCTCTCGCCCGAGCATCGCCCATAAGAACGTTCTCTGCTCTAACCTTATCCAGGCTGCTCTCCCCCATCTCGCTACTTGCACTTAGGTAGGCCTCAACCAACACCGCGAGCTTTCCTTGCTGATTCTTCCGGCAACTTGCTCTTCTTATTCAGATGTCTACAGAACCCATCAGGCCCCGCCCACACATTGGGACTATGCGTCTTTCCTTGCCCAGTTGTTACCGAATATGGAAGCGGCTGTCAGAGTGAAACCTGCAAGTAACCCCCCTTTGCTGCACACTAAAGCTTGCTGGTATCTGCTTTACATCTAAAGCCGAGCGTTTATAGCGAAACCTAAATCACTCACATACATTACTGTAAATAAAATGATCAATATGTATGTGTGTGTGTGTATATATGTATATATATATATATATATATATATATATATATATATATATATATATATATATATATATATATATATATATATATATATATATATATATATATATATATATATTATACACACATACATTACATTAATGCAATTTATAATTATTCATAATTGTTTTAACCACCTTCAGCACGGAGGCATCTCATACTGGATTTGAGCCTATAACTATAAACAGACATCCCAAAACAAGTTCAGAGTCTCCCTGATTGTAATAACGGCCCCTGAACGACAATGAAGTTGGTTTCTTATTCAAGCTGTTTCTTATTCGTGAAATTCTGTGTCTTATTCATGGAAGTTGGTTTCTTATTCATTTTTTTTTTCAGACTGCTTTAAATTGACTTTAAAATAAAAATATAGGTTTTATTTATATAATAATATGATTCAAATAATGTAGTTACACAGAGGTGGAATCCCTTTATACAACAATTGAATATACAAACTTGAAAAAAGGGCATACGTTGGCACCAATACAAATATTACTATTTTGAATAAGTAACATATATTTTTAAAGGGTTAATAACCATTGGGCCACTGATTCCACTATGAATATATACAGGGTAGATCCCCCTCCATGCCATGCAATTGTTTTTAGCCTGGCCCAATGGTGTTTTGGGCATATAAATTGATGCCAACACTGGCATAGGTGCTCTAATTCTCATTTTTGAATAAGTAACATATATTTTCAAAGGGTTAATAACCATTGGGCCACTGATTTCACTATAAATATATACAGGTTAGATCTGCCTCCATGACATGAAATTTTTTGTAGCCTGGCCCAATGGTGTTTTAAACACAGAAATTGATGCCAACACTGGCATAGGTGACATAATTCTCATTTTTGAATGTGACATATTTTCAAAAGGTTAATAACCATTGGACCACTGATTTCACTATGAATATATACAGGGTAGATCCCCCTCCATGCCATGCAATTGTTTTTGGCCTGGCCCAATGGTGTTTTTGGCACAGAAATTGATGCCAACCCTGGCATAGGTGACATAATTCTCATTTTTGAATAAGTAACAGATATTTTCAAAGAGTTAATAACCATTGGGCCACTGATTTCACTATAAATATATACAGGTTTGATCTCCCTCCATGACATGCAATTGTTTTTAGCCTGACGCAATGGTGTTTTGGGCACAGAAATTGATGCCAACACTGGCATAGGTGTTCTAATTCTCATTTTTGAATAAGTAACATATATTTTAAAAGGGCTAATAACCATTGGGCCACTGATTTCACTATGAATATATACAGGGTAGATCCCCATCCATGCCATGCAATTGTTTTTAGCCTGGCCCAATGGTGTTTTTGGCACAGAAAATGATTCCAACCCTGGCATAGGTGACATAATTCTCATTTTTTAATAAGTAACATATATTTTCAAAGGGTTAATAACCATTGGGCCACTGATTTCACTATGAATATATACAGGGTAGATCCCCCTCCATGCCATGCTATTGTTTTTAGCCTGGCCCAATGGTGTTTTGGGCACAGATATTGATGCCAACACTGGCATAGAAGACATAATTCTCAATTATGAATAAGTAACTGATATTTTCAAAGGGTTAATAACCATTGGGCCACTGATTTCACTATGAATATATACAGGGTAGACCCCCCTCCATGCCATGCAATTGTTTTTAGCCTGGCCCAATGGTGTTTTTGGCACAGAAATTTCTGCCAACCCTGGCATAGGTGACATAATTCTCATATTTGAATAAGTAACAGATATTTTCAAAGGGTTAATAACCATTGGGCCACTGATTTCACTATAAATATATACAGGATAGATCTCCCTCCATGACATGCAATTGTTTTTAGCCTGGCCCAATGGTGTTTTTGGCACAGAAATTTATGCCAACCCTGGCATAGGTGACATAATTCTCATATTTGAATAAGTAACAGATATTTTCAAAGGGTTAATAACCATTGGGCCACTGATTTCACTATGAATATATACAGGGTAGACTCCCCTCCATGCCATGCAATTGTTTTTAGCCTGGCCCAATGGTGTTTTGGGCACAGAAATTGATGCCAACACTGGCATAGGTGCTCTAATTCTCATTTTTGAATAAGTAACAGATCATTTCAAAGGGTTAATAACCATTGGGCCACTGATTTCACTATGAATATATACAGGGTAGATCCCTCTCCATGCCATGCAATTGTTTTTAGCCTGGCCCAATTGTGTTTTTGGCACAGAAATTGATGCCAACCCTGGCATAGGTGACATAATTCTCATTTTTGAATAAGTAACAGATATTTTCAAAGGGTTAATAACCATTGGGCCACTGATTTCACTACGAATATATACAGGGCAGATCCCCCCCATGACATGAAATTGTTTTTAGCCTGACGCAATGGTGTTTTTGGCACAGAAATTTCTGCCAACCCTGGCATAGGTGACATAATTCTCATATTTGAATAAGTAACAGATATTTTCAAAGGGTTAATAACCATTGGGCCACTGATTTCACTATAAATATATACAGGATAGATCTCCCTCCATGACATGCAATTGTTTTTAGCCTGGCCCAATGGTGTTTTTGGCACAGAAATTTATGCCAACCCTGGCATAGGTGACATAATTCTCATATTTGAATAAGTAACATATATTTTCAAAGGGTTAATAACCATTGGGCCACTGATTTCACTATGAATATATACAGGGAAGACTCCCCTCCATGCCATGCAATTGTTTTTAGCCTGGCCCAATGGTGTTTTGGGCACAGAAATTGATGCCAACACTGGCATAGGTGCTCTAATTCTCATTTTTGAATAAGTAACAGATCATTTCAAAGGGTTAATAACCATTGGGCCACTGATTTCACTATGAATATATACAGGGTAGATCCCTCTCCATGCCATGCAATTGTTTTTAGCCTGGCCCAATTGTGTCTTTGGCACAAAAATTGATGCCAACCCTGGCATAGGTGACATAATTCTCATTTTTGAATAAGTAACAGATATTTTCAAAGGGTTAATAACCATTGGGCCACTGATTTCACTACAAATATATACAGGGCAGATCCCCCCCCATGACATGAAATTGTTTTTAGCCTTGCCCAGTGGTGTTTTGGGCACAGAAATTGATGACAACACTGGCATAGGTGACATAATTTTCATTTTTCAATAAGTAATATATGTTTTCAAAGGGTTAATAACCATTGGGCCACTTATTTCACTATGAATATATACAGGGTAGACCCCCCTCCATGCCATGCAATTATTTTTAGCCTGGCCCAATGATGTTTTTGGCACAGAAATTGATGCCAACCCTGGCATAGGTGACATAATTCTCATTTTTGAATAACAGAAAGGAAAAGAACAGAGGAGCGCCTCGTGTGATGTATCACCAAATGCAATCAAATAAAAAAAATTGTTAACTTTTTCCCAAATATTTTCACAAACTTTAGGTTTCTCACTGAAATTATTTACAAACAACTTGTGCAATTATGGCATAAATGGTTGTAAATGCTTCTCTGGGATCCCCTTTGTTCAGAAATAGCAGACATATATGACTTTGGCATTGCTTTTTGGTAATTAAAAGGCCGCTAAATGCCACTGCGCATCACACGTGTATTATGCCCAGCAGTGAAGGGGTTAATTAGGGAGCATGTAGGGAGCGTTTAGGGTTAATTTTAGCTTTAGTAGTAGTAGACAACCCCAAGTATTGATCTAGGCCCATCTTGGTATATTTCATGCTACCATTTCACCGCTAAATGCGATCAAATAAAAAAAAAACGTAACATTTTTCACAATTTTAAGTTTCTCACTGAAATTATTTACAAACAACTTTTGCAAGTATGGCATAAATGATTGTAAATGCTTCTCTGGGATCACCTTTGTTCAGAAATAGCAGACATATATGGCTTTGGCGTTGTTTTTTGGTAATTATAAGGCCGCTAAATGCCGCTACGCACCACACGTGTATTATGCCCAGCAGTGCAGGGGTTAATTAGGTCATTTGTAGGGAGCTTGCAGGGTTAATTTTAGCTTTAGCGTAGAGATCAGCCTCCCACCTGAGACATCACACCCCAGCAGTGATGTGCGGTGGGGTCAGGTGCTGGTGAGGCTGGCTATGATACGCCCGAGAAATACATATTTGAACCCGACAGAGGCAGCTTAAATTTACGAATAAATTGGTAGGTTGCAGGTCAAATTTACTGCTATTATTAAATTTGCTTCATTCTCTTAGTATCCTTTGTTGAAGAATATGAAGCAATGTACTACTGGGTGCTAACTTAAATGAGCCAATGACAAGAGGCATATATGTGCAGCCACCAATCTCCAGCTTCTCCCATATATAGCTAATTATAATATCTTTAGGTTAGGATGATTAGTCTGATAATTACTTGACAAACACACATACATAAACTGAGGATCAGGATACACACATACACTGACATCTCTAGGACTGAGGATACACACATAAACTGACACCTCTAGGACTGAAGATACACATATAAACTGACACCTCTAGAACTGAAGATACACACATAAACTGACACCTCTAGGACTGAAGATACACACATAAACTGACACATCTAGGATTGAAGATAGTGAGATGATAACTGTGAGACAAGAAGAGGGAGAGATTAAAAAAGGTCCCCTAAGTGTTTCACTGGCTTTTCCCTTATTGTTCTTCTCTGCAATCCTGGCTCTCATTCTATCTGTATCAGCCTCAGTATGAGGTCAGATATTATATTAAAAATATCAATGTTTCCTTCCTATCCTATAACAAAGAACATTCAACAAAATAATAATCTTAAGGTGCAATCATTTTGCTGTCCATTCCTCTCTGAAAATATTATTGCTGAGCATAGAGTTGCCAGGCAGTCCCCCACACAGCCACTGAGCCAAGTGGCCAATATAGTAAAAAAAAAAATGTATTGAAAAAGTGGACAATTAAGAAACAGGGTTTTTTTTTTTTTTTTTTTAAATGTGATGTCATGTCATTGTCTATCCTAAGTTTTGATCTGAGCATATGGCTGGGCCTGGAAGTAACTTCACAACCATGACGTGGGACTGTGATCTGAGAATTCAATTTATGACGTTGTGGACTGGACATTAAGTCTCACTGTCTCATTAGCAACTGAGCATATTACTCTGTCTGGGGTTGCTGGCAATGAGGTCTATTCTGAGTCTGAGGTCTGATCACAAACTGGACTGGAGGACAGGACATTAAGGGGACCTCAGACTCAGAATAGATAGACCTCATTGCCAGCAACCCCTGACAGAAAGTTATATGCTCAGTTGCTGATGAGACTTAATGTCCAGTCCAGTTTGTGATCAGACCTCTCAGACTCAGAATAGACCTCATTGCCAGCAACCCTGGGCCCTGACAGAGAGTAATATGCTGTGCTCAGTTGCTGATGAGACTTAATGTCCACTCCAGTTTGTGATCAGACCTCAGACTCAGAATAGACCTCATTGCCAATTTGCCAGCAACCCCTGACAGAGAGTAATATGCTCAGTTGCTGATGAGAATTAATGTCCTGTCCTCCAGTCCAGTGAAGTGAGGTCTGATCACAAACTGGACTTGAGTCTGGACATTAAGTCTCATCAGCAACTGAGCATATTACTCTCTGTCAGGGGTTGCTGGCATTGCATTGAGGTCTATTCTGACTTTATGAGTCTGATCACAAGCAACTCACCTGCTTGTTATCTAGTAAACAGTAAAGAAGACTATAGTAAGACGTAGTCATGTCATGTATATAATTTTTTAAAAATACAGCAGTGCATTGTGTATTGATTCCCACTACAGACTGTTTCATACAGCATATAAATAGGAGAGTTTACAAAGCCACAAAAGTAGTTCAGTAATGCCTGGAAAAAGCTGTATTGCATCAGAACAGAAGTAGCCCCTTTTAAAGCCAGAATGGCGCTATAGGCAGAACGTTTATTTATAAACCTTCAAATTAAAAGTAATATGTTCTCATCCTCTGCAGCACAGTTAAAGAAAAAAAATTGTGGAACTTGAAAATGTGTTACTTTAAAAAAACAGGTGTCTAAATGTTTTAGGAACATAAATGAAGCAAATACATTTTATATTCTAGTAATATTCAGTCCCTACAAACTTGCACATTGAGGCATTTGGGTCCAGATGTTTTGAAGAAAAAAAATCAAAGACTATAATTGATGCATTTGTCACTTTGTAGAGAAAGAGGAAAATCATTCAATTTTAAAACCTTTGAATTTTTTTCAGAAGTTCAGGAAATATTTCAGTACAGATCTATAAAATATTGCATGTAGTTTTTTTTCCATATTAAATCATCTTATCTTTCTTCCTAAAAAGACGTAGTACAAAAATTACACTGATCCTTTACAGTATTTAATTTTAGCATTTCTTACCATGCAAGTAATTTTCTACCTTTTTCTACAAGTAGTTTTCTACATTTCTTACCATGCAGGTACCACATGGAAGCTGCAGAGAACTGCTGGTCCAGAGCAGGAAACAGGAGGTGAGCCCTCAGCAGCAGAAGTTATATGTCCCCGACTGACTAGTTGTATCCTGCTCAGGACCAGTAGTACTCTGCAACTCCAGAGAGATATTTTATGTGTTTAACCTGTCCATGTAGTTAAACACATACACTTGCAGGATACAAATTAGTGCTAGCGCATGTAATTTTTGCACAACAACCCCTTAATATTAGCATCACATTTAATAGGGTTAATACAATCATACATATGCCAATCATGATCACAGTCTATCACACAGTTTGTAGTTTGTCAGGTGCTGTCACCCACAGTGAATCTAAGGCTTATCAGGAGACATTACTACTACAGCTCAGCAGCAGCTCACTCACTCGACACTGAGACAGACACTGGGTATGTAGATAGTTTCAATACAGAGCCTGTCTGTGCTTTCTCACACTAATATACAGTGAGAATTTGTCTTACAAAATGAAACCCCTTGATTAATTTGGCCTGCTGACAAGCACCACAATAAGCTGGTTCAGCAATAGCACCCTTATTGTTGTTATCTTACCAAACACTCACTGTAAGGTTCCTAGCCTCTTTAATTAAAATTTAAACTTCCAAAAAATCAAGCGATGTAGACACTCACTTACATTCACAACACAACCGGGACAGCATGGCAGCTGCAGCTCTCAGCCTCTCACTGACCTGTCACTGAGTTGAGAGCGAGGACACCGTCTCACACACACAGACAGTGGACACTGAGAGTACGTGGCTGGCCTGGCTCCTGCAGTCTTCTCCAAGTTGAAAGTTCTCTCACTGTCACTGTCTGGGATTATCTCCCGCCCCGCCGCCCGCCCGCCGCCTGCACCAGTCCCACGGTTAACACAACCCGGGTCACGCCAGGACAGCATGGCAGCTGCAGCTCTCAGCCTCTCACTAACCTGTCACAGACTTGAGAGCGAGGACACCGTCACACACACAGACAGTGGACACTGAGAATACGTGGCTGTCCTGGCTCCTGCAGTCTTCTCCAAGTTCACTCACTGTCTGGGATGATCTCCCGCCCCGCCGCCCGCCTGACGCCCGCACCAATCCCACCCACTGACTGAACTGAAGTGACGTCGCTCACTGAGTGTCAGAGACTGGCGCTGATTGGCTGACACTTCAACTGACAGGCAGGCAGGGCTCCCGAGGCTGCTATAGATCAGCCTCTATTGGGAGCAGTATGGGCCGCGAAGAGGAGACAATTCACCACTGGGTGGCACTGCGGCAGTCTCTAGCGGCCCATACAAACAAATACATCATATTGGGCAACGGAAGGGCTCACAGCCTCTACCAAGTTGCGCAATGTGTATGTATTTGAACAATTATTATTGCAAGCAAAACTCAAAAGTAATAAAAATAGCAGAGTGGGTGGCAGGGGATGGGGGGTAGGGGGGTCACCAATAAATACAAAATAAATTTTTTAGAAAAAAAAATAAAATTTTTTTTTTTGTATTATTAAAATGTTTTCAATGGTGTAATTGCACACATAGGACAGGTGAGGCACTGCCTCACCTTCCTCCTATGACAGCACGTCACTGCACCCCAGGATCCCTCCCAAACAGCTCTCTTCCCTCCCCTTTCCCACAATTGTCCCCGCCATCTTAAGTACTGGCAGAAAGTCTGCTAGTACTAAAATAAAAGGTATATTTAAAAAATTGTATAGCATATTTACATATGCAGCTGTGTAGGATCCCCCCTTAGCCCCCAACCTCCCTGATCCCCCCCCCAAACAGCTCTCTAACCCTCCACCTCTACCTTACTGGGTGCCATCTTGGGTACTGGCAGCTGTCTGCCAGTACCCTGTTTGCAAATACAAATGTTTTTTTTTGTAATTTTTTTTCATTTTTTCTGTAGTGTAGCTTCCCCCCCTCAGATCAATCCCCCACCCGCTCCCAGATCCCTTAGATTTACTTTTGTTAGGGATTTTATCGCCCCTACTGACACTCATATGAAATGTTTTTGCTGTAGTGTAGCGGTTCCCACCCGCTCCCTCCCCGTGCACGAGCCCACCCGCCGCCCCCCGTGCACGCACGCGCTCCCGTGCGCGCTCCCGACAACCCTGCCCCCGATCCTGCCCCCCTCTCTCTTCAGTCTTTCATCGATGGCCGCCCAGTGGCTCTCTCTGCATTGGATGGGGGAAAAATGTTATTGCAGGATGCCACGATATGAAGGCATCACTGCAATAACCGTAAAGCGGCTGGAAGCGATCAGGATCGCTTCTAGCCGCTTTAATCCCCAAAGTCGGTACGTTGCTGGTCTTTAAAGTGTGTGCGACGTACCCTGTACGACTCGTGTCGTTAAGGGGTTAAATTAGTAACAGATATTTTCAAAGGGTTAATAACTATTGGGACACTGATTTCACTATAAATATATACAGGTTAGATCTCCCTACATGACATGCAATTGTTTTTAGCCTGGGCCAATGGTGTTTTGGGCACAGAAATTGATGGCAACACTGGCATTTGTGCTGTAACTACCATTTTTGAATAAGTAACAGATATTTTCAAAGGGTTAATAACCATTGGGCCACTGATTTTACTATGAATATATACAGGGTAGATTTCCATGACATACCCTGTTACTTATTCAAAAATGAGAATTATGTCACCTATGCCAGGGTTGGCATCAATTTCTGTGCCAAAAACACCATTGGGCCAGGCTAAAAACAATTGCATGGCATGGAGGGGATCTACCCTGTATATATTCATAGTGAAATCAGTGGCCCAATGGTTATTAACCCTTTGAAAATATCGGTTACTTATTCAAAAATGAGAATTATGTCAGCTATGCCAGGGTTGGCATCAATTTCTATGCCCAAAACACCATTGGGCCAGGCTAAAAACAATTGCATGGCATTTTCATTTTTTAATAAGTAAATCATATTTTCAAAGGGTTAATGACCATTGGGCCACTTATTTTACTATGAATATATACAGGGTAGATCCCCCTCCATGCCATGCAATTGTTTTTAACCTGCCCCAATGCTGTTTTGGGCACATAAATTGATGGCAACACTGGCATTTGTGCTGTAACTACCATTTTTGAATAAGTAACAGATATTTTCAAAGGGTTAATAACCATTGGGCCACTGATTTTACTATGAATATATACAGATAGATTTCCATGACATACCCTGTTACTTATTAAAAAATGAGAATTATGTCACCTATGCCAGGGTTGGCATCAATTTCTGTGCCAAAAACACCATTGGGCCAGGCTAAAAACAATTGCATGGCATGGAGGGGGATCTACCCTGTATATATTCATAGTGAAATCAGTGGCCCAATGGTTATTAACCCTTTGAAAATATCTGTTACTTATTAAAAAATGAGAATTATGTCACCTATGCCAGGGTTGGAATCAATTTATGTTCCTGAAAAAACACCATTGGGCCAGGCTAAAAACAATTGCATGGCATGGAGGGGGATCTACCCTGTATATATTAATAGTGAAATCAGTGGCCCAATGGTTATTTACCCTTTGAAAATATCTGTTACTTATTAAAAAATGAGAATTATGTCACCTATGCCAGGATTGGCATCAATTTCTGTGCCAAAAAACACCATTGGGCCAGGCTAAAAACAATTGCATGGCATGGAGGGGGATCTACCCTGTATATATTCATAGTGAAATCAGTGCCCCAATGGTTATTAACCCTTTGAAAATAGCTGTTACTTATTCAAAAATGAGAATTAGAGCACCTATGCCAGTGTTGGCATCAATTTCTGTGCCCAAAACACCATTGGGCCAGGCTAAAAACAATTGCATGTCATGGAGGGAGATCTAACCTGTATATATTTATAGTGAAATCAGTGGCACAATGGTTATTAACCCTTTGAAAATATCTGTTACTTATTCAAAATAGTAATATTTGTATTGGTGCCAGCGTATGCCCTTTTTTCAAGTTTGTATATTCAATTGTTGTATAAAGGGATTCCACCTCTGTTTAACTACATTGTATGAATCATATTATTATATAAATAAAACCTATATTTTTATTTTAAAGTCAATTTAAAGCAGTCTGACAAAAAAAATGAATAAGAAACCAACTTCCATGAATAAGAAACAGAATTTCACGAATAAGAAACAGTTTGAATAAGAAACCAACTTCCTTGTCGTGCTCCCTGATGCCAGCAAATGGAATGCAATCTCCCTGAAACTCCAAGTACCATGATCCAATGTGGCACAAATACGGAAAATTGCTTCTTTAAGGGATGCCTTAAGTTGCTGGGACATTATAGAACCCTTGAAGCACGCATCAGTAACCAAAAAGCCCCCCACCCTGATTTTAATAAAATAAAACACAAATACTACCTTATTTACTGCACGTAATTAAACTTTGTATTCTAAAATATTTAAGCATTCAACAAGCGTACAATCACTGGAAAATAGGTTTGTTGTATGTGGCTGTGCAATAAAGTTACTTTTTTTAATGTGACTTTAGGGTTTCAAGGTGTCCAATATATAACTGGGCACCTTGAAAAAAAATGAGTTTTTGCAGGTTGGGATGTCTGTATACATTTCTTTATAACTGTATACATTTCTTAAAACGCACCCACCTAAAAAGTAAAAAAAAAGTTGTGTCCACCAGAGTGTGCTAAAGAGTAGGAGTGTAACTAAGGTGACCGATATTTCCCAGACTACAATTCGGAACACCTTATAAATGTTGAAGAGGTGGTAAAAAAAAATATATTCAAAATTTGTAATGTGAAAATAGTTTACCTACAATAAAAGCCAATAGTAAAGACAATTGCTAAGATACACCTGTTGTTATCCTTACTTTAGGAAGAACTGCTGTTTTACTAACAGTGACGTGCAGTGACGTCAGAGGTTGGTGAGGCAGTGGCTAGGATACGCCTTCATTCTTTAGATATCCTTTGTTGAAGAAATAGCAATGCACATGGGTGAGCCAATCACATGAGGTATCTATGTGCAGCCACCAATCAGCATCTACTGAGCATATTTAGATATGATTTTCAACAAAGGACATCAAAAGAATGAAGAAAATTAGATATTAGATGTAAATTGGAAAGTTATTTAAATTTGCATATGGGTTTCATATGGGTTTCATGTCCCTTTAAATGGTGTCTTGGAAAACTGGTCAACTTAGTAAACATCTGATTTTAGTCTAAAAGGATTGTAACAGAAACTCTTGCCAGATAACACAATGCTTGCTCTGATTATGAGATCTAGAAATCCATGCCCATTAAAATATGTTTAAAACATACTTTTTACTTTAATGCTGCAAATTATGCTTATAGATTCTTTCATTACATAAGGGATGAGAGTCAGAGGGGGAGGAAGAGAGAGAAAGAGACCATGGGGAGAACAACACATAAGGAGAGAGATGGATAGAGAGAGACACACACACACACAAGGGGGGGGACCACTGCATTTTAAAGTAATAAAACAGCAGAGCTACAGAGACTAAGTGAGACTATAACTAAATGAGACTATAATTTAGTGTAAAGTACAGAGGCAATCTGCTAAGTTAGTGGGTGTAAAGTTTGAGTAAACAAAATACAAAAACGATCCTTTGCTGTAAAAGAGTAAAAAACACTAAACCACATTCATTAAATTATCATTTTCACTAACAGAATCCCTTACAGTAAAATCTTACTTCAATAAGATGTGGCTGAACAGAAACATTGCTCTCTGTGCCTCTCTCTTCCTGCTCTGTATAAGGATTCAGGAAGTGACAGTGGCACATTCCACTGCACTTAGAGGGGAAGAACAGAACTCTCTTTTTCACTTTAGCAAAGCTAGCAGGTTCACAGGACAGCAACAAAATATATGAAAGTTGTTTTTTTTCCGTTTTTGTTTTGTTTTATATGATTTAACATCCAGCCCCAACCCTATGTTCCACTTACTAATGCCTCTCGCTGGATTGGTTCAGCCCAAATAGGACTGCCTCAAATAAAGCACTTATGGACCATGCAATGATCTTAACCACTGTCATCCAGTAGATGGCGCAGCATGTTGTGTAATGGTGGGCAGACCTGCTTGTGCCTCTCCATTGCACAACATCTAGCTGTGAAAAAAAATGCTGGGGGAAAAAAAATTACAATTTTTTTTTTAAAGCCAATAAAAAAAAATATATTTTTGCCCATATGAAAGGTGAAGCACTGCCTCACCTGCCTCTAGTGACTGCACATCACTGTTTACTAAGGACGTCTTTGTTCATCTGAAGTGTTTTAAAAAACTCCACACATTTCATCATAGTCTACCTTTGTCACTAACGGCTAGATTTAGAGTTCTGCGGCCAAAGGGGTGCGTTAGCTACGCGGGCTTTTTTTCCCCCGCACCTTTTAAATACCGCTGGTATTTAGAGTTCACAGAAGGGCTGCGTTAGGCTCCAAAAAAGGGAGCGTAGAGCATATTTACCTCCACTGCAACTCTAAATACCAGCGTTGCTTACGGACGCGGGCAGCTTAAAAAACGTTCTCGTGCACGATTCCCCCATAGAAAACAATGGGGCTGTTTGAGCTGAAAAAAAATCTAACAGCTGCAAAAAAGCAGCGTTAAGCTCCTAACGCAGCCCCATTGTTTCCTATGGGGAAACACTTCCTAAGTCTGCACCTAACACCCTAACATGTACCCCGAGTCTAAACACCCCTAACCTTACACTTATTAACCCCTAATCTGCCGCCCCCGCTATCGCTGACCCCTGCATATTATTATTACGCCCTAATCTGCCGCTCCGTACACCGCCGCAACCTACATTATACCTATGTACCCCTAATCTGCTGTCCATAACATCGCCGACCCCTATATTATATTAATTAATCCCTAATATGCCGCCCCCGCTATCGCTGACCCCTGCATATTATTATTAACCCCTAATCTGCCGCTCCGTACACCGCCGCAACCTACGTTATCCCTATGTACCCCTAATCTGCTGCCCCTAACACCGCCGACCCCTATGTTATATTTATGAGCCCCTAATCTGCCACCCCCGCTATCGCTGACCCCTGCATATTATTATTAACCCCTAATCTGCCGCTCCGTACACCGCCGCAACCTACGTTATCCCTATGTACCCCTAATCTGCTGCCCTAACACAGCCGACCCCTATGTTATATTTATTAACCCCTAATCTGCCGCCCCCGCTATCGCTGACCCCTGAATATTATTATTAACCCCTAATCTGCCGCTCCGTACACCGCCGCAACCTACGTTATCCCTATGTACCCCTAATCTGCTGCCCCTAACACCGCCGACCCCTATGTTATATTTATTAACCCCTAATCTGCCGCCCCCGCTATCGCTGACCCCTGCATATTATTATTAACCCCTAATCTGCCGCTCCGTACACTGCCGCAACCTACGTTATCCCTATGTACCCCTAATCTGCTGCCCCTAACACTGCCGACCCCTATGTTATATTTATTAACCCCTAATCTGCCGCCCCCGCTATCGCTGACCCCTGCATATTATTATTAACCCCTAATCTGCCGCTCCGTACACCGCCGCAACCTACGTTATCCCTATGTACCCCTAATCTGCTGCCCCTAACACCGCCGACCCCTATATTATATTTATTAACCCCTAATCTGCCGCTCCGTACACCGCCGCAACCTACGTTATCCCTATGTACCCCTAATCTGCTGCCCCTAACACCGCCGACCCCTATATTATATTTATTAACCCCTAATCTGCCGCCCCCAACGTCGCCTCCACCTACCTACAATAATTAACCCCTAATCTGCCGACCGGATCTCACCGCTACTCTAATAAATGTATTAACCCCTAAAGCTAAGTCTAACCTTAACACTAACACCCCCATAAATTAAATATAATTTAAATCTAACAAAATAAATTAACTCTTATTAAATAAATTATTCCTATTTAAAGCTAAATACTTACCTGTAAAATAAACCCTAATATAGCTACAATATAAATTATAATTATATTGTAGCTATTTTAGGATTAATATTTATTTTACAGGCAACTTTGTATTTATTTTAACCAGGTACAATAGCTATTAAATAGTTAATAACTATTTAATAGTTACCTAGTTAAAATAATTACAAAATTACCTGTAAAATAAATCCTAACCTAAGTTACAATTAAACCTAACACTACACTATCAATAAATAAATTAAATAAAATACCTACAATTATCTACAATTAAACCTAACACTACACTATCAATAAATTAATTAAATACAATACCTACAAATACAGGGAGTGCAGAATTATTAGGCAAATGAGTATTTTGACCACATCATCCTCTTTATGCATGTTGTCTTACTCCAAGCTGTATAGGCTCGAAAGCCTACTACCAATTAAGCATATTAGGTGATGTGCATCTCTGTAATGAGAAGGGGTGTGGTCTAATGACATCAACACCCTATATCAGGTGTGCATAATTATTAGGCAACTTCCTTTCCTTTGGCAAAATGGGTCAAAAGAAGGACTTGACAGGCTCAGAAAAGTCAAAAATAGTGAGATATCTTGCAGAGGGATGCAGCACTCTTAAAATTGCAAAGCTTCTGAAGCGTGATCATCGAACAATCAAGCGTTTCATTCAAAATAGTCAACAGGGTCGCAAGAAGCGTGTGGAAAAACCAAGGCGCAAAATAACTGCCCATGAACTGAGAAAAGTCAAGCGTGCAGCTGCCAAGATGCCACTTGCCACCAGTTTGGCCATATTTCAGAGCTGCAACATCACTGGAGTGCCCAAAAGCACAAGGTGTGCAATACTCAGAGACATGGCCAAGGTAAGAAAGGCTGAAAGACGACCACCACTGAACAAGACACACAAGCTGAAACGTCAAGACTGGGCCAAGAAATATCTCAAGACTGATTTTTCTAAGGTTTTATGGACTGATGAAATGAGAGTGAGTCTTGATGGGCCAGATTGATGGGCCCATGGCTGGATTGGTAAAGGGCAGAGAGCTCCAGTCCGACTCAGACCCCAGCAAGGTGGAGGTGGAGTACTGGTTTGGGCTGGTATCATCAAAGATGAGCTTGTGGGGCCTTTTCGGGTTGAGGATGGAGTCAAGCTCAACTCCCAGTCCTACTGCCAGTTTCTGGAAGACACCTTCTTCAAGCAGTGGTACAGGAAGAAGTCTGCATCCTTCAAGAAAAACATGATTTTCATGCAGGACAATGCTCCATCACACGCGTCCCAAGTACTCCACAGCGTGGCTGGCAAGAAAGGGTATAAAAGAAGAAAATCTAATGACATGGCCTCCTTGTTCACCTGATCTGAACCCCATTGAGAACCTGTGGTCCATCATCAAATGTGAGATTTACAAGGAGGGAAAACAGTACACCTCTCTGAACAGTGTCTGGGAGGCTGTGGTTGCTGCTGCACGCAATGTTGATGGTGAACAGATCAAAACACTGACAGAATCCATGGATGGCAGGCTTTTGAGTGTCCTTGCAAAGAAAGGTGGCTATATTGGTCACTGATTTGTTTTTGTTTTGTTTTTGAATGTCAGAAATGTATATTTGTGAATGTTGAGATGTTATATTGGGTTCACTGGTAAAAATAAATAATTGAAATGGGTATATATTTGTTTTTTGTTAAGTTGCCTAATAATTATGCACAGTAATAGTCACCTGCACACACAGATATCCCCCTAAAATAGCTATAACTAAAAACAAACTAAAAACTACTTCCAAAACTATTCAGCTTTGATATTAATGAGTGTTTTGGGTTCATTGAGAACATGGTTGTTGTTCAATAATAAAATTAATCCTCAAAAATACAACTTGCCTAATAATTCTGCACTCCCTGTAAATACAATGAAATAAACTAACTAAAGTACAAAAAATAAAAAAGAACGAAGTTACAAAAAATAAAAAAATATTTACAAACATTAGAAAGATATTCCAACAATGTTAAACTAATTACACCTACTCTAAGCCCCCTAATAAAATAAGAAAGACCCCCAAAATAAAAAAATGCCCTACCCTATTCTAAAATTAAAATAGAAAAGCTCTTTTACCTTACCAGCCCTGAAAAGGGCCCTTTGCGGGGCATGCCCCAAAGAATTCAGCTCTTTTCCCTGTAAAAATAAACATACAATTCCCCCCCCCAACATTACAACCCACCACCCACATACCCCCTAATCTAACCCAAACCCCCCTTAAATAAACCTAACACTAAGCCCCTGAAGATCTTCCTACCTTATCTTCACCACGCCGGGTTTACCGATCGATCCAGAAGAGCCTCCGATGTCTTGATCCAAGCCCAAGCGGGGGCTGAAGATGTCCATGATCCGGCTGAAGTCTTCATCCAAGTGGGAGCTGAAGAGGTCCATGATCCGGCTGAAGTCTTCTATCAAGCGGCATCTTCAATCTTCTTTCTTCCGGATCCATGTTCATTCCGCCGACGCGGAACATACATCTTCACCGACGACTTCCCGACGAATGACGGTTCCTTTAAGGGACGTCATCCAAGATGGCGTCCCTCGAATTCCGATTGGCTGTTCCGATCAGCCAATAGAATGCGAACTCAATCTGATTGGCTGATCGGATCAGCCAATCGGATTGAACTTGATTCTGATTGGCTGATTCCATCAGCCAATCAGAATTTTCTTACCTTAATTCCGATTGGCTGATAGAATCCTATCAGCCAATCGGAATTCGAGGGACGCCATCTTGGATGACGTCCCTTAAAGGAACCGTCATTCGTCGGGAAGTCGTCGGTGAAGATGGATGTTCCGCGTCGGCGGGATGAACATGGATCCGGAAGAAAGAAGATTGAAGATGCCGCTTGATAGAAGACTTCAGCCCGATCATGGACCTCTTCAGCTCCCGCTTGGATGAAGACTTCAGCCCGATCATGGACCTCTTCAGCTCCCGCTTGGATGAAGACTTCAGCCCGATCATGGACCTCTTCAGCTCCCGCTTGGATGAAGACTTCAGTCAGATCATGGACATCTTCAGCCCCCCGCTTGGGCTTGGATCAAGACATCGGAGGAGCTCTTCTGGATCGATCGGTGAACCCGGCGTGGTGAAGATAAGGTAGGGAGATCTTCATGGGCTTAGTGTTAGGTTTATTTAAGGGGGTTTGGGTTAGATTAGGGGTATGTGGGTGGTGGGTTGTAATGTTGGGTGGGGGGTATTGTATGTTTTTTTTTTACAGGCAAAAGAGCTGATTTTTTGGGGGCATGCCCCGCAAAGGGCCCTTTTCAGGGCTGGTAAGGTTAAAGAGCTTTTCTATTTTAATTTTAGGATAGGGTAGGGCATTTTTATATTTTGGGGGTCTTTGTTATTTTATTAGGGGGCTTAGAGTAGGTGTAATTAGTTTAAAATTGTTGTAATATTTTTCTAATGTTTGTAAATATTTTTTATTTTTTGTAACTTAGTTCTTTTTTATTTTTGTACTTTAATTAGTTTATTTAATTGTATTTTTTTGTAGGTATTGTATTTAATTAATTTATTGATAGTGTAGTGTTAGGTTTAATTGTAACTTAGGTTAGGATTTATTTTACAGGTAATTTTGTAATTATTTTAACTAGGTAGCTATTAAATAGTTATTAACTATTTAATAGCTATTGTACCTGGTTAAAATAAATACAAAGTTGCCTGTAAAATAAATATTAATCCTAAAATAGCTACAATATAATTATTATTTAGATTGTATCTATATTAGGGTTTATTTTACAGGTAAGTATTTAGCTTTAAATAGGAATAATTTATTTAATAAGAGTTAATTTATTTTGTTAGATAAAAATTATATTTAACTTAGGGGGGTGTTAGGGTTAGGGTTAGAATTAGCTTTAGGGGTTAAAAAATTTATTAGAGTAGCGGTGAGCTCCGGTCGGCAGATTAGGGGTTAATGCTTGAAGTTAGGTGTCGGCGATGTTAGGGAGGGCAGATTAGGGGTTAATACTATTTATTATAGGGTTATTGAGGCGGGAGTGAGGCGGATTAGGGGTTAATAAGTGTAGGTAGGTGGCGGCGACGTTGGGGACGGCAGATTAGGGGTTAATAAATATTATGTAGGTGTCGGCGGTATTAGGGGCAGCAGATTAGGGGTACATAGGGATAATGTAGGTGGCGGCGGTGTACGGAGAGGCAGATTAGGGGTTAAAAATTTTTTAATAGAGTGGTGGCGATGTGGGGGGGCCTCGGTTTAGGGGTGCATAGGTAGTTAATGGGTGTTAGTGTACTTTAGAGCACAGTAGTTAAGAGCTTTATAAACCGGCGTTAGCCCAGAAAGATCTTAACTACTGACTTTTTTCTGTGGCTGGAGTCTTGTCGTTAGATTTCTAACGCTCACTTCAGCCACGACTCTAAATACCGGCGTTAGAAAGATCCCATTGAAAAGATTGGATACGCAATTGACGTAAGGGGATCTGCGGTATGGAAAAGTCGCGGCTGGAAAGTGAGCGTTAGACCCTTTCCTGACTGACTCTAAATACCAGCGGTAGCCCAAAACCAGCGTTAGGAGCCTCTAACGCTGGTTTCACGGCTACCGCCAAACTCTAAATCTAGCTGTAAAATTGCTTTAAGAGGAGCAGATTTATCAAGAGCCCAATCAGTTGCAGGCTCGCTCATTTCAGCCTGCAACTGATAGTTATGAAGCAGTGGTTTAAACCGCTACTTCCTAAACCCTCTCCTCCAATTTGGAGTTGGAAGATTAAAACCAACCCTGGACTGATCTAACTGGGGTGATTGACAAGCCCTGATCTCACTCAATTTGTTTCACAAGTGCAGAGGCCTGCATTGCATGAGCAGCCACTTGTGCAATGATAAATGTGGGGGTGCATCCGCAATTTGCGATCTTGGACAGACAGGTTCACTACGTATGTACCTTGTTCACCCAGACAATAATAAATCTGACACAAAGTGTCCACACCAAGCTGAGATTTGTCCCTGGTCCATATGCTATTCATAATGGTAAATACCCTTTCAGTGTCTGCATTGGTTCCAGGAAGGCAGAGAAGGAACTCTGTTAATTTAAAGGGACACTGAACCCAATTTTTTTCTTTCATGATTCAGATAGAGCATTCAATTGTAAGCAACTTTCTAATTTACTCCTATTATCAATTTTTCTTTATTCTCTTCCTATCAAAAGCAAGAATGTAAGTTTAGAAGCCGGACCATTTTTGGTTCACAACCTGGGTGGTTCTTGCTGATTGGTTGCTAAATGTCAGCCACCATTAAACAAGTGCTGTCCAGAGTACTGAACCAAAAATTGGCTGGCTCCTTAGCTTAAATGCCTTATTTTTCAAATAACGATAGCAAGAGAACAAAGAAAAATTGATAGTAGGAGTAAATTAGAAAGTTGCTTAAAATTTCATGCTCTACCTGAATCATGAAAGAAAAAAATTGGGTTTGGTATCCTGCATTTGACAAAGGAACATGGCAGACAAGGCAAAAATCATAGGCCACCATTAGATTTGCTGTTTTAGCAATGGTATAATGACCATATATAATTATTTCTCAGTCTCCTTATTAGAATACAACCAGAAAATACAGGATATTTGTATGCAGTATTGAAAATCAGAAAAAATAGCTTCTATAGGCTAAAGTGGCAAGTATTTAGTGTGACCTCCCCTTACACTTGAGCAATAGCAGGAACCTGGCTCTCATAAACCTAAATGAAATGGAACCCTAATTAATGTTATTGCTAACACCTGTATGTGTCCTACTATTTCATGTTTAAATGACTGCTGTGAAAAATGTCTATTACACCAGGTTTGTGCAAGACAGGCTTGAGCATTACATACACACGTGTGACGTGGTATGATTTTAATGCATTGGAAGTTTGCTAATAAGACCCAACTTTCAATCACATCATTCCATTCAAAATGCCAAAGATCACAGAATTTGACAGACATAAAATCATACTTTTGCATCAGCAAGGCCACTCTCAAAGGGAAATCAGCAAACAAACTGGATACTCAAGATGTGGTATTCAAGCTGTTATAAAGAGATTTGAAGAATCAGGAGAGGTTAAGGACAAAAAAGGACTGGAAGGCCAAGAAAACTTTCAAAATCTGATGAGAAGCTTCTCAGAGTTTCTTCTTTAAGAGACCGGAAGAAGGTACAGCAAGGACCTGGCTCAGCATCTGGCAGCTTCATCGAGATGCCAAGTTGACCCTTCTACAGTCCGAAGAAGCTTGATCAGGAATGATCTTTGTGGAAGGGTAGCAGCCAAGAAACCATTTTTTTCACAATGGTAACAGGGTGAAAAGGCTAAGATATGTTAAAGCTCACAAAGATTGGAATGAAGATCAGTGGGAAAGTGTATTATGGGGGGACAAATCCAAGTTTGAAATTTTTAGGTCCAATCGTCGACAATATGTGAGAAGAAGAGTTAGAGAGAGCTCTGGGAAGTGCTGAAAGAAGTACGGCTATACCGCTGAAAAATTGGCCATTGCACGCGAAATATGCAGGTCTTCCGTATTACAAGTTGCGCCAATACAGCTATACCGCTAGCATTTTAGCCTTTACGCAACTTTCCATTCCACACTCAAAAAATGACTTTTGAGTGTGGAATTTTGAGGTCTCCCGTATTACAGGTTGTGCGGTCCGGCTATAACGCTAGCGTTATAACTTATACCGCCACAAACGATTCCGTGATCTGAGACCAGTAGTTATGGATTTTGCAAAACAAAAATGTTTCACAAAACTCAAAACAAAAATGTTACAAAGTACACTAACAACCATAAACTATACTATTAACCCCTAAACCGCCATCCCCAGCATCACAAATACTATATAAAACCTATTAACCCCTAATCCGCCACCCACAAATATCGCCAACACTAAAGTATTAACCCCTAAACTGCTGGCCACCCACATTGCTACTACTACAGGGAGTGCAGAATTATTAGGCAAGTTGTATTTTTGAGGATTAATTTTATTATTGAACAACAACCATGTTCTCAATGAACCCAAAAAACTCATTAATATCAACGCTGAATAGTTTTGGAAGTAGTTTTTAGTTTGTTTTTAGTTATAGCTGTTTTAGGGGGATATTTGTGTGTGCAGGTGACTATTACTGTGCATAATTATTAGGCAACTTAACAAAAAACAAATATATACCCATTTCAATTATTTATTTTTACCAGTGAACCCAATATAACATCTCAACATTCACAAATATACATTTCTGACATTCAAAAACAAAACAAAAACAAATCAGTGACCAATATAGCCACCTTTCTTTGCAAGGACACTCAAAAGCCTGCCATCCATGGATTCTGTCAGTGTTTTGATCTGTTCACCATCAACATTGCGTGCAGCAGCAACCACAGCCTCCCAGACACTGTTCAGAGAGGTGTACTGTTTTCCCTCCTTGTAAATCTCACATTTGATGATGGACCACAGGTTCTCAATGGGGTTCAGATCAGGTGAACAAGGAGGCCATGTCATTAGATTTTCTTCTTTTATACCCATTCTTGCCAGCCACGCTGTGGAGTACTTGGACGCGTGTGATGGAGCATTGTCCTGCATGAAAATCATGTTTTTCTTGAAGGATGCAGACTTATTCCTGTACCACTGCTTGAAGAAGGTGTCTTCCAGAAACTGGTAGTAGGACTGGGAGTTGAGCTTGACTCCATCCTCAACCCGAAAAGGCCCCACAAGCTCATCTTTGATGATACCAGCCCAAACCAGTACTCCACCTCCACCTTGCTGGCATCTGAGTCGGACTGGAGCTCTCTGCCCTTTACCAATCCAGCCACGGGCCCATCCATCTGGCCCATCAAGACTCACTCTCATTTCATCAGTCCATAAAACCTTAGAAAAATCAGTCTTGAGATATTTCTTGGCCCAGTCTTGACGTTTCAGCTTGTGCGTCTTGTTCAGTGGTGGTCGTCTTTCAGCCTTTCTTACCTTGGCCATGTCTCTGAGTATTGCACACCTTGTGCTTTTGGGCACTCCAGTGATGTTGCAGCTCTGAAATATGGCCAAACTGGTGGCAAGTGGCATCTTGGCAGCTGCACGCTTGACTTTCTCAGTTCATGGGCAGTTATTTTGCGCCTTGGTTTTTCCACACGCTTCTTGCGACCCTGTTGACTATTTTGAATGAAACGCTTGATTGTTCGATGATCACGCTTCAGAAGCTTTGCAATTTTAAGAGTGCTGCATCCCTCTGCAAGATATCTCACTATTTTTGACTTTTCTGAGCCTGTCAAGTCCTTCTTTTGACCCATTTTGCCAAAGGAAAGGAAGTTGCCTAATAATTATGCACACCTGATATAGGGTGTTGATGTCATTAGACCACACCCCTTCTCATTACAGAGATGCACATCACCTAATATGCTTAATTGGTAGTAGGCTTTCGAGCCTATACAGCTTGGAGTAAGACAACATGCATAAAGAGGATGATGTGGTCAAAATACTCATTTGCCTAATAATTCTGCACTCCCTGTATAATACACCTATTAACCCCTAAACAGCCAGCCCCCCACATCGCTAATACTAAACTAAAACTATTAACCCCTAAACCGCCGGCCCCCCACATCGCAAAACACTAAATGAAACTATTAACCCCTAAACTTAACACCCCCCTAATTTTAAATTAAACTTACAATATAACTACCTTCAAATAAATAAAAACTTACCTGTGAAATAAAAAAAAACTAAGATTAAACTATAAATTAACTTAACATTACTATTTTAAAAAAATTAAATAAACTTTAAAAAAAAAACTAAATTACAATATTAAAAAATCCTAACCCTACGAAAAATTACCAAAAACAGCCAATATGATTTAAGCAGCTCTCATCCTATTGGCTGATTTGAATATTTCAGCCAATAGGAATGCAACAGTACTCCAATATAAAAGGGGTACCTTGCATTCAAGCTTGAGTGTGCGGCGGACAATCACATGAAGAGGATCCACGTCGCTGAAGACTGCCGCTGCTGAAGAGGACCAGCGCTCCAGAAGAGGACCAGCGCTCTGGATCTGTGCATTGTCAAAGACCGCTCCGCACCTCCGGGAAGAATATGGAAGATGGTGCCGCCCTGAAAGAAGATCTTCGCTGCCTGGATGAAGACTTTGCTCCGCCTGGACTTCCGGACTTCAGGAATGGTGAGTACATTTTCTGGGGTTAGTGTTAGTTTTTTTTTTGGGGGGGGGGGATTTGTGTGGGTTTTTTTTTTTAGATTAGGGCTTTTTTATGGACTCAAAAGAGATGATTTTGCTTTTAAGGGCAATGCCCATACAAATACCCCTTTAGGGGCAATGGATAGCTTAGGTTTTTTAGACTTAGGTTTTTTATTTTGGGCAGTTGGTTGGGTGGGGCGGGGGTTACTGTTATGGGGGACTTTGTACATTTTTAGATAAAACATACATAGTAACATAGTAGATAAGGTTGAAAAAAGACTGAAGTCCATCGAGTTCAACCTATACAAATCTAAAATACTTACAAAAAGCTCCAGTTAAGCTTAAATAACCCCATTAAAATGTGACCCATTTAATACTAGCAATCATATCCATGAATTTTGTTTATATACAGAAATTTATCCAGACTATTTTTAAATGTATCTATGGTATTGGCATTCACTACCTCCTTTGGTAATGAGTTCCACAATTTTATTGCTCTTACAGTGAAAAAACGTTTCCGTTGCAGGAGATTAAATCTCCCTTCCTCCAACCTTAAATTATGACCTCTTGTCAGAACCAATTTTCTTGGAATAAAAAGAGCTTCTGCCATCTCTGTATATGGGCCTTGAATATATTTATATAAAGTAATCATGTCACCTCTCAAGCGCCTTTTTTCTAAAGAGAACAGACCCAGTTTGGCTAGCCTCTCCTCATAGGTTAATTTCTCCAATCCCCTTATTAGCTTTGTGGCCCTTCTCTGAACTTTTTCTAGTTCTGCAATATCTTTTTTAGCAATCGGTCCCCAGAACTGCACTCCAAACTCAAGGTGAGGTCTTACCAGGGCTTTATATAATGACAGAATTATGCTTTCCTCCCTTGAATCAATGCCTCTTTTAATACATGCTAGTATCTTATTAGCCTTTGAAGCCGCTGCCCTGCATTGTGCACTCATCTTTAGCTTGTTATCTATTACTACTCCCAAATCCCTTTCCTCCTGTGTTTGGCTAAGTCTTGTCCCATTTAAAAAATACATAGCCTGCTTATTTTTACTTCCAAAATGTAGAACCTTACATTTTTCCGTATTAAATCTCATTTTCCATTCACTTGCCCATAGTTCTAATTTTAGCAAATCCCTTTGCAAAGAGAGTTCATCCTGCTCTGACCTAATGACCTTACTTAACTTAGTATCATCTGCAAAAATAGAGATGTCGCTATTTAATCCTTGCTCCAAGTCATTTATAAAAATATTAAAAAGAGCTGATTGCTTCAGGGCAATGCCCTACAAAATGCCCTTTTAAGGGCTATTGGTAGTTTATTGTTAGCTTAGGGGGTGTTTTTATTTTGGGGTGGCTTTTTTGTTTTTGATTAGGTTTAATTTTTATTATTTTGCATAATTTCATTTATTATTTTTGTAATCTTAGTGTTTTTTTATTTTTCGTAATTTTAGTGGTTTTTTTTGTAATGTTAGGATATTTTAGTATTGTTATTTAGTTTTTTATTTTTATTTTATTTTAATTTTTTTAAATATTAATGTTAGGTTAATTTCGGGGTTAATCGGTTTATTTAGGTTTAGCAATACAGAGCGGCGGTTTAGGGATGAATAGTTTTATTTAGTGTCGGCAATGTCGGGGCAGCAGATTCAGGGTTAATAGGTTTATTTAGTGTCGGCGATGTCGGGGGGCAGCGAATTAGGGGTATTTAGACTAGGGGTTTATGTTTGGGTGTTAGTTTTTTACATAACTTTCTTTTCCCCATAGACATCAATGGGGTTGCGTTATAGCAATCGCCATTCCGCGATCGCAGGTGTTAGTTTTTCTTCTAACACTTTCTCTCCATTGATGTCTATGGGGGAAAACGTGCACGAGTATGTCAAGTCAGGGTTTGGCTTTTGTGCGGTATGGAGCTTAATGCACCATAACGTACAGAACAAGAAGGTTTTTGTGAAACTTGTAATGGCAGCGCTATGGAGAGTGCGATATCGCTAATTTTTTTGCGTTATTTACACACCGGGTTTAGCGCACAACTTGTAATCTTGGTGATAGTGTATAAATGTTTGTGATCTTTACTATACAGTGACACTTGTCTAAAAGAACTGCAAGTTTACTAGTTCCCTGGACTAAATTCACCAGTACTCCACTGCATGTTAATGTGATCTATTGTAGAGCTTGAAACATTTATCAAGATTCATTTCTGAGAACTTGTAGTTCAGGCTTGCAAGAATGAGTATGCAACCACAAATTTAAGTCCAGTCTCTGCTTTTTATCCTAGGTGGCAGAAATAAATCACCTCAAACTCACTTGTTTGGGTTATTGGCAATGCTAGGATTTACCATCACTAAAAATACACTGTAGTTTCAGTTATCACTTATTAAACAAAGGGTGCTAAACTCACCCAGTCTGTGCCGCGGCAACTCGCTAAGGTCAGAGCCTCGCTAAGGTCAGACCCGATCCAATAAATGAAATCTCGCGATCGTGTGCATGATCGCGTGATTTCAATTTGTCTACATCAGAACACTTGTTCCGATGTAGACACTTTAACCCAGGCAGGAAAGGGTTAAATAATTGATAACCAAAACTACAGTTTATTTTTAGTGATGGTAAATCCTAGCATTTTTTAAATGCAAAGCTGGGGAATGGGTAATAAAGGGATTATCTATCTTAAACAATTTCAAGTAGACTGTCCCTTTAACATATCACTAGAACATTTTATTAGGAAGTAATGTCAGGGAATAATGATTTGTTTGGGATGGGAGGAGGGGCAGCAAAATAGGTCTTTACCTTTCTATTCAAAATCCTAGCACTGGCCCAGGAGGGACCATTTCGATCTATCGTTGAGCTGGCAAAGTTTTATCAGCAGTCTGTTATTCAGACATATTTATCATATATTTCATTTTCAACCAACTGAACAGATTGTACAGTTTTGATGAAACATGACATTCTCTCAACATCTTCCCATGAAGGTGTTTTGTTCAGGGTGGATATTATTTAAAGCAAATTGATTTAAATCCCATTTGAAACCACTAGTCAGTAAGACTGAATTAAATCAAAATTTAAATCAAGGTTTTTATTTTTATAATAATACGTTTTCAGATTATTTTTCCAGTTATATCAGACATTACTGATTTGGTTATATATTATTAGATATGCATAGATAGATCATTGAAATCAGTGAAATTATTGGGAGGTGAACTATTCCCAGTTTAAGAGGTTAATCATTCATATTTGATCGTTTCAGCTGTACTTTATTGGAAATAGAAAAATAATGATTACCTTAATAATATTCATTTAAATAGTTTAATTTAACTTAAACTATAACATTATATTTCATTTGAAATGCACTTAGGTCCTTGTGCCGATATATTCCACTCCAAACAATCTTCTATCCAGTGAGCTTTTTAAAACATAGTATGGGTTGATTCTGTGTACATAGATTTGCAGGGGAGCAATGGCATTAAAGGGAAAAATAAACGTTCATGATTCAGAAAGAACATGCAATTTTAAAACAATTTTCCAATTTACTCCACTTATCTAATTTGTTTTGTTTTCTTGGAATCCATTGTTGAAAAGCATACATAGATAGGCTCAGAAGCAATGCACTACTGTGAGGTAGCTGCTTGTCACTGTCTTACTCCTGCAGGCCCATTTATCAAGCTCCGTATGGAGCTTGAAGGGCCGTGTTTCTGGCGAGTCTTCAGACTCGCCAGAAACACAACTTATGAAGCAGCGGTCTAAAGACCGCTGCTCCATAACCCTGTCCGCCTGCTCTGAACAGGCGGACAGGAATCGCCAGACATCAACCCGATCGAATACGATCGGGTTGATTGACAGCTCCCTGCTGGCGGCCGATTGGCCGCGAGTCAGCAGGGGGCGGCGTTGCACCAGCAGCTCTTGTGAGCTGCTGGTGCAATGTTAAATGCGGAGAGCGTATTGCTCTCCGCATTTAGCGAGGTCTTGCGGACCTGATCCGCAGTGTCGGATCAGGTCCGCAAGCCCTTTGATAAATGGGCCTGAATGTGTTCAGTTAGGCCTCAGTAGAGCATTGCTCTACTTAAACTGAGGATACCAAAAGAATTATAGACAGTCTATACCAGAGCTTTCTAAACTTTTCATGTCTGTGACACACTTTTTAGACCTACATCATTTCGCGACACAGTAATTCAGTTGTACTAGCAAACAGGAGGTTAAACTAACTTGTTTTAAGAGATACGGACACATACAATGATATAATAATGAAATGTATTTAAGTAACAGTATGTATGTGCAAGAATTAAAAAAACAGTTTAATAACACCAATAGCTACTTACTATTTTAATGGGATGTATGAGGTTGATGGGATGAACACAGTTTATGAATATTTGGTGGAATATTAGACACTCGCATTTTTAAGCTTCCCCTTCCTATCCATATATCAAGGACAGGAACAGCAATGCACTACTGGGAGCTATTTGCAAACAAAACCCCACTGATTTCAGCTCAGCATTTAAGCTGCCGCCCTCAGAGCTCGGTGAGTGCAGTCAGGAGCCAATGTGCCGCCAAAGCCACCAATGGGAATAGTTTCAGTTCCCACTGAGCTGCGCCAATAGGTTAAGATGATCTGTGACCCCCTAGGTATCAATCACGTGTCAACCATGTGATATGCGTAGCAGGCAAGCGGAAAGTCAGAAACCCAAAAACAATTTTTTAAAAATTTTTACATTTAAAAAAAAATTATGCTGAAGCAGGGACACACCTACACACTGCTGCCGACACACTAGTGTGTCCCGACACACAGTTTGGAAAACACTGGTCTATACTATAATTGTTATTGTTTTAAAAGACAGATAATCCCTTTATTACCCATTCCCTATTTTTGCATAACCAACACAGTTATATTAATATACTTTTTACCTCTGTGATTACCTTGTATCCAACCATCTTCTGACAGCCCCCTGATCACATGACTTTGTATTTATTATCTATTGACTTGTATTTAGTACTGTGTTGTGCTAAATCTTAAATAACTCCTCGGGCGTTAACACAATGTTATCTATATGACCCACATGAACTAGCAGTCTACTGTTGGGAAAAGCAAATAAAAAGCATGTGATTAAGAGGCTGTCTATAGTGGCTTAGAAACAGGCAGGAATTTAGAGGTTTAAATGTTATAAAGTATATTAATATATCAATGTTTGTTGTGCAAAGCTGGGGAATGGGTAGTAAAGGCATTATCTATCTTTTTAAACAATAACAATTTTAGTGTAGACTGTCCCTTTAAGAAAATTTGATAATAGAAGTAAATCTGGAAATTGTATGCTCAATCTGAAACCCTCTTTCCTAATTACAACATTTTTGCTGTGAAGAAGGGGCTTGTTATGTCTTCAGACACAAATTCACAGTTTTGAGAACTACAAAACCAATGATAAATAATATCTTCAAGATAGAAAAAAATGCCCAAAATAATCTTATAGAAACCTCTTGGAGAGCATGACACCTGGAATGGATTAATGGAATTTATGAACCAAAAAAAAATTAAACATTATTAAATCCATGAACATACAGCATCTTTCTATATAATAAAAAACGAATATATATTTCAGAATGAATAACCTTTAGATTATAATGTATATTAAATATAAACTATCTTTAGATACATTTTTCCTCAAAAAGCATTTTATTTAAAAAAAATCCTATGTAAATAAAAAAATCATTGATTTTTATCCACAATGGTTTTGTTCAATGTTACCCAGCTGTAGGGTTCCAGGTCCGGAAAGCTTTTTTCAGTCCATTTATTCAAGTAACATAAAAGGTTTCATAGAATGAGAGCGCAGAGGCACAAACCATTTGACCTTTTCTTTAGGTAATCAGTTTTCCAAGGATTGTCCTAACAGCTGAATTAAAAAGTCAACATCAAGATAGTTTTTAACCCATTAATGCTATCCTTCATTTTAAATACACTAACTGTCTGTCCCTCTACTTTTTCACTGCTTTATGGAGGATGATACCTGACTATGAACAAAGTAGGAGGCTTAACAGTTCGGCTCCCAGGAAAGTTAGTGAAGGCCCTGGGTGCTGAGCGAACTAAGCCTCATTTTCCAAAGCGGGTTAAGGTAAGTAATAAAGCCTTAAAAATCAGTTTAAAGGAAATAAATAAATACTGATGAATTTTGTCAGTAATTGTTCGTTTTCCTTAACTTTTGTTGGTACACTCATTTTTTGGTACAAATATACTTTCCTCTGAAAACAAATGCACATCCCTAGTAGTGGAGGTGCAGATAAAGAGTCCGGTTCTATTGTATTAAATAAAAGAGCAAAAGAAGAAAACTATCATACGAATGATATATATTAACTTTCTCTGACTCTATTATATATACTAGCCATCCACAGTGGAGGCTCCTCTATAGGAGCACTTGAGCACGTGAACCCCCTGACCCCTGATGCCCCCTGACCCCTGATGAACAAAAAAAAAAAAAAAAGAGTGAGAAATAAAAAAAATAAATACATTTTTAAACCTTTTTGCTGATTAAATTAAAAAATACTCCATGCTCCACTGCAGTTTTAAGTTGACAGCAGCGCCACCTACAGGCCAGCCCATAGGTCTCCTTACCGCACAGCTCTTAGTGTGCGAGAGCCAGCTTTCACGTGACACTCGCACACTAAGAGCTGTGTGTGTGGAGGCAGTGGCATCACTAGAGGCGGTTCCTTATAACCGCCTCCATGATGGAGCTAATCCGGACAGTCAATCAGCTATCAGAGCTGCTGGGGAGGCGTGCCGGGCTTGGACGCGGGAAAGTGAAGCGGATGGAGCTGCTGCCAAGTCTCAAGTCCTCAGTCATGTCAGGTCAGTGAGTGGACTGTGTCCTGTTTTTGCCGGTCACAATGTGTTAGAATCTGTCACAATGGTGATTCTGTGATCTCTCAGGTGGTGGTTGAGTAGCCTTATGTGCACTGTTTTTTGCTGATAGATATCACTTGTTGCGTGAGCGGACATATAGTGACACTGCACAATAGATTCAATAGAATGTCTGTCTCACGCAACAAGTGATATCTATCAGAAAAAAACAGTGCGCATAATGTTACTCAAACACCAGTTGAGATCACAGAATCACCATTGTGAGAGAGCGGTGCAGCAATCTGCTTGTGGCTTCCACGAGCAGCCCAAAGGAAGACCTCAGCCTTTACTGTGCACTGACTGCAGTGAGAGGCATTTGTCCAGCCCGGCCCAGGGAGAAGGGGGAGAGAACAGTCAGTGAGGGGGGCAGCAGCAGCACAGGGAGGGTAAGTGCTAGCAAGGCTCAGATTTCAGGGAAAAACTAGTGCTACTGTACAGTACAGCATGCTGCTTACTTTTCATCTGTCTGTCCTGAATACTTTCTTTCTCCCCTTGTCCTAGAAACACAGATCTGGAATTAAAGGTAAAGAAAAAAAAAGAAACTGCTTGTTGAACTGATTACAGTGCTCCAGCCCTCATGATATTGCCGCAGTAAACAGTTCAACAAGCAGTTTCTTTTTTTTTTCTTTACCTTTAATTGCAGATCTGTGTTTCTATGGCAAGGGGAGAGAGAAAGTATTCAGAACAGACAGATGGAAAGTAAGCAGCATGCTGTACTGTACGGTAGCACTAGTCTTTCCCTGAAATCTGAGCCTTGCTAGCACTTAAGTTACCCTCCCTGTGCTGCTGCTGCCCCCCTCACTGACTTCTCTCCCCCCCTTCTCCCGGCCTGTGGTTCTGTGCTGTCCGTTCAATTCAGGGGGCAGCTCACTACGTGCAGCTACAGTAGAAAATACAAATCAAATGGAGGTAAGAGGGCTCAGGGCACTGACTAAGGGCAGGGGTCAGCAATAAATAAGCTCTGTTTATTAACAAATTCTTTTTTGTGTGCTCCTGCAGTGTACAGCTGGATACAGCCCCTTTTAACTCTTTTGCTTTAGTGTCAGACAGTGTGTGTATTAAATAGTGTATTGTGTTTGTCTCTGGGTGTCAGGAATCAGGATAGTGGCTTGCTATGATGGCTGGCTAGTGGCTACTTTAGTTTCAGAATACACTTTTTAATAATGTTTAATACATACACTGTCTGACCCTAAAGTAGCCAGCCATAGCAAGCCACTATCCTGACACCCAGAGACAAACAGAATACATTTTTTAATAATGTTTAATACATATATTGTCTGCTTGTCTCTGGGTGTCAGGATAGTGGCTTGCTATGATGGCTGGCTACGTTAGTGTCAGACAGTGTGTGTATTAAACATTATTAAAAAGTGTATTCTGCTTGTCTCTGGGTGTATATATATACTGGGTACAAGAGTCCTGTCACTGGGGCAGTATAAGGACTTTATAAATATATATATGTCCTTATACTGCCCCAGTAACAGGACTCTTGTACCCAGTATATATATATATATATATATATATATATATATATATATATATATATATATATAGTAACTGCAGGGTGTATGTGGTGCTCTTGTCTTTCAGGTTAGTTATGTACATACCACACACAGTAATACACATAACACACTGCCCTCACCTTGTACAAGAATGTGTTAATGTAACTGGCATAGTGTGTGTGTATGTATGTATATGTGTATATATATATATATATATATATATATATATATATACATACATACACACACAATAAAATGGGCGGAGCCGTCTGAGGGGCGGGGCTAGTGCTCCCCCATCTTCAAAAGTCACCAGCCGCCACTGGCCATCCAGATCCCAACTGCAAGACCTGCCTGTAATGATAGCAGGATGTGATGTCACTAGCTGGTGGGCGGGGCTTAGGTCCGGTGCCTGTGTCGCAGTTAGTTTAGTACAATCAACCTGTCTGGATGTGTATTGCTATGCTCTGTAATAAAATAGAGTTGTACCATCATTGCTGTGTCCTGCATATGTCCTGCATCTCATGACATGGTGTCAGAAGTTCTGGACTACGCTTCTGTTTCTGATGATGACGATGTCAAAGTTTACCCCACCTGAGCCTTTTGACTTTTCTCAGCCTGCAGCTTGGCCCACATGGCGTCAGCGGTTTCAGCGCTTCAGGATTGCATCCAAACTGAACAAGGAGAGTGGTGAAGTACAAGTTAATTCTCTTTTATACTCTATGGGGAAAGATGTAGAGCCAGTGTTCAATGCTTTTACTTTCCAAGAAGGGGAAGAAGTTAACTTTGATATAGTTATGGATAAACTCAGTGCCCACTTTGTGCCCAAAAGAAATGTGATTCATGAGAGAGCTTGTTTTCACAAACGTAATCAGCGTGTGGGAGAATCTGTGGAGTCATTTTTGCGCAGCCTGTATGAATTAGCTGAATTCTGTGAGTTTGGTGTTGCTAAAGAAGAGCAAATCAGAGACAGAATAGTTATTGGAATTGCAGATGCTGAAGTCTCCCTGAAGCTGCAGTTAGAGCCTGATTTAACATTAGACGGGGCTATTAGGATGGCCCGCCAGAGTGAACTGGTGAAAAAGCAAAGTGCTGATCTGAGGTCTGAGAGTATTGTGGATGAAGTACAACATTCTAGGAAAATTGCTAGTGAAAGGCACAGTGTGAGCGGTAGATCTAAAGTACTGGAAAGGCCTAGAAGTGGATGGGCGCAACATGGCCGATGCTACCGGGCTCATGATCAGAGTGCTATATGCCCGGCCAGAGATAAAAGATGCAGAAAATGTAACAGAATAGGCCATTTTGAAGTGGTGTGTAAAACTGAATACATTAAGGAGATGCAGGTGGACAGTGACCAGGAGGGTCAGGAAGTGTCTTTTGTGGGGTCTGTTGTGGAACGGACAAGCTCAGAGGAAGATTGGAAAGTTACCTTTACTGTAATGGGAGCCAATGTTGATTTTAAGATTGACACAGGAGCAGATATCACTGTAATGTCTTTTGCTGAATTTATGAGACTGCCTCGACAGCCCCAGCTGGCGAAGGTTACTACAAATGTTCATAGTCCTGGTGGCCGCATTGATTGTGTGGGGAAATTTCTTGCCAGCTGTGAGTACAAACAAAGGAAGTTCACCATGTGGGTGCATGTGAACCGAGGTCAGTGTGTTAACAGTTTATTGAGCAGAAAAGCAGCCTGTGACTTGGGCCTCGTGGCCAGAGTGAATGAGATCTCTGAAGATATGTTTGGCGAGTTGGGCCTACTGAGCTGCAAACCTGTCCGTATAGCACTTAAAAGTGACGCAGTCCCGTACAGTATTTCTACTCCTCGTAGAATTCCGTTCCCGCTCATGCCTCAAGTGGAGAAAGAGCTCATGCGCATGAAGTCTATGGGGGTTATTGAAGAGGTTGTTGAAGCGACTGATTGGTGTGCCCCCATTGTTCCAGTTGCAAAGAAAAACGGAAAGGTGCGCATCTGTGTGGACCTGAAAAGGTTGAATGAGGCAGTGAAGAGGGAGAGATTTGTGCTGCCGACACTGGAAGATATAGCCCCGAAGTTGGCTGGGGCGAAGTTCTTTTCCACATTAGACGCTTCTAGCGGCTTTTGGCAGATCCCCCTGGATCCAAAGTGCCGCAAACTGACTACCTTTATCACTCCGGTAGGTCGGTTCTGTTTCTGCAGACTTCCCTTTGGGATATCCTCCGCTCCTGAGATCTTTCAGAGGGAAATGAGTTCTCTCCTGAGTGGCCACGTGGGCACAGCAGTCGTCATGGACGACATTCTAGTGTATGGGTCTACAGTGGAGGAGCATGATCAGCGTTTGAGTTGTGTGCTGCAGGCTATCAAAGAGTCTGGGCTGAAGCTGAATAAAGAAAAATGTCATTTTAGGAAAACTGAATTATGCTACTTTGGGCATATCATCAACGGGGATGGCATCAAGCCGGACCCCGAGAAAATTCGGGCTATCGAACAGATGAAAAGCCCTTCTGATGTACATGAGCTGAGACAGATATTGGGCCTAGTAAATTACATGGGCAAGTTTCTTCCAGATTTATCTACAGTTTTGCACCCTATCACAGAGTTGCTTAAGAAAGATGTTGCCTGGGTCTGGGGACCCTCACAAGAAAAAGCGTTCCTGCATGCTAAGTCCCTGCTGGGGTCTGCCCCAGTGCTGGGGTTCTACGACCCTTCAAAAAAGACTGTGGTTAGTGCTGATGCAAGCAGTTATGGGTTGGGGGCTGCACTCCTGCAGCTGAATGACAACAAACTACAGCCCATCGCCTACTGTTCCCGCACACTGACGGCTGCGGAGTCAAAATACGCTCAAATTGAGAAAGAGTGCCTGGCTGCAGTTTGGGCCTGTGAGCGCTTTCAGCGTTATCTAGTGGGTTTGGAGAAATTTAGTCTGGAAACTGACCACAAACCGCTAGTCCCTCTTATCAATTCTTATGACATCGACAAAACACCCTTGAGATGCCAGAGACTTTTAATGAGACTGCTCAGGTTCAATGTTCAGGCAGTGCATGTGCCGGGGAAGCAGCTGGTTGTGGCAGATACACTGTCCAGGCTCCCGCTGGCTGCTGCTGAAGAATCCTCTACAGAATCGGATGTAAAAGTGTATGTTGATTCAGTTCTGGCCTCTAAGTCCATTTCTTCAAGGAAACTGGAAGAGATAAAGAAAGAGACATATTTGGACACAGATCTGCAAGAAGTTATAAGGTACATAAGAGATGGCTGGCCCGAGAGCCGGGCAGCCTGGATGTCTTTAAATGCTTACCAGCCAGAGAGGTCGCAGCTCACGGAGCTGGAGGGGTTGGTGCTGTTCCAAGACCGTATTGTAATTCCTGTCAGCATGAGGAAGGAGATGTTAAACAGGATTCATGATGGCCACTTAGGCATTACAAAGTGCAGAGAAAGAGCAGCTACAGCTGTGTGGTGGCCTGGGATCAGCTCCGACATTGCAAATTACGTGTCTAAATGTGCCTTTTGCCGGGAACGCCGGCCTACTCAGAGAAGGGAGCCCTTAATGTCTACTCCGCTGCCTGCGGGGCCGTGGCAGAAAATAGCTGCTGATTTGTGCGAACTGCACGGGAAAAAGTTTCTTGTTGTTATCGACTACTATTCCAGGTATTTGGAAATAGCACCCCTGAATGATATCACAAGTCAGGCCGTTATCATTCGCCTGAAGAGCTTGTTCGCCCGCTGGGGCATTCCAATGGAGCTGGTGAGTGATAATGGCATGCAGTTCGCTTCTACAGAGTTCAGTGCCTTCAGCAGGGAATATGATTTTGTACATTCCACGTCAAGTCCACATTATCCGCAGGCCAACGGAATGGCTGAAAGGGCAGTTCAAACAACAAAATTCATCCTAAAGCAATCTGAACCGTACCTAGCCCTCTTGTCATACAGGGCGACGCCCATTCAAGCCACCGGGTTTAGCCCGGCACAGCTGATGCTAGGACGCCAGATTCGCACCACTTTACCCTCAGTGGGTGTCTTCAAGCCGCCTGGCCCTGTTCCTCGGGACGAAGTCCTTAGGAGGGATGAAGAGGCCAAAAAGGGTTATCGTTTCTTCTACGACAGGAGACATTCTGTCAGGCCTTTACAGGAACTGAAAGCGGGCCAAAGTGTCAGAATTAAACTGGATGATGAGAAGAAATGGAAGACGCCTGCTACGGTAGTGGGCCGCTCTCCAGAACCAAGGTCTTACACAGTCCTTACAGAGGGAGGGACGGTTACACGCCGTAACCGAAGACATCTTCAGCCTGTACCTGAGAGTCTGGAACCGGATACCTCAGTACCACCGCCGGTGGGATCTCCTGTTCTAAGAGAGGTGCCTTCCCCTCAGCAAGATCATAGCGGGGATATATCTTTGCCTCCAGCAGACTCTTGTTCACCATCTTCTGTATCAGAGGACAATTCATGCAAAGTTACATCAAGCGGAAGAGTGGTGAGGCTTCCGGCCCGATACAGGGACTGACTTTAGCTAGAACAGTGACCGGAAGTATGGGCAGAATAATCCCATGGTCACTGTGGACTAGGGTAGTCTACCCCGATGTCCAAGTCAGGATGTAATTTGTTTGTTCATGTTTTCTAATCTATCTGTTTTTTATAATGTTCTAAAACAAAATGTTGTGTATACCCTGTTGGTGTACCTTGTTGTTTAATATATGTGAATGTATGCTTTGCCTTTGAAAAAGGGGAAGATGTGATGATAGCAGGATGTGATGTCACTAGCTGGTGGGCGGGGCTTAGGTCCGGTGCCTGTGTCGCAGTTAGTTTAGTACAATCAACCTGTCTGGATGTGTATTGCTATGCTCTGTAATAAAATAGAGTTGTACCATCATTGCTGTGTCCTGCATATGTCCTGCATCTCATGACACTGCCTATCACCTATTATTTTAATAAATAAATAATGTCTGCTATAAAAAAAAATCTTCAGTGTTAATTGTAATCAGAATAAGGGTTTGCTGACAAAATTGATCCCATTGATTCTTTCTCATTGTGTAATGTGCTGTACTTTCAGTCTTCTAATTATTTACCCAAGTTGTACTCCAACTTGAGTCCGACTCCTTAGGTGGGAAGCTCTGGCTATGCTCCTCTTCTGTCTTGTTCCATGGCAGAGCTCCTCTGGAGCTGTCCTCTTCCATCCAATGTGTCTTCTTCCGTCTTCCACACTATCCGTGTTCTTTTTTTTCTAATGAATGTCATCTTCATGCTGTTACCGCAGCACATTGAAGATTGAATGCGAGGTTCCCCCTTAGATAAGTGTGCCATTGCATTTCTATTGGCTGATTTTAAAATCCAAATTTAAATCAGCCAATATAATAAACGCTATTTCTATTACGATAGGGGTTTTAGGTTATGCATTTTTAAGATGTTTATTTTTTAGTGCAAAAGAACTGAAATTACTTTAGGACAATGCCTGAAAAATACTCTTCTCAGGGCAATTTTTATTTTCATGGTAAAAGAGCTAAATAACGTATGCCCTTTTCAGGGCATTTTTTTTAAAACGTTTTTTTTGAGGATAAGGATTTTAGATTAGGAATTTTTAAAGATAGGATTTTTATTTTTAAGTACAGATGGGTTAGGGGTCTTAAGTAGTGTATGGGTGATTTGCAATGGGGATATTAGGGGGTTAGTAGGTCAGGGAATAGTTTGCAATAGGGGATGTGGTGGTTTAGGGGTTAACTACAGTAGGTAGTTTATAGTGGTGGGGTTGTGGCGGTCTAGGGGTTCAAATTAAAAGGGTTAATAATGATGAGGGGTTCTGGCAGGTTAGGGGTTAATTTTGTAGAGGGGTTAGGGCGAGCTGGGGGTGAGGGCACATAAGGGGTTAATAGTTTGGAGGAGCTTTATATGTATATACATTTTTTGTATAATGCATATTATTTTAATAATTTTATTGAATTTAAACAATTTGCATGCTCGGTTGTTTTTTTAAACAATAAACAATTATTTTTCATTATATAATTGTTATAAAAGTCGGTAGCTGCAACTTTAAATTTTTACGTAACAGCATTTGTTAAACTTTGAAATATCATGCAGTTATATAAAACTATAAATTTGCCATTAAGTCTGTCTTTTATAACATATTTATATGACGAAAAACAAATATTATTGTTTAAAAAAACAAAACAGGCAAAAAAAAGACAGCTGTTTAAATTCAAAACAATAGTTTGAAATAATATGCATTATACAAGAAAATGCATATAAATGAAACGTATATACATGTTTTGACATAGGTCCTATAGTTTTAATAGGAAGGTGTTTTGATTTTTTTGTCTTTATTAGTAAGGTAGATCGCAGACATAATGTAGATATAGTCATTCGGTGGGAGATAGCTGGGCGTTCCAGGGGAGTAACCTGCATTTTAATTGGGAAACCGCTAGTAGTGCAATATTTTCCTATGCCTAGATTTAGAGTTCTGCTTTAGCCGTCAAAAGCAGCGTTAAGGGGTCCTAACGCTGCTTTTGGCCGCCCGCTGGTATTTAGAGTCAGGCAGGAAAGGGTCTACCGCTCACTTCCCTACCGCGATTCCAGGCTACCGCAGATCCCCTTACGCCAATTGCGTACCCTATCTTTTCAATGGGTTCTGCCTAACGCTTGTATTTAGAGTCTTGGGAGAAGTGAGCGGTAGACCCTCTACCGACAAGACTCCAGCCGCAGAAAAAAGTCAGTAGTTAAGAGCTTTATGGGCTAACGCCGGAATATAAAGCTCCTAACTACTGTGCTCTAAAGTACACTAACACCCATAAACTACCTATGTACCCCTAAACCGAGGCCCCCCCACATCGCCGCCACTCTAATAAAAATCTTTAACCCCTAATCTGCCGACCGGACATCGCCGCCACCTACATTATACTTATGAACCCCTAACCTGCTGCCCCTAACATCGCTGACCCCTATATTGTATTTATTAACCCCTAATCTGCCCCCCACAACTTTGCCGCTACCTAACTACACTTATTAACCCCTAATCTGCCGACCGGACCTCGCCGCCACTATAATAAATGTATTAACCCCTAAACCGCCGCACTCCCGCCTCGCAAACACTAGAATAAATAGTATTAACCCCTTATCTGCCCTCCCTAACATCGCCGCCACCTACCTACAATTATTAACCCCTAATCTCCCGTCCGCACCATCGCCGCTACTATAATAAAGTTATTAACCCCTAAACATAACTCTAACCCTAACACCCCCCTAACATAAATATAATTTATATTAAACGAAATAATATTCCTAAAATTAACTAAATTATTCCTATTTAAATCTAAATACTTACCTATAAAATAAACCCTAATATAGCTACAATATAACAAATAATTATACTGTAGCTATTTTAGGATTTATATTTATTTTACAGGCAACTTTATTTTAAGTAGGTACAATAGCTATTAAATAGTTATTAACTATTTAATAGCTACCTAGTTAAAATAATTACAAAATTACCTGTAAAATAAATCCTAACCTAAGTTACAATTAAACCTAACACTACACTATCATTAAATAAATTACCTACAATTAAATACAATTAAATAAACTATTCTATAATACAAACCCCCCCCACTAAATTAAAAAAAATAAAAAAGAATTACAAGCAGTTTAAACTAATTACACATAATCTAAGCCCCCTAATAAAATAAAAAGCCCCCCAAAATAAAAAATTCCCTACCCTATTCTAAAATACAAAAGTAATCAGCTCTTTTACCAGCCTTTAAAAGGGCTTTTTGCGTTGCATGCCCCAAAGTAATCAGTAAAATAGCTACAGTATAATTATTTGTTAATAATTGTAGGTAGGTGGCGGCGATATTAGGGAGGGCAGATTAGGGGTTAATACTATTTATTATAGTGTTTGTGAGGCGGGAGTGTGGCGGTTTAGGGGTTAATACATTTATTATAGTGGCGGTGAGGTCCGGTCGGCAGATTAAGGGTTAATAAGTGTAGTTAGGTAGCGGCGACGTTGGGGGGGGGGCAGATTAGGTGGCAATAAATATAATATAGGGGTCGGCGGTGTTAGGGGCAGCAGATTAGGGGTTCATATGGATAATGTAGGTTGCAGCGGTGTCCGTAGCGGAAGATTAGGGGTTAATAATAATATGCAGGGATCAGCGATGTCGGGGGCGGCAGATTAGGGGTTAATAAGTGTAAGGTTAGGGGTGTTTAGACTCAGGGTTCATGTTAGGTTGTTAGGTGTAGACATAACTTTTGTTTCCCCATAGGAAACAATGGGGCTGCGTTAGGAGCTGGACTCTGCTTTTTTGCCGGTGTTAGTTTTTTTTTTCCAGCCAGCTCAGCCCCATTGTTTCCTATGGGGATATCATGCACGAGCACGTTTTCCCAGCTTACCGCTACCGTAAGCAACGCTGGTATTGAGAGTTGAAGTGGAGCTAAGTTAGGCTCAACGCACCCTTTTTTGAGCCTAACGCAGCCCCTCAGACAACTCTAAATACCAGCGTTGTTGGAAAGGTTCGTTGGGGAAAAAAGCAGCATTAGCTACGCGGGTCTTTACCGACAAAACTCTAAATCTAGTTTAGAGTTGCCCTGCAGATTAGGTACAGGTTTGCAGCCATATTTGTCTCGCTACCTTTTCAGTGGCAACATTTTCCAGTGTGAAGCAGGATATGTAGGTTTAGTAAAAGTAAGGTTAGGTATGCATTATTTTAAGTGTTCCTACGCAGAAACCTCTTTTTGTTTCAGCGAACACACATGCACTGTCTGTGCTGTATATTCAGATATGAACACCCCCCCCGCTGTTAGTGCTGACGAGTCGTGATGTCGGCGGACTTTTGGTGAAGCTGTGATCCCTTTCATTTCCTATGGGAGACACATCGCCACTTGTTGGCACAGTGAGATTTAGCCTACTTTTTTTTAATATATCGACAGACTGACGGACTGTGAGCCTGGCGAAACCAAACAGGCATTTTCTTGTCGGTCTGTTGATGTTTTGAACATCGGGGCCTAGGAGACAAGGAGAGAGATTCATTAGATGTAGCCACACAGAGTAGCTGCAGTACTGGCGAGATAGGGATCATCAGGTACAAATGTGTGGAATGAAGATACAGGAACAGTTGCATACACACTAAATGTATCTGGGGAAAGAGGAGAGAAATCATAGGGTGCAAGCTCATCATGTGCTTGCAGCACTGAGGGAGAGAAAGGGCCCCAAATGGGGTCCCAGGGACTGCCAAACTGTTTATATATTTATTTTACCTCACATTGCTGCTGCACCGTTTGTGACACAGCTGCTTTATTGTAATTTTCAGTCCTGTTTTAGCACAGTCTGCTTGTTCCCTTATTCTGAGGTTCCTGTGCAGTGACTCACAAAAACGGTAGTGGCTTGTGCTTCTAAATGCTGCTGAGGTGGAATGGAGATGCAGAATAGGTGTGGGAGCTAGCTAATGCTCAGAATGAAGTCCAGCTCCTGGAGTTGTGCTGTAAGTGGTAGAGTGTCAGCAACTATTATGAAAGTGTGAATGTTTCTCTATTTGTGTTAAAGTGGGTTTTATATGTATGTGTGTGTCACTGTAAGCAAGTGTGCAAGTTTGTTCCTGTGTGTGTGAGTGAGCAAGAGTGTGTGTTTGTTCCTGTGTGTGTGTGTGTTTGTACCTGTTTGTGTATGTGTGTGTGTGAGTGAGCAAGGTTGCGTGTTTGTTCCTGTGTGTGATCACGTGTGTGTGTTTGTACCTGTTTGTGTATGTGTGTGTGAGTGAGCAAGAGTGTGTGTTTGTTCCTGTGTGTGTGAGCAAGAGTGTGTGTTTGTTCCTGTGTGTGTGTGTGTGAGCAAGAGTGTGTGTTTGTTCCTGAGTGTGTATATGTGTGTGAGCAAGAGTGTGTGTGTGAGCAAGAGTGTGTGTTTGTTCCTGAGTGTGTATATGTGTGTGAGCAAGAGTGTGTGTTTGTTCCTGAGTGTGTATATGTGTGTGAGCAAGAGTGTGTGTGTGAGCAAGAGTGTGTGTTTGTTCCTGAGTGTGTATATGTGTGTGAGCAAGAGTGTGTGTGTGAGCAAGTGTATGTGTTTGTTCCTGAGTGTGTATATGTGTGTGAGCAAGAGTGTGTGTTTGTTCCTGAGTGTGTATCTGTGTGAGCAAGAGTGTGTGTTAGCAAGTGTGTGTGTTTGTTCCTGAGTGTGTATATGTATGTGAGCAAGAGTGTGTGTTTGTTCCTGAGTGTGTATATGTGAGCAAGAGTGTGTGTGTGAGCAAGAGTGTGTGTTTGTTCCTGAGTGTGTATATGTGCGTGAGCAAGATTGTGTGTTTGTTTGTGTCAGAAAGAATGTGATTTTGTTGTGTGGACTGTGTATCAGAGAGTGAGTTTGTTCATTTGTGTGTCAGAAAAGATTGTGTATGTGTGTTTGTCAGAAAAAGTGTGAGTTTGTGTGTGATAGAGTGTGTTTGTGTATATAAGAAGGAGTGTGTGTATGTGTGAGCAAACGTGTGCATTGTGAGTGTTGTAAGAAAATTTAAAATATACATTTTCTAGATAATTTATTAATCTTTTAGTATGTATTTTCTGTTTTTAGAAATAAAAATAAAAACATTTAGGTTAATATAGCAATTTACAGTCCTGACAAAATATTAAATATTAAACCCTTATATGATACAGTAAATTATTGTTATTATTTATTATCACCATTATTGCAATATTTTGCAATATTTTGCTTTACTCTATTTAACGATGCAGCTAGCACACAGCACGAAATATTCAGAATACAGTATTAAACTTTTGTAGTAACCCAAACATAGCAACATGATAAACATCCATGATACATCGTTTCAGGGAAATATAATTAATATGGGGACAACTACTGCATGTAGATGTGTTTTTTACTCTGACCGCGCTCTATACGATTATGTTTTGGGCTTAGGGCGTTGTTGTATAGAGATCTGAAAGTATAATTATGTATATTCTGTTATAAAATCTGTTTGTGACAATTTAGTACGCTAATTTTAACTAGTTCTATTAGTATTTCTCTTGTATACATTATTAATTATGTGGTTTTTATCAATGTGGTTTTTATCAATCTGATGTAAGAACGCTTGATAAGGTATGTTTTACAATGCAGCGGATTTAAAGTTTGTATGTGGAGCGATATGAGACACACCCATGAACATGATTGGTCAAGCAACACACCCCTTTATGATAATTGGCTGTCTCTCCTTTAAATGATAAAGGCGCAATTCCAAAATACATACGTCACTACTGCCTCATGAAGAAGCCCGGCCGCTGATCGGGGGAAACGCGTTAGGCTACTAAAGAGCAAGCGTCTGGCCAGCTGTTCTAGAATCCTATCCACGGTCATCAGAGCAGGGGTTCCGGACACCGTGCCTGAAAATTTCCATCTTAAACCTGGTGTGGAGGAGCAGCAGCTGTACCTACACAGTGCTCAACTGATGTGTTTTTTAGCACTTACGAATCTTGTAAGTGTTAGTTTTTATGTGTGTATTTCACTGATAATAAAATATTTCACTTGAGTCGGCCTTGTGCGCCTCTGTCTTTTTTTCTTTTTCAGAGTGTTGTAAGAAGCATACATTGCAGAACTGGGTTGCAGTGTTTAGATTGGTAATTTGTTAAAGGAGCCAGTACATCTACCTGTGTGCCTAAGACTCCTGGGCCTGACTGACTGAGTAGAGTAAGAGGATGCTGGGGCCTACACGGGCGGCGTACATGATCTAAAATGTCATTTGGACATATATTGTGTATGAAGAATATTCAGGGGTTATACCTCTGATCTGAACTCAAATTTTGGGCTATAGGTGGCATGATGGTTCCACAGAGACTATGTATCTGATCTCAAATCTCATTGGTCACAGAGCTGGCATAAAGTGGCAGGCTGCAAGAGTCAAACAATATTTTGTCTTAGCTGGGCATATAGCAGCAATAAAGGGGGCTGCTAAGACCATACATCTGTTCACATATCATTCAGCTGTGCAGCCATGTATTTGACCTGATCTCTCAGTAGAGCATACACCTGAGCTGATATCTCATTTGGATGTATATTTTGCACAAATGGGGCTACAGGGGCATGGAAATGGATGGAATAGCATTTATGTGATATAAACTATTACTTTCTCATATACAGTAGCTGGCAAATCATTGCTACTATTTTGGTAAACAAATTATTTAACTGACTCTCTCTCTCTCTCTCTCTCTCTCTCTCTCTCTCTCTCTCTCTCTCTCTCTCTCTCTCTCTCTCTCTCTCTCTCTCTCTATATATATATATATATATATATAAATACTATATGTATCTTAGTGTGTCTGATTAGAAGCATGTATTATGTGGTTGTAGGCTAGAGACCCAGGGAGAATGTGACCTTGACGTGGACCTATCACCATTTGGCTAAACTCTGTAATTAACTCTTCCATGTTTCTTTTAATCTAGCTGTGTCCTTGCAAGAGAGTGCCATACTTTCGGCTAGATTACGAGTCTTGTGTTGAGTAAAAAAGCAGCGTTAAGCCTCATAACGCTGTTTTTTTACTCCCGCTGGTATTACGAGTCTTGCATATTTAGGGGCACCGCACACTTTTTTGGCCTTACCGCAAATCAACTTACGCAAATTGCGTATAGTCTTTTTTTCTATGGGACTTCCATAGCGCCGGTATTACAAGCTTGTCCTGGGAGGCCAAAAAGTGAGCGGTACACCCTATCCCATCAAGATTCGTATTGCATTTTAAAGTCAATAGTTATGAGTTTTACACTACAACGCTGTAGCATAAAACTCATAACTAAAGTGCTAAAAAGCACACCCATAAACTACCTATTAAACCCTAAACCGAGGCCCTCCTTCATCGCAATCACTAAAATAAAATTATCAACCCCTAATCTGCCGCTCCGAACATCGCCGCCACTATAATAAACATATTAACCCCTAAACCGCCGCACTCCCGCATCGCAAACACTAGTTAAATATTATTAACCCCTAATCTGCTGTCCCTAACATCGCCGCCACCTATCTACATTTATTAACCCCTAATCTGACACCCCCAACGTCACCGCCACTATATTAAATTTATTTACCCCTAAATCTAAGTCAACCCTAACACACCTTAGCTTAAATTTAATTAAAATAAATCTAAATAAAAATTACTATCATTACCTAAATAATTCCTATTTAAAACTAAATACCTATAAAATAATCCCTAAACTAACTAGGTAGAATAGTTACTAAATAGTTATTAACTATTTAATAACTAGCTAGCTAAAATAAATACAAATTTACCTGTAAAATAAAACCTAACCTAAGTTACACTAAAAACACCTAACACTACACTACAATTAAATAAATTACCTAAATTAAATACAATTAACTAAATTAAATAAAATTAGATAAATTACAAACCCCCCCCCACTAAATTACAGAAAATAAAAACAAATTACAAGATCTTTAAACTAATTACACCTAATCTAATAGCCCTATCAAAATAAAAAAGCCCACCCAAAATAAAAAAAAACCTAGCCTAAACTAAACTACCAATAGCCCTTAAAAGGGCCTTTTGCGGGGCATTACCCCAAAGAAATCAGCTCTTTTACCTGTAAAAAAAAATACAAACAACCCCCCCAACAGTAAAACCCACCACCCACACAACCAACCCCCCAAATAAAACCCTAACTAAAAAAACCTAAGCTCCCCATTGCCCTGAAAAGGGCATTTGGATGGGCATTGCCCTTAAAAGGGCATTTAGCTCTATAGCTGCCCAAAGCCCTAACCTAAAAAACCTCCCACCCAATACACCCTTAAAAAATCCTAACACTAACCCCAGAAGATCCACTTACCGGGAGAAGTCTTCATCCAAGCGGCAAGATGTCCTCAACGAAGCTGGCAGAAGTGGTCCTCCAGATGGGCAGAAGTGGTCCTCCAGACGGGCAGAAGTCTTCACCCAGACGGCATCTTCTATCTTCATCCTTCCGACGTTGATCGGCTCCATCTTCAAGACATCCGGCGCGGAGCATCCTCTTCAATCGACGTCTTCTTCTGGAATGAAGTAACCTTTAAGTGACGTCATCCAAGATGGCGTCCCTTAGATTCCGATTGGCTGATAGAATTCTATCAGTCAATCGGAATTAAGGTTGAAAAAATCCTATTGGCTGATGTGTTTTTTTTTAAGTTAGGGCTTTGGGCCACAATAAATGCCATTTTAAGGGCAATGCCCATCCAAATGCCCTTTTCAGGGCAATGGGGAGCTTAGGTTTTATTAGTTAGGGTTTTATTTGGGGGGTTGGTTGTGTGGGTGGTGGGTTTTACTGTTGGGGGGTTGTTTGTATTTTTTTTTTACAGGTTAAAGAGCTGATTTCTTTGGGGCAATGCCCCGCAAAAAGCCCTTTTATGGGCTATTGGTAGTTTAGTTTAGGCTAGGGTTTTTTATTTTGGGTGGACTTTTTTTATTTTGATAGGGCTATTAGATTAGGTGTAATTAGTTTAAAGATCTTGTAATTTGTTTTTTATTTTCTGTAATTTAGTGTTTGTTTTTTTGTAATTTAGCTAATTTTATTTAATTTAGTTAATTGTATTTAATTTAGGTAATTTATTTAATTGTAGTGTAGTGTTAGGTGTTAGTGTAACTTAGGTTAGGTTTTATTTTATAGGTAAATTTGTATTTATTTTAGCTAGTGTAGTTATTAAATAGTTAATAAGTATTTAATAACTATTCTACCTAGTTAAAATAAATACAAACTTGTGTGTAAAATAAAAATAAACCCTAAGCTAGCTACAATGTAACTATTAGTTATATTGTAGCTAGCTTAGGGTTTTATTTTATAGGTAAGTATTTAGTTTTAAATAGGAATTATTTAGGTAATGATGATAGTAATTTGTATTTAGATTTATTTAAATTATATTTGTTAGGGGGGTTAGGGTTAGACTTAGATCTAGGGGTTAATAAATATAATATAGTGGCGACGACGTTGGGGGCAGCAGATTAGGGGTTAATAAATGTAGGTAGGTGGCGGCGATGTTAGGGGCAGTAGATTAGGGGTTAATAATATTTAACTAGTGTTTGCGATGCGGGAGTACGGCGGTTTAGGGGTTAATATGTTTATTATAGTGGCGGCGACGTTGGGGGTGGCAGATTAGGGGTTAATAACATTATGTAGGTGTCGGCAATGTTGTGGGCAGCAGATTAGGCGTTAATAAAAATAATGTAGGTGTCGGCGATGTTGGGGGCAGCAGATTAGGGGTTCATAAGTATAATGTAGGTGGCGGCGATGTCAGGGGCGGCAGATTAGGGGTTAATAAGTGTATGATTAGGGGTGTTTAGACTCGAGGTTCATGATAGGGTGTTAGGTGTAAACATAAATTTTCTTTACCCATAGGAATCAATGGGGCTGCGTTACTGAGATTTAAGCTGCTTTTTTGCAGGTGTTAGACTTTTTCTCAGCCGGCTCTCCCTATTGATGTCTATGAGGAAATCGTGCACGAGCACGTACAACCAGCTCACCGCTGACTTAAGCAGCGCTGGTATTGGAGTGCGGTATGGAGCTCAATTTTGCTCTACGCTCACTTCTTGTCTTTTAACGCCGGGTTTAGAAAAACCTGTAATACCAGCGCTGTAGGTAAGTGAGCGGTGACAATAACGTGCAAGTTAACACCGCACCCCTCATAACGCAAAAATCATAATTTGGCCGTTTGTATATTTATATATATATATATATATATATATATATATATACAACCATGCTACATTCAAAGTCATATAAATCCCCTTTCTTCCCCATTTTGATGCTTGGTTTGAATTTCAGCAAGTCGTCTTCACCACATCTAGATGCCTAAATGCATTGAATTGCTGCCATGTGATTGGCTGATTAGCAATTTATATTACTAAGCAATTGAACAGATGTACCTAATAAAGGGGCCAGTGAGTGTGTATATATACATATATATATATATATATATATATATATATATATATATATATATATATATATATGTGTGTGTATATAGGTGTGTACATATGTATTTATGTGTTTTACTGCATATTTTCTGTACACATTAAACATTCCAATGTTCTTCACTTTCATGATAAAGTCTTTTTTATGGTAAGTACATATTCCTATATATATCTGTATATACCTATACTATATACAGGTATCTATTCTTATAGATCTATAGGTATAGATATGTATTTTACATGAACAGTTTCAGATATATATATAGAAATAAAGATATATTTAATTAAAAAAGTACATTATTTTTTATGTGAAGAACATAGAAATGTAAAATATGTGTTGTGCGCATCGTTTTTGCGATTTAGAGTTAACTCGGTCGGGTTAGTGCGTGAAAACTTAGTAATTTTAAGGAGCATTATTTAAAAAAAATTACATATAAAATATTTTTTTAAAATTAGGAAAAAATATTGTAAAATATTCTAAATAATCCATAAAATATATCTATATTTTTACAGTATGTTTAATAATTCTTATTAATTTTGTAAAAATATTTTATATGTAATATTTTAATAACGCACCTTAGGTTAGGTTATGTTGTGTTACCCTCCACGTAAGGTTTTCAGTTGCGCAAACCCAACGAGTGTAAAATGCAATTATGCCCTTGCAATTGCATTTACTTTCAACTTGTAATAGGAGTGCACTGTCCGTTGCGCACAAAAAGACAATGTTGTTTGTGCGCAAGTTAACGTGCCACTTGTAATCTAGCCCTCTGTGTTTTACTGTATGAACCCATTTATATAGAGCACTGCCCTCAGACCTCCCTAACAGGCCACATTTTGAGGATATCTGAACTAGAGCACAGGTGAAACAATCAGCTGATTAGTAAACATAGGCCTAGATTTGGAGTTTGGCGTTAGCCGTGAAAACCAGCGTTAGAGGCTCCTAATAAATAAATGATTCCTATTTAAAGCTAAATACTTACCTGTAAAATAAACCCTAATATAGCTACAATATAACGAATAATTACATTGTAGCTATTTTAGGATTAATATTTATTTTACAGGCAACTTTGTAATTATTTTAACCAGGTACAATAGCTATTTAATAGTTAAGAACTATTTAATAGCTAAAATAGTTAAAATAATTACAAATTTACCTGTAAAATAAATCCTAACCTAAGTTACAATTAAACCTACCACTACACTATCAATAAATTAATTAAATAAAATACCTATAATTATCTACAATTAAACCTACCACTACACTATCAATAAATTAATTAAATAAAATACCTACAATTATCTACAATTAAACCTAACACTACACTATCAATAAATAAATTAAATACAATACCTACAAATAACTACAATGAAATAAACTATCTAAAGTACAAAAAATAAAAAAGAACTAAGTTACAAAAAATAAAAAAATATTTACAAACATAAGAAAAATATTACAACAATTTTAAACTAATTACACCTACTCTAAGCCCCCTAATAAAATAACAAAGACCCCCAAAATAACAAAATGCCCTACCCTATTCTAAATTAAAAAAGTTCAAAGGTCTTTTACCTTACCAGCCCTGAACAGGGCCCTTTGCGGGGCATGCCCCAAGAAATTCAGCTCTTTTGCCTGTAAAAAAAACCCATACAATACCCCCCCCAACATTACAACCCACCACCCACATACCCCTAATCTAACCCAAACCCCCCTTAAATAAACCTAACACTAAGCCCCTGAAGATCTTCCTACCTTGTCTTCACCCTACCAGGTTCACCGATCCGTCCTGAAGAGCTCCTCCGATGTCCTGATCCAAGCCCAAGCGGGGGGCTGAAGAGGTCCATGATCCGGCTGAAGTCTTCATCCAAGCGGGAGCTGAAGAGGTCCATGATCCGGATGAAGTCTTCATCCAAGCGGGAGCTGAAGAGGTCCATGATCCGGATGAAGTCTTCTATCAACGGCATCTTCAATCTTCTTTCTTCCGGATCCATCTTGCAGACCTCCGACGCGGAACATCCTCTTCTCCCGACGCCTACTAGCCGAATGACAGTTCCTTTAAGGGACGTCATCCAAGATGGCGTCCCTCGAATTCCGATTGGCTGATAGGATTCTATCAGCCAATCGGAATTAAGGTAGGAATATTCTGATTGGCTGATGGAATCAGCCAATCAGAATCAAGTTCAATCCGATTGGCTGATTCGATCAGCCAATCAGATTGAGCTTGCATTCTATTGGCTGTTCCGATCAGCCAATAGAATGCGAGCTCAGTCTGATTGGCTGATTGGATCAGCCAATCGGATTGATCTTGATTCTGATTGGCTGATTCCATCAGCCAATCAGAAAATTCCTACCTTAATTCTGATTGGCTGATAGAATCCTATCAGCCAATTGGAATTCGAGGGACGCCATCTTGGATGACGTCCCTTAAAGGAACCGTCATTCGGCTAGTAGGCGTCGGGAGAAGAGGATGTTCCGCGTCGGAGGTCTGCAAGATGGATCCGGAAGAAAGAAGATTGAAGATGCCGTTGATAGAAGACTTCATCCGGATCATGGACCTCTTCAGATCCCGCTTGGATGAAGACTTCATCCGGATCATGGACCTCTTCAGCTCCCGCTTGGATGAAGACTTCAGCCGGATCATGGACCTCTTCAGCCCCCCGCTTGGGCTTGGATCAGGACATCGGAGGAGCTCTTCAGGACGGATCGGTGAACCTGGTAGGGTGAAGACAAGTTAGGAAGATCTTCAGGGGCTTAGTGTTAGGTTTATTTAAGGGGGGTTTGGGTTAGATTAGGGGTATGTGGGTGGTGGGTTGTAATGTTGGGGGGGGGTATTGTATGTTTTTTTTTACAGGCAAAAGAGCTGAATTTCTTGGGGCATGCCCCGCAAAGGGCCCTGTTCAGGGCTGGTAAGGTAAAAGAGCTTTGAAATGTAGTAATTTAGAATAGGGTAGGGCATTTTGTTATTTTGGGGGTCTTTGTTATTTTATTAGGGGGCTTAGAGTAGGTGTAATTAGTTTAAAATTGTTGTAATATTTTTCTTATGTTTGTAAATATTTTTTTATTTTTTGTACTTTAGATAGTTTATTTCATTGTAGTTATTTGTAGGTATTGTATTTAATTAATTTATTGATAGTGTAGTGGTAGGTTTAATTGTAACTTAGGTTAGGATTTATTTTACAGGTAAATTTGTAATTATTTTAACTATTTTAGCTATTAAATAGTTCTTAACTATTAAATAGCTATTGTACCTGGTTAAAATGATTACAAAGTTGCCTGTAAAATAAATATTAATCCTAAAATAGCTACAATGTAATTATTCGTTATATTGTAGCTATATTAGGGTTTATTTTACAGGTAAGTATTTAGCTTTAAATAGGAATAATTTATTTAATAAGAGTTAATTAATTTCGTTAGATTAAAATTATATTTAAATTAGGGGGGTGTTAGTGTTAGGGTTAGACTTAGCTTTAGGGGTTAATACATTTATTATAGTAGCGGTGAGCTCCGGTCGGCAGATTAGGGGTTAATGTTTGAAGTTAGGTGTCGGCGATGTTAGGGAGGGCAGATTAGGGGTTAATACTATTTATTATAGGGTTAGTGATGCGGATTAGGGGTTAATAACTTTATTATAGTAGCGCTCAGGTACGCTCGGCAGATTAGGGGTTAATAAGTGTAGGCAGGTGGAGGCGACGTTGAGGGGGGCAGATTAGGGGTTAATAAATATAATATAGGGGTCGGCGGTGTTAGGGGCAGCAGATTAGGGGTACATAAGCATAATGTAAGTAGCAGCGGTTTACGGAGTGGCAGATTAGGGGTTAAAAATAATATGCAGGGGTCAGCGATAGCGGGGGCGGCAGATTAGGGGTTAATAAGTGTAAGGCTAGGGGTGTTTAAACTCGGGGTACATGTTAGGGTGTTAGGTGCAGACGTAGGAAGTGTTTCCCCATAGCAAACAATGGGGCTGCGTTAGGAGCTGAACGCGGCTTTTTTGCAGGTGTTAGGTTTTTTTTCAGCTCAAACAGCCCCATTGTTTCCTACGGGGGAATCGTGCACGAGCACGTTTTTGAGGCTGGCCGCTTGCGTAAGCAACTCTGGTATCGAGAGTTGAAACTGCGTTAAAAATGCTCTACGCTCCTTTTTTGGAGCCTAACGCAGCCTTTTTGTGGACTCTCAATACCAGAGTTATTTTTATGGTGCGGCCAGAAAAAAGCCGGCGTTAGCTACGCGGGTCTTTACCGACAAAACTCTAAATCTAGGCCATAGTGTTCTTTCATGTAATTAGCAAGAGTCCATGAGCTAGTGACGTATGGGATATACATTCCTACCAGGAGGGGCAAAGTTTCCCAAACCTCAAAATGCCTATAAATACACCCCTCACCACACCCACAAATCAGTTTTACAAACTTTGCCTCCTGTGGAGGTGGTGAAGTAAGTTTGAGCTAGATTCTACGTTGATATGCGCTCCGCAGCAGGTTGGAGCCCGGTTTTCCTCTCAGCGTGCAGTGAATGTCAGAGGGATGTGAAGAGAGTATTGCCTATTTGAATTCAATGATCTCCTTCTACGGGGTCTATTTCATAGGTTCTCTGTTATCGGTCGTAGAGATTCATCTCTTACCTCCCTTTTCAGATCGACGATATACTCTTATATATACCATTACCTCTACTGATTCTCGTTTCAGTACTGGTTTGGCTTTCTACTACATGTAGATGAGTGTCCTGGGGTAAGTAAGTCTTATTTTCTGTGACACTCTAAGCTATGGTTGGGCACTTTTATATAAAGTTCTAAATATATGTGTTTAAACATTTATTTGCCTTGATTCAGGATGTTCAACGTTCCTTATTTTCAGACAGTCAGTTTCATATTTGGGATAATGCATATGAATAATTCAATTTTTTCTTACCTTAAAATTTGACTTTTTTTCCTGTGGGCTGTTAGGCTCGCGGGGGCTGAAAATGCTTCATTTTATTGCGTCATTCTTGGCGCGGACTTTCTTGGCGCAAAAATTTTCTTGTAATTTCCGGCGTCATACGTGTCGCCGGAAGTTGCGTCATTTTTTTGAAGTTTTTGCGCAAAAAAATGTCGGCGTTACCGGATGTGGCGCCAGTTTTGGCGCCAAAAGCATTTAGGTGCCAAATAATGTGGGCGGCTTTTTTGGCACTAAAAAATTTGAGCGTCATTGTTGTCTCCACAATATTTAAGTCTCATTATTTATTGCTTCTGGTTGCTAGAAGCTTGTTCATTGGCATTTTTTTCCCATTCCTGAAACTGTCATTTAAGGAATTTGATCAGTTTTGCTTTATATGTTGTTTTTTCTATTACATATTGCAAGATGTCTCAGATGGACTCTGAATCAGAAGCCACTTCTGGAAAAACGCTTAACTGAGTTTCAGTTCTACCAAAGCTAAGTTCATTTATTTTAATGTTATAAATGTTTATCTTTAGCTATGGTTTGTAATAAGATATTATGTTATACCTTTACATGCGGAATCCATTAGTATTTATGCTTTATATATTTTCTTTTCTTACAAGAAATATTTAGAAGACTTATAAGAAATATTTTTCTGATTCTATGTTAAAGGCTTTGTCTGACTTCGTGCCTTCTAATAAAATTTTTAGGTCTTTTTCACTTCTTTTTTAATTATTGAAGTTTCAAATGACCAACAACATACTGATTTATCCTTCTCTGATGATGTTTTTTTTTCTCTTTCAGAAATTTTCTTCATCAGATATTGACACTAACAAATCTACTTTTTTATTATTTTTCTATTATTAAAGTACATTTGTTCTTTGTTGAAAAGGTGTTGATTATTTTGGATATTAAGGTAACTAGTTCTTTAAGACTAGCTGACATTATTTCTGCCTATTTATTTCTTCTGTGTTTTCAGAGGTTTTCTTTCCAAATTCCCTATACTAGGGAATGGAATAGGCTGAGAATTTTCTTTTATTCCTTCTTCAAAGGTTTTAAACTATATTCTTTGCCAGCAGTTAAACTCAATTTGGAGGGTTCTCCAATTTATTGGGGCTATCTCTAATTCTACTAATTATGCTATTGTTTCTATAGCAAAATAGTATTTATTTTCCTTTAGATAGTTGTATCTTATTTATGGAAAATTATTTAGTTTCAGGTACTTTTCTTGGTCCTGTGATTTATTTGGATATTGCAATTGCTTCATTTTCTCTGTTTACTTTACGATCAAGTATCAGATTATGATTTATTTTAGCATTGTTAAGGGACAACATTTACTAGACTAGGTGCTGTTGCATTTGTCTTGTTGTTTTGCATTTATTGATTATGCAAGTCCACTGTATTGGCTGGTCCTTTAAACTGGACTATCATGCTAATAATTTCATTTGTGTCTTCATTTTATTGAATATTTTCGCAAATGAGGGTTAATCTATGTCTTTAGCTTTTTTAGCTAGAAGATTTTTGTGATTAAAAAAAAAAAAATCCATATTTCTTTTGTTTGAAGATAATCAATTATTTGTTTTATAATTGGATTCAATTCTTAACTGTTACTCTGGGCTTCAAGGTTGAGTTCTAAGACTAAATCTTTAAGCTTATACTGGTTTGGTTGTTCTTATTAAGGAACAAATTCCTGAGTTCTTTCCCAAGTAACATGTCTATAATTGGAGTTCGAAATCAGCTCCCTAATTTTGCGATGTATGTGCCGTATTCCAGCTTGGCTGGTAAGGGGCAGGTTAAGGCTTCTTTGAAATTTATTTTGTCCAAATTTCTTTGATTTTATTCCAGTATGGCTAACACTTTCTTTAACTGTGTTTCTGTCCTATATATTTTGGGTACTGTTGAAGCATGGCTGGGCACCCATGGGGTTCAAGCGCTGCTCAGACCTGGAATCTTCTGGGGTATTTCTTCCAGTTCCTTTTGAGGAACCGGGTTTTGGAGTTTTATTCAAACTATTTTGCCTTTTTATGGTCATTGATAGCATTATTTGTTTTCATTAGATACAATAAATGCATATTTTCATTTTTCTGTTTTCATTCAGATTATTTTCTGAGGATGCGGAATCCCATATGATTCACTTACTCTTCAGGACATAGTTAGAGGATCTTCTTTTCAAAAGCTCTTGATTCCTCACACAAGGGTCACCTTTTTTAGGTTTCCAGATAGTTTGTGTCACTGTCCTTGTCTCTATCAGACAAGGGATAATGTTATTGAGTTCCGTCTATCGGTACCTTTAGTCTCTATTATTTCCTTCAGTTGCTATATATGCATAGAAGTTTTAGGTCTTATGGCCACAGCATTGGATTCAATTCCCTTTGCTCATTTTCACTAGAAAGAACCTTTCCAGTCTTTTATAAGTGTTGTTTCTTCAAGAACATGGTTGGAGGATCAATTTACCAAAAAGTTTGTTTGATTCCTCAGACAAGGGTAACCTTTTTAGGTTTCCTGATAGATTCAGTGTTCTTGATTCTGTCTCTGACAGACAAGAGGCGTCTGAAATTGGTTTCAGCTTATCAAAACCTTCAGTCTCAATCTTTCCCTTCGGTAGCCTTATGCATGGAAATTCTAGGTCTTATGACTGCTGCATTGGACGCGATCCCCTTTGCTCGTTTTCACATGCGACCTCTTCAGCTCTGTATGCTGAACCAGTGGTGCAGGGATTATACAAAGATATCTCAATTAATATCTTTAAAACCGATTGTTCGACACTCTCTGACGTGGTGGACAGACCACCATCGTTTAGTTCAGGGGGCTTCTTTTGTTCTTCCAACCTAGACTGTGATCTCAACAGATGCAAGTCTGACAGGTTGGGGAGCTGTATGGGGGTTTCTGACAGCACAAGGGGTTTGGGAATCTCAGGAGGCGAGATTACCAATCAACATTTTTGGAACTTCGTGCAATTTTCAGAACTCTTCAGTCGTGGCCTCTTCTAAAGAGAGAGTCGTTCATTTGTTTCTAGACGGACGATGTCACAACCGTGGCATATGTCAATCATCAAGGAGGAACTCACAGTCCTCTGGCTATGAAAGAAGTCTCTCGAATACTTGTATGGGCGGAATCCAGCTCCTGTCTAATTTTTGCGGTTCATATCCCAGGTATAGACAATTGGGAAGCGGATTATCTCAGTCACCAAACGCTACATCCGGGCGAATGGTTTCTTCACCCAGAGGTATTTCTTCAGATTGTTCAAATATAGGGACTTCCAGATATAGATCTGATGGCTTCTCATCTAGACAAGAAGCTTCCCAGGTATCTGTCCAGATCCAGGGATCCTCAGGCGGAAGCAGTGGATGCATTGTCACTTCCTTGGAAGTAACATCCTGCTTATATCTTTCCGCCTATAGTTCTTTTTCCAAGATTCTAAAGGAACGTTCGTTTATTCTGCTGGTGGCTCCAGCATGACCTCACAGGTTTTGGTATGCGGATCTTGTCCGGATGGCCACTTGCCAACCGTGGACTCTTCCGTTAAGACCAGACCTTCTTTCGCAAGGTCCTTTTTTCCATCAGGTTCTCAAATCCTTAAATTTGAAGGTATGGAGATTGAACGCTTGAATCTCAGTCATAGAGGTTTCTCTGACTCTGTGATTAATACTATGTTACAGGCTCATAAAACTGTATCTAGGGAGATATATTATCGAGTCTGGAAGATTTACATTTCTTGGTGTTTTTCTCATCATTTTTCTTGGCATTCTTTTAGAATTCCTAGAATTTTACAGTTTCTTCAGGATGGTTTGGATAAGGTTTGTCTGCAAGTTCCTTGAAAGGTCAAATCTCTGCTCTTTCTGTTCTTTTTCACAGAAAGATTGCTAGTCTTCCTGATATTTATTGTTTTGTACAAGCTTTGGCTCGTATAAAACCTGTCATTAAGTCAATTTCTCCTCCTTGGAGTTTGAATTTGGTTCTGGGGGCTCTTCAAGCTCCTCCGTTTGAACCTATGCATTCGCTGGACATTAAATTACTTTCTTGGAAAGTTTTGTTTCTTTTGGCCATCTCTTCTGCTAGAAGAGTTTCTGAATTATCTGCTCTTTCTTGTGAGTCTCCTTTTCTGATTCTTCATCAGGATAAGGCGGTGTTGCGAACTTCTTTTAAATTTTTACCTAAGGTTGTGAATTCTAACAACATTAGTAGAGAAATTGTGGTTCCTTCATTGTGTCCTAATCCTAAGAATTCTAAGGAAAAGTCGTTGCATTCTTTGGATGTAGTTAGAGCTTTGAAATATTATGTTGAAGCTTCTAAGGATTTCCGAAAGACTTCTAGTCTATTTGTTATCTTTTCCGGTTCTAGGAAAGGTCAGAAGGCTTCTGCCATTTCTTTGGCATCTTGGTTAAAATCTTTGTTTCATCATGCCTATGTCGAGTCGGGTAAAACTCCGCCTCAAAGGATTACAGCTCATTCTACTAGGTCAGTTTCTACTTCCTGGGCGTATAGGAATGAAGCTTCAGTTGATCAGATTTGCAAAGCAGCCACTTGGTCTTCTTTGCATACTTTTACTAAATTCTACCATTTTGATGTGTTTTCTTCTTCTGAAGCAGTTTTTGGTAGAAAAGTACTTCAGGCAGCTGTTTCAGTTTGATTCTTCTGCTTATAATTTCAGTTTTTTTCATTATAAGATTTAAACTTTATTTTGGGTGTGGATTTTTTTCAGCGGAATTGGCTGTCTTTATTTTATCCCTCCCTCTCTAGTGACTCTTGCGTGGAAGATCCACATCTTGGGTAGTCATTATCCCATACGTCACTAGCTCATGGACTCTATGTAAGAACTTACCTGACAAATTCATTTCTTTCATATTAGCAAGAGTCCATGAGGCCCACCCTTTTTTGTGGTGGTTATGATTTTTTTGTATAAAGCACAATTATTCCAATTCCTTATTTTTTATGCTTTCGCACTTTTTTCTTATCACCCCACTTCTTGGCTATACGTTAAACTGATTTGTGGGTGTGGTGAGGGGTGTATTTATAGGCATTTTGAGGTTTGGGAAACTTTGCCCCTCCTGGTAGGAATGTATATCCCATACGTCACTAGCTCATGGACTCTTGCTAATATGAAAGAAATGAATTTATCAGGTAAGTTCTTACATAAATTATGTTATTTTACCTGATCTCATCTAAGGTGATACTGAAAACCTGGACTGTTGAGGAGGAAAGAAATAAGAACAGAGAGATTGTAAGTGCCTTATCTCCTTGAAATAATAACATTTAATACTTTATTTTGTAACCAACTTAAAAAGTATCAATATAAATAATTCCGGTTATAGAATCACGGGTTCACTAACGGCCATAGATTTGCACAGTGATGCAAATTGAGATTAAGCTAATACCTAAAACTGAGGTTAGCTAGGGAATAAAAAAAAATCCCTTAGGGTAGATCAGTGTTTTTCAACCAGTGTGCCGCGGCACACTAGTGTGCCGTGAGAGATCATCAGGTGTGCCGCGGCAGACTGACAACAGTGTGACATATTTTTTAAACTTTGCTTGTTTTTTACTCCCAGTGCAGGGGTGTCCCTCTTTCAAATTTTGAAATATTGGGAGGTATGTGACAGGCTCATCAGGCAGACATCATTTACAACCATGACATATCGACATTAATTCACAGACAATCATTATGATTGTTTGTGAATGAATGTCAATATGTCACGTATAGTTTGTAGGAGGCATAGCATCACAGCACAATACATACAGTATGTGTGTGTGTGTGTGTGTATATATATATATATATATATATATATATATATATATATATATATATATATATATATTCTATTAGGCTACAATGTGTACATTTTTTAAAATTTTGGGATGGTGGTGTGCCACAGGATTTTTTTATTGTAAAAAAGTGTGCCACGGCAAAAAAAAAGGTTAAAAATCACTGGGGTAGATACCTAACCACAGCACAAAATACATTTACTCATACAAAACCTGCTGATGCGCCACAGAGACGCATCCCCAAGTATTCCCGGCCGATATACAGGAACCTTGGCATGGGTCTGGGTGATGTGTATGAGACAGCACCAAGCAGACAGGCACACAACAGGCTTTTTTCAATGTGACTAGTACAAACAATACCTGAATGCTCTCATTACACCCAGGTATTTAAACTTATTGGGAAACCACCCCTCAAATAATGTCACAGAAGTGGTCAATGAGAATCCACTATGCTCCGTGTTTATTGGTTCACAATAATCGCTGTCCACCTATTCAATGTTAGGGGGTGTATCAAAATAAGTGACCTAATTTTAGTAAACACCAAATGCATGGCTAGTGTTTTCATTCTAAAACATGCGTATCATGATCGTTTCCATTGATATTGTTATAAGGTACAGCAACTTACAACATATTACATGCATCAAGTGCTCATGATCCAAAGTCGGTTAATAACCTTTCCGGTAGGAGAATACCTGAGACTAAGAAGAAACTGTATAACCATAGAATATTTTAATTAAGGTGCTGATGAATTAAGAGGTAGATTAAGAGTCAGAGGTTATTCCATTAAGTGTCTAGCTAGAGTTTATCATAGAGCCCTGAGATATAATTAAGATGATTTGTTATATCCCAAAAACAAGATTAATGGATCAGAAAAAGACATACGATTCATTTCAACACACAATTCCGCAAGTCCAGAGATTTATAAGATCTTCCAAAAACATTGGCATGTCTTAATGTCTAATGAGGAATTAAAATCAATCCTACCAAGATTCTCTAGCTTTGCGTATAGAGGCGCATCAAATCTAAAAGATGTGTTAGTCTGCAGTCACTTTGATAGAAATGCCAAAAAGCAACCAATATATAAGGGTTCAATCCCATGTGGATGGTGCAATATATGCGTACATATGCAGAAAACAACTGAAATAACCAACAGGTTTGTTAAAAAGTGGAAAATCAAAAAGTTGATAAATTGTAAAAGCAAAAATGTTATTTATTGCATAATCTGTAATTGCAACATATTCTATATTGGTATGACGACTAGGAGTCTGGGTACTAGAATTACTGAACATCTGTCGAATATACATAATGCCAGAAAAGATCTTGAAAAGGACAAAAAGATTTCCTCAGTTGTCAAAAATTTCCTAGAGAAACACAATGGTAATGTTAAAGCAGTTAAATGCTGGGGCTTAGAACAGGTTAAATGCAGCATTGGGGGGGGAGAAAGTATTATTGCAAAAAGAAAAAAAAATGTGTATTCCTACTTGATATTGTATTCCAGCATTCCTCTCTGTTTTTTCTAAGGAAGACACACTGCCAAGAGAGACAGCCAAAAGGAGAGCCGCATTTACAGCAAATCCCTGTGGTCTACCTGTTTAGCTAATTTCTTGATAGAGAAAACATACAATGTAAGCACATAATGCAGATAACATGGGGAAGGTTAACTTAGAACTGTTTATTTTGATTTCGAAAAAGTGCACAGCTGGTCGGCGGGAGAGGGGCATACTGGCTGAACACACCCTTTGCTCATTAGACAGTGACACTCCCCACAACCACAAGAACAAAAAATATATAGAACAAAGTACAAACATTTTCAGAAAAAAACAAAACAGAAATAAATATATATATAATCCAAATTAAAGCACCATTTTTTAAATGAAAGTAAAAAACATTGCTTTAATGTCCCTTTAATACTGAGAAGAGTGGAATAATTCATTCATCTCTTTAACTGTCTTCATTGTGAGTGAATCAAGATGGGAAACCGGTAAGTCTCTCTGTTTCCTCTTTAAAAAGTTCATGGTAGAGAATATTGATTCACAAGTATACATGGTCACTAAAAATTACAAAGTTAAAAAGTCATAAAACCCAAAAGCTGTATTCGTAATCAAGAAGTTTGTTTAGTCCCGTGATCAGTTCATATAAGCATATGTGCGCTGTACAAAGCGGTTACAAGCAGCAAGAAGCAAGCAGCAAGAGTGTCAAAAGCAGCCAATTGGCAAAGTATGCATGAATTATTGAGAAGATTTTCACTCACCGGTTAAGTGGATATGCGGGGGTTGTTTAGACAGTGTCAGTGTGTGTGCCCGTGTTACAGACACTATTCAGGATCACTGCCGCTCGGGTAAAACAGCCAGGGATGAAGCGGTGGAACTCCTCACCCGCCTCAACTTATCCCTGCTTCAATCCTCCAAGCTCTGGAACACTCCTCCCCTCCACTCCGTGAACCCGGTGAGACTTTGTAACACTCTTGCGGTAGGTGTAAGTCTCTCAGTAAACACGCCCAGCACACATGCTCCTGGACATCCAATGCAACAGAAGAACAGCCGGATTACTGGAAAGGTAAGTTCAAGCAAAGAAAGTCGGCTCCAACTGTTCGTTAAAAGTCAATCCTTTATTAGAGTTAAAACAAGAGGTAACACAGCAAACGATGTGAGAGGTGCTGAGGGCGCAGCACTGTATGGCTTACGCGTTTCGGAAGTGCCCCGTAGTCATAGCCTACAGTGCTGAGCCCCACACCTGTTTAAAAAAGAATAAAAGAAATGTGATTGGCTGCACAAAAAACCCGCCCTCAATTAGAACCAAACACACCTAGTCAGTATAACACACCCTCATATGCTGTCATATTGCATGCAAAAAATATAGTATAGCATTACACAAGAAATGGGTTAATGATTGTTTGTCATATAAATGAATGTTTACAAATAAGGTCTATGCAAAGGAACAGAAACAACAATATATGAAAAAGGCAGCAAGTAAACAATCCATCACGACACTCATAGATTGTTACACAGAATCATAGCATGTTTCACAGGGTGCACCTATATCGTGCAGGCTCACAAAACCCCATATAGTATAATATAAAAGTGGTATAATAGATGAGATACCCAATAACATCATGGCCAGCTATTTGTTACTATAGTGTCTAACCCGTTGTCAGATCATTAAAAAAGTAAAAATGGGTCACAATAAATAGGAATTTTATAACCTACATTGGGGAAACCCTAAATTTAAATAAGCAGTGGTGCACCTGCTAAAAGAATATATATATAATAGAAAGACCCTGTGTAGTGAATTGCAATATAGGAACAATATGTAATGGCATCATTGAAGGAAACCCCTTGTACTGGGGAGAGGAGACAAAACTACGTCCAAAAAGTCTGCAAGTTGTTTGCTGTGTTACCTCTTGTTTTAACTCTAATAAAGGATTAACTTTTAACGAACAGTTGGAGCCGACTTTCTTTGTTTACACTAAAAATTACATCCATTATTATTTTTACAAATGGCTTTAATGTGGGAAAGTCCAATTCAGAAACTACATTCCAGAAGTGGCTCACTTCTGCTCCAAGTTCTGCTCTGTGTATGTCCTTTGCCTGCAACTCAACAATTTTGACTTTCAAGAACAGAATGGTTAGAAGGGCAGAGTTGTATTAAAACTGGAGTCAGTTAGGACACAGGCACATTAAAGGGGTTGACAATAAAGCTGAAATTCTCAGCGTACTCCATAACATCTAGAATTCAAATTCGCCCCTCAGCTCTTCCAACACTTTGACAAATTCACTGAGGCTAAGGTCTTGCTGTAGTGATGGGTCATTTGTTGTAACAGCTCACAATCTTGGAAAGTGAACAAAATCTTTGTCAAGTAAATATAGTGTAGTAATTTTGTTCTTGAATGCTTTTATTGCATTCAATATCTTACCTTGAAGCTTATAACATCATCTGAACACACTAAACTTGGTGCTCCAAGGAAGAGATATCAGTCAGAAGGTCCAACTATATAATCCATTCTGGGTCTTCTAATTCTGCCTCATTTTACCCTTGCTGTCAAGGAATTCACGTATTTTCAGAAGTAGACTCAAAAAGCGTTCACAAATTTTACAGCAATATAAACATCTTACCTCATTATGCATCACCAAATCACCATACTCTGTCTCATAGTCCCCAAGCAACTGCCGAAACTGATGGCTCAGTGCTTTTGAGACAATAAAATTGGCCACGCGCCCAACCAGCTTCATTTCATTTTGCAAATTGTTGTTTATGAGTTTTTAAATGAGTGCCTCTTGGTGTTTGATGCAATAAAACGTTTCACAGTTTGGTATCTCTTCTCTTTTCCTCATAAAACCAATAAGCCCCTTCTCTTTCCCTTGCATGCTGGGAGCTCTGTCAGTACATATACTTACCAGACCTGACCAACTAATTTTTTTTTCTCCAAAAAATATAAGAAATGCATTCAGAATCTTCTCTCCTCTATTTTGACCAAGGAGTGGCAGTAAACACAGCATTTTTTCTCTATATGAATCTTCTTTTGGGAACATAACTCAAAAACACAGTTGAGCAACATCACTTATATCTGCGCTTTCGTCCACTGCAAGCTAAAACACAACGCTGAAGACAAATCTGCTATTTACTGGTTACTAATATCTTTACCAATGTCTATCAGTCTCATTATTGTTGAATCAGCGAGCTACAGTCCTTTATTTTCCTTTATAATTGCATCTTTCAAGGTGAACTCTGCATACAATATTTCTGCTGTAGACAAGAAAGAGTTTTTCGCTATCCCTGCATCAGAAAATGGTTTCTTCCCCCTAGATAAAAATCGATGCAATCTCAAAAGATGCCACAATTAAACATTCCCATTGTGTCTCTTCCCAGTCCTGCACCTCTGCCCAATATGTCTGGATGTTTGTCTGCTGTGTGAGGAATGCCCCTGAAGATAACTATCACTGTTCACTCAGTATCTTTTTATTTGCCCCTGTTCAATCTTTACTGGGCGAGCATACATTTTGAGCCCTGTTTATATATGTATAAGCAAAGCATGTTTTATTTACCTACCTGTTTACTTTCCTCAATGTCTGGACTGCTTCCTTGCCTGCTGTCCTTCCCTTGCTAAACTCTTCTCTAAATAAGTAGGGCACAGTATCGATCAGGTGCCGGACTGGTCTAGCCGCGTATACTGGGAGATTTCTGTATTGGTGGTGCGTGTAATCCAATTTTCCTGCAGAGCAGAGCTATTTGCAAGTACATTCGGGCTGGGCAGAATCCTCCCCGCAAGACAAATAGTCTCAAGCTAAGCTGATCAAGTGCCAGACTTGGTACAGGAGAGGTGGCATATGGCTATTTGTCGCAAATAGCCATTTGCCACCTCTCCTGTAGAAGGTCTGGCCCTTAGTCAGCAAGACAAATAGTCTCAAGCTGAGCTGATCAACTGCTGCACAGTGTTTAGAGGTCACGTGTGCTCCCTGCAGTTGGATTTGAGTCCTGTTAGCCTGCTGCCTATGGTTATGGATCCAGCCCTGGGGGAGGTCAGTGAGAGACCTTATCATGTGCACAAAGCTGCTTAGAGGTACCAAAACCTAATGCGCATTTGCTCATCATCAGATTAGGCAAATTAAACTTTAAGGCTTAGGCTGTTGGCTGCACATTTGGTTTTGGCACCACTAAGGTGATGATCAGCTAGCTTGCTTGTCTTATCGTAGTGCGCCAGGCCCACCCACTCGCACAGCTGTCTGCTGATCATTTGATGAGGGTAGGGACTGCCACTTACTAGAGCTACCCACCCAAAGGAAAAAAAATGTGATGGAGTGGCTCCTGTTACAGCGGGCATCTCATTTTATTTTCCTCACTGGCTTCACGGGAGCTGACAGGGAAGGTTCAGTGAGCCTCATGTGGCTCACGAGCCGCACAGTGAGTAACCAGACTATATTCCCTCATGGAATGAATGAGTACAACAATTATTGGGAATATATATATATATATATAGTATACAGTGTATATATATATATATATATATATATATATATATATATATACAGTATATATATAAAAAGTATTCAGTCAATCATGCTTTGATCGTTAATTTTATAATCCATTATAAATTTGCCCGATCGCATTGTGTGGTAGTAATATGTAGAAATGGAGAAAGGTAATAAGATCTGCAATAAAAACTGCTTTGGTCCCATGAATCTATTTAAACATTGTACATACTGTACTTTATAACAATATCAATGGAAACGATCATGATACGCATGTTTTAGAATGAAAACACTAGCCATGTGTTTGGTGTTCACTAAAATTAGGTCACTTATTTTGATACACCCCCTAATATTTAATTGTTGGACAGCGATTATTGTGAACCAATAAACACGGAGCATAGTGGATTCTCGTTGGCCACTTCCGTGATGTTATTTAAGGGGTAGTTTCCCAATAAGTTTAAATACCTGGGTGTAACGAGAGCATTCAGGTCTGTTGTGTGCCTGTCTGCTTGGTGCTGTCTCATACACATCCCCCAGACCCAGGCCGAGGTTTCTGTATATCGGCCGGGAATACTTGGGGGATGCGTCTCTGTGGCGCATCAGCAGGTTTTGTATGAGTAAATGTATTTTGAGCTGTGGTTAGGTATCTACCTTAAGGGATTTTTTTTTTATTCCCTAGCTAACCTAAGTTTTAGGTATTAGTTTAATCTCAATTTGCAGCCCCATGAAAATCTATGGCCATTAGTGAACTGGTGATTCTATAACCGGAATTATTTATATTGATACTATTTAAGTTGGTTACAAAATAAAATATTACATTTTATTATTTCATCAAGAAGCTAGTGCACTTACAATCTCTCTTTTCTTATTTCTTTCTCTCATTTCTGTCATTCTTATTTTCCTTCTTTTGCTCTATATGAATGTGTTACATTTAGCGAGAAAATAGCACATTGGGAGGGGAGCTTTTGTATCCACTTAGTTTCCATCTAATCGTATTCTGCTGATTACTTACACAGTGCCAGTTGCTAAATTTATTTTTACTATATGAATCCTCAACTTCATTATACAGTACAGCACATATGGTATCAGTGTATACATACTGTGCATTATTTATACACACAGCATGTTTATTAGTGTATAGAAGCCTTGCATTATTATAAGTGTGATGTGTTAATACATGCATTAATGTTCATTTTAATCAATATACAGTGACAAAAATAAGTGTGAGTTATACTGGTCTCTTGGCCAAAACCTGCCAGTACTCAATTGCTTTTAATGTGATCTATTATAGGGCTTGAAAAATGTATCAAGGGGCATTTCCAGCTCCTGAGTTTGCAGTTCAGGCTTGCGAGAGTGAATCGTTAACCCTAAATGTTAGAAACAATGTCTGCTTCTTATTCTAGGTGGCAGAGATAAAACACCTCAGACTCACTTTTTCAGGGTGATTAACAGGTCCTGCTCTTTTGAGATTCATTGTTCAAAAACAGGAAGCCAGACTGAACAACAGAGCTCTTCTGCAATCTTAAATTTTGCCAAATGACGAATTCAGATGGACAGGTTCTCTGCTTGAGAACTTGTCTGCCTGCAGCTTAGTAAATGTTCCTGTTAGACCTGCTATTATCGGTCTAGGTGTAATGCTTGAAAAGAAAAGAGGTCAACCTGTCTCCAGGTTTATGTCACTAGAACATTTTATTAAGAAGAAATAATGGCGCAGGGTATATTATTTCTACGGGGGGGGGGGGGGGGGGGGAGCAAATTGTGTCTTCGCCTGTGTAGCTAAAAATCCTAGCATCAGCCCGGAACCATCTATGCTTCCTGCATTTAAGTATTGCTTCATGTCATGTTCTGCACCCAAAAAATTAGCCAAATATCAGCTGCTTTTGTTTTTACTTTTTATAGTCATTCGTATTCCATAAATGCAGAAATAAGGGAGTATTTATTTAAATTCAGATGCTCTATTAATATAGAATGATTTATTATTTTAGTCTGTTATGTACCTTTTACAGACCAAATCAAGTCAAATTTGAAATTCAGTAGAACATTGAAAATGTATAATATATAATATAATAATATATAATTTTAATATTGTTAAAATGATTTTAAAAGGGTTAAAAAGGGATTTGAAATATGGCAAAGTGACTGGAATGTGCTGCAGTGTGTGTGTATATGTGTATATGAATGTATGTATATATGTATATATATATATATACACATATATGTGTATACATGTGTATTTATGTGTAAATATGACAGTATGTGCACACATACATACATATATGTAGACACAGAGGTCTCAACCCACCCTGGAAATGAAGGAGAGTGAAGGAAAGCGGGTGTGAGGAACTGAAGCTAAACCGGCTATGCACCATGTGAGTTAAAAACTGTATGGACACCATGGATCTTGACATTAAAAGACAGGCATTCATAAGTGTAATAAAATAAATAATAGTTTAGTTATTTTAAAGTTGTTCAGAAAAGAAAAAATGTGTTCATCAAGTAGGGAAGAGTCATGTACTTCCAGGTTCCTACTTTCTCTTTGATTGGAAATTTACTTTAGTTCTTCCAGATATAGCTGGGATGAGGTTTGCAAGGGAAATACATGTGTACACACACAAAGGAAAATAGTCCTTGTAATAATTAAAGGTGTTTGTGAAACATATTGTAGTAGGATAAGCCCAATTACTTTATGTTAGGAATTGTTAGCATGACTAGCGCCATCTTGTTCTTCGCCGCCATTTTGTCTTAGGCATTCATCTTGTCTAATGAATCTTTTATTATAGTGGTTTATTATGTAGTGAGAAATATGCTGATGTTAGGGAGACTTGCATATCTAGAATAGCCCTGAGAATGACCCTGACGATGTGCTTGGATGCATTGTTATCTCTACAAGATGTCAAACGGCTTTGATTTGTGCTGGGCTAGGAGGCCCAGCGTTACTGTTATCTGAAGTTAGGTATTTCTGTATAAATGACTCGCTAACACTCCTTTTCTTCCAATCATATTTTAAATTAGTTTCTTTGTTCTTGTAGAAATATTATGTAAGATGATGTAATTATGAATACGTCACTTGTTAACCCGATATGCTGTAACTCTTGGCTATAAAAAGTGCCTTACAACTTGCAATAAACAGAATAGTTTTTGGGATCATAGCTGCGTGGTCTGAAATCTATTCTCGTGGATATCCTGAACAGATAAGTACTAATTTCCAGCTGGTACGGTGTGCCCGATGCCCAGTTTTGAACTGACACCCCCTCCTGAAAACAACACCTAACAGTTTCTGATGTCAGCTCGTGGGATTGACACAGGGTGAGTAAGTGTTTTTTTTACTCTACTTTCCCTCTGTGAATCTGAACCTAAATTTAGTTGGAGAATTATAAACATTATAAATAGTAGCTGTGCAGAATAAAGCAACACTAGGTTCTTTTATTTTGTAGTAGTTCCAAGTAACCGTGTAAAGAAATTAATTTGAGAGACAATATTTTTATTCACTGTTTTATTTTTTTTCATTTTTGCTACAGGGCACGCCTTAGCATAAGTTTTAGTATAGCCATGCAGCCTCTTGATGAAGTCTAGCAGTTTTCACTTGCTTAGTATTCATGAAGTATCATTTAAATTATATAGAGAAGCTGTGAATTATTCTCTGGAAAGTATCAATGTATTTAGTTTGTATTATATATCAACAATGTTTTTTCTTGGTTTTAAATGACATAGGATGAGTTAAGCTAAAGGAATTGTGATGCTTACAAAAAAAGATGACATTTTTATTTGGACATAATTGTGATTGTATTGGGGTGTGTACTCATCTTGTGCTGTTTCTGTTTCCTTCGTAGACTCCTTCTGACTCGAGTGTCTGCTTGCTATGGGGATCCACTGTCTGCCTTGCCTACCCCATGAACAAACCATCAGATTTCCAGCATCTCCCTGCGAAAGAACACTGGATAAGCACCCCTACTGCAAATGAACTGTAGTACAGCAAAGTGTCTGAGGAAGGTGGAGCGCTCTAAGAGGACAAAGACTTTTCTTAACGTGATCAGAGGCCACCTAGAGACAGTTGTGCTGTTACCATGTCATGCTTTACTGTGGAGAAAGAACTGTTGGACATATTGGGGGGGTGCTAGCAATGCAGGTGGAGAAATAAAAGATGCAGCGTTGTTTGGGGGTAGATGGGGGGCTGGTTGGGTCTTTGTGCAGATAGACCGGTAGTTTTGGGGATGCTGGAAGGTAGACGGAGAGTATTGGAGAGGCCGCACCTATGTTCAGTGACAAATTGTGCCCTATTAGCCTATAAAATTATAACACGACATGTGAATATTTTGCTCTATAGTATTCTCACATAGAGTCCTGTTACCATACTATTAAAGGGCCACTAAACTCAAAATCTTTCTTTCATGAGTCAGATAGAGAATAGAAATTTAAACAACATTACAATTTACTTCTATTATTTATTTTGCTTCATTTTTTTTAGATATCCTTAGTTGAAGAAAAAGCAATGCACATGGTGAGCCAATCACATGAGGCTTCTATGTGCAGCAACCAATCAGCAGCTACTGAGCATATCTAGATATGCTTTTCAGCAAAGAATATCAAGAGAATAAAACAAATTAGATAATATAAGTAAATTAGAAAGATGTTTAAAATTACATTCTCTTTCTAAATCATGAAAGAAAAAATGTGGGTTTCATGGCCCTTTAAGCTTATACTGTTTTTAAAGGCTTTACTAATTTTCTGCGCCTGTCTATTTTTATGTTATTCTGTTAGAATAAAAGGGTGGTATGTTAGGAATTGTTAGCATGACTAGCGCCATCTTGTTCTTCGCCGCCATTTTGTCTTAGGCATCCATCTTGTCTAATGAATCTTTTATTATAGTGGTTTATTATGTAGTGAGAAATATGCTGATGTTAGGGAGACTTGCATAGCTAGAATAGCCCTGAGAATGACCCTGACGATGTGCTTGGATGCATTGTTATCTCTACAAGATGTCAAACGGCTTTGATTTGTGCTGGGCTAGGAGCCCCAGAGTTACTGTTATCTGAAGTTAGGTATTTCTGTAGAAATGACTCCCTAACACTCCTTTTCTTCCAATTATATTTTAAATGAGTTTCTTTGTTCTTGCAGAAATATTATGTAAGATGATGTAATTATGAATACGTCACTTGTTAACCCGATATGCTGTAACTCTTGGCTATAAAAAGTGCCTTACAATTTGCAATAAACAGAATAGTTTTTGGGATCATAGCTGCGTGGTCTGAAATCTATTCTCGTGGATATCCTGAACAGATAAGTACTAATTTCCAGCTGGTACGGTGTGCCTGATGCCCAGTTCTGAACTGACACCCCCCCTCCTGAAAACAACACCTAACACTTTATTTTATACACCAATATTATATGCTATCTGTTTATTTATGTTGGTGTCTGTATGTACATTAATTTATGGTAGGCAGGCCAGATTCTCTGCATAATGATGATATGTGCTAGATAATGTATTTGCTGCAGATTTAACTTTAAACCAGTTTCATCCCAAAGTCAAAGGTGGCCTGTTTTGCTTTCATGCTTCCTCTGCCAGTGCTAATTGCTTCATGTTTTCTTGGTATACGTCTTAAAGGCCTTGTGACCATAATTTTATTTTAAATCACATTATCATTGTTTCTTACTGCAGGGTGCGTGCACACTCAACAAGATCATATCAGTGCCTTACACCTCCTGAGAGCCAGGGAGTAACATTTCCTAAAATGTTACTCATGCTCTTAGCTTTTTAAATTATTCAATATAACCTATGTACAAATACCCCTTCATGTGTTCTAAAAACTGTGTGTCTGGCTTTTCAGTATTCAGTATCAGTTGAATCCTGAATTACAAATAAAAATGTCACCTGCCATGTACAAATGTAATCATGGGTGTCCATCCTCAGGCCCAAAGGCAACCATTCAGCCCTTTATTGGTTTTAATTTGCTTTTATTAACAAGAGTGTATAGATTATATACATATAAATACAGTGTGTGTGTGTGTGTGTATAAAACAATATTAATTGTGAAAGGGGATGGAAGTCTTGGTGACTTCCTACACTTTTGTTTGTAGGACTTGACCCCTGCTTAAAAGGGGTTAAACACACAGATTAAGTCTCATTCAGGAGCTGCTGAGAGCTGTTTCTCCTGTGGTGGAACAGCTGGTGAACCAATCTCCAGTAACAGTGGCGGGTTCCTAAGCAATACAATGACCCTTTAAGACAAAAAATACTGCAGGGCCAAACACATATAGAAAAAACTAAACCATGCTACAACAACAATTTTTATTTTATTTTTTTAATCTTTAACTATTTTTAAAGTTCTCCCATTTTCCATGCAAGATGTGATTACCAAAAGGATTATTCATACAAAATATAACATGATACATATTTTTATTGCATTTTATCCATAATAACTACAGTAGCCATGTATGATAACCACATCATATTGCTATAAAACACCCAGAACTTGATAAGAACTACTGTTGTATCACAGGGAACAGGCCTCGTCTTTACATTACTTTTTTGTTGCATAAGTTTGTAACTCTCACACACAGGATATGAAAACAACAGAAAAGCTATAAGGCTGAGAATCAGTATGAAATTACAGCATGCTGCAAGCTGCTGACGATTTGTATGCAGTATACATTTTACTTCAATTTCATTAAGGCACTTTGATGATATAAATGCTTTGAAACATACATAGTATGCAAAAAAAGGAAGCTGATAAGTGGAAAATGCCCTTTAGAAAAACATATTTGAGATAAAAAAATATGCAAAAACAACCACAATGTTTAAAGGGACATTAAAAACAGCTTAATTTAAATATGTTAAAATATTTTTGGAGGTTAAAAGGATATGAAAAAGTTTTCCTTTACTAAAAACAAATATGTTAAATCAGAGTAAACATAAAAAAATAGATTGTGTTAAAAAAACTGAAAACAACCTCATTATTTTCTTGTAAAATGAGCACTTCTCGTTGTATCTACTGCCCTAAGGGAGATGAGAAAGCTGACATGGTGTGAACTTAAGTTGTATTCTGCCTCTTCTGAGCATGGGCAAAACTGACTTCCTGTTTCTCTTGTATTCACTAAACACTAAGCTAGCTCATGTTAGTCTAGAATATTTATCAAATCAAGCTAGGTATGCATCCCTGTAGAGATCCCAGTCCACTTATGGGGCTGTGACTGGAAGTAATGGATACTGCACAAATGAAGTTAAAGAAAAAAGAAATAATTTTATAATGATGAAGAATAATGCATATTGCAATGTTTTCTATTAAGTATAATTCACTGCTTAGTGTTTTTTTTATTACAAAAAATTAAACAAAATGCTTTATATTCCTTTAAATGAAAGGGAAATTAAACCCAATTTGTTTTCTTTCATGATTAGGGTAGAGCATACAATCTTTTAAAAAAATGTCCAATTCAATTGTCAAATTTACATAATTCTCATGGTATTCTTTATTGAAGAATTGAGTAATCTTGCAAAAGAATGCTTCTGAGCACTAGATGGTAAAAGGGTTTGCACAATGTATAACATTGTTAAATGCATTCTTGCAAAACTTCTGCCATAAAGTGATTCAGACACATGCATGCTCTTGAGCCCACCTACCTGCTATTCAACAAAGGATACCATGCAAATTAAGCACGTTTGATAATAGAAGTAAATAGGATTTTTTTTTATTTATCATTGTACGCTCTATCTGAATAATGGAGAATTTTGTTTTTCATATCCCTTTAAAGTTGTATAAATTTATTTTAAAACTAACAGGTAGTGCATGCTTGTGCACAACTCTAGGGTCATATTGCTCAATTGACGATAAAAAGAACTCCTTCATCTCTATTGAGGGTAGTGTAACACAAAAAATATATATATTTTATCCAGTAAAGGAATATGCTTTTTAAAAAAAAATGACTTCAATGTCCCTTTAAGTTGGTAGTACATTTGTACACAGGTCAAATAGGCCCAATCCTAGGGTAGTATATTTGAAATGGGAGTACACAATCAGCTAGCGTTGAAATCTGTCTCTCAATCTATTACAATGTTTATCTTGAAACTATCTAGCTTTCTTTTGTGGCAACTGCTTTATCTTATGGGTCTATAAGAGACTAGTCAGCCATTAATTAAATGGGTATAAAACCCAAACAATATTGTTTTGTGGCTCAGACAGAGCATGCCATTTTAAAAAAAGTTTCAAATTTACCTCTATCATTAACCCTTTAAGGACACAGCTTTCAGTTTGCTCAATTGTTTTATGACGGAAAAATTCCGTCATATGTCCTTAAGAGGTTAAATTTGCTTTGTTCCCATGATGTAGGTGTCTGGAGCATTACATGTCAAGAAATGGTGCTGTCATCTACTGCTTTTGCAAATGGATAGCATTCTTGCAAAACTGCTGCCATATAGTGATCCAGAAATGGGCCGGCTCTTTCAACAAAAGATATAAAGAGAATGAAGAAAAGTTGATAATAGAAGTAAATTAGAAAGTTGTTTAGAATGACATGCTTTCTCTGAATCATGAAAGAAAATGTTTGAGTTTCATATCCCTTTAAAGCTAAAGCCAATAACTGGGAAAAGGTAGTAGATAAGCCATTAGCCTGGAACTAGAGCAGCAGAAAACCTAGATAAATCCCTAGCTCATACATGTTGCAATTATTTATACATTTAATAGATTTAATTACAAAAATATCTAATACATTCTAATACTGAACCTTGTTTTCTTTTAATTTGATGGTTAAAATGATGATTACATTTGTATTACTCATTAATGGCAAACAGAAGTGCTCATATTGTTTCAAACAACAAATTCCTCTAAGAAAATAAAAATAAAAAAGCTTTTGACAGGTAAATGTGTCATTTTTTTGTAAAGCTTATTTACAGCTATTTAGTCCTCTACTTTCAAACAAAGATCCCCTCCCTAGTGGATTTTCAGGCAAGATGCAGTGAATAAAACAGGAGCACTTTACATCCGTTCCATTATAGTAATTATTCTTCTGAATGAAACATGAATATTTCTGGCTGTCAGAATCCCTTTAAACATTCTAAAAGGCCGTGTGTAACTTAGCATTAAAAAAAAAAAAAAAAAAAAGATCTTTGACAAATAATAGAGAAAATGGGAATCAATATCGATTCTTTTGCCGGATAAATGCATTTTTATGTTCAAACCATCAAATTACCACAACAGCAATACATTCCCAGCTTTCTTGTTTTCCGTAAGAAACCCCCCCCCCAAACATTTCCACATATATATTGCTATTGCTTGCTATATATCAGTATAAAAAACTTTGTCATAATATTTGTTACAGGGATTCTGGGAACTAATTGAACAAAATTCAAAATATTTTGGTTCTGAATTCATTATTTAAATATGTACCATTCCTGTGTTAGCATTCAGCTAAAGGACAATAGCAGTCTATGCAATTATTGGTCCTCTAAAAAGGTGATTCTATAATATGTATTAGCTCCTCCTCTAACATAGTAACTCTAACCGTGTCATCTACCCACCATAGTATCGCCTAGTGCACTGGATCCTTCCCCTACCTTCTGTACCCCTAAAGCATTTAACCCATAATGCAACTGATCTCCTTGACCAGGATCGACCTAATCCCCAATGACATCAACTAACGCTATCCCTACTGAGATACTAAAACTGGCCCCCTAACAATCAGGATATAGCCACACCTTAACACTCATTGGCCTCTTTACAAACATTTCCTACCACCCACTGCTCCCTTAGCAATTTAGCTAATTGTGGTAGGGGACCCAGTGTGAGAGGAGATCTGGAGCAGTAGGGCTGAATGTAGAGCAGTAGAAAGTTGTGTTTTTCTAGGTACTGTATTAAAGGGACAGTACACTGTAAAATTGTTTTTCCATAAATGTATTTTAAATGACTTGTTATACCAACTGCAGAGTATAAAATATTTGAGAAATTGCATTTTCGGGTTTATTTGTGTATCTGAAGTAGCTGGTTTTGTGCTTTGAAACCACAGCCTATTACAATGGGTTGAGCTTCAGTTAATATCAGATCTCATTATGTTATCATTTTTATGTACACAGACTTGCTTCCTTATCTTATATTTGTCTGGTGCACCAAAGCTCAATACATAGAGAGAACAATGGCAAATTATCATTTTATTACTTAACTATCATGCCCCCCACTGAGGGTGTAATCTCTTCTGCTGTCTGTGTTTACTTAGGCTTGTCAATAGCCTATACGCCAGTATCAAAACTTTCAGTATAGGTTGGGAAACCACAGGCTAAATCAGCTATTTCAAATGCTGAAATAGGAGTAAAGGAGCCACTTGCAACCAATTTAATACACTCTAGCAGGTAAAAAGGATCATTGGGAATAATTTAAAGGGGAGAAAGTTTTTGGGTGAACTGTCCCTTTAAGGACTTTGGTGAGACAGTAGAATAGTGATAGCTTAGTGACAACACCCAATAAACAGTTTTTTTGAATGTCCCTTAGAAAAGAATTGAAGCCGCTATTAATAACACACTGCTAAGTGGCTTTGGTTCTGTGCTGTTTAAGACTAATGGCTGCTTCTCAAATCCAAAGTAAGACGCATCATACTTAAAGGGACATGGAACCCAAAATTCTTCTTTCATGATTCCATAGAGCATGCAATTTTAAACAACATACTCATTAATTTCACATCAAATTTTCTTAATAATCTTGAAATATAGGAATGTAAGCTCAGGAGCGTGTCTGGAGAACTAATATGACAGCAGTGTGGCAAGAATGTTATCCATTTGCAAGAGCACTAGATGGTAGTGCTGATTCCTGCCATATAGTGCTCGAGATGCCTACCTAGGTATCTCTTCAACACAGAATATCATGGGAAAGAAGTAAAATGGAAAAAATAAATAAATTGTATGCTCTGTCTGAATCATCTAAGAACGTTTTTGGGTTTAATATCCTTTTAATGACAACAAGTCTCTAAAAATAATTATAATCCCCCCCCCTCTAAATGTTTGCTTTCAGTACTAAAATATTCATTAACATAACCTCCACCTGTTAATTACAGTGTAAAAGGGAACAGAAATTCTAGAATATGCCACACTAGCTGAAACGTGAATATATGGTAGCCACCAAGCAGTTCAAAGAGAATATTAAAATAGTTAGAAAATGTGGGTGATGGTCCTTTAATTATTCTGGGATATAGCATATTGCTGTTCTTTTGGTTTTATACTCTACTACATCATTCTTACATTTGTTGCTATTGTCTTGTGAATATTTAGTTTTTCTGGTATTTTATATATTTTTCCTATTTTTTTTCATGAATATTCAACATTTTACTGGCTGTGTTAATAGTTGTTGTTTTGTGACTTTCTTTGTAGTTTCATCAGACATAAATAAAAAAAAAAAAAAATTGGAAGAATACCCCCCCCCCCAAAAAAAAAAAAAAAAGTAAAAAGCTTTTTAAAGTGTACAGCCTTATGTAGAAAAGGGACAAACCTGTATTTTGTGGTTGTTCTAATAATGGAATATTGTCTTTATGGGATAACTTTCTTATGACTATGTCTTATATAAAAGAAATAATATTTTTAATTTACCACATATATAGGGATAGAATAATTGTGTAACTTGAAATCAGTCAGTATAAAACATCTAATTTCTGCAATTTCATTGTATATTATATTTTAGTATGAACCATATACTGTATGCTGTATGATTAATGTCATATGTGACTTAATAAAAAAAAACTAGGAATCAAACACACACAATCTGCAGGAAGAGATATGTCACAGTGGTTATTTCTGTTCCTTTTGATTGTCATATTTTTCTACATATAAATACCGTTTTGGAACTGATTTAAATTCCCTTTCATTGCAGTGAAAGCTTCTATCCATCATAAACAAATAGGATCAGACATGGGCACTATTGCAGTGTTTGCCCACCTCCGCAGTCTGCTCACACGTTGCCTTCTAAAGGTTTCTGCTTATCACATTTCTCATGCTCTGACATATTTCCTTTAGCTGCTTCATTCACATCTCTGTTATTCAGCTGAATGCCATCTCCTACGTTTCTATGGAGAAGAGAGGCAACTAAATGCTTTCCTATCCAAGTATGACTCAGCATGTGATAGAAGGTATTCTTGTTCAGTCTGTAGTAATAGAGGAAATCCACAATCATCAGCGACAAAATCAGCAGTCCGTAGAAGCCAATTCCAAGGAGGGGAAGAGGGCTCCTGCAAGAATGACATGAAAGCAGTCATACATGAAGCTGTCGGCCATGGACTTATACTACAGTGTGTGAGCTTCTTATAAATGTGTTGGCTCGTAACTAGAAAAAAAAGTATTATTTAACATTATTTTGCTTTCATGATTCAGATAAATTTTAAACACATTTACATTTTATTTCTATTTTCTCATTTGTTTTGTTCTCTTGGCATTCTTTGTGGAAAAGGATACCTAGTTAGGCTCATGAGCTGCTGATTGGTGGCTGCACATATAAGGCTCATCTTATTGGCTCGCCCAAGGTGTTAACTACCGCCCAGTATGCACTGCTGCTTCTTCAACAAATGATACCAATAAATTGAAGCAAATTAGATAATAGAACATACAATTTTAAACAACTTTCAAATTTACTTCTATCTAAATCATTAAAGAAATGTTTTGGGTTTCATGTCCCTTTAAAGGGATACTAAACCCAATTTTTTTTCTTTCATGATTCAGATAGGGCATGTATTTTTTTAAGCAACTTTCTAATTTACTCCTATTATCAATTTTTCTTCGTTCTCTTGCTATCTTTATTTAAAAAGCAGGAATGTTAAGCTTAGGAGTTGGCCCATTTTAGGTTCAACACCATGGATAGCGCTTGCTTATTGGTGGCTATATTTAGCAAACCTATAAGCAAGCATAACCCAGTTTCTTAACCAAAAATGATTTTTAAATAAAGATAGCAAGAGAACAAAGAACAATTGATAATAGGAGTAAATTGGAACGTTGCTTAAAATTGCACTCTCTATCTGAATCATGAAAGAATGTTTTTGGGGTTTAGTGTCCCTTTAAGGTCCAGATTATGAGTGGCGCATTAACAGTTACGCACAAGCGAAAAGGGGTTTATGGTGGATGTTTGGGCGCGTTAGCTTTAGCACTCATATTAAAAGTTGAAAATACATGTGAACACATGAGCATATTCGCGTTTTATGCTAGAATGACAACCTTGTCTTCATAGCTCTGCTCTGCAGTTTTAAAAAGTTGTACAAAACACATAAAAAATAGATTAAAAAGTATAGTTACACTTATAATAACAATATCTAATAAAAATAAATAAATTATATTGCGTAAAAAAGTTATAAGGGCTCAAAGATATGAGGTCTTAGGTGTTAGAAAAAAAAGGCTGCAAAGGGCTTTAACATAGAGATACATACATATACATGTCTAAATATATGTGTACATATGTATTTATATGTGTACATATGTATTTATATGTGTATATATGTATTTATATGTGTACATATGTATTTATATGTGTACATATGTATTTATATGTGTACATATGTATTTATATGTGTATATATGTATTTATATGTGTACATATGTATTTATATGTGTATATATGTATTTATATGTGTACATATGTATTTATATGTGTACATATGTATTTATATGTGTATATATGTATTTATATGTGTACATATGTATTTATATGTGTATATATGTATTTATATGTGTACATATGTATTTATATGTGTACATATGTATTTATATGTGTATATATGTATTTACAGACATATATATACACATATAACCAAATATTTACATATGTACACGTAGGGGCTGATTTATCAAACCCATATGCATCTGTTTCTGTGTGAGCCTTCAGGCTCGCTGAAAACCGGAGTTAAGAAGCAGCGGTCATAAGACCGCTGCTCCTTAACGCGTCCGCCACCTCTGAGGCAGCAGACAGCAATCAGCCCTATTGGGTACTATCAGGTTGATTTACACCCCCTGCTAGCGTCCGATTGGCCGCGAATGTGCAGGGGGCGGCATTGTACAAGAATTTCACGAGAAATGCTTGTGCAATGATAAATGCTGACATTTCGGCCCCATAGACATATATATGTGCATTGGAGCCCTTTGCTGTCAAGTTGATGAAAATATGTAAAAGCATATTTATGTAATATTCTTTTTTTAATAAAGTATTATACTGTGTATTTACTGTAAATATTATACATTCCAATGTTCTGCACATAGCAGAATATGTTCTAAGTATTTGTAAACGGATATACCTATTTATACAGTATCTCACAAAAGTGAGTACACCCCTCACATTTTTGTAAATATTGTATTATATCTTTTCATGTGACAACACTGAAGAAATGACACTTTGCTACAATGTAAAGTAGTGAGTGTACAGCCTGTATGACAGTGTAAATTTGCTGTCCCCTCAAAATAACTCAACACACAGCCATTAATGTCTAAACCGTTGGCAAAAAAAGTGAGTACACTCCTAAGTGGAAATGTCCCAATTGGGCTCAAAGTGTCAATATTTTGTGTGGCCACCATTTTTTTCCAGCAATGCCTTAACCCTCTTGGGCAAGGAATTCACCAGAGCTTCAAAGGTTGCCACTGGAGTCCTCTTCCACTCCTCCATGACAACATCACAAAGCGCTCCCCCACCTTCTGTTTGAGGATGTCCCACAGATGCTCAATAGGGTTTAGGTCTGGAGACATGCTTGGCCAGTCCATCACCTTTACCCTCAGCTTCTTTAGCAAGGCAGTGATCGTCTTGGAGGTGTGTCTGGGGTCATTATCATGTTGGAATACTGCCCTGTGGCCCAGCCTCCGAAGGGAGGGGCTCATGCTCTGCTTCAGTATGTCACAGTACATGTTGGTATTCATGGTTCCCTCAATGAACTGCAGTTCCCCAGCACTCATGCAGGCCCAGACCATGACACTCCCACCACCATGCTTGACTGTAGGCAAGACACACTTGTTTTTGTACTCCTCACCTGGTTGCCGCCACACATGCTTGACACAATCTGAACCAAATAAGTTTATCTTGGTCTCATCGGACCATAGGGCTTTCTTGTGCATCATCTTTAGAAGAGGTTTCCCTCTGGGACGAAAGCCATGCAGACCAATTTGATGCAGTGTGCGGCGTATGGTCTGAGCACTGACAGGCTGACCCTCCACCCTTCCAACCTCTGCCGCAATGCTGGCAGCACTCATATGTCTATTTCCCAAAGACAACTTCTGGATATGACACTGAGCACGTGCACTCAACTCCTTTGGTCGACCATGACGAGGCATGTTTTGAGTGGAACCTGTCCTGTGAAACCGCTGTATGGTCTTGCCCACCGTGCTGCAGCTCAGTTTCAGGGTCTTGGCAATCTTCTTATAGCCTAGGCCATCTTTATGTAGAGCAACAATTCTTTTTTTTCAGATTCTCAGAGAGTTCTTTGATATGAGGGGCCATGTTGAACTTCCAGCGACCAGTATGAGAGAGTGTGAGAGCGAGAACACCAAATTTAACACACCTGCTCCCCATTCACACCTGAGACCTTGTAACACTAACGAGTCACTAGACACCGGGGAGGGAAAATGGCTAATTGGGCCCAATTTGGCTATTTCCACTTAGGGGTGTACTCACTTTTGTTGCAAACGGTTTAGACATTGATGGCTGTGTGTTGAGTTACTTTGAGGGGACAGCAAATTTACACTGTTATGCGGGCTGTACACTAACTACTTTACATTGTAGCAAAGTGTAATTTCTTCAGTGTTGTCACATTACATTACAGCCTTAAGTTCAATGTTTTATTAATCTGAATTTTATGTGATGGATCAAAACACAATAGTCTAAGTTGGTGAAGTGAAATGAGAAAAATATATACATAAAACTATTTTTTAGAAATATAAAACAGAAAATTGGCATGTGCGTATGTATTCACCCCCTTTGTTATTAAGCCCATAAAAAGCTCTGGTGCATCCAATTACCTTCAGAAGTCACATAATTAGTGAAGTGATGTCCACCTGTGTGCAATCTATCGCCTAGATTTAGAGATTTGCGTTAGAAGGGGTGCGTTAGCTACGCGTGGTTTTTTCCCCCGCACCTTTTAAACAATGCTGGTATTTAGAGTTCTCTGATGGGCTGGGTTAGGCTCCAAAAAGGGAGCGTAGAGGCATATTTACCGCCACTTCAACCCTCAATACCAGCGTTGCCTATGGACACGGCCAGCTTCAAAAACGTGCTCGTGCACGATTCCCCCATAGGAAACAATGGGGCAGTTTGAGCTGAAAAAAAACCTAACACCTGCAAAAAAGCAGCGTTCAGCTCCTAACGCAGCCCCATTGTTTCCTATGGGGAAACACTTCCTAAGTCTGCACCTAACACCCTAACATGTACCCCGAGTCTAAACACCCCTAACCTTACACTTATTAACCCCTAATCTGCCGCCCCCGCTATCGCTGACCCCTGCATTACACTTTTAACCCCTAATCTGCCGCTCCGTACACTGCCGCAACCTACATTATAGCTATGTACCCCTAATCTGCTGCCCCTAACATCGCCGACACCTATATTATATTTATTAACCCCTAATCTGCCCCCCCCCCCAACGTCGCCGCTACCTACCTACCGACCGGACCTCGCCGCCACTATAATAAATGTATTAACCCCTAAACCGCCTCACTCCCGCCTCAAAAACCCTATAATAAATAGTATTAACCCTTAATCTGCCCTCCCTAATATCGCTGACACCTAACTTCAAGTATTAACCCCTAATCTGCCGACCGGACCTCGCCGCTACTATAATAAATGTATTAACCCCTAAAGCTAAGTCTAACCCTAACCCTAACACCCCCCTAAGTTAAATATAATTTAAATCTAACGAAATAAAATAAATATTATTAAATAAATTATTCCTATTTAAAGCTAAATACTTACCTGTAAAATAAACCCTAATATAGCAACAATATAAATAATAATTATATTGTAGCTATTTTAGGATTAATATTTATTTTACAGGCAACTTTGTATTTATTTTAACCAGGCACAATAGCTATTAAATAGTTAATAACTATTTAATAGCTACCTATTTAAAATGATTACAAAATTGCCAGTAAAATAAATACTAACCTAAGTTACAATTAAACCTAACACTACACTATCAATAAATTAATTAAATAAACTACCTACAATTATCTACAATTAAATCAACTAAACTAAATTACAAAAAACAAACAAACACTAAATTACAAAAACAAACAAACACTAAATTACAAAAACAAACAAACACTAAATTACAAAAAATAAAAAAAGATTACAAGAATTTTAAACTAATTACACCTACTCTAAGCCCCCTAAAAAAATAACAAAGCCCCCCAAAATAAAATGCCCTACCTTATTCTAAAATAAAAAGTTTACAGCTCTTTTACCTTACCAGCCCTTAAAAGGGCCTTTTGCGGGGCATTCCCCAAAGAAAACAGCTCTTTTGCCTGTAAAAAAAACATACAATACCCCCCCAACATTACAACCCACCACCCACATACCCCTAATCTAACCCAAACCCCCCTTAAAAAACCGAACACTAAGCCCCTGAAGATTTCCCTACCTTATCTTCACCACGCCGGGTATCACCGATCTGTCCAGAAGAGGCTCCGAAGTCTTTATCCTATCCGGCAAGAAGAGATCCAAAAGAGGCTCCGAAGTCTTCATCCTATCCGGCAAGAAGAGGACCGGAAAACATCTTCATCCAAGCGGCATCTTATATCTTCATCCATCCGACGAGGAGCGGCTCCATCTTCAAGACCTCCGGCGCGGAACATCCTCTTCTCCCGACGACTAGACGATGAATGAAGGTTCCTTTAAGGGACGCCATCTTGGATTCTATCAGCCAATTGGAATTAAGGTATGAAAAATCTGATTGGCTGATTGAATCAGCCAATCAGATTCAAGTTCAATCCGATTGGCTGATTGGATCAGCCAATCAGATTGAGCTCGCATTCTATTGGCTGATCGGAACAGCCAATAGAATGCGAGCTCAATCTGATTGGCTGATTGGATCAGCCAATCCGATTGAACTTGAATCTGATTGGCTGATTCAATCAGCCAATCAGATTTTTCCTACCTTAATTCCGATTGGCTGATAGAATCCTATCAGCCAATCGGAATTCGAGGGACGCCATCTTGGATGACGTCCCTTAAAGGAACCTTCATTCGTTGGGGGGGGGCAGATTAGGGGTTAATAAATATTATTATAGTGGCGGCGATGTGGGGGGACCTCGGTTTAGGGGTACATAGGTAGTTTATGGGTGTTAGTGTACTTTAGAGCACAGTAGTTAAGAGCTTTATGAACCGGCGTTAGCCCATAAAGCTCTTAACTCCTGACTTTTTTACGCCATTGACGTAAGGGGATCTGTGGTATGCAAAAGTCGCGGCTGGAAAGTGAGCGTTAGACCCTTTCCTGACTGACTCTAAATACCAGCGGGCGGCCAAAACCAGCGTTAGGACCCCCTAACGCTGGTTTGGACGGCTAACGCAGAATTCTAAATCTAGGCGTAAGTTTCACATGATCTGTCATTACATATACACACCTATTTTGAAAGCCCCCAGAGGCTGCAACACCTAAGCAAGAGGCACCACTAACCAAACACTGCCATGAAGACCAAGGAACTCTCCAAACCAGTAAGGGACAATGTTGTTGAGAAGTACAAGTCAGGGTTAGGTTATAAAAAAATATCCAAATCTTTGATGATCCCCAGGAGCACCATAAAATCTATCATAACCAAATGGAAAGAACATGGCACAACAGCAAACCTGCCAAGAGACGGCCGCCCACCAAAACTCACGGACCGGGCAAGGAGGGCATTAATCAGAGAGGCTGCACAGAGACCTAGGGTAACCCTGGAGGAGCTGCAGAGTTCCACAGCAGAGACTTGAGTATCTGTATATAGGACAACAACAAGCCGTACGCTGCATAGAGTTGGGCTTTATGGCAGAGTGGCCAGAAGAAAACCATTACTTTCAGCAAAAAACAAAATGGCACTTTTTGAGTTTGTGAAAAGGCATGTGGGTGACTCCCAAAATGTAAGGAGGAAGGTGCTCTGGTCTGATAAGACTAAAATTGAACTTTTCGGCCTTCAAAGAAAATGCTATGTCTGGCGCAAACCCAACACATCAAATCACCCAAAGAACACCATCCCCACAGTGAAACATGGTGGTGGCAGCATCATGCTGTGGGGATGTTTTTCAGCAGCCGGGACTGGGGAACTGGTCAGAGTTGGGGGAAAGATGGATGGTGCTAAATACAGGGATATTCTTGAGCAAAACCTGTACAACTCTGTGCGTGATTTGAGTGGTTTAAGGGGAAACATGTAAATGTGTTGGAATGACCTAGTCAAAGCCCAGACCTCAATCCAATAGAAAATCTGTGGTCAGACTTAAAGATTGCTGTTCACAAACACAAACCATCCAACTTGAATTATCTGGAGCAGTTTTGCAAGGAGGAATGGGCAAACATCCCAGTAGTAAGATGTGGCAAGCTCATAGAGACTTATCCAAAGCGACTTGGAGGTGTGATTGCCGCAAAAGGTGGCTCTACAAAGTATTGATTTTAGGGGGGTGAATAGTTATGCACATTGACTTTTTCTGTTATTTTGTACTATTTGTTCACAATAATAAAAAAAAACATCTTCAAAGTTGTGGGCATGTTCTGTAAATTAAATGATGCAAATACTCAAACAATCCATGTTAATTCCAGGTTGTGAGGCAACAAAACACGAAAAATACCAAGGGGGGTGAATACTTTTGCAAGACATTGTATATATATATGTATATATATGTATATATCTATAACTATATATAATTTTATATATATATATATATATATATATATATAAATAAATATATATTTGTGCAAAAAAACATCATATATATATATATATATATATATATATATATATATATATATATATATATAAATAAGTATTTATGAATAAACTGGCCATATTCTGCTATGTAAAAAATATATAATATATTCATATTCTCATGTTGGGTTAGCACACTTGAGAATATGCGATTGGGTTTGCGTGTGAGTAGAGTGTTAGGTTTTTAACTTCGCAAGCGTAATATTTTAACTTTTTTTCGCGCATCGGGTTAGCACTTGTGCAGAAACAATTTATTTTCAACTTGTAATACGAGTGCTACCCGAAGTCCGCAAAAAGCTTCTAGCAGAGTTAGCGTGCGAGCGGGAGCATTAAATACCGCTCCACTTGCAATCTGGCCCAATATGATTCATATATTTCAGCCACCAGTGAGCAGGCCCAGAGACTACCTAGGTATATTTTTCAACAAAGGATACACAAAGAACAAAACAAATTAGATAATAGAAGTAAATTAGAAAGTTGTTTAAAATTGCATGCTCTATCTGAATCATGAAAGAAAAACTTTTGGATTTCATGTCTTGCTATTTCATGTCAGCTATAGCTCTTTCTAGAAGGAAGCATTTTCCTAAAGCATTTATATTGCAAAACAATTTCTATCCAAACATGAAATGCACCTTATGTGTATTCCAGTTCTTTAAAATGAACATTCCAATCAAAATTTAAATGCACATAAATGAGTTGTATTGAAAAAGACCAATTTGGTATATATATACTGTATATATACACTATATATATATATATATACTATATATATAACAGTTTGTTTGCCAATGCACTCACCAACCCAGAGTACGAATGCCGGAGTGCTGAGTAAAGTATTATATCAATTCCACTCCATTCACTCCAGAATAGAAATTGCACTTACCGGATTTATTAGTATAGTAAAACGTCACTTTTATTAAAGTCGCATTAAAAAGGCATATTCACAAATGTTTGGGTACTAACCGGGTACCTAGTTCATAAAGACACCAAGTGTGAAAAAAGCGGTATAACTAAAACATACCCCCACTTCAATTTAAACTACTCGTGTTGTCTATTTCCGGTCAGCAGAGCCAATGAGCAGGGATCCGCTATGGGGTTGCATCCATCCACTTACAACAAAACCACATGGCTAATTAGCATAGCCTATAATCGCGTGTTAGGTATCGTGTACATCACCAGTACAACAACACGATCAGCTGCTCCTCCCATTATCTCTGATGATCACTCTATACCTTAACCAATTTAAAAACATATTATCACTACTGCACAATATCTTATACAGATTAAAAACATATAATACAATGTATCGATCATTACTGAGCAAAACTGTTTCACTGTTGTCATCGTGTCTATAGTAGTATGGTAGAGAACTTGGGCGTCATTTACTTGCAAGTGTATATGACACTAGTCATTTTAGCATTCCATCTCAGCAGCATAGCAACCTAGAACAAATGATCATAGACACTTCATTCAACTTAGGAAAACACTAAAGTCCAATTGTGTGTTTAATCCCCTAGGGAATACCGTGTCCAATCGATAGATCCATTGGTTATCAATTTGTATCAACCGCTTGTGCCTATCACCTCCTCTTTTCAAGGGGGGGGGGCACATGATCTATTAGCATAGTTCTTAGGCTAGCAACTGTGTGCCCTGCTTGTAGGAAATGTTGAGCTACTGGCTGATCAGAGGTTCGTTTCTCAATGGCTTCACGGATGGCACAGAGATGGTTCGCAATTCTCTCCCTAAACATGGTAGAGGTCTTACCCACGTATACCAGGGAACATGGGCATGAGAGTGTGTAAACCACATATTCACTCATACAGGATAGCCTATGATGAATCTTGTATTTCTTCCCTGTGTATGGGTGATGAAAAACTGGTCCAGTAACCATGCTATTGCAGGTGGTGCAATCTCCACACTTATAGCAACCTAGTTTCCTTTTCCCATCAAGCCAGGACCCTTTCTGATAGCACTTCCCAGGGTCATTATGGACTATGTCCCTTAGGTTGGGTGGACTATCCTGGGAGCCCCCACATGGGTAAAAGGCAAATTCTCATATACACGTTCAAGTAAATAACGTCCAAGTTCTCTACCATACTACTATAGACACAATGACAACAGTGAAACAGTTTTGTTCAGTAATGATCGATACATTGTATTATATGTTTTTAATCTGTATAAGATATTGTGCAGTAGTGATAATATGTTTTTAAATTGGTTAAGGTATAGCGCGATCATCAGAGACAATGGGAGGAGCAGCTGATCGTGTTGTTGTACTGGTGATGTACACAATACGTAACACGCAATTATAGGCTATGCTAATTAGCCATGCGGTTTTGTTATAAGTGGGTAGATGCAACCCCATAGCGGATCCCTGCTCATTGGCTCTGCTGAAATAGATGACACAAGCAGTTTAAATAGAGGTGGGGGGTATGTTTTAGTTATAATGCTTCTTTCACACTTGGTATCCCAGTAAACAAGGTACCCAGTTGGTACCGAAATGTTTGGGAATATGCCTTTTTAATGCAACTTTGATAAAAGTGATGTTTTACTATACTGTACTAACAAATCCGGTGAGTGCAGTGTCTATTCTGGAGTGAATGGAGTGGAATTGATATATATATACTGTATATATATATATATATATATATATATATATATATATATATATATATATATATATATATATATATATATATATAATATATATATATATATATATATATACAGTATATATATATCAATTCCACTCCATTCACTCAATATATATATATTTATATATATATATATATATACTGTAAATAATCAAATATAACATTTCACAGGGGCAATTGTGTTGTAGTTGCCACCTGGGAAAAACAAGTTTTCAGTCCTCTACTGACTATTTTCAATATGTCTCAAATTTTTCCACCAGCCACTCAAAAAAATAAGTTTTTTGAGGTCATGCTGTCTCAAAAGACATAATGAGTTCTTAAACTGAAAACATTTCGATCAAACGTATAAAGGATTCAAGGAACACTATTTAAACATATTAACTGTTGTTCATGCAAAACACACTGGCCCAGATTACGAGTTTTGCATTAGAGGCTGTGCGGTGCTAACGAACAGTTTTCTCTCACCTCTCACTTACATGCAGCGCTGGTATTACGGGTTTTTACAAACCCATCGCTCAGCTTAAGTCAGCGGTGAGCTGGTGTAACGTGCTCGTACAGGATTTCCCCATAGGAATCAACGGGGAGAGCCGGTTGAAAAAAAGTCCAACACCTGCAAAAAAGCAGCGTAAAACTCACTAACGCAGCCCCATTGATTTCTATGGGGAAACACATTTTCTGTCTACACCTAACACCCTAACATGAACCCCGAGTCTAAACACCCCTAATCTTACACTTATTAACCCCTAATCTGCTGCCCCCGACATCGCTGACACCTACATTATATTTCTAACCCCTAATCTGCTGCTCCGGACACCGCCGCCACCTACATTATACTTATGAACCCCTAATCTGCTGCCCCCAACATCGCCGCCACCTACATTATATTTATTAACCCCTAATCTGCCGCCCCCAATGTCGCTGCAACCTACCTACACTTTTAACCCCTAATCTGCCGTCCCCAACGTCGCCACCACTATAATAAACATATTAACCCCTAAACCGCCGCACTCCCGCCTCGCAAACATAAGTTAAATATTATTAACCCCTAATCTGCCGTCCCTAACATCGCCGCCACTTACCTACATTGATTAACCCCTAATCTGCCGCCCCCAACATCGCCGCCACTATATTAAAGTTATTAACCCCTAAACCTAAGTCTAACCCTAAACCTAACACCCACTAACTTAAAATATAATTACAATAAATCTAAATAAATTTCCCTATCATTACCTAAATAATTCCTATTTAAAACTAAATACTTACCAATAAAATAAACCCTAAGCTAGCTACAATAACTAATAGTTACATTGTATCTAGCTTAGGGTTTATTTTTATTTTACAGGCAAGTTTGTATTTATTTTAACTAGGTAGAATAGTTATTAAATAGTTATTAACTATTTAATAACTACCTAGCGAAAATAAATACAAAAGTACCTGTTAAATAAAACCTAACCTAAATTACAATTACACCTAACACTACACTATAATTAAATAAATTAACTAAATTAAATAAAATTAAATAAATAACATACAATTAGCTAAATTAAATTAAATTAGCTAAAGTACAAAAACAAACAAACACTAAATTACAGAAAATAATAAACAAATTACAGAAATTTAAACTAATTACACCTAATCTTATAGCCCTATTAAAATAAAAAAGCCCCCCAAAATAAAAAAAACCCTAGCCTAAACTAAACTACCAATAGCCCTTAAAATGGCCTTTTGTGGGGCATTGCCCCAAAGTAATCAGCTCTTTTACCTGTAAAAAAAATACAAACAACCCCCCCAACAGTAAAACCCCCCACCCGTGCACAACCAACCCCCCAAATAAAAACCTAACTAAAAAAACCTATGCTCCCCATTGCCCTGAAAAGGGCATTTGGATGGGCATTGCCCTTAAAAGGGCAGTTAGCTCTTTTGCCGCCCAAACCCTAATCTAAAACATAAAACCCAACAATACACCCTTAAAATAACCTAACACTAACCCCCTGAAGATCGACCTACCGGGAGACGTCTTCATCCAAGCCGGGCAAAGTGGTCCTCCAGATGGGCAGAAGTCTTCATCCAAGCTGGGCAAAGTCGTCCTCCAGATGGGCAGAAGTCTTCATCCAAGCCGGGCAGAAGTGGTCCTCCAGACGGGCAGAAGTCTTCATCCAGACGGCATCTTCTATCTTCATCCATCCGGCGCAGTGTTTTTTACTTTAAACTGATTATTTCTAAACTAAGAGGAAGTATATGCCTGCATCCAGCTGGTTATTAGAATAGAAGATCACTCATTGAAAAGGAATGTTCACAGAGTTCTATTACTGAACATTGAGATCATCATGGAGATGACACCTTGTAACACACACTATAATGTTTTAAATAAAGGTAGAACTTTTGAAAAAAATGGACAAAGAGAAACGCACCAAATTGAAAAATACAATATGAAATAGAATGTAAAAGTTTCTGCAAAAAGATATATATTTTCAAACCCATTAAAAACATCTATTAAAGAAAAATAAAAGTGTATTATAAATTAATACTTTAATATTCATTTAAATTATAAGTCAGATGTGCAAACACTTTTCAAATAAAGGATGCATAGTGGACTTTTTGAAAGAGCAGATGCATAGATATAAAAACATATATATTAATCTAAAGAAAGCACTCAAAACAAGAAATGCGTTAAGAAGATACATAGCAATACTTATGTTGGCACAGCTACCATAAACCAACATATAAACAGAAACCCAGAAACATATACATTGAATCCTCTGAGCAAAAACAGGAATGAACAAGTTGCAGGGATGAATACATTTTTTCCAAGCTTCAGCTTATCAAGATTGATTCATCCGATTCCATTCCCACAATCAACATTCATTATTATTAGCAGACAGAGGTGCAACAATCAGCTTGTGGCTTCCTAATAATTATGCGTGTGTTGGAATCAGATGGATCAATCACAGTCTTTGTTGGTGCCCCCACAGACCTGTCCCCCCCTTTGCTATGCCTCTGCTTTGAGATTATAAAAGCATAATGATATAAAAGTATAACGGTTTGGTGCCACCACAAGTCTGTCAGCCAAGCCATAAATATGAGAGACACATGAAAGTTTATACTTTGGTTTTGCAATAATTTGATAAAAAGTTGAATGCTTTGATCATAATTATCCTGGATTTTTTCTTATACCAAATATATATTTAACTATAGCACCAAAGAAGAGAGTAGAATCCCTGAAAGTTAAAATCGGTTTTCTTTATACATTTTAAACAGGATAAAAATCCATGACACCAACACACAGGAACAGGAAATGCAGGTTGGTCTGACTAGTTTCGGCGTGGTGCCATCATCATAAACCTTTTTATCCTGTTTAAAATGAATAAAGCGAATAAAGAAGGTAGCAGCACCAAAATGTAGAGATTTAGTAACTTTTAATTAGAGACATACCAAAAAACAAACAACGTTTCGGTCAGCACCTGACCTTAATCATGTTGTATACAGAAATGTCCATACACACTCTTTATATAGCCATTAGAGGCAGAGTTACAGATACCTGTGTGGGTGTTAAACTTTTTGTTAACCCTTTCTTTACAGATCAAGGTATAGTTTTCCATACTCCCTCTAGTGGATAAGGACACTTCATCTTAACCATCTATATAAACCTGTAAAACACAATATATATATACATTGTTAACTAAATATTGCAAACAATATTAATGACTGTGTTAATTTACCTTGATAAAGGCCCCTGGCTGAAACGCGTAGAGATTGCTAACAGATATCTGATAACCATTGAACACTAACCCAGCTGGTGAGAGGTAAATTTGTCCATACTGGTTAGGGCAGGTACATCGAGCTGTATCCTAAAGTAGGAATAGACTCCATATGTATAATTCCTGCCCCAGGACCCAGTATTCGATCTAGCCTACATCACCAGCTAAGGGTAACACCGACACGAAGGAAAGTGTACAAACACTGTGAAACAAAAATCCCTAAGGACTACACTTTGGCACTCTGACCCGGAAATCAAACCAAGAGGAACACGGCTCAGGAGAAGAAGCAAAGTCTCTTTACAACAAACAGACCGGCCGGTCTATCAACCGGACTAAGGATTTCTGGACACGGACATTTCAATAAGGTTACCCTAAACAATAGACATTGTGACGCCGCTCACTTTGTTTTGTATAGGAATAAATATCTTTTATAAACACTTATCGAATGCTTTAAAAGAGTCCATTTATAAGCAATTTTTACAAATAGATAAACTTATCTTTTATTCAACCACAATCCACAAATAAAACCTAAGTGATACACTATAGGATTTCACCAAAAAAGGTGTGAGAACCACATAATCAGGGACCATACCCCAATTATATAGATAACATTGGCAGTACTATTTTTTATTTGTAAGACTCTAATCTGCATTTAGCGCTATCCCACCTCCCCTTTCTTTTACTGTCCATTGAGGTGATAATTTTGAGGTTGCATCACCTTTTGGGATTAGCAAGGAGTCTGAGTGTAGAATCTCTGGATTACTATCCTTTTTACTTATGTGTTAATTTACCTCCCTATAGTTGCAACATTATTCCAATCACAGAGTTTTATCTAGAAATATATCTCTCCTTAATGGATAAAATATTCATAAAGTTACATGCCAGTCAATCTCCCTATTCATTCCCAAAGGGATTAGTGTTTGTAATGTATAGATCCAGTATGTTTCTCTACATTTAAGGGTCTATACATTACAACCACTAATGATAATGTTGCAATAATGTTGCAACTATAGGGAGGTAAATTAACACAGTCATTAATATTGTTTGCAATATTTAGGTAACAATGTATATATATATATATATATATATATATATATATATATATATATATATATATATATATATATATATATATATATATATTGTGTTTTACAGGTTAATATAGATGGTTAAGATGAAGTGTCCTTATCCACTAGAGGGAGTATGGAGAACTATACCTTGATCTGTAAAGAAAGGGTTAACAAAAAGTTTAACACCCACACAGGTATCTGTAACTCCGCCTCTAATGGCTATATAAAGAGTGTTTATGGACATTTCTGTATACAACATGATTAAGGTCAGGTGCTGACCGAAACGTTGTTTGTTTTTTGGTATGTCTCTAATTAAAAGTTACTAAATCTCTACATTTTGGTGCTGCTACCTTCTTTATTCGCTGATACTATATGGGGTTAGTGCATGGACTCCAACAGTGTGCACCAAAGACTTGATGGTGACTGCTGGGCCTACCTTTGATTTTTACATACAATGAATAAAGAAAACCGATTTTAACTTTCAGGGATTCCACTCTCTTCTTTGGTGCTATTTTCTAATTTGACTACAAGGAGTCCCAAACTTCAGTTGAATTCTGCCGTGTGTCCTCACACTCAATAGCCAATTGCTGCTGTTCAAACATACCTAAGAAAAAACTCTCGGTTGAAAGGAGAAGTTGTAAGGAGAAGCTGATTGGCCAGAAGCTACATACCTCTTCACCCCCCCCCCCCCCCCCCGCTGATGTCACACGCCATACCCGGTGTTCTAAAGTTTGTTGTCTACCGCATAGGAATGTGACTACTGCGTCACTTCCGGTGACTTTAATCAGCTGCTGGAAGTTTGTGGCACTCACTGCTCATGCGCTAGAGGCCCAACCTCTTAGAAACAGCTATTTAAGACAGAATAGGTGACAACTTACTTGAGAACATCGGTGTTGTAAAGTGAGTTGTCTACCGCGTAGGAATTGCCGCCTGATCGCTCTGTCCTTCTCTCCATAACATAGATTTTATTTTGCAATACTTTTGAAATAGTTTTTACTTGCTGTATTTAGTTCTTTTTTCGCCGTTCTATACCTTTATAGCAATATCGCAAATTAGTCAACGCTGTACTGTGCTGTATTTTTGTGTTTTCTGAATGATCATTTTCCTAAAGTAAGTTGTCAGCTATTCTGCCTTACACAGCTGTTTGTAGGAGGTTGGGCCTCCAGTGAGCGCTGTTTATTGTGCCTTAAACATGCGCAGAGAGTGCCACAACCCTCCAGCAGCTGACTACACGTCACCGGAAGTGACGCGGTAGTCAAATTCCAATGGTAGACATCTTAATTTAAGACACCGGAAGCAATCCAGACCCGAGAGGAAGCAGCAACTCATGTGAGTTGATTTACACACCTGAGTTGTGGTTCACACGCTGCGTGTATACCTCTGAGGGGTCTCAGCAACTGGGAAGCTGATGAGAGAGAGCTGAATCCGACAGAAGGGTGAGTTTCCTGTCTCCTATTCAGCTACAGTGGATGCCAGGACTGCTCTTGGTAATGGGTGTTGTGGTTGATTAAATTGTGTACAGCCATAAATTGTATTTGCTGACATCGCTGGCTTTATCTCTGTTTGCCCCCACGTGAACATTATTGCAGCCTTTTTCTTATATATGTGGCAACAAGTCTTTTATTATTATTATTATTATTATTATTATGTGAGATTTCTATGCTGGGAATATACTTTATGTATATATTTAACTATGCAATTATATTATTTATTATTTGATGCAAGTCATAAGATATTATAAACATAAGTAAAATACAAATTACATCTTCATAGTCACCTGATATATAATTTTACAGTGGATATAGAGCAGGTATATCACATCAATTAAACCCTGTCAGAGGCATACCTATTTGGTACTCAAAATGGACCTCACAATTATAGTATTTTATAAAACTTGGATGTTTATAAATCATTTTATCCAACTTGATTTTATGGTTTTGTTACAATAAGAAGCAAGAGATAGCACATTTATGAGTGAATAAACTTTAAGACTGTGGGGGATATTTATCAAAGAGTCAACTATGTTGCATTCGCGGGTCATCAAACCGCTCGCCAAACATTGCAGCTGCGGATCTGAATAGATCTCCTTATTTATTAAAAAAGCCATCAAAAACACGTGCGTCAAGTACAGTGCGAAGAGCATCGGACTGGTGTTAACTAACAGTCATCAATGTTGCGGCAATTCAGGTTTTTCCAAACTTTATTTATACCATTTCATTACTGTCCACGAACAAGCACATTTCTCTTTAGCACATTATTGTATATAGTGTAAATTTATTCTTTTACTGAGCAGGACTAATTGCGAATATAGCAAATAGCGACATATTTGGTGCAAAGTGGAGAGTGAATTATTAGAATTCTTTAATATTGGCCATACATATTTTAGTATGTATATACACACACACACACACACACACACACACATATATATATATATATATATATATATATATATATATATATATATATATATATATATATATATATATATATATATATATATATACAGTCATATGCAAAACTTTAGGCGCCCCTGACAATTTCCATGATTTTCATTTAAAAATAATTGGGTGTTTGGATCAGCAATTTCATTTTGATCTATCAAACAACTGAAGGACACAGTAAAATTTCAGTAGTGAAATTAGGTTTATTGGATTAACAGAAAATGTGCAATATGCATCAAAACGAAATTAGACAGGTGCATAAATTTGGGCACCCCAACAGAAATATCATAATAATATTTAGTAGAGTCTCCTTTAGAAGAAATAACAGCCTTTAGAAGCTTCCTATAGCCTGTAATGAGTGTCTGGATTCTGGATGAATGTATTTTGGACCATTCCTCCTTGCAAAACATCTCCAGTTCAGTTAGGTTTGATCGTTGCCGAGCATGGACAGCCCGCTTCAAATCACCCCACAGATTTTCAATGATATTCAGGTCTGGGGACTGGGATTGCCATTCCAGAACATTGTACTTGTTCTGCTGCATAAATGCTAAAGTAAATTTTGAGCAGTGTTTTGGGTCGTTGTCTTGTTGAAATATCCAGCTCTGGCGTAACTTCAACTGTGTGACTGATTCCTCAACATTATTCTCAAGTATCTGCTGATATTGAGTGGAATCCATGCGACCCTCAACTTTAACAAGATTCCCAGTACCGGCACTGGCCCCACAGCATGATGGAACATCCACCAAATTTTACTGTGGCTAGCAAGTATTTGTCTTGGAACGCTGTGTTCTTTTGCCACCATGCATAACGCCCCTTGTTATGACCAAATAACTCAATCTTTGTTTCATCAGTCCACAGCACCTTCTTCCAAAATGAAGCTGGCTTGTCCAAATGTGCGTTTGAATACCTCAAGCGACTCTGTTTGTGTGTGCAGAAAATGCTTCTTCCGCATCACTCTCCCATACGCTGAATTGTTGAACGATGCCCAGTGACACCATCTGCAGCAAGATGATGTTGTAGGTCTTTGGAGGTGGTTTGTGGGCTGTTTTTTGACTGCTCCATTTGCCACATGGGTGATTGCCAAAAAGTTTGGTTTGAGTGAGCCTTCTTCCCTTTCTGTTGGGATATGAACTGACTTCTTACAAGTTTGTCTCGCAGGCTGGGGGCCCTCCTTGCAGTTAAACCTGGGTACTCCCCCACTTCACGGGCAACACTCTCATCACTAAGAAGAACATCCCAGTTTCTAGAGAGTACCTCTTTAAGGCCACTCCAATGACAATTGAATTCAGTAATAAATCTGATCTTTGTATTTTGGGCCTTAACTTTGGGGAAGAGCAAGTTTTCTCTATTGGTGCGTCCTGCATCATTCTTTGCACTCTTTACAACTCTTTTTGAATATCCTCTTTCTACAAAATGTTTCTCCATTACAGCTGCATGTTTATTATATTTTTCCCTGGAGGAACAGTTTCTACGTAGTCTTAGAAACTGTCCTCTAGGGATGCCCTTCTTGAGATGGACTGGATGTTGACTAGAAGCCAAGAGGAGACTGTTGGTTGCAGTCTGTTTGTGAAAGTTTTCTGTCACCAGAACGCCTCTCTCCACCCTTGCCTTTATATCAATAAATGCAAGTTCTTCTTCACTGTGCTGTAGGGTGAGAGTGTCCTCCCTACAATCTACCCTCTTCAAAATGCTGCATGATGCCAAAATTGAAGATATCATCAGCCTTGCAGAACTTAAACATATGTACCCTGAGTTCCCAGTGATGCCAGTTTTCTACTGCATCCCAAAGATCCATAAAAACTTAATCAATCCCCCAGTGAGGCCCATCATAGCAGGCATAGGGAGCCTCACTGAGAACCTTGGGAACTATATTGATTCTTTTCTTAGACCCTTCCTCAACACTATGCCCTCATTTGTACTTGATACGTCTGATTTTTTGCGTAAAATAGATGGTCTATCTATTCCACAGGGAGCTCTCCTAGTATCTTTGGATGTAGAAGGGCTATATTCGTCCATTCCACATAAGGTAGGCATAAAAGCATGTGAGCACTTCCTCATGACAAGGGGTCTGTCCTTTCAGAAACATACGGATTTTGTAATCAAACTATTAACTTTTGTTTTAACTCATAATATCTTTATGTTTGATGGCAAGCTGTACAAACAGCTGAGAGGGACAGAGATGGGCGCTACTTGTGCCCCCACTTATGCCTGTCTCCACTTGGGCTCTTGGGAGATGAGTGATGTCTACCAAAATCCCCTTTTTGAGAAGAACATCCACATATGGCTTTGATATGTGGATGACATCTTCATGATATGGGAAGGTTCTGTTGAAAGCTGAAAAATCTTTGTTTCATCTTTAAATCAAAATAACAAAAACATCACTCTCACCCTACAGCACAGTGAAGAAGAACTTGCATTTCTTGATGTAAAGGTAAGGGTGGAGAGAGGCGTTCTGGTGACAGAAAACTTTCGCAAAAAGACTGTAACCAACAGTCTCCTCTTGGCTTGGCAATAGAGACAGCTTGCTCTTCCCCAAAGATAAGGCCCAAAATACAAAGATCAGATTTATTACTGAATTCAATTGTCATTGGAGTGGCTTTAAAGAGGTACTCTCTAGAAACTGGGATGTTCTTCTTAGTGATGAGAGTGTTGCCCGTGAAGTGGGGGAGTACCCAGGTTTAACTGCAAGGAGGGCACCCAGCCTGCGGGACAAACTTGCAAGAAGTCAGTTCATATCCCAACAGAAAGGGAAAAACTGGCTCACTCAAAACAACATTTTTGGCAATCACCCATGTGGCAAATGTGTCGCATTCAAATACATGGTGAAAACCAAGGAATTTGGCACCCATACTGGAAAGGTCTTTAAACTTAAACATGATGTCAACTGTAATACTGAAGGGGTTGTTCACCTGCTCTCTTGTTCGTGTCCCACTTTCTATGTGGGAAAAACAAAGAGAGCGATCAAAGACCGCATCAATGACCATTGTGATGATATAAAAAATAAAAACCAAAAGAGCAATGTAGCAAAACACTTTGAAAAATTCCATATCTATAATCCTGATACTCTTAGGGTTATAGGCATAGACAGAGGCATAAATAATGGAAGAGGGGGTGACAATGACAAAATACTCCTCAGAAAGGAATGCAGATGGATATCAACTTTAGATATCCAGATTCCAAATGAGCTTAATGACAAGCTCGACATGGCTTGCTACCTGTAACTAATTAATTATTCTCTCTTTCTCTCTGACAAATTTTATTTTCTATAAGAGCATCGATAGGATATTTAGAATATCTAGATATCCTATAGCGGTGGCCACTTAATACTATGTTTTTTTAACTGCAAACACAAAAGAAGAGAGAGCGCAGCCACGACTCACGGTAAAAGTTTTTAATATATCCTTACTTCGCAAACAAACATATTGCACTTACAAACGTTTCAATAAAAACAGGCGTCTCTTGGTTTACTTTAATCGTCCGTTACTGTGGTATGGTTGATCTGTCCTTTTTCGCTGTATGCGTTCACTCTTTGGCGTCCCTCGAGTTACGCTCCTTCCAATTGCTCTTTTATTTGTAGCGGTGCTTTTTTGACTAACTTTTCTGTGCCGTCTACGCGTTTCTTCCGTCTTCTGCGGACTTTCTCAAGACTCTTTGGCAGTGTTTTTTTAACCTCTATAATGTAAATATATTGAGTTGTAACTTTTAAGAATATGCTATGTTCCCAAGATATAATCAACGGCTACATAGTAATTGAATATATTTTTTTTTTATATTGTTTTTGTAACAATTTCTGAATGAAATGCATATATTTTCAAATGTCAGTAGGGGCGCTACATGCATAATAACCCTATAAAAAGGGATACCTTCAATCTCTTTCATACGCCCTGACAAAGCCCCACCTTTTCAATAGACGAGGGGGTAAAACGCGCATCGGCATCAGCTGACCTGACCATGTGATCTTGTGTACCGTCTACAGCACCACTTGAATACAGAGCGGCTTTATTTCAGCATGAAATCTGTAAAGAATTTGTATGTTCCGCATTATGGATGCCTGTGGTAGCAGTGGCTCTGAAAGGAAGGTGTAGTATACCCATATTACACACTGTTTGCAGCCTCAGATAATTGGCCAATTCCTAAAGCACAAAGTCTCAAGTGTCTATGTTTAAAGTGCCTATGCCCACAGTTAATAAGTGCCTCCTGGAGTCATTTTGGAACACACACTTTGCACCTAAGCTTAAAGAAGAGCGTTGTGTGCCTAATTGGCTGCTCCTTCTTGCATGATTAACTGCATGAAACTAGCCGTATATGTCCACTGGACTTTTCTTACCTAACAACGCTCGCTTACATGTGCTAGAGCTTACTAACCATATGTGCAAATTCTTCTGTCTTTTTGTCTGCATATCACATCTGCTTTGAAAAGAGTGACTAATCCGACAATTTAGATCCCACAGCATACTACCTGCCCAGGCTATACCCAATAGATACCTCAGGTGTTCTGTGAGCAGCAGGGTGTAGTTGATTGGATTCTCACTCTATTATATTATATTTGTATTGCTTTTTCTCATGCTTTGAACACATGCTTATTACATTTACAATGTCGTTTATATGCTGCATATTTCTTTCATGTAATTGGCAAGAGTCCATGAGCTAGTGACATATGGGATATACAATCCTACCAGGAGGGGCAAAGTTTCCCAAACCTCAAAATGCCTATAAATACACCCCTTTCCACACCCACAATTCAGTTTTACAAACTTTGCCTCCTATGGAGGTGGTGAAGTAAGTTTTTGCTAAGATTTCTACGTTGATATGCGCTTCTCAGCATTGTTGAAGCTCGATTCCTCTCAGAGTACAGCGAATGTCAGAGGGACGTGAAGGGAGTATCACCTATTGAATACGATGATTTCTCTAATGGGGGTCTATTTCATGGGTTCTCTGTTATCGGTCGTAGAGATTCATCTCTACCTCCCTTTTCAGATCGACGATATACTCTCAAATTTACCATTACCTCTACTAAAGAACTGTTTTAGTACTGGTTTGGCTATCTGCTATATGTGGATGGGTGTCATTTGGTAAGTATGTTTTCATTTACTTAAGACACTCTCAGCTATGGTTTGGCACTTTATGCATTTATGTAAAGTTCTATATATATGTATTGTACTTATATTTGCCATGAGTCAGGTTCATGTATTTCCTTCTGTAGACTGTCAGTTTCATATTTGGGAATATAAACACTTTAAGAAATTTATTTCTTACCTGGGGTTTAGTCTTTTTCAATTTGACTACTTTTTGCATTTGCAGGTATTAGGCCAGCGGGTGCGTCAAATGTTAGACTTTATTGCGTCATTTTTGGCGCAAACTTTTTTGGCGCGGAAAAATACGTTTTTGATGCAACTTCGTCATTTCCGGCGTCATACGTGATGCCGAGACCTTTCACATGGCGGTGTCATTAGTGACGCAAGTGTGTCATTTCCGGTCATTTTTGGCGCCAAAAATTTTTTACGTTACGTTGTGCGTCATACTGGTCGCCAATTTTTCTTCATTATTTCAATACCCCATTGTTGTTTGCCTCCTGCTTTCTTTTCTATCAAGAGTCCTATGCTTTTGCATTTTTTCCCATTCCTGAAACTGTCATTTAAGGAAATAGATAATTTTGCTTTATATGTTGTTTTTTCTCTTACATTGAGCAAGATGTCCCAATCTGATCCTGCCTCTGAAGTTTCTGCTGGAACATTGCTGCCTGACATCGGCTCTACCAAAGCTAAGTGCATTTGTTGTAAAATTGTAGAAATTATTCCACCGATTGTCATTTGTAATAGTTGTCATGATAAACTTTTACATGCAGATAGTGTTTCTATCAGTAATAGTACATTGCCAGTTGCAGTTCCTTCAACTTCTGATTCTATTATGAAGGCTTTGTCTGCATTTCCACCTTCTAATAAACGTAAAAGGTCTTTTAAAACTTCTCATTTACCTGATGAAATTTCAAATGACCAACAACGTAATAATTAATCCTCTTCTGATGAGGATCTATCTGAAACAGAAGATCCTTCCTCAGATATTGACACTGACAAATCTACTTATTTATTTAAAATAGAGTATATGCGTTCTTTATTAAAAGAAGTGTTAATTACTTTGGATATTGAGGTAACCAGTCCTATTGACGTTCAGTCTAATAAACGTTTGAATGCTGTTTTTAAACCTCCTTTGGTTTCCCCAGGTGTTTTCCCCATTCCTGAGGCTATTTCTGATATGATTTCTAGGGAATGGAATAAGCCAGGTACTTCCTTTATTCCTTCTTCAAGGTTTAAGAGATTGTATCCTTTACCAGCAAAATCTATAGAGTTTTGGGAAAAGGTCCCCAAAGTTGATGGGGCTATTTCTACTCTTGCTAAACGTACCACTATTCCTATGGAAGATAGCACTTCCTTTAGGGATCCTTTAGATAGGAAACTTGAATCTTATCTAAGGAAGGCCTATTTATATTCAGGTCATCTTCTCAGACCTGCTATTTCTTTGGGTGATGTTGCGGCTGCATCAACTTTCTGGTTGGAAAATTTAGCGCAACATGAATTGGATTCTGACATATCTAGCATTGTTCGCTTACTGCAACATGCTAATCATTTTATTTGTGATGCAATTTTTGATATTATCAAAATTGATGTTAGCTGTATTAGCTAGAAGAGCTTTGTGGCTTAAATCTTGGAATGCTGATATGACATCTAAATCTAGATTACTATCTCTTTCTTTCCAAGGTAATAATTTATTTGGTTCTCAGTTGGATTCTATTATTTCAACTATCACTGGAGGAAAAGGAGTTTTTTTGCCTCAGGATAAAAAACCTAAGGGTAAATCTAAGGCTTCTCACCGTTTTCGTTCCTTTTGTCAGAATAAGGAACAAAAACTCAATCCTCCTCCCAAGGAATCTGCTTCCAGTTGGAAACCTTCCTCAAATTGGAATAAATCCAAGCCATTTAGGAAACCAAAGTCTGCCCCTAAGTCCGCATGAAGGTGCGGCCCTCATTCCAGCTCAGCTGGTAGGGGGCAGATTAAGGTTTTTCAAGGATTGTTGGATAAAATCTGTCCAAAATCATTGAATTCAGAGCATTGTCTCTCAAGGGTATTGAATAGGATTCAAAGTAAGACCTCCTGTGAGAAGATTTTCTCTCTCACGCATCCCTGTAAATCCAGTAAAAGCTCAGGCTTTTCTGAAGTGTGTTTCAGACCTGGAGTCTTCAGGGGTAATCATGCCAGTTCCTCTTCAGGAACAAGGTTTGGGGTTTTATTCAAACCTATTCATTGTACCAAAGAAAGAAAATTTGTTCAGACCAGTTCTGGATCTGAAAATTTTGAATCGTTATGTAAGAGTACCAACTTTCAAGATGGTGACTATAAGGACTACAGGGAGTGCAGAATTATTAGGCAAATGAGTATTTTGACCACATCATCCTCTTTATGCATGTTGTCTTACTCCAAGCTGTATAGGCTCGAAAGCCTACTACCAATTAAGCATATTAGGTGATGTGCATCTCTGTAATGAGAAGGGGTGTGGTCTAATGACATCAACACCCTATATCAGGTGTGCATAATTATTAGGCAACTTCCTTTCCTTTGGCAAAATGGGTCAAAAGAAGGACTTGACAGGCTCAGAAAAGTAAAAAATAGTGAGATATCTTGCAGAGGGATGCAGCACTCTTAAAATTGAAAAGCTTCTGAAGCGTGATCATCGAACAATCAAGCGTTTCATTCAAAATAGTCAACAGGGTCGCAAGAAGCGTGTGGAAAAACCAAGGTGCAAAATAACTGCCCATGAACTGAGAAAAGTCAAGCGTGCAGCTGCCAAGATGCCACTTGCCACCAGTTTGGCTATATTTCAGAGCTGCAACATCACTGGAGTGCCCAAAAGCACAAGGTGTGCAATACTCAGAGACATGGCCAAGGTAAGAAAGGCTGAAAGACGACCACCACTGAACAAGACACACAAGCTGAAACGTCAAGACTGGGCCAAGAAATATCTCAAGACTGATTTTTCTAAGGTTTTATGGACTGATGAAATGAGAGTGAGTCTTGATGGGCCAGATGGATGGGCCGGTGGCTGGATTGGTAAAGGGCAGAGAGCTCCAGTCCGACTCAGACGCCAGCAAGGTGGAGGTGGAGTACTGGTTTGGGCTGGTATCATCAAAGATGAGCTTGTGGGGCCTTTTCGGGTTGAGGATGGAGTCAAGCTCAACTCCCAGTCCTACTGCCAGTTTCTGGAAGACACCTTCTTCAAGCAGTGGTACAGGAAGAAGTCTGCATCCTTCAAGAAAAACATGATTTTCATGCAGGACAATGCTCCATCACACGCGTCCAAGTACTCCACAGCGTGGCTGGCAAGAAAGGGTATAAAAGAAGAAAATCTAATGACATGGCCTCCTTGTTCACCTGATCTGAACCCCATTGAGAACCTGTGGTCCATCATCAAATGTGAGATTTACAAGGAGGGAAAACAGTACACCTCTCTGAACAGTGTCTGGGAGGCTGTGGTTGCAGCTGCACGCAATGTTGATGGTGAACAGATCAAAACACTGACAGAATCCATGGATGGCAGGCTTTTGAGTGTCCTTGCAAAGAAAGGTGGCTATATTGGTCACTGATTTGTTTTTGTTTTGTTTTTGAATGTCAGAAATGTATATTTGTGAATGTTGAGATGTTATATTGGTTTCACTGGTAAAAATAAATAATTGAAATGGATATATATTTGTTTTTTGTTAAGTTGCGTAATAATTATGCACAGTAATAGTCACCTGCACACACAGATATCCCCCTAAAATAGCTATAACTAAAAACAAACTAAAAACTACTTCCAAAACTATTCAGCTTTGATATTAATGAGTTTTTTGGGTTCATTGAGAACATGGTTGTTGTTCAATAATAAAATTAATCCTCAAAAATACAACTTGCCTAATAATTCTGCACTCCCTGTATTCTGCCTTTTGTTCAGAAAGGACATTATATGTCCACAATAGACTTGCAGGATGCATACCTTCATATTCCGATTCATCCAGAACACTTTCAGTTTCTGAGATTCTCTTTTCTAGACAAGCACTACCAATTTGTTGCTCTTCCATTTGGCCTAGCAACAGCTCCAAGAATCTTTTCAAAGGTTCTGGGTGCCCTACTATCTGTAATCAGAGAACAGGGTATTGCAGTGTTTCCTTATTTGGACGATATCTTGGTACTAGCTCAGTCTTTACATACTGCAGAATCTCACACGAATCAACTAGTGTTGTTTCTTCGGAAACATGGTTGGAGGATCAATTTACCAAAAAGTTTCTTGATTCCTCAGACAAGGGTCACCTTTTTAGGCTTCCAGATAGATTCAGTGTCCATGACTCTGTCTCTAACAGACAACAGACGTTTAAAATTGGTTGCAGCCTGCCGGCACCTTCAGTCTCAGTCATTCCCTTCAGTGGCTATGTGCATGGAAGTTTTAGGTCTCATGACTGCAGCATCGGACGCGATCCCCTTTGCTCGTTTTCACATGAGACCTCTACAGCTTTGCATGCTGAATCAATGGTGCAGGGATTATACAAAGATATCATAATTAATATCCTTGAATCCCAATGTACGACACTCTCTGACATGGTGGATAGATCACCATTGTTTGGTTCAAGGGGCTTCTTTTGTTCGCCCAATCTGGACTGTGATCACAACAGATGCGAGTCTTTCAGGTTGGGGAGCTGTTTGGGGATCTCTGACAGCACAAGGGGTTTGGAAATCTCAAGAGGCGAGATTACCAATAAATATTTTAGAACTCCGTGCAATTCTCAAGGCTCTTCAGTTCTGGCCTCTACTAAAGAGAGAACCGTTCATTTGTTTTCAGACAGACAATATCACAACTGTGGCTTATGTCAATCATTAGGGTGGGACTCACAGTCCCCAAGCTATGAAAGAAGTATCTCGGATACTTGCCTGGGCGTAATCCAGCTCCTGTCTAATCTCTGCGGTGCATATCCCAGGCGTAGACAATTGGGAGGCGGATTATCTCAGCCGCCAGACTTTACATCCAGGGGAGTGGTCTCTCCATCCAGATATGTTTTCTCAGATTGTTCAGATGTGGGGGCTTCCAGAGATAGATCTCATGGCCTCTCATCTAAACAAGAAACTTCCCAGTTACCTGTCCAGGTCCAGGGATGTTCAGGCGGAAGCAGTGGATGCGCTGACACTTCCTTGGTGTTATCAACCTGCTTACATCTTTCCGCCTCTAGTTCTCCTTCCAAGAGTGATCTCCAAAATCATCATGGAACAGTCTTTTGTGTTGCTGGTGGCTCCAGCATGGCCACACAGGTTTTGGTATGCGGATCTGGTTCGGATGTCCAGTTGCCCGCCTTGGCCACTTCCGTTACGGCCGGACCTACTATCTCCGGACCTACTTTTCCATCAGGATCTCAAATCATTAAATTTGAAGGTATGGAAATTGAACGCTTAGTTCTAAGTCATAGAGGTTTCTCTGACTCAGTGATTAATACTATGTTACAAGCTCATAAATCTGTTTCTAGAAAGATTTATTATAGAGTTTGGAAGACTTACATTTCATGGTGTTCTTCTCATAAATTCTCCTGGCATTCTTTTAGAATTCCTAGAATTTTACAGTTTCTTCAGGATGGTTTGGATAAGGGTTTGTCTGCAAGTTCCTTGAAAGGACAAATCTCCGCTCTTTCTGTTTTATTTCACAGAAAGATTGCTATTCTTCCTGATATTCACTGTTTTGTACAGGCTTTAGTTCGTATTAAGCCTGTCATTAAATCAATTTCTCCTCCTTGGAGTCTTAATTTGGTTCTGAAGGCTTTTCAGGCTCCTCCATTTGAGCCTATGCATTCTTTGGACATTAAACTACTTTCCTGGAAAGTGTTGTTCCTTTTGGCTATTTCTTCTGCTAGAAGAGTTTCTGAGCTATCTGCTCTTTCTTGTGAGTCTCCTTTTCTGATTTTTCATCAGGATAAGGCAGTTTTGCGGACTTCTTTTCAATTTTTACCTAAGGTTGTGAATTCTAACAACATTAATAGAGAAATTGTTGTTCCTTCCTTGTGTCCTAATCCTAAGAATTCTTTGGAGAGATCCTTACATTCTTTGGATGTGGTAAGAGCTTTGAAATATTATGTAGAAGCTACTAAAAATTTCAGGAAGACTTCCAGTTTATTTGTTTTATTTTCTGGTCCTAGGAAAGGTCAGAAAGCTTCTGCTATTTCCTTGGCTTCTTGGTTGAAACTTTTGATCCATCAAGCTTATTTGGAGTCGGGTCAAACCCCGCCTCAGAGAATTACAGCTCATTCTACTAGATCAGTCTCCACTTCGTGGGCTTTTAAGAATGAAGCTTCAGTTGATCAGATTTGCAAAGCAGCAACTTGGTCCTCTTTGCATACATTTAATAAATTCTACCATTTTGATGTATTTGCTTCTTCTGAAGCAGTTTTTGGTAGAAAAGTTCTTCAGGCAGCTGTTTCAGTTTGATTATTCTGCTTTTTGATTTAAGTTTTTTTCTTTCAAAAGTGAAAATAACTTATTTTTTGGGTTGTGGATTATTTTTTCAGCGGAATATGGCTGTTTTTATTTTATTCCCTCCCTCTCTAGTGACTCTTGAGTGGAAGACTCCGCATCTTGGGTATTGATATCCCATATGTCACTAGCTCATGGACTCTTGCCAATTACATGAAAGAAAAACATAATTTATGTAAGAACTTACCTGATAAATTAATTTCTTTCATATTGGCAAGAGTCCATGAGCTAGCGACATATGGGATATACAATCCTACCAGGAGGGGCAAAGTTTCCCAAACCTCAAAATGCCTATAAATACACCCATCACCACACCCACAATTCAGTTTAACGAATAGCCAAGCAGTGGGGTGATAAAGAAAGGAGTAGAAAGCATCAACAAAGGAAATTTGGAAATAATTGTGCTTTATACAAAAAAATCATAACCACCATAAAAAGGGTGGGCCTCATGGACTCTTGCTAATATGAAAGAAATTAATTTATCAGGTAAGTTCTTACATAAATTATGTTTTCTTTCATGTAATTGGCAAGAGTCCATGAGCTAGTGACATATGGGATATCAATACCCAAGATGTGGAGTCTTCCACTCAAGAGTCACTAGAGAGGGAGGGAATAAAATAAAAACAGCCATATTCCGCTGAAAAAATAATCCACAACCGAAAAAAACTTAAATCAAAAAGCAGAAGAATCAAACTGAAACAGCTGCCTGAAGAACTTTTCTACCAAAAACTGCTTCAGAAGAAGCAAATACATCAAAATGGTAGAATTTATTAAATGTATGCAAAGAGGACCAAGTTGCTGCTTTGCAAATCTGATCAACTGAAGCTTCATTCTTAAAAGCCCACGAAGTGGAGACTGATCTAGTAGAATGAGCTGTAATTCTCTGAGGCGGGGTTTGACCCGACTCCAAATAAGCTTGATGAATCAAAAGTTTCAACCAAGAAGCCAAGGAAATAGCAGAAGCTTTCTGACCTTTCCTAGGACCAGAAAATAAAACAAATAAACTGGAAGTCTTCCTGAAATTTTTAGTAGCTTCCACATAATATTTCAAAGCTCTTACCACATCCAAAGAATGTAAGGATCTCTCCAAAGAATTCTTAGGATTAGGACACAAGGAAGGAACAACAATTTCTCTATTAATGTTGTTAGAATTCACAACCATAGGTAAAAATTGAAAAGAAGTCTGCAAAACTGCCTTATCCTGATGAAAAATCAGAAAAGGAGACTCACAAGAAAGAGCAGATAGCTCAGAAACTCTTCTAGCAGAAGAAATAGCCAAAAGGAACAACACTTTCCAGGAAAGTAGTTTAATGTCCAAAGAATGCATAGGCTCAAATGGAGGAGCCTGAAAAGCCTTCAGAACCAAATTAAGACTCCAAGGAAGAGAAATTGATTTAATGACAGGCTTAATACGAACTAAAGCCTGTACAAAACAGTGAATATCAGGAAGAATAGCAATCTTTCTGTGAAATAAAACAGAAAGAGCGGAGATTTGTCCTTTCAAGGGACTTGCAGACAAACCCTTATCCAAACCATGCCAGGAGAATTTATGAGATTTAAGTCTTCCAAACTCTATAATAAATCTTTCTAGAAACAGATTTACGAGCTTGTAACATAGTATTAATCACTGAGTCAGAGAAACCTCTATGACTTAGAACTAAGCGTTCAATTTCCATACCTTCAAATTTAATGATTTGAGATTCTGATGGAAAAACAGACCTTGAGATAGTAGGTCCGGCCGTAACGGAAGTGGCCAAGACGGGCAACTGGACATCCGAATTGGATGAGACTCTTAAGCGCTTGTGCTTAATTACCCAATAAGGAAAGATAGTCTTACTATGTAGTTGGATTCAATGAGATCTATTTATTTTTAGAATTATAAATACATACAATAAAATTTAAAACAATAGAAAATGATTCTTAAAACAAATCTAACTGGTTGGCCAACCATACAGTGTGAATAAAATGATATAATATGTTTTCCAATCCCTGTTACTTAGTGTATTATACAAACATATCTGTATATTTGAATTTTTGAATTTTGGTTTAATTGCAGATATTTTTTTTATGGATTTGATATAGTGGACTTGTGAAGAAGTATGGTATCCACAAAGAATATTCGCAATATTAATTCTTAATTACCATATTTACCATATTCGTTTGTTTAAAGCTGAACATACATAATTAAAATAGCGTCAATGGTATCAACAATATAATTAAAATAGCGTCAATGATATCAACATTAGTAACAAATAATAAAAGTGAAACAAAAATAAAGTGATACAGTAAAAATCGTATAAGTTATGAAAGATAAAGTCTTTCTGCCGTGATCGTTAGAGTAATTGTTAAATGCTTTTTGTTAAAAGCGCTGTTGTTAAGTCCTCTGTGGGGATAGTATGTGCGGGCGTGCTGCAACACGTTTTTGTCTAATTGCTATATATATTCCGATTATAAGTCACTATTAAGTAGTTTTGGTTATCTGTCCTTCACATTAACTTCCTTAGTTGGTGTAGGTATAATAAATCTTACCCGTTGTTTCTTTTGGGATACTTTGTTTCTTGTCTAGTTTCTTTTTGTACCCAATTCAATCTTTACTGTGATGAATGTGGATCGGAAGCCGGGATAGCCGCTGCCGGTGTTGTAGTGGTTTCAGTATGTCGCGTTGGTTTGTCTCTGCGATTACACACACTTGAAGGAGTAGATGCTGGGGTATTGTGGTAGTGTGCTTTAACCATTAATCCTTTTGTCAGATGGCTGGGCTTTTTGCCTGGTTCAGGTTTTCAAAACCTCTTGAATTGTTGCGAATGTGTTCTGTTTAGATCCCTACTCTATTTGTTTCAGAGTATCCGATCTGCAGGTGTCCACAGGTTTCTTTAGGCCCAATTATTAGGTAAGGTATTTCAGTTGTTCTTGGCGGTCCTTTGAAAGGAGGACTAGGTGCTTTGAAGGTTGTTCTTGAACGCTTCAGAATATCTTTCAAGCATATTTGTTGGTCCGTGGTTTGATGTAGTCTTGGCGGTCCACTTCGAAAGTGGACTATGAAAATGTTTAGTGTAGCAAGGAGTAGGCAACGCGTTTCAGCTGATTAATACAGCCTATATCAAGCATATCCTTGCAGTTGTAAGCAGTGGGTTTTTGTATTCTGTGATTTGATTCTATTGGATCCCCTAGGTAGTTGTATCTTTACAATCTGGTGATCCTATTGGTTGTTGTGTCGGTGCTTTTGATTGGTCATTCCTTAGCATGTGACCTATTAATGGTTCAGTTTATCACGGTGAGGGGGAATTTTCACTTATTTGTATCAGATGACCAAGTAAATGCATAAAACGTTATGAAAACTTGTTCCAGTAGTAAACACAAATACGAATGTATTGTTATAATAAAAACATAAATAACTTTTTGTACATCAGAGAATCTGTCCTTACAGGGTTTGTGAGTGAGTATAAGGTTTTTGGTATATGCCAATTTGAATATTTATTATGTTCTTTTTAGTCCTTTAGTGCAAGAATTCATATTTTATTGTTGGTTCAGTTCTAGGGTTGGTAAATTAGAGGTTTAGTCATTTGTTTTGATGATGCAATTTAATATAACAGTGGAATGGGAAATTTCAATTTTGCGTGTTCTTGTTTGATCTTTAGTAATCGTTTGTTAAAAAGCAGGTTTTTTATTAATAATCGTTATTTCCATTATTATTGCTTTGGTGCAAGTATATGAAACATGCATTATTGGTTCTGGAATTTTTTTTATTCCTATTTTTGTAATTTATTTATTTTTAGTCTTCGTTCTTTTATAATCTTTTGTTGAAGAGCAGGTTAATCTTTTGGTATTCATCATTTCAATTGTATTGGTTCAAGGATATAAAACATCCATTATTAATAGTTGTGTATCAATCTGTTGGGTTTCTCTTCCGAATTTGGAGTGTTTGTTCTCTTTTAGCCTTTGTTGAAAGAGGGTATCATAAAACGATTTTTTAAAATTTGGTGAAATTTTGAATTGTTTATGAAGTGTTGTTATCAGATGCATTATTATTGGTTCTGAAATTTTTATTCCTATTTTTATAATTTATTTATTTTTAGTCTTCGTTCTTTTATAATCTTTTGTTGAAGAGCAGGTTACTCTTTTGGTATTCATCATTTCAATTGTATTGGTTCAAGGATATAGAACATCCATTATTATTAGTTGTGTATCAACCTGTTGGGTTTCTCTTCCGAATTTGGAGTGTTTGTTTTCTTTTAGCCTTTGTTGAAGGATTGTATTATAAAACGATTTTTTTAAATTTTTGGTGAATTTTTTAATTGTTTATGAAGTGTTGTTATCAGATTGGGTTTTTGGTGTTGGCATGCAGGATTTTTTGTGGTTCAAGTATTCAAGAAACAGTTTAGACTGAAGTCTATATTCAGACCTTTTGGTCTTAAGGTTTGCATTTCGAAGATCCATTTTGCTTCTTTTTTAAGTAGGTTGTTTGCCTGGTTACCACCTCTTATATTTTGTTTAATTTTTTGTATAGCTGTGTAGTTGAAATATTTTATATTGCTGTTATTACAAGTTCTGAAGTGTTTGGGAACTGGCAGGTCTTTATTTCTTTCTAGTTCCGATTTTTCTATTGATAATATGTGTTCCCTTATTCGTTCTTTTATCATCCTTTCCGTTTCACCTATATATTGTTTGTCACATTTTGTGCATGTTATAAGATATATTATGTTTGTGTCTGTACATCTTATAGTCTCTTTTATTTTATATTCCTTGTTTGTGATGCTGGATTTGAATGATTTAGCTTTTTTTGCATGTCTGCATGCTTTGCAGAAACCGCAGGGATAAAATCCCTGTAATGTTTCACCTTGAACTCCTTTTTGGATTTTCGGTTTGTTATGTTTTATAGTTGGAGCTAGTGAACTTTTTAGATTTTTGGCCTTTTTGTAAATGAATTTTGGGTTTTGTGGTAATTTTTCTCCTAAGTGTGGATCTTGTTGTAGTATTTTCCAGTGTGATTTGATAATTTTTTCTATTTCACCTCTATCCTCACTGTACTCTGTGATGAAAGGGATGAACCATTCTTTAGATTCTTCTATAGTGTTAGTTTTATCTTTGGGTTTATATTTGAGTATGTCCTTTCTGTTGGTTTTTTGTACTTTAAGTCTTTCCACTTCTACTTCTTCCTCTGTGTATCCTCTTTCTATGAATTTCTCTTTAAGTCTCTTTGATTGGATTTCAAAATCTGTGTCTTTTTTACAGTTTCTTTTGAGTCTAAGGAACTGACCCTTTGGTATATTTTGTTTCCATCACTTGAGGTGACCACTTGTTTCGTGTATGAAGTTGTTTGCATCGACCTCTTTGAAATAGGTTTTTGTGAGAAGCTCGTTATTTTCTATGTTAATTTAGGTCTAGATAATGTATTTTCTCTGTACTGTAGTCTGCAGGGGATTATGTATAAAAAAGGAATGCACATTTAAAACAGAATCTGAAGAATTTAAAAAGAAATGGGCTGAGATCCTAGATGAGGCATCTGCTAAACTAATGCAATTAATTAAAGAACATAGAGAAGAGATTCTAATAATGTTAGGAAATGAAATCAATGAAATAGAGAGTAAACTCCAAATATTTAAAGATCTAGACGAATACAAAAGAAAGGAAGAACAACTTAAGAAATTAATGAGGGAAACCAAGGATGAACTGATTAAAATCAAACTAAATAAATTTGAAAGAGACAGAGAGGACTATGACACACATCTAAAAAACCCTGATTCAAATAAATACACAAGCCACAGTTGGAGAAGAGACACTATGAAAACCACAGTAGAACACAAAACTGACCTCCCATCAGGGATAAATAAAAGGCCCCTTACAGAAAAACAACAATACAGATTTAAGGACACTCAACATAGTGATACATCTAAAAATGAATATCCCACCAATAATAATAGCGATGACAGAGACTACAGGACACAAAACAACAGATATCAAAATTACAATGAAAGAGAGATCAACTATAAACCATATAACCACAACACTTTTAAAAGGAACCAAGAAACTTTCTCTACAAGAGAACAAAATTTCAGACCCGCTTGGCAAACAACAGGATACAACCATAAACATCACAACCACCAAAATTACTATCAGGGAAATAAGAAAGAAACAGACTACTCCAGAGAAAATAGAACAGAATATTTACACCAACCTACTTATTACAGAGAACAATACAAAAACCACAATTACTACAATAGAAACCAAGAGTATACAACCAACACAACTCACAACCATGGTTGGAACAACAAAAATAAAAATAACAGGACTGAAAAAGAGAATTGGACAGTGCCCACATACAACAGATATGCCCCTTTAGAAAATGAAAATACTATCACAAAAGGTGAACACTCCGCTGTAAACTACTGAACAACATTTTTTAGAAGTAGGACCACACCCAAATACCAGAAGAAAAAGAAACCATTCAGAAGAAGAGGTAACAGAGGGAGGAGAACAGAGAGGAGAAAGAGGAGAGCCCCAACACCAAAACCAACAAGCGAAAAGAATGAGATAAAGCAAAATGGCATCTTTAATCTTAGCAAAGTCACTCTAAATACATCCCAAATAGAAATCTTGAATAAAGACCTCTCTTTTGCACCAACAAGAAAACTAAATAAATTTGAAACATATATAGACGCCAGCAAATTTATTAGGAAATTAACCCTCAAAAAATATTTCCAGAAGACCTCTCTCGAAAGAGAAATAACTAATGACATCACAAACACCCAAACAGACAACTTCATACACTCAGGGCTAAAAGAAAAATCAAACTTTTATCCTAAACATGAAAAAGGCAACTACATAGAAACCTTTGAGAAACTGATTTTAGAAGATATAAGCAACATCGCACAAAAGAAAATAAAACATAACATCACACTAAAACAAAAAAACCTTATAAAAGAACTAGAAGAAAACAACGAAATCACAATAAAGCCAGCGGATAAGGGAGGAGGGATAGTCATCTTAGATACAAACAAATACAAAGAAATGGTACATTCACTTATACAAGATGTGAACACCTACAAAAAATTACGGTGTAATCCAACCATCATTTACAAAGTATTTCTAAAACACCTTCTGGATAAAGCATCTAATATAGGTATTCTTAATGAGAAAGAACACAACTACCTTCTCCCTAACCACCCTATTATTCCAGTCATATACGTCCTTCCAAAAATCCACAAATCACTTACTAACCCACCAGGCAGACCAATTATTTCAGGGATTGACTCACTAACGTCAAATTTATCAGCCTATATCGACAAATATCTTCAAAAATACGTCATAAACTTAGACTCATATTTAAGAGACTCAATAAACCTATTAATAATGTTAGATAATTTCAAATGGACTGATGAATATATACTAGTGACATGCGATGTTCAGGCACTGTATACCTCCATTAGACACGAAGATGGCCTCCATGCCATCAATAAATATTTAAGAAATGACCCAACTATGTTAAAAGAACAACGAGAATTCATAATAGATTGTATAGAATTTATTCTAACCCATAACTTTTTTATGTACGAAAACACATACTATGAACAGATTTGCGGAACAGCTATGGGCACTAAATTTGCCCCTAGTTACGCAAATCTGTTCATGGGATTATGGGAAACACAATTCCTACAAGAGAGCCCCTTCAAAAATAATTTCATCATGTATAAAAGATTTATTGATGATCTCTTCTTTGTCTGGAAAGGCACAACACAAGATTTAAATACCTGCTTAGAACATATGTACAGAGAAAATACATTATCTAGACCTAGAAATTAGCATAGAAAATAACGAGCTTCTCACAAAAACCTATTTCAAAGAGATCGATGCAAACAACTTCATACACGAAACAAGTGGTCACCTCAAGCGATGGAAACAAAATATACCAAAGGGTCAGTTCCTTAGACTCAAAAGAAACTGTAAAAAAGACACAGATTTTGAAATCCAATCATAGAGACTTAAAGAGAAATTCATAGAAAGAGGATACACAGAGGAAGAAGTAGAAGTGGAAAGACTTAAAGTACAAAAAACCAACAGAAAGGACATACTCAAATATAAACCCAAAGATAAAACTAACACTATAGAAGAATCTAAAGAATGGTTCATCCCTTTCATCACAGAGTACAGTGAGGATAGAGGTGAAATAGAAAAAATTATCAAATCACACTGGAAAATACTACAACAAGATCCACACTTAGGAGAAAAATTACCACAAAACCCAAAATTCATTTACAAAAAGGCCAAAAACCTAAAAAGTTCACTAGCTCCAACCATAAAACATAACAAACCGAAAATCCAAAAAGGAGTTCAAGGTGAAACATTACAGGGATTTTATCCCTGCGGTTTCTGCAAAGCATGCAGACATGCAAAAAAAGCTAAATCATTCAAATCCAGCATCACAAACAAGGAATATAAAATAAAAGAGACTATAAGATGTACAGACACAAATATAATATATCTTATAACATGCACAAAATTTGACAAACAATATATAGGTGAAACGGAAAGGATGATAAAAGAACGAATAAGGGAACACATATTATCAATAGAAAAATCGGAACTAGAAAGAAATAAAGACCTGCCAGTTCCCAAACACTTCAGAACTTGTAATAACAGCAATCTAAAATATTTCAACTACACAGCTATACAAAAAATTAAACAAAATATAAGAGGTGGTAACCAGGCAAACAACCTACTTAAAAAAGAAGCAAAATGGATCTTCGAAATGCAAACCTTAAGACCAAAAGGTCTGAATATAGACTTCAGTCTAAACTGTTTCTTGAATACTTGAACCACAAAAAATCCTGCATGCCAACACCAAAAACCCAATCTGATAACAACACTTCATAAACAATTAAAAATTTCACCATAAATTTAAAAAAATCATTTTATAATACAATCCTTCAACAAAGGCTAAAAAAGAACAAACACTCCAAATTCGGAAGAGAAACCCAACAGGTTGATACACAACTAATAATAATGGATGTTCTATATCCTTGAACCAATACAATTGAAATGATGAATACCAAAAGATTAACCTGCTCTTCAACAAAAGATTATAAAAGAACGAACACTAAAAATAAATAAATTACAAAAATAGGAATAAAAATTCCAGAACCAATAATAATGCATGTTTCACCAAAAACCCAATCTGATAACAATACTTCATAAACAATTCAAAATTTCACCAAAAATTTAAAAAAATCGTTTTATGATACACTCCTTCAACAAAGGCTAAAAGAGAAAAAACACTCCAAATTCGGAAGAGAAACCCAACAGGTTGATACACAACTAATAATAATGGATGTTCTATATCCTTGAACCAATACAATTGAAATGATGAATACCAAAAGATTAACCTGCTCTTCAACAAAAGATTATAAAAGAACGAACGCTAAAAATAAATAAATTACAAAAATAGGAATAAAAATTCCAGAACCAATAATAATGCATCTGATAACAACACTTCATAAACAATTCAAAATTTCACCAAATTTTAAAAAATCGTTTTATGATACCCTCTTTCAACAAAGGCTAAAAGAGAACAAACACTCCAAATTCGGAAGAGAAACCCAACAGATTGATACACAACTATTAATAATGGATGTTTTATATCCTTGAACCAATACAATTGAAATGATGAATACCAAAAGATTAACCTGCTCTTCAACAAAAGATTATAAAAGAACGAAGACTAAAAATAAATAAATTACAAAAATAGGAATAAAAAAAATTCCAGAACCAATAATGCATGTTTCATATACTTGCACCAAAGCAATAATAATGGAAATAACGATTATTAATAAAAAACCTGCTTTTTAACAAACGATTACTAAAGATCAAACAAGAACACGCAAAATTGAAATTTCCCATTCCACTGTTATATTAAATTGCATCATCAAAACAAATGACTAAACCTCTAATTTACCAACCCTAGAACTGAACCAACAATAAAATATGAATTCTTGCACTAAAGGACTAAAAAGAACATAATAAATATTCAAATTGGCATATACCAAAAACCTTATACTCACTCACAAACCCTGTAAGGACAGATTCTCTGATGTACAAAAAGTTATTTATGTTTTTATTATAACAATACATTCGTATTTGTGTTTACTACTGGAACAAGTTTTCATAACGTTTTATGCATTTACTTGGTCATCTGATACAAATAAGTGAAAATTCCCCCATCACCGTGATAAACTGAACCATTAATAGGTCACATGCTAAGGAATGACCAATCAAAAGCACCGACACAACAACCAATAGGATCACCAGATTGTAAAGATACAACTACCTAGGGGATCCAATCAGTGGCGTCACTAGGGGGGGGCGGGCCGCACCCGGGTGACACCCTCCAGGGGGTGACACCAAAAAAAAAAAAAAAAAAATTTTTTTTTTTTTTTTTTAAATTTTATTGAAATTCAAAGAAATACAATGTTGAGATGCATAGATTATTTTATTAGAGGCTGGCATTTGTGAACATTAGTGGGACTGGGGAAGTTGTAGACACACAATTTTTTTGCCCCTTGAGCCAGTGCTGCAATTTCAACAAATAGTTTTCCTGGCTGCTTTTGCTTGTTTGTACTTTGCTCCTCCCCTGCCCAATTTCACTATGAATGTTGTGGGTGTGCCATGGGGCTTGCAAAGTTGCGCTGCTAGCCTAAACCTGCCTGCCTATCTGTGCTCACTGCTCAGTGACATGCGGCCCAGGGCTGTGCACTGACAGACTTGGAACAGAGTCAGAGAGCAGAATTTTCATAGTTTGTGCGCCTAAACCTTTTCTTCAGTGATTTATTTTAGAGTGCTCTGTTTATCTTTCATTTGATGTTCTGCTGAGCCAGGGAGCAGCTCTAGGCATGAGCTTTATAATTAATGCAGTGCAGTTTACATATTTTGTATGTGTGTGTCTGAGTTTTTGTGTGTCTCAGTGTTTTTGTGTGTGTGTTTTTGTGTGTGTGTCTGAGTGTGTTTCCGAGTGTTTGTGTGTGCATCTGAGTATGTTTTAAGTGTGTCTGAGTGTTTGTATGTGTGTTTGCCTGTGTTTTTGTGTGTGTCTGCTTTCTGGGGGGGGGGTGACACCATGACTTACCGCACCGGGTGACACCAACCCTAGTGACGCCACTGGATCCAATAGAATCAAATCACAGAATACAAAAACCCACTGCTTACAACTGCAAGGATATGCTTGATAAAGGCTGTATTAATCAGCTGAAACGAGTTGCCTACTCCTTGCTACACTAAACATTTTCATAGTCCACTTTCGAAGTGGACCGCCAAGACTAAATCAAACCACGGACCAACAAATACGCTTGAAAGATATTCTGAAGCGTTCAAGAACAACCTTCAAAGCACCTAGTCCTCCTTTCAAAGGACCGCCAAGAACAACTGAAATACCTTACCTAATAATTGGGCCTAAAGAAACCTGTGGACACCTGCAGATCGGATACTCTGAAACAAATAGAGTACGGATCTAAACAGAACACATTCGCAACAATTCAAGAGGTTTTGAAAACCTGAACCGGGCAAAAAGCCCAGCCATCTGACAAAAGGATTAACGGTTAAAGCACACTACCACAATACCCCAGCATCTACTCCTTCAAGTGTGTGTAATCGCAGAGACAAACCAACGCGACATACTGAAACCACTACAACAACGGCAGCGGCTATCCCGGCTTCCGATCCACATTCATCACAGTAAAGATTGAATTGGGTACAAAAAGAAACTAGACCAGAAACAAAGTATCCCAAAAGAAACAACGGGTAAGATTTATTATACCTACACCAACTAAGGAAGTTAATGTGAAGGACAGATAACCAAAACTACTTAATAGTGACTTATAATCGGAATATATATAGCAATTAGACAAAAACGTGTTGCAGCACGCCCGCACATACTATCCCCACGGAGGACTTAACAACAGCGCTTTTAACAAAAAGCATTTAACAATTACTCTAACGATCACGGCAGAAAGACTTTATCTTTCATAACTTATACGATTTTTACTGTATCACTTTATTTTTGTTTCACTTTTATTATTTGTTACTAATGTTGATACCATTGACGCTATTTTAATTATATTGTTGATACCATTGACACTATTTTAATTATGTATGTTCAGCTTTAAACAAACGAATATGGTAAATATGGTAATTAAGAATTAATATTGCGAATATTCTTTGTGGATACCATACTTCTTCACAAGTTCACTATATCAAATACATAAAAAATATCTGCAATTAAACCAAAATTCAAAAATTCAAATATACAGATATGTTTGTATAATACACTAAGTAACAGGGATTGGAAAACATATTATATCATTTTATTCATACTGTATGGTTGGCCAACCAGTTAGATTTGTTTTAAGAATCATTTTCTATTGTTTTAAATTTTATTGTATGTATTTATAATTCTAAAAATAAATAGATCTCATTGAATCCAACTACATAGTGAGACTATCTTTCCTTATTGGGTAATTAAGCACAAGCGCTTAAGAGTCTCATCCAATCCAGATTTTACCCACACTTTGAAGTTTGTGAGATTACTTCTTCGAGACTCCCTAGCTTTTACCCCCACAGCGCATAGTTTATTAACCCAACACACCAACTGGACATCCGAACCAGATCCGCATACCAAAACCTGTGTGGCCATGCTGGAGCCACCAGCAACACAAAAGACTGTTCCATGATGATTTTGGAAATCACTCTTGGAAGGAGAACTAGAGGCGGAAAGATGTAAGCAGGTTGATAACACCAAGGAAGTGTCAGCGCATCCACTGCTTCCGCCTGAACATCCCTGGACCTGGACAGGTATCTGGGAAGTTTCTTGTTTAGATGAGAGGCCATGAGATCTATCTCTGGAAGCCCCCACATCTGAGCAATCTGAGAAAACACATCTGGATGGAGAGACCACTCCCCTGGATGTAAAGTCTGGCGGCTGAGATAATCCGCCTCCCAATTGTCTACGCCTGGGATATGCACCGCAGAGATAAGACAGGAGCTGGATTACGCCCAGGCAAGTATCTGAGATACTTCTTTCATAGCTTGGGGACTGTGAGTCCCACCCTGATGATTGACATAAGCCACAGTTGTGATATTGTCTGTCTGAAAACAAATGAACGGTTCTCTCTTTAGTAGAGGCCAGAACTGAAGAGCCCTGAGAATTGCACGGAGATCTAAAATATTTATTGGTAATCTCGCCTCTTGAGATTTCCAAACCCCTTGTGCTGTCAGAGATCCCCAAACAGCTCCCCAACCTGAAAGAATCGCATCTGTTGTGATCACAGTCCAGATTGGGCAAACAAAAGAAGCCCCTTGAACCAAACGATGGTGATCTATCCAACATGTCAGAGAGTGTCGTACATTGGGATTCAAAGATATTAATTGTGATATCTTTGCATAATCCCTGCACCATTGATTCAGCATGCAAAGCTGTAGAGGTCTCATGTGAAAACGAGCAAAGGGGATCGCGTCCGATGCTGCAGTCATGAGACCTAAAACTTCCATGCACATAGCCACTGAAGGGAATGACTGAGACTGAAGGTGCCGGCAGGCTGCAACCAATTTTAAACGTCTCTTGTCTGTTAGAGACAGAGTCATGGACACTGAATCTATCTGGAAGCCTAAAAAGGTGACCCTTGTCTGAGGAATCAAGAAACTTTTTGGTAAATTGATCCTCCAACCATGTTTCCAAAGAAACAACACTAGTTGATTTGTGTGAGATTCTGCAGTATGTAAAGACTGGGCTAGTACCAAGATATCGTCCAAATAAGGAAACACCGCAATACCCTGTTCTCTGATTACAGATAGTAGGGCACCCAGAACCTTTGAAAAGATTCTTGGAGCTGTTGCTAGGCCAAATGGAAGAGCAACAAATTGGTAGTGCTTGTCTAGAAAAGAGAATCTCAGAAACTGAAAGTGTTCTGGATGAATCGGAATATGAAGGTATGCATCCTGCAGGTCTACTGTGGACATATAATGTCCTTGCTCAACAAAAGGCAAAATAGTCCTTATAGTCACCATCTTGAAAGTTGGTACTCTTACATAACGATTCAAAATTTTCAGATCCAGAACTGGTCTGAACAAATTATCTTTCTTTGGTACAATGAATAGGTTTGAATAAAACCCCAAACCTTGTTCCTGAAGAGGAACTGGCATGATTACCCCTGAAGACTCCAGGTCTGAAACACACTTCAGAAAAGCCTGAGCTTTTACTGGATTTACAGGGATGCGTGAGAGAAAAAATCTTCTCACAGGAGGTCTTACTTTGAATCCTATTTGATACCCTTGAGACAATGCTGTGAATCCAATGATTTTGGACAGATTTTATCCAAAAATCCTTGAAAAACCTTAATCTGCCCCCTACCAGCTGAGCTGGAATGAGGGCCGCACCTTCATGCGGACTTAGGGGCAGACTTTGGTTTCCTAAATGGCTTGGATTTATTCCAATTTGAGGAAGGTTTCCAACTGGAAGCAGATTCCTTGGGAGGAGGATTGAGTTTTTGTTCCTTATTCTGATGAAAGGAACGAAAACGGTGAGAAGCCTTAGATTTACCCTTAGGTTTTTTATCCTGAGGCAAAAAAACTCATTTTCCTCCAGTGATAGTTGAAATAATAGAATCCAACTGAGAACCAAATAAATTATTACCTTGGAAAGAAAGAAATAGTAATCTAGATTTAGATGTCATATCAGCATTCCAAGATTTAAGCCACAAAGCCCTTCTAGCTAATACAGCTAAAGACATGGATCTAACATCAATTTTGATAATATCAAAAATTGCATCACAAATAAAATGATTAGCATGTTGCAGTAAGCGAACAATGCTAGATATGTCAGAATCCAATTCATGTTGTGCTAAATTTTCCAACCAGAAAGTTGATGCAGCCGCAACATCACCCAAAGAAATAGCAGGTCTGAGAAGATGACCTGATTATAAATAGGCCTTCCTTAGTTAAGATTCAAGTTTCCTATCTAAAGGATCTCTAAAGGAAGTGCTATCTTCCATAGGAATAGTGGTACGTTTAGCAAGGGTAGAAATAGCCCCATCAACTTTGGGGATTTTTCCCCAAAACTTTATAGATTTTGCTGGTAAAGGATACAATTTTTTAAACCTTGAAGAAGGAATAAAAGAAGTACCTGGCTTATTCCATTCCCTAGAAATCATATCAGAAATAGCCTCAGGAATGGGGAAAACACCTGGGGAAACCACAGGAGGTTTAAAAACAGCATTTAAACGTTTATTAGACTGAACGTCAATAGGACTGGTTACCTCAATATCCAAAGTAATTAACACTTCTTTTAATAAATAATGCATATACTCTATTTTAAATAAATAAGTAGATTTGTCAGTGTCAATATCTGAGGAAGGATCTTCTGTTTCAGATAGATCCTCATTAGAAGAGGATGAATTATTATGTTGTTGGTCATTTGAAATTTCATCAGGTAAATGAGAAGTTTTAAAAGACCATTTACGTTTATTAGAAGGTGGAAATGCAGACAAAGCCTTCATAATAGAATCAGAAACAAATTCTTTAAAATTTACAGGTATATCATGCACATTAGAAGTTGAAGGAACTGCAACTGGCAATGTACTATTACTGATGGATACACTATCTGCATGTAAAAGTTTATCATGACAACTATTACAAATGACAATCGGTGGAATAATTTCTACAATTTTACAACAAATGCACTTAGCTTTGGTAGAGCCGATGTCAGGCAGCAATGTTCCAGCAGAGACTTCAGAGGCAGGATCAGATTGGGACATCTTGCTCAATGTAAGAGTAAAAACAACATATAAAGCAAAATTATCTATTTCCTTAAATGACAGTTTCAGGAATAGGAAAAAAATGCAAAAGCATAGGCCTCTTGATAGAAAAGAAAGCAGGAGGCAAACAACAATGGGGTATTGAAATAATGAAGAAAAATTGGCGCCCAGTATGACGCACAACGTAACGTAAACTTTTTTGGCGCCAAAAATGACCGGAAATGAACCACTTACGTCACTAATGACGCCGCCGTGTGAAAGGTCTCGGCGTCACATATGACGCCGGAAATGACGAAGTTGAGTCAAAAACGTATTTTTTCACGCCAAAAAAGTTTGCGCCAAAAATTACGCAATAAAGTCTAACATTTGACGCACCCGTGGGCCTAATACCTGCAAATGCAAAAAGTAGTCAAATTGAAAAAAGACTAAACCCCAGGTAAGAAATAAATTTCTTAAAGTGTTTATATTCCCAAATATGAAACTGACAGTCTGCAGAAGGAAATACATGAACCTGACTCATGGCAAATATAAGTACAATACATATATTTAGAACTTTACATAAAGTGCCAAACCATAGCTGAGAGTGTCTTAAGTAAATGAAAACATACTTACCAAAAGACACCCATCCACATACAGGGAGTGCAGAATTATTAGGCAAGTTGTATTTTTGAGGATTAATTTTATTATTGAACAACAACCATGTTCTCAATGATCCCAAAAAACTCATTAATATCAAAGCTGAATAGTTTTGGAAGTAGTTTTTAGTTTGTTTTTAGTTTTAGCTATTTTAGGGGGATATCTGTGTGTGTAGGTGACTATTACTGTGCATAATTATTAGGTAACTTAACAAAAAACAAATATATACCCATTTCAATTATTTATTTTTACCAGTGAAACCAATATAACATCTCAACATTCACAAATATACATTTCTGACATTCAAAAACAAAACAAAAACAAATCAGTGACCAATATAGCCACCTGTCTTTGCAAGGACACTCAAAAGCCTGCCATCCATGGATTCTGTTAGTGTTTTGATCTGTTCACCATCAACATTGCGTGCAGCAGCAACCACAGCCTCCCAGACACTGTTCAGAGAGGTGTACTGTTTTCCCTCCTTGTAAATCTCACATTTGATGATGGACCACAGGTTCTCAATGGGGTTCAGATCAGGTGAACAAGGAGGCCATGTCATTAGATTTTCTTCTTTTATACCCTTTCTTGCCAGCCATGCTGTGGAGTACTTGGACGCGTGTGATGGAGCATTGTCCTGCATGAAAATCATGTTTTTCTTGAAGGATGCAGACTTCTTCCTGTACCACTGCTTGAAGAAGGTGTCTTCCAGAAACTGGCAGTAGGACTGGGAGTTGAGCTTGACTCCATCCTCAACCTGAAAAGGCCCCACAAGCTCATCTTTGATGATACCAGCCCAAACCAGTACTCCACCTCCACCTTGCTGGCGTCTGAGTCAGACTGGAGCTCTCTGCCCTTTACCAATCCAGCCACGGGCCCATCCATCTGGCCCATCAAGACTCACTCTCATTTCATCAGTCCATAAAACCTTAGAAAAATCAGTCTTGAGATATTTCTTGGCCCAGTCTTGACGTTTCAGCTTGTGTGTCTTGTTCAGTGGTGGTCGTCTTTCAGCCTTTCTTACCTTGGCCATGTCTCTGAGTATTGCACACCTTGTGCTTTTGGGCACTCCAGTGATGTTGCAGCTCTGAAATATGGCCAAACTGGTGGCAAGTGGCATCTTGGCAGCTGCACGCTTGACTTTTCTCAGTTCATGGGCAGTTATTTTGCGCCTTGGTTTTTCCACACACTTCTTGCGACCCTGTTGACTATTTTGAATGAAACGCTTGATTGTTCGATGATCACGCTTCAGAAGCTTTGCAATTTTAAGAGTGCTGCATCCCTCTGCAAGATATCTCACTATTTTTGACTTTTCTGAGCCTGTCAAGTCCTTCTTTTGACCCATTTTGCCAAAGGAAAGGAAGTTGCCTAATAATTATGCACACCTGATATAGGGTGTTGATGTCATTAGACAACACCCCTTCTCATTACAGAGATGCACATCACCTAATATGCTTAATTGGTAGTAGGCTTTCGAGCCTATACAGCTTGGAGTAAGACAACATGCATAAAGAGGATGATGTGGTCAAAATACTCATTTTCCTAATAATTCTGCACTCCCTGTATAGCACATAGCCAAAGGTAATGGTAAATTTGAGAGTATATCGTCGATCTGAAAAGGGAGGTAGGAGATGAATCTCTACGACCGATAACAGAGAACCCATGAAAAAGACCCCCGTTAGAGAAATCATTGTATTCAATAGGTGATACTCCCTTCACGTCCCTCTGACATTCGCTGTACTCTGAGAGGAATTCGGGCTTCAACAATGCTGAGAAGCGCATATCAACGTAGAAATCTTAGCACAAACTTACTTCACCACCTCCATTGGAGACAAAGTTTGTAAAACTGAATTGTGGGTGTGGTGAGGGGTGTATTTATAGGCATTTTGAGGTTTGGGAAACTTTGCCCCTCCTGGTAGGATTGTATATCCCATATGTCACTAGCTCATGGACTCTTGCCAATTACATGAAAGAAACATAATTTATGTAAGAACTTACCTGATAAATTAATTTCTTTCATATTGGCAAGAGTCCATGAGGCCCACCCTTTTTATGGTGGTTATGATTTTTTGTATAAAGCACATTTATTTCCAAATTTCCTTTGTTGATGCTTTCTACTCCTTTCTTTATCACCCCACTGCTTGGCTATTCGTTAAACTGAATTGTGGGTGTGGTGAGGGGTGTATTTATAGGCATTTTGAGGTTTGGGAAACTTTGCCCCTCCTGGTAGGATTGTATATCCCATATGTCACTAGCTCATGGACTCTTGCCAATATGAAAGAAATGAATTTATCAGGTAAGTTCTTACATAAATTATGTTTTTCCTATGCCTATACTTTGCTTTAACAAGAATGTACTACTGATAACTTAGATCCCTTTTCTTATACCTGCCCAGGATATACCTCCACCTTCCTTTGTGAGGGTTCTGTACGCAGCTGGGTGTAGTTATCCAGAATACCTCTCCTTGCTATAATCGACTCTTATTGCATGTGTATATGAATACAGGTAACTTGATTCACCCTGACCGGTCAGGATCATTTAGTCTATATATTTATTTTGCTAGCTTTGCAAACTATTTGTACATTTACATTTGTTTGACTACCGTTTTAAGATACACTTAATGGTTGCACATCCTTTTCGTGAGGGATGCGGTGTGTCTAGAAATTAAATAGCTATACTAATAAATTGTTATTATGTTCACTTTAACTATGGAGCTGAGTTTTTCTTGTTGTAAAAGAGTGCTGTAATCCCTGTCCTTTTTGAAACAAGTATTTTCTTGTTTCTTTCTTTCTTACGTAATTCTTGACATAATGGCCTCTATTTATCAAGCTGTCAACCGCAAATATGCTGGAATTCTGCAGCGTATTTGTGGTGAGCCGGATTCGCCTTAGTTTTAAAACCCTACAGAATGGCAAAAGTAGAATTTAGTGACGTAACATACGATCCGCCGGACTCAATCCGACACAGATTGATGCTTATGTCACTACAGATGTTCTGAACGCAAGTTCGGCACAATCTGACTACTTTTGGAAGTTAACAAATTCCTACCAGGTACGCTCGGCACTTTTCCGGCCCAGCATACATGGTTTTCAATCCGCCGTCCTGGAGGCGGCGGATGACATAGGAATCAATGGGAGTCGGAAAGCAGCGAAAGCTCATGTTTGCTGCTGCCCGATATCCCATTGATTTCTATGTGAAATGTCTACACCTAACACCCTATCATGTACACCGAGTCTAAACACCCCTAATCTGCCCCCCCTACACAGCCGCATCTAAATAAAGTGTTTAACCCCTAAACCACTGCTCCCGGAGCCCACCGTCACCTACATTATACTTATTAATCCCTAATCTGCCCCCCCATACCGCCGCAACTCTAATAAATGTATTAACCCCTAATCTGCTGCCCCCCACAACGCCGCCACCTACATTATATTTATTAACCCCTAATCTGCCGCCCCCTACACCACCGCCACCTACATTATATTTATTAACCCCTAATCTGTCCCCCATACACCGCCGCCAACTACCTACATTTATTAACCCCTAATCTGCCCCCCTACACCGCTGACACTATATTAAATGTATTAACCCCTAAACCTAAGTCTAACACTCACCCTAACACCCCCTAACTTAAATATAATTTAACTAAATCTAAATAAATTATTCCTATTTAAAACTAAATACTTACCTATAAAAAAAAAACCTAAGCTACCTACAATATAACTAATTACATTGTAGCTAGCTTAGGGTTTCTTTTTATTTTACAGGCAACTTTGTATTTATTTTAACTAGGTAGAATAGTTACTAAATAGTTATTAACTATTTAATAACTTCCTAGTTAAAATAAATACAAATGTACCTGTAAAATAAAACCTAACCTAAGTTAAAATTACACCTAACACTACACTATAATTAAATTAATTCCCTAAACTAAATACAATTAAATAAAATTAAAAACAATTATCTAAAGTATAAAAAAAAACACTAAATTACAGAAAATAATCAAATAATTACAATTTTTTAAAACTAATTACACTTAATCTAATCCCCCTAATAAAATAAAAAAAGCCCCCCAAAATAATGAAAAGCCCTACCCTATACTAAATTACAAATAGCCCTTAAAAGGGCCTTTTGCGGGGCATTGCCCCAAAGTAATCAGTTCTGTAAAAAAAAGTACAATACTCCCCCAACATTAAAACCCACCACCCACACAACCAACCCTACTCTACAACCCACCCAATCCTCCCTTAAAAAATCCTAACACTAATCCCTTGAAGATCACCCTACCTTGAGACGTCTTCACCCAGCCGGGCCAAAGTCCTCCACGAAGCGGTCTTCCAGACGGGCAGAAGTCTTCATCAAAGCCGGACAGAAGAGGTCCTCCAGACGGGCAGAAGTCTTCATCCAGGTGGCATCTTCTATCTTCATCCATCCGGCGCGGTGCGGCTCCATCTTCAAGACATTCGACGAGGAGCATCCTCTTCATCCGGAGTCTTCTTGAACAATGACGGGCTCTTTAAGTGACGTCATCAAAGATGGCGTCCCTTGAATTCCGATTGGCTGATAGAATTCTATCAGCCAATCGGAATTAAGGTAGGAAAAATCCTATTGGCTGATGCAATCAGCCAATAGGATTGAGCTTGCATTCTATTGGCTGTTCTACCTTAATTCCGATTGGCTGATAGAATTCTATCAGACAATCGGAATTCAAAGGACCCCATCTTGGATAATGTCACTTAAAAGTACCGTCATTTAGTGTTAGTCTTTGGAAAGAAGAGGATGCTCTGCGTCGGATGTCTTGAAGATGGACCCGCTCCACTCCGGATGGATGAAGATAGAAGATGCCGTCTGGATGAAGAATTCTGGCCATCTGGAGGACCTCTTCTGCCCAGATAGGATGAAGACTTCTGGCCGTCTGGAGGACCACTTCTGCCCGGTTGGGTGAAGACGTCTCAAGGTAGGGTGATCTTCAAGGGGTTAGTGTTTGGGTGGGTTTTAGAGTAGGGTTGGGTGTGTGGGTGTTGGTTTTTAATGTTGGGGGGTATTGTATTTTTTTACAGGTAAAAGAGCTGATTACTTTGGGGCAATGCCCCGCAAAAAGCCCTTTTAAGGGCTATTTGTAATTTAGTATAGGGTAGGGATTTTTATTATTTTGGGGAGCTTTTTTATTTTATTAGGGGGATTAGATTAGGTGTAATTAGTTTATTTTTTTTTTAAATTATTTTATTATTTTCTGTAATTTAGTGGGGGGTTCCCGTAATTTAGATAATTGTTTTTAATTGTATTTAATTGTAGTTAGTTTAGGGAATTAATTTAATTATAGTGTAGTGTTAGGTGTAATTGTAACTTAGGTTAGGTTTTATTTTACAGGTAAATTTGTCTTTATTTTAGCTAGGTAGCTATTAAATAGTTAATAACTATTTAATAACTATTGTACCTAGTTAAAATAAATACAAAGTTGCCTGTAAAATAAAAATAAACCCTAAGCTTGCTACAATGTAACTATTAGTTATATTGTAGCTATCTTAGGGTTTATTTTATAGGTAAGTATTTAGTTTTAAATAGGAATAATTTAGTTAATTAAAGTTATTTTATTTAGATTATTTTAAATTATATTTAAGTTAGGGGGGTGTTAGGGTTAGACTTAGGTTTAGGGGTTAATACATTTAATATAGTTGCGGCGATGTTGTGGACGGCAGATTAGGGGTTAATAAATGTAGGTAAGTGTCAGCGATGTTAGGGATGGCAGATTAGGGGTTAATAAAATTTAACTAATGTTTGCAAGGCGGGAGTGCGGCGGTTTAGGGGTTAATATATTTATTAAAGTGGGGGCGATGTCCGGTCAGCAGATTAGAGGTTAAAAATTTAATTTAAGTGTTTGCGATGTGGGGTGGGGCTTGGTTTAGGGGTTAATAGGTAGTTTATGGGTGTTAGTGTACTTTTTAGCACTTTAGTTGAGTTTTATGTTACGGCATTAGCCCATAAAACTCTTAACTACTGACTTTTAAATGCGGTAGGAGTCTTGACAGGAGAGGGTCTAACGCTCACTTTTTCCAAGACACGTAATACCGGCGTTAGGCAAATCCCATTGAAAAGATAGGATACGCAATTTATGTAAGTGGATTTGCGGTATGTTCAAGTCGAGAAAAAAAAGTGAGCGGTACACCTGTACCTGCAAGACTCATAATACCAGCGTTAGGAAAAAAGCAGCGTTGGGACCTCTCAATGCTGCTTTTTAACCCTAACACAAAACTCGTAATCTAGCCGAAAGTTACCTGTAAAATAAAACCTAACCTTACAATTACACCTAACACTACACTATAATTAAATTAATTCCCTAAATTAAATACAATTAAATAAAATTATCTAAAGTACAAAAAAAACACTAAATTACAGAAAATAATAAACAAATTACAAGATTTTTAAACTAATTACACCTAATCTAATCCCCCTAACAAAATAAAAAAAGCCCCCCAAAATAAAAAAGCCCTACCCTACACTAAATTACAAATAGCCCTTAAAAGGGCCTTTTGCGGGGCATTGCCTCAAAATAATCAGCTCTTTTACCTGTAAAAAAAATTACAAATCCCCCCCAACATTAAAACCCACCCTACTCTAAAACCCACCCAATACCCCCTTAAAAAAAGTCCTATCCGGGCAGAAGAGGTCCACCAGATGGCCAAAAGTCTTCATCCAACTGGGCCGAAGTCCTCAACGAAGCTGGGAGAAGTCTTCATCCAAGCCGGTCAGAAGTGGTCCTCCAGACGGGCAGAAGTCTTCATCCAGACGGCATCTTCTATCTTCATCCATCCGGCATGGAGCGGGTCCATCTTCAAGACATCCGACGCGGAGCATCCTCTTCATCCGACGGCTAAGACTGAATGAAGGTCCAATAGGATTTTTTCTACCTTAATTACGATTTGCTGATAGAATTCTATCAGCCAATCGGAATTGAAGGGACGCCATCTTGGATGACGTCATTTAAAGGAACCTTCATTCAGTCTTAGCAGTCGGATGAAGAGGATGCACCGCGTCGGATGTCTTGAAGATGGACCCGCTCCGCGCTGGATGGATGAAGATAGATGATGCCGTCTGGATGAAGACTTCTGCCCGTCTGGAGGACTACTTCGCCTGGCTTGGATGAAGACTTCTCCCGGCTTCGTTGTGGACTTCGGCCCGGTTGGATGAAGACTTCTCCCGGTAAGGTGATCTTCAAGGGGTTAGTGTTAGGTTTTTTTAAGGGGGTATTGGGTGGGTTTTAGAGTAGGGTTGGTTGTGTGGGTGGTGGGTTTTAATGCTGGGGGGCTATTTGTAATTTAGTGTAGGGTAGGGCTTTTTTATTCTGGGGGGGCTTTTTTATTTTGTTAGGGGGATTAGATTAGGTGTAATTAGTTTAAAAATCTTGTAATTTGTTTATTATTTTCTGTAATTTAGTGTTTGTTTTTTTGTACTCTAGATAATTTTATTTAATTGTATTTAATTGTATTTAATTTAGGGAATTAATTTAATTATAGTGTAGTGTTAGGTGTTATTGTAACTTAGGTTAGGTTTTATTTTACAGGTAACTTTGTATTTATTTTAGCTAGGTTGTTATTAAATAACTATTTAGTAACTATTCTACCTAGTTAAAATAAATACAAACTTGCCTGTAAAATAAAAATAAAACCTAAGATAGATACAATGTAACTATTAGTTATATTGTTGCTATCTTAGGGTTTATTTTACAGGTAAGTATTTAGTTTTAAATAGGAATTATTTAGGTAATGAAAGGAATATTTATTTAGATTTATTTTAATTATATTTAAGTTAGGGGGTGTTAGGGTTAGGGTTAGAATTATATTTAGGGGTTAATAACTTTATTATAGTGGCAGCGACGTGGGGGTGGCAGATTAGGGGTTAATAAATGTAGGTAGGTGTCGGTAATGTTAGGGACATCAGATTAGGGGTTAATAATATTCAACTAATGTTTGCGAGGCGGGAGTGCGGCGATTTAGGGGTTAATATGTTTATTATAGTGGCGGCGATGTCCGGTTCGGCAGATTAGGGGTTAAAATTTTTATTTTAGTGTTTGCGATGCGGGAGGGCCTCGGTTTAGGGGTTAATAGGTAGTTTATGGGTGTTAGTGTACTTTTTAGCACTTTAGTTAAGAGTTTTATGCTACGGCGTTGTAATGTAAAACTCTTAACTACTGACTTTAAAATGTGGTACCAGTCTTGACAGGAGAGGGTCTACCGCTCACTTTTTGGCAGACTCGTAATACCGGCGCTATGCAAGTCCCATTGAAAAAAGAGGATACGCAATTTACATAAGTGGATTTGCGGTATTTCCAAGTCTGGCCAAAAAAGTGAGCGGTACACCTGTACCTGCAAGACTTGTAATACCAGCGGGTGTTAAAAAGCAGCGTTAGGACCTCTTAACGCTGCTTTTTAAGCCTAACGCAAAACTCGTAATTTAGCCGATTTGGGGTTTATGTCCCTTTAACATATTTATCAGAGATATCAGCAAAAGGTTACAGGGGAAAGTATCCTTAGTCTATGATGAAGCTCCACTAGAGGGCGCAAAACATGTCAGACGTTTTGTCCTATTCTTGCATGTCTGTTATACATATCAAATAAATTTTCCTGGTTTATTAGTACTGCTGTGCTGCTTCTTACTTTTTACAGGGGAAAGTATGTCTGTTTGCGGATGATGCAAAATTTGTAACAGAGTAGATGTTCCAGGGTGGGTAGTCTAAATGAGAAGTGTTATACAACAATTGGAGGATTGGACAAATGACTGGGATCTAAAGTTTAACACGGCAAAGTGTAAAATTATGCATTTAAGGAAGAAAAATCCAAATTTTAATTACAGACTCAATGGCCTCTAGTTATCAAGCTCCGTATGGAGTTTGACGGCCCCTGTTTCTGGCGAGTCTTCACAAAGACTGCTGCTCCATAACCCTGTCCGCCTGCTCTGAGCAGGAGGACAGACATCGCCGGAAATCAACCCGATCGAGTACGATCAGGTTGATTGACACCCCCCTGCGGGGGGCGGCGTTGCACCAGCAGCTCTTGTGAGCTGTATTCAGCGAGGTCTGGCGGACCTGATCCGCAGTGTCGGATCAGGTCCGCCAGACCTTAATAACTAGAGGCCAATGACACTTTACTGTTACAAATGAACGGAACTTGGAGATTATTATTTCAGATGATTAAAAATTTAGTAAACAATGTAGTATTGAAGCGAGTAAGGCTAGTAGAATGCTTAGTTGTATTGGTAGAGGTATTTGTAGCAGAAATATTAAAGTTCTTATGCCACTTTATAGATCATTAGTTAGGCCTCATCTTGAGTATTGTGTGCAGTTCTTGAGGCTATGGGGCATATGTATCAAGCTCCCTATGGAGCTTGATGCCCCGTGTTTCTGGCGAGTCTTCAGACTCACCAGAAACAGCAGTTATGAAGCAGCGGTCACAAAGACCGCTGCTTCATAACCTGTCCGCCAGCTCTGAGCAGGCAGACAGACTTCGCTGAAAATCAACCGGATCATGTACGATCGGGTTGATTGACACCCCCCTGCTGGCGGCCTATTGGCCGCGAGTCTGCAGGGGGCAGTGTTGCACCAGCAGCTCTTGTTAGCTGCTGGTGCAATGCTGAATACGGCGAGCGTATTGCTCGCCGTATTCAGCGAGGTCTGGCGGACCTGATCCGCAGTGTTGGATCAGGTCTGCCAGCCCTTGATAAATAGGGGCCTATATCTTCAGAAGGATTTTAACAAACTGGAATCTGTGCAAAGGAGGGCTACCAAAATGGTACATGGTCTAAAAATTAAAACTTACCAGTACAAGCTTAATTACCTAAATATGTATAGTTTAGAGCAGGATTCTTAAAACTTTTTTACCCAAGATCCAGTGCCATGATACCACATACCATCATGACCCTATTGTTATGCTTGGTCTGAAAATTTCTGAAGCAATATAGCTCCAGTTTTTGGAAAAGTGACTAAATTGTGTGTGTACTTTATTACCCACACAGTCTCATAAAATACTGTGAGTATTTTTCATAAAAAAATCAAAATTCAAGAACAAGGGGTCATTATTTTAAGCTGAAGGGTACTTCTTAAAAGACCACTAAACACATATTTGCAACTACATTATTTTGAACCTTCATGTCAGAGAATAATTTTGCAATGAAAACTGCAGCTTTATTTTGTCAAATGAGTTATATTGTTTTATGTTTTTTTTTATTTCACTGATTTCCCTGTCCCCCAGAACAAAAGAATCCTTGCTAACCAATCACAAACTAATATTTAGATATAGGGGCGATTTATCATGTGTCTGGCGGACATGATCTGCTGTAGCGATTATGTCCTCCAGACATCGATCAATGCTGACAGCATACGCTGTTGGCATTTATCATTGCACAGCAGTTCTGGTGAACTGCTTGTGCAATGCCGCCCCCTGTAGATTCGCGGCCGCTAGCAGGGGGTGTCCGCCAAACCGATCGTATGCGATAGGGCGGATTGCTGTCTCCGTCTCAGAGGTGGCGGACGAGTTAAGGGGCAGAGGTCTTAAGACTGCTGCTTCCTAACTTATGTTTCCGGCGGAAACAGCTGCATATAGCAGCATTTGAGGCATAATAAATCGGCCCCATAGCATGAACTCTGTGTGCACATGTGCAGTTGTGAGAGATGGGGAAGCCTGACCTTATCTCTTCCCTTAAAGGGACAGTCTAGTCAAAATTAAACTTTCATGATTCAGATAGGGCATGTAATTTTAAACAAACCAATTTACTTTTATCATCAACTTTGCTTTGTTCCTTTGGTATTCTTAATTGAAAGATAAACCTAGGTAGGCTCATATGCTAATTTCTAAGTCCTGAAGACTGCCTCTTATCTGAATGCATTTGACAGTTTTTTACATCTAGAGAGCATTTGTTCCCGTGTGCCATAAAGATAAGATTGAGCTCATGCCCGTGGAGTTACTTATGAGAGGGTACTGATTTGCTAAAATGCAAGTCTGTCAAAAGAACAGAAATAAGGGGCAGTCTGCAGAGGCTTAGATATAAGGTAATTACACAGGTAAAAAGTGTATTAATATAACCGTGTTTGTTATAAAAAACTGGGGAATTGGTAATAAAGGTAATTAGATCTTTTTTTTTTTTTTAAATCAAAGATTTTTTTTGAGGTAATACAGCACAGCACATTCATCATATGTTGACACGAATATAGGTTGTGACATACATGTAGAAATTGTTAAAAGCTGAGTCTCATATGAGCATTACAAGTATAGTGAGAAAAAAATGAGACATATTGAACAAAAACATCCTCATACTTTTGAATGTCTAGAAACAACCTATACAATTCACATAAAATAATATAATATAGGCCACATTTTCTCCAAAGGTAATGGCTATCCAGGTGTGCGTAAGACATAATGATACCTCATTTTTTTAGAATTAATAAGCTGATTATTACTCCCTGGTGACTTAATTTTCCTTATAGGGTGATAACTTACTAGACTTGTGATTCATAAAGAACAACATTTGTATGTTATGTAGGGGAAAGATAACAAGTTGCGTCTAGCATGTAATTGTGCAATATAATTTATTAGTCAAAGATATGCAGTTCCTCAACCTGCCTAAAAATATTAGACTCAATTCTGATTATATTAATTGTGACAACTTGTTTCAATGACAACATGTCAGCGGGTGAATACCGCTACAAAATTCACCAAATTGGTTGAATAGTGACTAATTTAATAAAAGATCAAGGGAGAGCGACCTATGTATATATAATCTGGAGGATATTATAATATGGCAAGACAATCTGTCTTATTGTGCCGTGGGGGGGGGGGGGGGAGAGATTCTATGTGTTTACGTAATCTCCCAGCTAACGGTCACCTACCAAATTGGGGGACTCAACAAAGGTATGCTAATAATAGAAAATGAATTCGGTAACAGCCTCTTGCGCATACTGTTATAATGACGTGTGGAGCAGTAAATAAAGTCAATGAGCTACCTGAGATGGAGTGATTTATTGTTTATATTGTATGTGTAATCTCAAATGGTATGACGCAGGGGTAATGCTATAGGGACTTATGGCCCTACCATGTAACTTAATCTATCTAGTTGTGCCCCATATAAAATGAGCATAATCCAGGGTAATATTAATGATGCCAGTCTAAGTCTTGATTGAGCTTGCTATTCTCATATATTCCTAGCTTAGAACACCAGGTCAGCTCAACCGGGCACAACAAATACCCATTTTTATATATCTGCGATGACTACCAGGTATATAACAATATAAACAACTATGGTTAAGTATACAGCTTGTCTTAATCCTATACACAATCTGGTATGAAGAGAGGTCATGTGTGGTTGGTTCAACTGGGCGACAATAATGATGATAATTACCACTTATGCATGCAAAGAAGTCCAGAAACTTAGAGGCTCCGTGTAGGTCAGCCCACTCCACTCCTAGATGACATACCCACTATGTGAAAGGATGTTGTAGACCAAAGTAGACCCATAACAATATTTGCATTTGAGAGTACAAGAGATAACATATCAACAATATACAGATAATTCAAATTAGGTATAAGTATTAAACAGTAAAGCGTAGTGAATATCCTACGAAAAACAACGCCGGCTAAACAGAACGCAGGAAAGGTTTTTAAAAAATGCATGCACTAACTAACATAATACAACTGCTTCTTAATGCGCTGAAATCAGAGCTACGGCCATCATTAGTAGCACTCCAATAGAAGGATAATAATACACTGTGCATAAGGATATTGGGTTCACAACATGCAAATTTATAAGTTTTGTGTCCTATTCCATCTATCTGTGACCTAAACGCCAACTTAAGTTCAGTTGACTATAGGACAATAGTTAGCTCCCAAACCTCAGGGCTCAACCCTGGAAAATTTCAACCTATACCAGTCTCAGTACGATAGGGAGAAAACCCTGTATTGAATAGAAGTGGCCCCATCCTGTCTACGAGGGGCACCCTGTTAGGTACAAATTGAGGTGGGGTTGTGTACAAAAGTTGGGAGACTGTTGTATATTAAGGTACTGGGCTGATGGGAATAATATAGGCTGTGGTGCAACCAGCCACAAAGCTTATTACAGTCTCTGATCCTACCGCTCTGTCACTAAGATTAACATGCGCTACGGAGGACTCGGGTGCCGCAGCCAAAGTCGTCACTGTCTTGCTTCCATCCAGATGATCGGCTGCGTCAATCCGGATGGCAGTCGCAACCCAAGGCCCTCCAGATAATTGCTGCGTAGGCTGTAGGAGCTCTGTTGAGGACATTCGAGACACGTGGTGAAGTAGCTCCAAAGCTTCACAGCTGACCATCATTGTTGACTCTGGGCACCCCTTGTCAGTTGTTGCAATTAGATCTGCTCCCGGTAAGATAATAAATGGCATAGGTATATTGATCTCATGGTAAGTAGAGGTTTCAGCTCCTTCCTCTGTGTGGCCATTTTTTATTAAATCTTCCAGGACGTTGAATCACCTCTCTGCCTTTTCTTCAATTTCTGCCAGTATTCCTCCATCCTCAATCAACAGTGAAATGGTCCTGCTTAACCTGGGGAACCGGGGGGTGGGGGTTTGCTATGAATATTGTAGCGAGGCCGCTGTCTGATGTAATCGATTTTTCGATTTTTAGGGCTTTAATTTGTTTGTAAGGTAAATTTGATCATCAGGAGATGTTAGTAGCTGTCTGACATGCAAATAATCAATCATTTATCAATTGCTGATTAGGAGCCTCTAGATCTGCGACTAATCCCTGCCATTGCTTGGACATGCCCCGTGGTAATAAGATCTTTTTAAACAATAAAAAATCTGGAGTAGACTGTCCCTTTAAGGTGGTTTAGCACCTTTGTTACTATTGCAAAGAATGATTCTATAATGATTGTTGATGCAAAACTGTTAATCCACCTTTTACAAACATGACTGCTGATAATCTTAGGGGTGAGGGTGAAGTAAACAAAATCTTACATAAATTGCCTAAAAGTATTAACCCAAACCTCCCTGGGAGAAAGTGAAACAAGCACATTTTTTAGATGTATTTTACAACAAAGGGCAGCAAAATAAATAATGAATGTATATTGCAATAATGTTTAACTTGCAATAATTAAACATTTTATACGTTTTTGATATGTCAGGTTTAATGTTCTTTTAACAGAAAGGGTGATTAATTCATGTGGTAAACTTCCGCAAGAGGTAGTAATGAAAAACAGTGTGGGGGGCTTTAAGAATGCCTGGGATAAGCATAAGGCTATCCTACAACTAGATAGGTTTATACTTTTAGGAAATATCAGACAGACTTGCTGGGCGTATGATTCTTAAACCTATGTTTCTATATTGCATGTTTCAAAGTATTTGACTTTGAAGGAACCAAAAGTTTGTGTGCATATATATATGTGTGTATATATATATATATATATATATATATATATATATATAGATATAGATTTAGATATATATGGCCCTGTATGTGCTATCTGAATCATGCAAGAAACATTTGGGGTTTCATGTCCCTTTAAAGGGACACTGAACCCAAATGTTTTCTTTTGTGATTCAGATAGAGCATGCAATTTTAAGCAACTTTCTAATTTACTCCTATTAGCAAATGTTCTTCATTTTCTTTGTATCTTTATTTGAAAAGCAAGAATGTAAGTTTAAATGCCGGACCATTTTTGGTGAACAACCTGGGTTGTTCTTGCTGATTGGTGGATAAATTAATCCACCAATGAACAAGTGCGATCCAGGGTACTGGACTTTCTTTTTCAAATAAAGATAGCAAGAGAATGAAGAAAAATTGATAATAGGAGTAAAATTAGAAAGTTGCTTAAAATTGCATGCTCTATCTGAATCACAAAAGAAAAAATTTGAGTACAGTGTCCCTTTAAGGCAAACATTTTGCCATTCTAATGCAAAAATGGAAATGGTCAGTAATGTAAAAAATTTTGGTTTAAAAACATAATTTATGCTTACCTGATAAATGTATTTCTCTTGTGGTGTATCCAGTCCACGGATCATCCATTACTTGTGGGATATTCTCATTCCCAACAGGAAGTTGCAAGAGGACACCCACAGCAGAGCTGTTATATAGCCCCTCCCCTAACTGCCATATCCAGTCATTCGACCGAAAACACGCAGAGAAAGGAGAAACCATAGGGTGCAGTGGTGACTGTAGTTTAAATGAAAAAATTACCTGCCTTAAAATGACAGGGCGGGCTGTGGACTGGATACACCACAAGAGAAATAAATTTATCAGGTAAGCATAAATTGTGTTTTGTCTTGTAAGGTGTATCCAGTCCACGGATCATCCATTACTTGTGGGATACCAATACCAAAGCTAAAGTACACGGATGAAGGGAGGGACAAGGCAGGTACTTAAACGGAAGGTACCACTGCCTGTAAAACCTTTCTCCCAAAAATAGCCTCCGAAGAAGCAAAAGTATCAAATTTGTAGAATTTTGAAAAAGTATGAAGCGAAGACCAAGTCGCCGCCTTACAAATCTGTTCAACAGAAGCCTCATTTTTAAAGGCCCAAGTGGAAGCCACAGCTCTAGTAGAATGAGCTGTAATCCTTTCAGGAGGCTGCTGGCCAGCAGTCTCATAGGCTAAGCGGATTATGCTTCTTAGCCAAAAAGAAAGAGAGGTTGCCGAAGCCTTTTGACCTCTCCTCTGTCCAGAGTAGACAACAAACAAAGCAGATGTTTGAAGAAAATCTTTAGTAGCTTGTAAGTAAAACTTTAAAGCATGAACCACGTCCAGATTGTGTAATAGACGTTCCTTCTTTGAAGAAGGATTAGGACACAAGGATGGAACAACAATCTCTTGATTGATATTCTTGTTAGATACCACCTTAGGTAAAAACCCAGGTTTGGTACGCAGGACTACCTTATCCATATGGAAGATCAGATAAGGAGAATCACATTGTAAAGCAGATAACTCGGAGACTCTACGAGCCGAGGAAATAGCTACCAAAAACAGAACTTTCCAAGATAAAAGTTTGATATCTATGGAATCAAGAGGTTCAAACTGAACTCCTTGAAGAACCTTAAGAACAAAATTTAAGCTCCATGGGGGAGCAACAGGTTTAAACACAGGCCTGATTCTAACCAAAGCCTGACAAAATGCCTGAATGTCTGGAACATCTGCCAGACGCTTGGGCAAAAGAATAGACAGAGCAGAAATCTGTCCTTTTAAGGAACTAGCTGACAATCCTTTTTCCAAACCATCTTGGAGAAAAGATAATATCCTGGGAGTCCTGACCTTACTCCATGAGTAACCCTTGGATTCACACCAATAAAGATATGTACGCCATATTTTATTGTAAATTTTCCTGGTGACAGGCTTTCGTGCCTGTATTAAAGTATCAATGACTGACTCGGAGAAGTCACGCTTTGATAAAATCAAGCGTTCAATCTCCAGGCAGTCAGTCTCAGAGAAATTAGATTTGGATGGTTGAAAGGACCCTGAAGTAGAAGGTCCTGTCTCAGAGGCAGAGTCCATGGTGGAAAGGATGACATGTCCACCAGATCTGCATACCAGGTCCTACGTGGCCACGCAGGCGCTATCAAAATCACCAATGCTCTCTCCTGCTTGACCTTGGCAATCAGTCGAGGGAGCAGAGGAAACGGTGGAAACACATAAGCCAGGTTGAAAGACCAGGGTGCTGCTAGAGCATCTATTAGCGTTGCCTTGGGATCCCTGGACCTGGATCCGTAACAAGGAAGCTTGGCGTTCTGGCGAGACGCCATGAGATCCAGTTCTGGTTTGCCCCAACGATGATCAATTGTGCAAACACCTCCGGATGGAGTTCCCACTCTCCCGGATGAAAAGTCTGACGACTTAGAAAATCCGCCTCCCAGTTCTCTACACCTGGGATATGGATAGCTGATAGGTGGCAAGAGTGAGTCTCTGCCCAGCGAATTATCTTTGAGACTTCTTGTTCCCCCTTGATGGTTGATGTAAGCCACAGTCGCGATGTTGTCCTACTGAAATCTGATGTACCTCAGAGTTGCTAACTGAGGCCAAGCCTGAAGAGCATTGAATATCGCTCTCAGTTCCAGAATATTTATTGGAAGGAGTGTCTCCTCCTGAGTCCACGATCCCTGAGCATTCAGGGAGTTCCAGACTGCACCCCAACCTAGAAGGCTGGCATCTGTTGTTACAATTGTCCAATCTGGCCTGCGAAAGGTCATACCTTTGGACAGATGGACCCGAGATAGCCACCAGAGAAGAGAATCCCTGGTCTCTTGATCCAGATTTAGTAGAGGGGACAAATCTGTGTAATCCCCGTTCCACTGACTGAGCATGCATAGTTGCAGTGGTCTGAGATGTAGGCGTGCAAACTGCACTATGTCCATTGCTGCTACCATTAAGCCGATTACTTCCATGCACTGAGCCACCGAAGGGCGCGGAATGGAATGAAGAACACGGCAGGAATTTAGAAGCTTTGATAACCTGGACTCCGTCAGGTAAATTTTAATTTCTACAGAATCTATCAGAGTCCCTAGGAAGGAAACTCTTGTGAGTGGGAATAGAGAACTCTTTTCCTCGTTCACTTTCCACCCATGCGATCTCAGAAATGCCAGTACTACGTCCGTATGAGACTTGGCAATTTGGAAGTTTGACACCTGTATCAGGATGTCGTCTAAATAAGGAGCCACTGCTATGCCCTGCGGCCTTAGGACCGCCAAAAGCGACCCTAGAACCTTCGTAAAGATTCTTGGGGCTGTAGCTAATCCAAAGGGAAGAGCTACAAATGCCTGTCTAGAAAGGCAAACCTGAGAAACCGATGATGATCTTTGTTATCGGAATGTGAAGATAAGCATCCTTTAAATCCACTGTAGTCATATATTGACCCTCCTGGATCATAGGTAGGATGGTACGAATAGTTTCCATCTTGAATGATGAAACTCTGAGGAATTTGTTTAAGATCTTTAGATCCAAAATTGGTCTGAAGGTTCCCTCTTTTTTGGGAACCACAAACAGATTTGAGTAAAAACCCTGTCCCTGTTCCTCCTTTGGAACTGGACGGATCACTCCCATAACTAGGAGGTCTCGTACACAGTGTAAGAATGCCTCTCTCTTTATCTGGTTTGCAGATAATTGTGAAAGGTGAAATCTCCCTTTTGGAGGGGAAGCTTTGAAGTCCAGAAGATATCCCTGGGATATAATTTCCAATGCCCAGGGATCCTGGACATCTCTTGCCCATGCCTGGGCGAAGAGCGAAAGTCTGCCCCCTACTAGATCCGTTACCGGATAGGGGGCCGTTCCTTCATGCTGTCTTAGAGGCAGCAGCAGGCTTTTTGGCCTGCTTACCTTTGTCCCAGGTCTGGTTTGGTCTCCAGACCGTCTTGGACTGAGCAAAAGTTCCCTCTTGTTTGCATTAGAGGAAGTTGATGCCGCACTTGCCTTGAAGTTTCGAAAGGCACGAAAATTAGACTGTTTGGCCCTTAATTTGGACCTGTCCTGAGGAAGGGCATGACCTTTTCCTCCAGTGATATCAGCAATAATCTCCTTCAAACCAGGCCCGAATAGGGTCTGCCCCTTGAAGGGAATGTTAAGCAGCTTAGATTTTGAAGTCACGTCAGCTGACCATGATTTAAGCCATAGCGCCCTGCGCGTCTGTATAGCAAAACCAGAATTCTTAGCCGTTAGTTTAGTCAAATGAACAATGGCATCAGAAACAAAGGAATTGGCTAGCTTAAGTGCTCTAAGCTTGCCAAGTATGTCATCCAATGGAGTCGCTACCTGTAAAGCCTCTTCCAGAGACTCAAACCAGAAAGCCGCAGCAGCAGTGGCAGGAGCAATGCATGCAAGGGGCTGTAGGATAAAACCTTATTGAATAAACATTTTCTTAAGGTAACCTTCTAATTTTTTATCCATTGGATCTAAAAAAGCACAACTGTCCTCAACAGGGATAGTAGTACGCTTTGCTAAAGTAGAAACTGCTCCCTCCACCTTAGGAACTGTCTGTCATAAGTCCCGTGTGGTGGCGGCTATTGGAAACATTTTTCTAAAAATAGGAGGGGAAGAGAACGTCACACCTGGTCTATACCATTCCTTATTAATAATTTCTGTAAACCTTTTAGGTATTGGAAAAACATCAGTACACACCGCACTGCATAGTATTTATCCAGTCTACACAATTTCTCTGGCACTGCAATTGTATCACAGTCATTCAGAGCAGCTAAAACCTCCCTGAGCAACACGCGGAGGTGTTCAAGCTTAAATTTAAATGTAGAAATATCAGAATCAGGTTGCATCATCTTTCCTGAGTCAGAAACATCACCCACAGACTGAAGCTCTCCTTCCTCAGCTTCTGCATATTGTGAGGCAGTATCAGACATGGTTCTTAAAGCGTCAGTATGCTCTGCATTTCGTCTAACCCCAGAGCTATCTCGCTTACCTCTGAATTCAGGTAGTCTGGCTAATACCGCTGACAGTGTATTATCCATGACTGCCGCCATGTCTTGTAAAGTAATCGCTATGGGCGCCCTAGATGTACTTGGCGCCATTTGAGCGTGAGTCCCTTGAGCGGGAGTCAAAGGATCTGACACGTGGGGAGAGTTAGTCAGCATAACTTCCCCCTCGTCAGATTCCTCTGGTGATAAATTTTTTTAAAGACAGAATATGATCTTTATTGCTTAAAGGGAAATCAGTACATTTGGTACACATTCTAAGAGGGGGTTCCACCATGGCTTTTAAACATAATGAACAAGGAGTTTCCTCTATGTCAGACATGTTTGTACAGACTAGCAATGAGACTAGCAAGCTTGGAAAACACTTTAAATCAAGTTAACAAGCAAATATAAAAAACAGTACTGTGCCTTTAAGAGAAACAAATTTTGTCAAAATTTGAAAAACAGTGAAAAAAGGCAATAAATCAAACGAAATTTTTACAGTTAATGTAATAAGCTAACAGAGCATTGCACCCACTTGCAAATGGATGATTAACCCCTTAATTAAAAAAAAATGATAAAAAAAAACCGATATAGACGTTTTGTAACAGACACAACAAACTGCCACAGCCTGCTGTGGCCCTACCTTCCCCAATAAACGACTTTGGAAAGCCTTTGAGCCCTTTAGAGATGTCCTATAGCATACAGGGGACTCCTGAGGGAAGCTGGATGTCATAGTTTGTAATTTTAACTGCACCAACTGTAACTTTTATACTACAACAGTGGAAAGCCTCAGGAAAATGTTTCTAGGCAAAATTTAAGCCAGCCATGTGGAAAAAACTAGGCCCCAATAAAGTTTTAGCACCAAAGCATATATAAAAACGATTAAACATGCCAGCAAATGTTTAATATTGCAATTTTATAAGGGTATTACCCCTGAGAGTAAGCATGATACCAGTCGCTATTAAATCAATGTATTCAGGCTTAACTTAAATTAATCCGGTATCAGCAGCATTTTCTAGCATTTTCCATTTCTAGAAAAAATTGTAACTGCACATACCTCATAGCAGAGTAAACTGCATGCCATTCTCCCGCTGAAGTTACCTCTCTCCTCAGACATATGTGAGAACAGCAATGGATCTTAGTTACAACCTGCTAAGATCATAGAAAACTCAGGCAGATTCTTCTTCTATTTACTGCCTGGGTTAAAATAGTACAACTCCGGTACCATTTAAAATAACAAACTTTTGATTGAAGATAAAAAAATAACTATTTTTCACCACTCTCTCTTACTACCTCCATGCGTGTTGAGAGTTGCAAGAGAATGACTGGATATGGCAGTTAGGGGAGGGGCTATATAACAGCTCTGCTGTGGGTGTCCTCTTGCACTTCCTGTTGGGAATGAGAATATCCCACACAGGGCCGCCACTAGAAATGTTGGGTTAACCGTTGATCAGGGCCCCCCCCTTTGACAATTTTTGACCAAGTGACTAAAACATATATGCACTTTATTCTTAAGTGTAGGGTTGCACCGATAACGATACTAGTATCGGTATCGGTGCCGATACCAAGTATTTGCATGAGTACTTGTACTCGTGCAAATGCACCGATGCTTAAACCGATACCTCCAATTCCTACCCATACACCATCTTGTGGCATTTTTCAAACTGCATGTTCCCATTTCATTTTAAGCTGGAGTGGAGAGTTAAATAAAAATTGTTCTGCCAATACAAATTGCTGTTATTTGTAATATTGTACAACAGAGCAGTCATTCAGACAAACCCCTGAAGTACTGGGCAGTTAATAAACTGAGAGTTAAAGGCCCAAAAATATCTTTCTAACCCATGTAGTAGTGTGAAAAGTGAAAGACTGTTCAGCTTAGCGTCAAATGTCCTTGCTGTTAGTAGAAACAGACTTATAGCTGAACATGCAGAGATGCTTCTGTTCCTTAATAAGAACTTTCCACTAACTTTTGAAAAAATATTCTAATTGCTAGATTGCCTGTTATACTGCTAGTTATCTTCTTACACAATTATGCTCAAAACATACTGTACTCTGAGGAACAACCTTAGCCAGGGCTGGACTGGGAATAAAAAGCAGTCCTGGAAAAATATGAAGACCAACCCTATTTTCTGTTGAGCCAGAAGAATGCAAATGCCCCATTTTTCTCAAAGGGGATTACTGGGATACTCCTTCCCAAATATTATTTTCAGAATTAAATTATATTACTTTGTATTAAGTACAAATGTCAGATAGGCACCCTAAAACCCAATTGCATCCAGTAATCCCCCCTTTAAATTGTAGCTTTCCAGAAGCTATTTATTGTTGTTATTATTATTGTTATTGTAATATTTTTATTTATAAACATGTTCTGTAAATTTTGTGACAACAAGCACATAAAACTGTTTTATTATCTCAAAATGTCTTTTGAGATTCAGTTCATATTATAAAGAAGTGATCTTAAATCATTACTCTGTAATGTGCTAGGTAAACTGTCATGACATAAAAAAGTATCGGTAATTGGTATCGGTGAGTATTTGAAAAAAAGTATCGGTACTTGTACTCGGTCTTAAAAAAATGGTATCGGTGCAACCCTACTTAAGTGTCTATTTAAACTTGGAAATGTTGTAAAGGTAGTAACATACACACACTCAGACACACTCATACACTGAAACAAACTCACACATAAGCATTCACATATAGACACTCTAGCAGACATGCAAAGAAACACACTCAGACACCCAAACAGACACTCAGCACTTGTTTACATTGACCTGATTACAGTTTTGTAAAAAAAAGGAGATTTACAAAAGAAAATATGGAGTTCTGATTATCTTTTTGTAAAGGAAGATGCCAACTAAATGATGACAACAGCATGCAGTGGCTGGAAGGAAGGGCCCTGAACTGCCTAAACAATCATTTAAAGGTTAAATGGTGGATTGGTGATTTCCGGAAAGGTCTTGTTAGTCTCAAAATCTGTAGAAAGATGTAAATAATCAGTAGCAAGGTCAAAATGTCCTAAAAAGGAACAGACAATGGACACACACACAAACCCAAACTTGCACATACACCCAAGGAAACACTGACAGAGACAGCCTCAGAAAACACAAAGACATACACACACAGAGAGACAACCACATAAAACACAGAAAGACATAGATAAACACACCCTCAGTGAGACATCCACAGAAAACACACAAAGACATACACACATCCTCACGGAGACACCCACAGAAAATACACACCCTCACAGAGACATCCAGAGAAAATACACAAAGACAAACATACACACACCTTCACAGAGACACCCATAGAAAAAGCTCAAAGACATATGCACACACACCCTCACAGACATCCACAGAAAATGCACAAAGACATACACACCCACCCTCACAGAGAGACCCACAGAAGAAAAATACATACACACGCAGAGACACAAACCAAAGCACAAAGACATAAACACGGACACCCACAGAAACACTCACAGGAGGAAACATTTATGCACCTTGCATCCCTTAAATCAACAGTGTGTGACATGCATGATTAAAAAAAATGCAGAAATTAAGAGATCATTTTTTAAAGAATCATATTTGTAAATGTGCAAAAAAATAATAATTGTGTGAATTCAAAATTGTACATTAATGATCTGGGTAGATGGCTAGATGAAGAAAAGTACTTTTAAAAGGTTGACATATGTTTGTTTTTTCCCCATTTCCCCAACCAAGAGCACCACTTCAAATATAGTATACAAATGATCCCATCTGCACTTATTGATTTTGAAAATGCTGTACTCTATATGGTCTTGGTGGAACCATAAGCTGTGGTACTCATACCATTAGATCTGGTTAAATGCAGGATTTAGGCTTGTTGGTATGTAATTCAAAATTAAGTCAGCTGTAGTGTAAACTGAACAGTTTTAAGTTAACCTGTATCATTTCAAACACTGAGCAATCTTAGTCTGAGAGTATAACATGTTATGCAGATGTAAAAATCTTAAATAACATGCCTCCTTGCATCTGGCAAGTCCTTGCATAAATGGGCAGTAAACTGGAATGTAAAATATATATATATATATATATATATATATATATATATATATATATATATATATATATATATAAATTAAAAAAATGCATATCTGACAAATTCTGCATGGTTTTAAAAAAAAGAATTTCTACAGGATTGTTAAATAATCATAAATGCACTGTTGCTAAAAAAATGTGTTTTATGGACCCCTGGCCCCACCATACAACTACTACCACACTGAAGTTACAATCTGAAATTGCACAAAGAAATAAAAAACATTTGCTAAGTAAATCCTACCTCCTCTGCAAATGAAAGTAATCTGGCGTCTGACTCAGGCACACACTGTAAAAAATGCCAAGTCTGTCTCACACTGTGCATAGTGGTTTAGTGCACACTCAGAAATCCTCTTAAATGTTAATACTTTACTCCTTGTAATAACATTTCCAATTTCTGCAATTAGCACTTTTTTTTTTTAGTTCTTGTCTCATGGGGCCCCCCTGGCCCCTGACAGGAGTCACCCCTGTCACCCCCTGATGGCGGCCCATTCCCACAAGTAATGGATGATCAGTGGACTGGATACACCTTACAAGAGAAATTTCCCTTTAAAGAGACATAATACCTAAATGTTGAAGCACTTGAAAGTGATGCAACACATCTGTAAAAAGGGGACATCCTAAAACATTTAATGTGAAAATGGCTTAGTGTAGCTTAATGAGTAAAAAAGTGCCCAAATGCTAATCAATTGCTGCTTAATTTTGCACAACAAAAGATTTCCACTATCCAAGGCTAGCCATGAAGTTTCATGGATTTTGGTGTCCCACAAGGCAAATGAGTGACATTAAGCTTGTTTTTTAGGGAGCTTAATGTGGCTTAACGTACAAAATTGAAGTTAGATATTAACCAATTTCCCCCAATCTTCCTACAATACATAAATCTATAGATTCAAAGATATTCTGAAAATTTCAGGACATTTGATAAAACATACTAAAAGTAATTCCCATTTAACTATTTTTTTACAACCCTAAAACGTTTAATGTGAGCAGCTTAACCCCTTAATGACCACATCACTTTTCCATTTTCTGTCCGTTTGGGACCAAGGCTATTTTTACATTTTTGCGGTGTTTGTGTTTAGCTGTAATTTTCTTCTTGCTCATTTACTGTACCCACACATATTATATACCGTTTTTCTTACCATTAAATGGACTTTCCAAAGATACCATTATTTTCATCATATCTTATAATTTATTATAAAAAACATTATAAAATATGAGAAAAAAATGGAAAAAACACACTTTTTCTAACTTTGACCCCCAATATCTGTTACACATCTACAACCACCAAAAAACACCCATGCTAAATATTTTCTAAATTTTGTCCTGAGTTCAGAAATACCCAATGTTTACATGTTCTTTGCTTTTTTTGCAAGTTATAGGGCCATAAATACAAGTAGCACTTTGCTATTTCCAAACCATTTTATTCAAGATTAGCGCTAGTTACATTGGGACACTGATATCTTTCAGGAATCCCTGAATATCCCTTGACATGTATATATTTTTTTTTAGAAGACATCCCAAAGTATTGATCTAGGCCAATTTTGGTATATTTCATGCCACCATTTCACCACCAAATGCGATCAAACACAAAAATCGTTCACTTTTTCACAAACTTTCGGTTTCTCACTGAAATTATTTACAAACAGCTTGTGCAATTATGGCATAAATGGTTGTAAATTTTTCTCTGGGATCCCCTTTGTTCAGAAATAGCAGACATATATGGCTTTGGCATTGCTTTTTGGTAATTAGAAGGCCGCTAAATGCCGCTGCGCACCACACGTGTATTATGCCCAGCAGTGCAGGGGTTAATTAGGGAGCTTCTAGGGAGCTTGTAGGGTTAATTTTAGCTTTAGTCTAGTGTAGCAGACAACCCAAAGTATTGATCTAGGCCCATTTTGGTATATTTCATGCCACCATTTCACCGCCAAATGCGATCAAATAAAAAAAAAAGTTCCCTTTTTCACAAACGTTTTGTTTCTCACTGAAATTATTTACAAACAGCTTGTGCAATTATGGCATAAATGGTTGTAAATTTTTCTCTGTGATCCCCTTTGTTCAGAAATAGCAGACACATATGGCTTTGGCGTTGCTTTTTGGTACTTAGGCCGCTAAATGCGCATCACACGTATTATGGCTAGCAGTGAAGGGGTTAATTAGGTAGCTTGTAGGGAGCTTGCAGGGTTAATTTTAGCTTTAGTGTAGAGCTTAGCCTCCCACCTGAAACATCAGACCCCCTGATCCCTCCCAAACAGCTCTCTTCCCTCCCCCACCCCACAATTGTCCCCGCCATCTTAAGTACTGGAAGAAACTGCCAGTACTAAAATAAAAGCTATATTTGTTTTTTTTTTTTTTTAAAGAAAAGGCATATTTACATATGCTGCTCTGTAGGACCCCCCTTTAGCCCCCAACCTGACTGATCCCCCACCAAACAGCTCTCTAACTCTCCCCCTCTGTCTTAATGGCTGCCATCTTGGGTACTGGCAGCTGTCTGCCAGTACCCAGTTTAGAATAAAATTGCTGATATTTTTTAATTTTTCCCCTTTTCTGTAGTGTAGCTCCCTGCCCCACCAAAGACCAACCCCCCACCCCCTCCTAGATACCTTCGATTTATATTTTTTTTAAATTAAAATACCCCTTTCTCAAACTTTTCACAGTTATTTTCTGTAGTGTAGCATTCCCACCCGCTCCCGCCCCATGTACGTGCCCGCCCGCCTTAACTGCCTTTTTTTTGAGGACGTACCCTGCACGTCCTCGGTCGTTAAGGGGTTAATGTAAAAAGAGCTTAATGTACCAAAATTATAATTTTCCATTGTTCTCTCTATGTATTGAGCTTTGGTGTTCCAGACAAATATAAGATAAGGAAGCAACACTGTGTACATGAAAGTGATAACCTAATGAGATCTGATATTACCTGAAGCTCAACCCATTGTAATAGGCTGTGGTTTCAAAGCACAAAACCAGCTACTTCAGATACACAAATAAAACCGAAAATGTAATTTCTCAAATATTTTATACTCTGCAGTTGGTATAACAAGTCATTTAAAATACATTTATGGAAAAACAATTTTACAGTGTACTGTCCCTTTAAGCTTGTTTTTTGAGGAGCTTAATGTAGATTAACGTACAAAAAAAAACTTTGATGTTAATCAATTTCCCCCAAACTTCACACAATAATAGAATCTATCTATTCAAACATATTTTGAAAATCTCAGGACATTTGATAAAACATACCAAAAGTTATTCACATTTAACTATTTTTTTACAATCCTAAAACATTTAGGGGGATATTTATCAAAGCGTCAACTGAGAATACGCTTGAATACCACATAGTATTTGTCATGAGATTGATTTGCCGTAGTTATCAAAGTGTCAAGATCGTCAAATATTGAAATGTGTGCCGAAATATACACTCCTGCAATCTTAATCATACGCAGATTTACAAATGTTTCGAATTCACATTCGACTCTATTTGACCCTTTTCTCAATGTATCAAACATTTAACAGGTCTATTCCGATGCAGCGTACCTAGTTTACATAACAATTACATAAAAAAGTAAATTAGAAACTATTAAAATTGTACAGTATACTCTTTCTAAACCAAACAATATTATTGCTCCACATTTGGTGCACTAGTAGATATATGGATAAAAATGAAAAATACTAGACATGTGTGTTTCGTTTCGTTCCAAATAAAAATTCGGACGAATTTGCCAAATTCAAAGATTTGAATCGATTCGAATTTCCGAATTACCCTAGCAACGAAACTAAACTAATCCGAATGCATTTGTAATCAATAAATCCAAATTAGTTTGGATTTATTCATTACATTCGAATGGCCATGGACTAATCACAATTCAGTATAAAAATTGACAAATACATCAGAATAAATCCGAATTTATTAGAATCTGAATGAATCCGAAACGAATACATTTGAATGTATCCAAATTCAAATTGATCCAAAACGAAATTCGAAAAATTTTGAATAGGTCTAAAACTAAACGAAACTAATTTTTCTGCTGTGCACATGTCTAAAAAATACATTATTACTTATGGATTGTTATATCTTTGTCTCTCATTACAAAGCAAGGGAACAATATTATTACTTCCCTATTTGGTGCACTAGTAGATATAGAGATAAAAATATAAAAAATATATATATATTTTTTTTTAATAACTATATTTATAAGTAGTGAGGACAAAATGATCCACCATATACATGACAAGTTTAACAATAAGAAATGCCAAAGCACTTGTAAGATTCGCCAAGTCCATCATAATGACTGATGATATAAAGGAAGATTTCCTCCTGCAGAAGTAGGGAATCAAACCGTCCACACAATTTTCATTTTTTTTCTAGGTAAACAACCAAAAATAAAACAAAACAAAAACAAAAACAAAACAAAAATATTAACAGACAATTCACAAAGAATAACATTAGCACTTACCCGGGCCCTCCGACTCGCCCCCCACAGACCGAGCAGCAACATCCAGTGATTGTACAAATGTCAAGACCTCCAGTATTCACACATAAGCGAGACAAGTCAGTCAGTCTGTAGGCACCATTTACCTTGGAGGTTCTCACTCAAGATGAAAAGGCTATTTCTAAATGGGTATATAACACTGTCTCTTACTCTAGGTGAAAGAAATAGAAGATAAGCCTCCCACTTGTGGATACATTTCCTGACTCTTTTCTCCGGATCCCCTTTTGTGTCCGCCTGCTCAGTCAACATTTGGGTGTGTACCCTGCCAAGCAGCTGCCTGAATGGAGGTGCTCTATTGCTAGCCCACCCCTTCAGAATGACCGTCCTAGCAAGCATTAAGACAGTGGTAATAAAAATGTCAAACTTATAAATTCTGTCCTTGGGTATCAAAAATATAACATGTTGTGCTGTAAGAGTCACCTGTTGATTTGTTACTTTTGCCAACCAATAAGAAACTCTAAACCAGAATCCTCTCAGCTTGGGGCAATCCCACAGTAAGTGAATCCAGTCTGGGGATGGGTACCTACACTTATTACAGATGTTTTCCGCCCCCGGGACCCATCTAGCTCGAATGCCAGGTGTAATGTAAGACTGATGGATAAATTTCATATGTGTCTCCCTTAGATTGGCCGAGATTGTACTAGCGTGTACCTTCCTAAGGCTCCCTGTAATGAGGTCAGAGTCCACCGACAGTTCTCTACTGTTTGCCCATTTCGTTACAAGTCCCTGTCTAGTAGATCCTTCACAGTGTTTAAGCAATAGGTCATAAGTGTGCAATATCTTATAAGAGCCCTGCTTAGCCAGAGCACACAATTTATCAATATTGGAAGGCTCGGTAGTCAACAGCTTGTCTGAGATCAGTTTATAAAGATAATGCCTGCATTGAAAATACGCAAACCTATGTGTCCCCGGGAGATTGTGCGAGCTTTGCAATTCAGAAAAGGGTGTGATATCTAAAGTGAGTGGGTTAAAAAGTTGGTGAAGCCTTGTAAGATGTCGGTGGTGCCATGTAGCAAACACTTCAGTCGTGTAACCAGGGAGGAACTGTAAATTGCCCTGAATCGGCAAATATTTAGTCACTAGATGTTGTGTCCCCCATAGCTTACAAATCCCGGACCACGCCCTCAGAGGATCTTTGAATAATATATGAGATTGTATGGATAGGGGAAGCGATTTGAGAGGTGAGTGGGGCAGGAAAGCTTAATGCAATGGCCTAACAAGACCACCCTCTAACTCAGGGACGGTGAAATATGCATTCCCTACCATCCAGTCCAAGACAAACTAAGACAAAAAAATATATTTTATTTAAGCATTGACATTGCTTTATACTAGGATATACGACGCAGATATTATTAGATTATTTCCCATGTTTGACATAAAGGGCATTATCACATGATCAATAAAAACATCAAATCAAAAACTTGCAATACTTTTTCTACTCACAATAATCAGCAAATCAAAAATTACAATACTTTTTTTAATCACTATAACCAATCAGATTGCTCAAAAATTGTTTCATTAGTGTCGCAGATAACATTTCATAGACTATCATGGTGCGCCCACCTCCATTCTCTGAGGGAGAACTTGTCTGTCTCGCATACGGGATGGACAAGTACTTCCCGAAGAGAATTGGAGGACTACGTGGAGTCGCACATGAAAATCGCAACAAGATCGTCTATGAAATGTTGAGACAAATGTATTGTGTCTCGGGTGTGAGAAGGTCGCATCGTCATTGTCTCTGAAGGTTTTCGGACCTTAGACGATGCAAAAAGGAGCACTACAGGGCGCTACAATCGCTCATTAGGGCCTGTAAGTAGCATTTATTGTATTGTGTATTATACTTATAAATTATGTATATGTCAATGACACTGAACCCACATATTTTATTTCATGGTGTAGCATTACATTTTAATCTACTTTCTAATTTAATCCTATTATTCATTTTATTTCATTCTATTTCAATCTTTATTTGAAAATCAAGAATGTAAGTTTAGTAGCAGGCCCATTTTATTTTCAAAACATGGGTTGTTCTAGCTGATTGGTGGCTAAATGACAGCCACCAATAAAAAAAGTGCTGTACAGGGTACTGAAACTAAAATTGGCTGCCTCCTTAGCAGAGATACCTTATTTTTCAAATAAAGATAGCCATAGAAAGAAGAAAAATTGATAAAACGAGTAAATTAGAAGGTTGATTAAAAATTCATGCTCTATCTGAATCATGAAATTATATATATATATATATATATATATATATATATATATATATATATATATATATATATATATATATATATACTGTATATATATATATATATATATATATATTATTTTAAATAGGTTGTTATTTTCATCAGAGGAAATAAAGATTACATGCATTACAGCTGCAGATACATTACACAAAACAAAAAATATCACATGGATCTAATGTTGACATACATGGTCACTTCAAATGTGGGAAAACCAACTGTAAAGCCTGTGGTCATGCTGAGGTCTCTAAACAATTCCAATCTTGCGTCACCCAAAGAATTTACAATTTGGAACATTTTTCAAATTGTAGGAACAAATATGTTGTTTATTTAGTCAGATGTCACACATGTAATCTTCAATATGTGGGTATGACTACAAGGGAAGCCCGTGAAAGGATCAGAGAACATCTTAATGATATCTCTAATATCTCTCCATGTTCAGCACTGGCAGAGCACTTTATAATCAAACATGACTGTAAAGTGAATACATTCAAGTGGCTTGTAATAGAACAAATTCGTCGCCCCCTAAGGGGGGGAAATTTGGATGAGATCCTCTCCAAGAGAGAAGCGTTTTGGATTTTTGTTCTGAGAACAAGAGTACCATTTGGCTTCAATATTGATTCAGACATTATAAATGTCTGGAAATAGGAATTTAAATCTACCCTGGTAATACAGATTTATCACAATACAATGTTAGAGCCAGGCTTATGGAACCACTTAATAGAGTGGATATCCTGGTAGGAAGAACTAAGAGGCATCCACGTTATCTGGACCCTGAGCACTCAGTTTATCCAGACGCTATGGACACCATAGAAGATAATTGAGTGTCTATAAGTGACTTACTTTATTATTATTATCACACTTTCTCTTCGGGGAGGGCTAGTGATTAGAGTGGGGTTCGTTACAATAGGGGTCACTAGGGGTACATACGTATCAAAACCTCTATATAAGCCCAATACTATAATGCATATAATATATGTTCGTGACCAATTACTGCTGAAAAACACTTGCTATGAGAATCTATGGTTTTTTGCAGCTCTCTCAAAGTGGTATAATACCTAGGATCTAGTGATCAAGTTTCTTGATGAAAAAGAGGTTTGATTTGGCAAAGGGATGATGGTTCAAGTGACAACTTTCATAGTTTAAAATGTCCTTAAATTTATGTGACAAAATATGTCATTAGTCCAGGAAACCTTCTCCCAAGTCAAAATCTATTTCTATTTTTTCTCTTTTTTTCTTCTTTTCTCTTCTTTTGAGCATACTATTATAGGTTTATACGTTGAGAATCTACAATCAACATAACAAAAATCAAATAAAATTCTAATAAAATTTAAATCAAAAATCAAACAATGGTAAAATTAATTAACATTGATTAAATATAACATTTGGTTCATGAAATTAAATTTTATATGCCTGAGCGATGTTTTTAGCAGGCACGTCTGTACATATACATTTTTCAGCAGTCATTATTATTATTATTATTATTATAATTATTGTATTGCGTATTATTATCATTATTTTCTGTTGCACATAAACTTTTATTGATGATAATCTGTTTGTTTACAACATGCATTTTCTGTTATATGCATTTTTCCAGGGGTTAAATCCTAAGAGGGTGTTCTCTCAACCTTAATTAACTGATTGTTCTGTGCACCAATTAACCAATCAGCAATACCCTTAGGGTATATACATGCTTAGCAGAGTATAATGTACAGGTCACAGATGAAGGCGTGAGCCGAAACGCGTCTGACCACTTAGTCTACATGTAGTTTTTATGTCCTATTATTTTACTTTCTATGCTTGCTCACAATAAAGGTGCATTGGATTTCAAATTTCGCTTGAGACCCGCTTTCTTTGTATACATTCATACAACGTTATATGTTCACAGATCCCACAAGGCCAAGAGACAGAATCCCCCGGTACGTCAGGCCAGTGTCAATGGTGACACCAAGGAGCAACTACTCTTCTCCCCCGCTGCCAATGACACTGCTTGAGGGTCGTCCAGAGAATGAGTCAGGGACAGATGTGGACGTCCCTGATATCCAAGGTAATTTTCAAGTATAATACATACACCTAGATTACGAGTTTTGCGTTAGAGGCTTTGCGGTGCTAACGAGCAGTTTTCCCTCACATCTCACTTTCCTACAGTGCTGGTATTACAAGTTTTCAGAAACCCGTCATTAAAAGACAAGAAGTGAGAGTAGAGCAAAATTTTGCTCATTACCGCACTACAATACCAGTGCTGTTTAAGTCAGTGGTGAGCTGGTGTAACGTGCTCGTGCACGATTTTCCCATAGGAATCAACGGGGAGAGCCGGCTGAAAAAAAGTCTAACATCTGCAAAAAAGCAGCGTAAAACTCACTAACGCAGCCCCATTGATTCCTATGGGGAAATAAAATGTATGTTTACACCTAACACCCTACCATGAACCCAGAGTCTAAACACCCCTAATCTTACACTTATTAACCCTAATCTGCCGCCCCCAACATCACCAACACCTGCATTATATTTATTAACCCATAATCTGCCGCTCCAGACACCGCCGCCACCTACATTATACTTATGAACCCCTAATCTGCTGCCCCCAACATTGCAGACACCTACATTATATTTATTAACCCCTAATCTGCCACCCCCAATGTCGCCGCCACCTACCTACACTTATTAACCCCTAATCTGCCACCCCAACGTCGCCACCACTATAATAAACATATTAACCCCTGATTGGAACAGCCAATAGAATGCAAGCTCAATCCTATTGGTTGATTGGATCAGCCAATAGGATTGAACTTCAATCCTATTGGCTGATTGCATCAGCCAATAGGATTTTTTCTACCTTAATTCCGATTGACTGATAGAATTCTATCAGCCAATCGGAATCTAAGGGATGCCATCTTGGATGACATCACTTAAAGGATACTTCATTCTGTTTAAGTCATCGGATGAAGAGGATGCTCTGCGTTGGATGTCTTGAAGATGGACCCGCTCCGCGCCGGATGGATGAAGATAGAAGATGCCATCTGGATGAAGACTTCTGCCCGTCTGGAGGACCACTTCTGCCCGGCTTGGATGAAGACTTCTGCCCGTCTGGAGGACCACTTCACCCGGCTTGGATGAAGACTTCTTCCGTTAAGTCGATCTTCAGGGGGTTAGTGTTAGGTTTTTTTAACGGTGTTTTGGGTGGGTTTTATTTTTTAGATTAGGGTTTGGGCGGCAAAAGAGCTAACTGCCCTTTTCAGTGCAATGGGGAGCTTAGGTTTTTTTAGATAGTATTTTATTTGGGGGGTTGGTTGTGTGGGTGGTGGATTTTACTGTTGGGGGGGTTGTTTGTATTTTTTTTTTACATTGTATTTTTGTATGTCTGAGGAAGGAGCTAATCCCCCGAAAACGTTCACATATTTGGAATAAAATTCTGAAAAGTCCTGGCGAGTGCACTCTCCTTTATTTATTTATATATATATATATATATATATATATATACATATATATTTACATATACATATATATTTACACACACATATATATATATATATATACATATATATTTACATATATATACATATATACATATATATATTTACATGTATATAGATACATATATATATATACATATACATATTTACAAAAGTATGTATGTACAATATTAAAAATAATTTGAATACTTCACTCTCCTCTTTGCGCCAAATATGTCGCAACTTGGTTGTTCAGAGGTTTACTTATTGCGTCATATTTGACGCAATACTCAAACTCATAAAGAAGCCACAAAGTCGTAGAGTTTTCCACAACTTATTGGTAAATGCATAATCACAGGATTATTGACATCAGCCAATCTGATTGAAATATACATTTTATACTATCACTAACTAATCAAATTGCTCTATACTTGAGTCATTGATCACTCATTCGAAAATGTAAGTGCCATTTGTTACATTTAGTATTATACTTTGGAAGTATGTATATGTGAAATTAGTATTATTTTAGACAATGATTTTAAAATTCGAATTGATGTTTGATTTAATATAATCTTAAATCAATAGTTCAAAGGGATAGCCCACCTAACATTAAACTGTCATGATTCAGATACAGCAGAAATGAAAATCAGCTATTTACTGCCATGCTATTTTCAGTGTATTTTTTCCTTCTCTTGAATTTATTTTTCAGTAAGAAATGTCATTTTATATGCCAGCCCATTTTCTAACACCTGTGTATGGGTGGTTTTTAAAACTAGATTGCCATCAGGATGGGGTTACACAGGTACAGAGAGAAAACTGTCACAGCTCTTAAAATATCCATTGGTTGCAAATAAATACATATGATACCCTCATGACATGTTATATTTGCAATTATTCCTGCTCAGAATAATAATAAGTTTACACTATATACATATAGTGGTATAAATAAACACAGAGATATGAAAGACAAAATTATTTAGAACAAAAAAAAGGAATTTAGGGACATAGGGGTAAATATGTTTGCAAAAGATTTCTGACATAACACACACACACACACACACACACATATATATATATACATATATGCAAATATATATGTACACATTCTAGCATTAATAATCATTTATAAAAAAACAAAACATGAGATAAAAGCATATCATGACTTCTAGAAATACAAATACACATTAATTTATGTGAAAGTATCATATAACAAATACATATAAAAATAACCACAATACTAGAATTTATCTATTCAAACATATTCTGAACAATTCAGGACATTTGGTAAAACATACCAAAATTTATTCTCATTTAACAATTTTTTTAAAATCCTAAAACACATAGGGGCCAATATATCAAGCCCCGTATGGAACTTGATGCCCCTGTAAATTAGTTACAAACTCCGGTATCAGGAGGAGGTAAGATTCTTACACCAGTGCGGTCCCTGCAGGGCTTGTACATACCTCTGCTTTAGGGACCACTGTGAGCGTTATGCTGGGATCTGTATAGCACACATAATATAGCCCTATACCGCACTGGTGTAAGAGTCTTACCCCCTCCTGATACTGGAGTCCATGAAGCAAGATCATCAGAGGAGCAAGCCTCTGCAAATACCAGCCAACTAAGATTCCTCTGAATATAAACTGAATTAAAAGCGTAAAGAAAACCTCTGCCTCCATTTTGGCACAAAGAACACGCTGGAGTGATGAGACCGGTACCGCCGTCATTTAGAGACAAGTATACAAGTCTGTGTTCTAGTTAGAGCAATACATAGTACACTGGCGCACATAGCACACCCCTACAAAATTTCAACCTGGGAATCAAATGGGAGTTTTTAAGTAGTACTAAACAATAAATAAAAAATAAGGCAGTTAACCCCATCCAACACAAATACAGGGCCCCTGGCAAGTGATTTTAGTCCGATAGATATAGGAGGGAGACTTTTATTATCCCTATGAATCACGCATAGCGCTCAGAGCTGTCCCTGCAGGGCTTGTACTAGTTAGGGAGTGTGGGAAAAATGCTTGCTCTGTAGCCTTGTCACATTACGGACAAATTCTTATGTAGTTACATTACTTCAATCTTTCTCATCATTTGTAGGCACTTTAGCAGCAAAATTGATAATACATGTCAAAGACAAACTTTATCTTCTTTGTATGCTTCATTTATTTATAATATAGTGTATAATGTCCTTTTAATGTACCATAATGTACCAAAACATCAATCAATTGCTTTGAGACTTTTCCCTACCTAAGTTTTTCACTTTCCAGACTTATCCTAGAAGTTCCATACATTTTGTTTTCCCACAATGCAAATTAGTAACATTAAGCTTCATTTTTGGGGAGCTTAATGTGGCTTAACGTTTAAAAAGAACTTAGATGTTAACCAATTTCCTCCAAATTTCACACAATACAAAAATATATATACTTAGAAATATCTGGAAAATTTCAGGATGTTTAATTTAACATACCAACAGTTATTCACATTTAACTGTTTTTTTTTACAATCCCAAAACATTTAGGGGCCTATTTACCATTGTGTGAATGCAGCAGTTTCTGCGCAAGCCTTTAGGCTCGCCAGAAACAAAAGAAGCAGCGGTCTTAAGACTGCTACTCCTTGGCCCCTATTTATTAAAGGTCTTGCGGACCTGATCTGACACTGCGGATCAGGTCCGCAAGACCTCGCTAAATGCGGAGAGCAATACGCTCTCTGCATTTAACATTGCACCAGCAGCTCACAAGAGATGCTGATGCAACGCCGCCCCCTGCTGACTCGCAGCCAATGGGCCGCCAGCAGGGAGCTGTCAATCAACCCGATCATATTCGATCGGGTTGATTTCCGGTGATTCCTGTCCGCCTGCTCAGAGCAGGCGGACAGGGTTATGGAGCAGCGGTCTTTAGACCGCTGCTTCATAACTTGTGTTTTTGGCAAGTCTGAAGACTCACCAGAAACACGGCCCACATATAACGGCCCACGTATAACGGCCCACGTATAACGGCCCACGTATAACTTGTGTTTTTGGCGAGTCTGAAGACTCACCAGAAACACGGCCCACGTATAAAATAGTTAGGCTAATATTTCTTCAAAAGCCAATATATTTTCTAGGTAGCTTTATCTAGCTGGAGTCCTCTGCTTTGGAAGGTTGCAGAAAATTGATTCATATTTGAATTTATTTTTCCGTATTAAGCCACTGGATCCTCAAAAAAGCTTAATGTAATTCATTTGCAATGTCTGGTGTTGTTTAGTCACATTATGGTGAATTAAGCTCTTTTTTACATTAAGCTGTTCACATTAAGGGCTCCAGCAGTGGATGTTGCTTCAGAGCCCCTTCATTTGAAGCTCGCCTGTAATGGAAGTTAAGAAGCAGTGGTCATAAGTGGATGATTGACAGCCCCTGCTAGAGGCCGATTGGCCGCCACTGAGCAGAGGTGGCATTGCACAAGAATTTCACAAAAAATGCTTGTGCAATGTTAAAGGGACAGTCTAGTCAAAATTAAAGTTTCATAATTCACATAGGGCATGACATGTTAAACAACTTTTACTTTTCAATTGACTTTTATCATTAAATTTACTTGGTGGTATTTTTGAAAAGCTAAACCTAGGTAGGCTCAAACTGATTTCTAAACAGTTGAAAACAGCCCCTTAGCTCAGAGCATTTTGAAAGTTTTTCGCAGTTAGACAGCACTAGTTCATGTGTGTCATATAGATAGCATTGTGCTCACACCCGTGGAGTTATTTAGGAGTCT